>NC_091282.1:768892732-769536215 GCF_032444005.1 Ranitomeya imitator | reverse complement strand
TCACTGCGGAGTATTTGGGGCACCTCAGCAGGAAGTGGGCCTCATCCTCCACGGCCTCCTGGGGGCACTGCTGGCAGAGTCTGCTCTCTCGAGGCTTGTAGTTCTGTCGGTGCCGCCCGGATTCGATGAGTAGGCTGTGGGCGCTCAGTCTGTCACCTTTTGTCAGGCCATGGAGGTTGATGGCTTGGTCAGACTGGCTTTGGGTACTTTTTCTTGGGAGGCTTCCAGAGGCTTCCTGGTGTAGGAAGGCTTTGTGATGGTAGGAGCTGGGACTGCTGCTTTGTAGATGAGCCTTGAATGACAGCGCCTTCTTCTTTATTGCGATGTGTAGTGGGAATCTGCCCAGCTCTGCTCGGCAGGCGCTATTTGATGTGCTCCGATGGACTTGGAGAAGATGCTTGCAGAACTCTAGGTGGAATATTTCTGTCGGCCCAGCGTCCCACTTTGACCAGTTTGGGTATGAGACTGGGCCCCAGACCTCACTACCGTATAGAAGAATTGGGGCAATGATGGAGTCAAAATTTTTTAGCCATACTGGTGCCTTGAGGTGGTACAGACGCCTTCTGATGGCATAGAAGGCTTTGGATGCCTTGTCTTTTAGTGACTCTATGGCTTGCTTGAAGCTCCCTGACTGGCTGAGTTCTAGGCCCAGGTAGGTGTACCTGTTGGTTTCAGTAAGTTGACGGTTGTCTATCATAAAGGTAGGATTGCCAGTGGGTTTCTGCTTTCTTTTCTGGAACACCATGATATTAGTTTTTTTCTCGTTGATTGGCAGTGCCCATGTGCTGCTGAAGGTCTCTAGGATTTTCAGATGATCTTGGAGGCCTTTCTCAGTTGGTGATAACAGCACGAGGTCATCTGCATACAGCAGAAATTTCACCTGGGTGTCATGGAGGGTGAGTCCTGGTGCTGAGGAGGACTCTAGGGCCACTGCCAGCTCATTGATGTAGATGTTAAAGAGCGTTGGACTGAGGCTGCAGCCCTGTCTCACTCCTCGACTTTGTTGGAAATAGGCCGTCCTCCTTCCGTTGACCTTCACACTGCAACTGTTCTCTGTGTAGGAGCTTCGGATGACATCATATGTTTTGCCTATTCCGCTCCCCAGCAATTTTAGGAACAGTCCTGGGTGCCACACTGAGTCGAAGGCCTTCTTGAAGTCCACAAAACAAGCGTATATCTTCCCGTTCTTTGTATTGTGGACGTGGCTCTTGAGGAGGCTGTGCAGAGTGTAGATGTGGTCAGTGGTGCGGTGGTTTGGCATGAACCCTGCTTGGGTTCACTCACTTCAAGAGACTGTCTGATCTCCTCCCAGACTTCACCTCCAAGGAGGAGGAAGAGAAACTGCCGATAATACTGGGGGAAGAGGAAAGTGCAGTGGCCGTAGCAGCGGAATATGTCAGTGCCTGCCACAGACTAGGGCCGCCGTCACACTTGCGAGTTTTACGGACGTATGAGCGCAGAAAATACGTCCGTAAAACTCGCAAAACAAACGGCACAATTATTCTCTATGCCCCTGCTCCTATCTGCCGTATTTTACTGATCCGTATTATACGGCTTTCTACGGCCGTAGAAAATCGCAGCATGCTGCGTTTGTCACCGTACTGCGCAAGAAATACGCCAATGAAAGTCTATGGAAGCCTGAAAAATACGGATCACACACAGACCAGCAGTGTGACTTGCGAGAAATACGCAGCGGTGTTAGAGAGAAAAGCCGGTAATTCATTGCGGTGTACAGTAAAATCACACTGACAGCTTACAGAAGAATAGGTAGAATAAATGTGTACATTATATATATATATATATATATATATATATATATATATATATATATATATATTTCTTCCAGCGCGAGATAGCTTTAAAGCCGGTAATTCAATTACCGGCTTTTGCTCTCTCCTTCCTAAACCCGACATGATTTGAGACATGGATTACATACAGTAAACCATCTCATATCCCCATTTTTTTTACATATTCCACACTACTAATGTTAGTAGTGTGTATATGCAAAATTTGGCCGTTCTATCTACTAAATTAAAGGGTTTTTAAGAGGCTCGAGTTCATAAGAGGCGCCCTCTGCTGGTTGTCCTCATATATGAACTCGAGCCAGGGAGCTTTCTAGGAAAATTCCCACGATCTAGGAACAACCAGCAGAGGGCACCTCACCGCAAATGAAGGTAAATATAGGTCATTGACCTACTTTACCTTCATTCCCCGGGGTTTTGCAGCCACGAACAACGATGCATTAGCAAAGCTCGTGGCTGCAAAATATTTTAACCCCTTCAGATGGATTTACATCGTTGGACTTTACAGATCTGCGGAAGGTAAGGATATTGTTGGTTTATTATGTTATTTTTGTTACAGAACGAGGGTCTTCAGTGATTGGATTGGGCGTTGAATAAAATATTACAACCTTTGTTTTTATTTCATTAAAATAATTTTTAATAATGTGTGTGTATTTTTCTAACCCTTTACTAGTATTGGATTAATAATGGATAGGTGTCATAATTGACGCCTCTCCATTATTAATCTGGCTTAATGTCACCTTACAATAGCAAGGTGGCATTAACCCTTCATGACCCCATATCCCACCGCTACACGGGAATGGGAAGAGAGTGGCCAAGTGCCAGAATAGGCGCATCTTCCAGATGTGCCTTTTCTGGGGTGGCTGGGGGCAGATGTTTTTAGCCAGGGGGGGGGGGGCCCAATAACCGTGGACCCTCTCCAGGCTATTAATATCTGCCCTCAGTCACTGGCTTTACTACTCTGGCGGAGAAAATTGCGCGGGAGCCCACGCCAATTTTTTCCGCCATTTAACCCTTTAATTTAGTAGATAGAACGGCCACATTTTGCATATACACACTACTAACATTAGTAGTGTGGAATATGCAAAAAAAAAAAGGGGGATATGACATGGTTTACTTTATGTAAACCATGTCTCAAATCATGTCGGGTTTAGGAAGGAGAGAGCAAAAGCCGGTAATTGAATTACCGGCTTTAAAGCTATGTCGCGCTGGATGAAATATTAATATATATATACACATATATGTGTCTCACTGACAATATATATATATATATATATATATATATATATATATATATATATATATATATATATATATATATATATATATATATATATATACATATACACACATATACATACATACACAGTATATATATATATATATATATATATATATATATATACACACATATATATATATATATATATATATATATATATATATATATATATATATATATATATATATATATATACATACATACATATATATATACATACACATATTTTTTATTTTTTTTTATTTTGTGACACATGGATCCCTTCTATAGCGGTATGTTGGTTTTGCAAGCCTGCAGTACGGATGCCATACGGATTACATACGGAGGATGCCATGCGCAAGAAACGCTGACACACCCAGCCTACGGAGGAGCTACGGACCACTATTTTGGGGACTTTTCAGCGTATTACGGCCGTAATATACAGACCGTATTCTTTTACGCTGTGTGTGACGCCGGCCTAAGAGGAGCCTGATATGTCATGGACTCCTGTACCCCAACACTGGACATATCCCTATCCCCCGACTAAAGAGCCCGATATGTCATGGACTCCCGTACCCCAACACTGGACATATCCCTATCCCCCGACTAAAGAGCCCGATATGTCATGGACTCCTATACCCCACCCTGGAAACATCCCCTATCCTATAAAAGGAATTTGATATACCCTGGACCTCTATATACCTCCCTCCCCCACCCCCGTATTTTTACCATATGCTTTGGCAATGCTAACATGTACTTAGTCCTGCCAATAAAGCTCATTTGAATTGAGAGAGAGAGAGAGAGAGAGAGAGAGAGAGAGAGAGAGAGAGAGAGAGAGAGAGAGAGAGAGAGAGAGAGAGAGAGAGAGAGAGAGAGAGAGAGAGAGAGAAAGAGCCCGAGGTGCCCCAAATACTCCGCAGTGAGGGACACTCACTTCAAGAGACTGTCTGATCTCCTCCCAGACTTCACCTCCAAGGAGGAGGAAGAGAAACTGCCGATAATACTGGGGGAAGAGAGAGAAAGCGAAAGCGAGAGGGACCTCTCGACCCTCTGCCATTAGTGATCTCTCCTCTTTCTTTAGAGCCTCCAGGAGATGTTGCTGCAACATGCTGTCTTCAGAGCATAGTAGGACACCCTATTTTCTAACGGGTGCTGCCACCACTGGGGAAAAGGGGGGGGGCAACCGGACCACATCAACTCCAATAGTTTTACCGTTACCCACCTATATAACCCCCCCTCACCCTCCACCAAACCAGCAACAACACCACTAGACAAATAATTTTCCTCATTCACACCCACCACCACATTCACTGCTGCTGGACCAGTAACAACAGTGTGTGACATTTTGACCTCCACATCATCAGGCACATCGGGCTCAGTCTCTTCCATAGAACTGTAGGTGAACTCACCCCTGGTTTTACTTGTGCCGTCCGCATGATCAGTAGGTATTTTCCGCTGCGTCACAGTAGCTACCAGCCGCCGCTAATCCTTAGTATCAGCTGACCAGTGGCACCAACACAGAATAGGACTTTGGTGGGCGGGCTGGAGCTCCCAGCCCGACAACCCCCTCACTTCCACCCCTTCTCAACTAAGCCATCAGCGGCAACAACATTCAGGGGTGCCGAGGCTACTGGAACTACCCGACACTGGAACATCCCCCCCCAACTGAGGAGCACACTACAGTATTATGGACTTATCGTACACCTTCACTTTCCAGCCTTTCGGCTGATGCACCTCCTGCTTTGTCCCCACTAGTGATGAGCGAATATACTCATTACTCGAGATTTCCCGAGCATGCTCGGGCGTCCTCCGAAGTATTTTTTAGTGCTCGGAAATTTAGTTTTTATTGTCGCAGCTGAATGATTTACATCTGTTAGCCAGCATAAGTACATGTGGGGATTGCCTGGTTGCTAGGGAATCCGCACATGTACTTATGCTGGCTAACAGATGTAAATCATTCAGCTGCGGCAATAAAATCTAAATTTCCGAGCACTAAAAAATACTCGGAGGACAACCGAGCATGCTCGGGAAATCTCGAATAAAGAGTATATTCGCTCATCACCAGTCCCCACTACTACAAGAAGAGACTGAGCTCTGCGCCTCACAACCTCGCTTTGTAATCTCCCCGCGCCTTTGCACCAGATCCACAGTAGAACTCTGTCTGGGCAACGGGGCTTATACAACGAGCGGACCTTGATGCCGATTCAGGGGGTACAGGTAGGGTGGCATACACATAGCTTAACGCTTCCTGCAGCTTTGGCTTGGTGTTCTTTGCCTTTTTCTTCTGGCCCAAAGGGGCCTCCTCTGGTAAATCGTCACCAAGATGGAAATTCTGAATTCATACTAGGGACTCTAGGGGCTTAAAGGGAACCTGTCACCCCGTGTTTTGCGATATGAGAAAAATATCGTTCAATAGGGCCTGAGCTCTGCTTTACAAGAGTGCCTTTATTATCCAGATTCCCCACCTTTGCAGAGAAAATACCGTAGTAATCTTGTCGTTTTCTGCTGTCAATCGGTCCAGTCCGATGGGCTGTGCCTAATCTCTGTCTCTCCCCCCCGCTCCTCGGCGTGTCAGATGTAACTCAATCTGTGAATAGCACAGACCACGCTAATTTTTTGCGTTTGCGCAGTACATTTGCCGCTAGCGCATGCGCAGTATGTATTGCCCAACAGTGGGCAAAGCATACAATACATCATTGCGCATGCGCCGGTTTATTACTGTAACCTCTGTGCCCCGGAAGTCTCGGTATGCAAATTTGCATATCGAGACTTCCGGGGCACAGAGATTACAGGGAAAAACCGGTGCATGCGCAATGATGTGTTGTATGCTTTGCCCACAGTTGGGCAAAGCATACTGCGGAGGCGCGAGATGACACTTTAGTTTCAATGAATTTTATTTTCATTAACATAGTAATTTTACAACAGGCTCCTGCACAAGGGAGTTCAGTAAACTTTTATATGAACAAAGAAAAGGGAGTATACATATATAAACACAACTTCAGCAGTCCAAATATGACGAGACAAGTACATGGGGAAATATACAAGCGAGATGACACTTTAATGCGCAGGCGCTAAATACGTCGGGACGAAAATTCGTAGTGAAAGCCGGAGGTGGGGAGAATCGGCGATTAAGCCCCGTCCATCGGACCGTGGTGATTGACAACAGAAAACGGCGAGATTAATACGGTATTTTCTCTGCAAAGGTGGGGAATCAGGGGATAATAGAGGCACTCTTGTAAAACAGAGCTCAGGCCCCATTGAACGATATTTTTATCTCCTATCGCAAAAACGGGGTGACAGGTTTCCTTTAATCTCGGCCATTTGTGCCCCTCCCTGGCCGCTGTGGTCACTTTCATCCCCAGAGTCGGCAGAACTGTGCCCAGTTGTCAAAGTTGCCTATCCTGCAAGGAGCTTGCTGCACGTGGCCTGCGGGTGACTTGGCAGGCTGCCAGGTGGAGCTTTCTGCTGGTCATCATCACTCATCATCCACCTGGCTCTCAGGCCGCAGCCCATCTACCTTTGCTATCCTAGTCACTTCTCCAAATCTGTCCTCATTCATTAGTTTTTCCTTGAAAGGACCACTCCTCTCTGATGAAGGCTTTCCTTACCTCCAGCTCATTTATTTCAGGTTTCAGTCTCTTTACCTAAGCCTGGAGTTGGGTCTTCCTCGGTTTGGAGGCACCGCAGCTCCTCCCAGAGCCTCGCCATGGTCTTACTTCAGGGGTGGGCAATTAGTTTTCCCCAAGGTGTCACAGAGATCGTGAAAGTTGTGGAGGGCCGAACCAATAGGCAGAAATTAATTCTGCTTAATATCGATATAATTATATTATTGATAATTTTATTAATTGTATCACTTAATATTGAGCAGAATTAAGTATGCAAACATCCCCCCTATATATCGTATGAATCCATGTCACCCCCCCCAGCCTCCCCATGCCCACCAAAGCAGCTCATACACAAGAAAAAACAAGAACAAAAAGACCACCACATACTCACTTTGGTCCTGTTCCCTGGCGCTCTGTTCTCTCCCTGCTTCCGATGCACGGACTCTGCGGAGTACACAGATGACGCGATGAAATGACGTCATCGCGGCAGCCGTTACACATGCCGATTGGTGGAGGAAGTGACCGGAGGCCCCTTCTCAACTAAAGGCAGAGGTGTATCTACAGTAGGTACTCTGGCACCTGGGGCAAGAATTCAGTTTGGTGCCCCCTTTCCCAAGTACATATGCGATGTGCACACGTACCGACAAGCTGCTCTCCCTAATGCTCTCAATGTTCAGTGAAAAGCTGAGAGAAGCAGGAAGAGAAGATCATTGTCACAGACAGGAAAGTTGCATGAGTGAAGTGTCCATGTAATGACTACTGGAACCTGTAAAGCTGAATCTGAATCCTGACATTGCAGGCTTATGAATTCTCACAACTAATGCACTGCACACTTTTAGGACTCTCCCTGGCCGGTGGCAAAAGTGGACGGTCATGCCAGCACAAGCATTCGACTTGTATACTTCTGGCCACATACCAACTAGACGTGTCTAACCTCACTCAGTTCATTTTCATTGAGGTATACATGTCTAGTCCGCGTGTGACCGCATGTAGGTAAATCGCCGGCACGAGAGAATCCTAACAGCGAGCAGTGAGCACTGAGAATTCAGAAGTTTGCAGTCACGTAGAATAACTAGGTTTGTGATCAGTCTGCAGACAACCCCTTTAATGCTCCTAACAAATAAAAATATGAGAATTAGTCATTATCACAAATATTTACATCCAGGTACCTTATAGATGACGTTGTCTCTGGAGTCGTTCTTCTTGTCCAGACACCACGATGAGCTTTCTCATCCACAGCCGTCTCTGCAGACTTCCATATTCTCTGGTCTTCCGCAGCAAATCTCAACTATACCTTTAAAGATACCAGTGTCATTATAATGCTCCCGAATAAAAATTATCTGCCCCTCACTATATGGTCTGCACAAAATATGACCCCACGCGGTCCCTCTTATGGTACATGCTCTTCAAACTAACCCCCTCTTCACACTGTCCTCCCTAAAGGCCCCGTGTATACTATACCCTCTCATCACACTCCCCCCTACTTGGTATACTCTTCCCTCCTGGCTGTAGTCTTACACTGTCCCCACCCATGCTACGCCACTACTCAGTTTCTATTCTGTGCCCACTCACTTTTCGCCATCCATACTGTCTCCTCACACTATTACCATCTCCTCTCATATCCCCCGTTAACAGTACTGTCTCCTCATATTTACCCACTCTCTATACTGCCTACTCACACTCCTAACACCCCATACTGTGTCTGCACACATCCCATCACCCTTACTCCCCATACTGTGTGCGCATACATTCCCTCGTTCGCTCCCCATACTGTCTGCACCCATCCCCCATACTGTTTTCTCGTCCATGCCCCATTCCGTTTCCTCATACATGCTCTGTATCTCCCCCTTTGCTCATTTTGCGTCCTCAAATCCCCCATCCACCGACACACACACACATTAAATTCCCCCATCCCGAAGCTAAATCCCCCCCTGCACTTAATCTTTGGTGTCTTCAGCTCTACTGGATCACTTACCACCAATGTGCTCCTTTGTAGTGCGGCGAGTGACATCAGCAGCGTGATCACACGATCTGATCACGCTGCTCGCGTCGCTCTGACCCAGTGGTCAGAGCCTCAATTGTACTCGCGAGTACAATTGATACCTGGGAGCCGGCGTGCTGCAGCTTCTCTGTGCCAGCTGTCAGTTTAACAGCCGGTACAGAGAACAGATGACTCCCAGTCCGGAGAGTGGTAGAATGCAGCCAATATGGACTGCCGCATTAGGCGGCCCGACTGCCCCCATCCTACATACGCCTGAGTCCATCAGCGGCGCAGCGCCACAGATGGAAACAGCAAGCAGGCGGGCATTGTGCGGCCCTTGGACCTCTGGGTGCCAGCCCCACGGCTGTCTCGGTCCACGGGCCAGAGACAGCCAGAAGGCTGGACTTCGCCCAGGTCTGTCTCACTCACATCTTCATACTCACGGAGGTGGCTGAGAGCCTGGGAGGCATAGGTGGACAGACTCCTAGGGTCTCTGCAGCCCCCAACCTTCCACAGTGAGGTTGGCCTTACCTCTGTGAGCACTCAACTTTCCTCCGTAAGGACCGCCATCATGCACACTTGTCCTCCATGTTGGAAGCCTTACGACCTCTCTGGGTCTCCGTAGACCCGGCGGGGAAGGGTTTTGAAACACATTACTGCGTCTGTTGGAGGAGCGCCTCACCCCCGAGTCCTCTGATGTGCAGGCAGTTAGCTGGTTCCTTCTGCCCTCCACTTGCCTGGTCTGGAGAACAGAAGCCTGGGACTTTGCTACATCGCTCATCCCAGAAAACCCATTCCCTCCCTCGGTAGGAGAGAAGGTCCCCAGGTACAGAGGTGTTGTGTCTCAGGAACACACAGCAGGATCAGTAGCGACCACAACCTCAATTACCATAGTGATCAACGAATGAGCAGAGCTGTACTCACTATTCTGCTGGTGCAGTCACTGTGCACATACATTACTGTCACACACAGTGTAGGAAAGACTAAGTGCAAACTGGAGGAATAAGTGGGAAGGGAACCCAACACTAGGGAAGGGGGAAGTGAAGACCCTTAGGCAGATCTAACGTCACCCGGTCTGCCCCAAGCATCTCTATATAGGTTCCTATCGCTGAGCAGGATACCTAACCCTTGCCTGACCCTGGCGATAAGCCTGCATAGGGAAGGATGGGATAACACTAGTCAATCCTCACTACCACTAAAGACAGATTGGATGCACAAATAAGAGGAACACAGCTTGAGTAGACTCAGAGAGAAACAGACGTCCTCCAAGCACCAAAGAGGAAGATAGACTGCTATAGCTTCCAGTCTCAATATGGAAAGGTCACCTGTAACTTCCAGCAGCAAGCTTGGGCTTATAAACACCCTGGTCTAGGTGTGTCAACTAGAGCCGGGGGAAGGCTACCACTGGGTCCTAGAGTCAGAAGGACCAGGAAGAAGTCTGCAAAGCAAACTGCTGAAACCTTCTGCAGTCAGATGCAGAGCGACAGCTGCAACCTCTGACTCACCCATGACAATTACATTACTGATCCAGAGTTAGATCCTGTATTATACTCCAGAGTTACACTCACTATTCTGCTGCTTATGTACATTATGGCTTTTATACGATGATCTTCTGTAATATAATTGCACCACGTCTGATGCCACCGATAGTAGTGGGTACAGGTGGAATGTCTCTCATACTCAGTGCCACCTATAGTCACTGGACCAGGCCCTATCAAAATATCCTGTGCAGGAAGTGATGTTGAAAACTGTATCAGAAGTAACCCTGGAGACAGGAGTGTGCCAATCATTGTTATGGTAACAGGCGAGTGTGTTGCTGGTTCTGGGCATGACGCTGGTGGCTCCTCTGTGAGAAGCATCTGGAGCGATTTCTTCGTTTCCCCCGTCAAATAAATCAATGTCATGTGTGACCATGAGACATCCTGGAGGCGGAAGGTGCATGGTCACGGGGTCTCATGGCGCAGGTTCCCGGGTCACACCAAGGGCTTGTTGTGATAGCTCCTGCCAGTGTTCTGGGCGAGCGAGGTGCGAGTGTCCCAGTGACGTCATGCCGGGATCAGGGCGTCATCTCCAGAGCTCAGTGAGCCATCCAGGTCTGTTTAACCCCTCCACAGCCCACAGTGGCTGCAAGGAACAGTGTACAATGGAGTAATATCAGAGGTGAATAAACCAAGACGTGAACGTCTGTCCCCCCTCAACCATCACAGGAAATAGGAGGTTAAGGGCTAGTAATCACAGGTCGGCCTCAGTTTACATGCGGCCATCTGTCTGAAGTTCTCTTGCTTCTACCGGGGTTCAGTCACATCAACACAATGGCATGTTCTAGAATTGAGGGGGTTAAAGACCCATACATGAGTTAGGCGGGGGGGGGGGGGGGTTTATAGCCCCAAAGGAGAGCTTCTAAATTTACCCAGCCACATTGTCTGCACAAGAACAGGAGAAGAAAAGAAGAAAGAGCTGAGAGGCTCGCATGGGCGAGGGGCTCTCAGGGGTGCCCCCCGGGTGGGTAGAGGCTGCTATGCACGGCCAGAGGTCTACAGCAACTCGTCTGGCTCAACAGAAAGAAAGCAATGATGAGGAGGAGGAAAGTGAATGGTCCCTATAGTGAGGGAGGAATTCTCAGGGATACTAAGGGCCCTTTTGTCACAGCATATATAACTAGGCAGACAGGACCAGCTCCAGGAGGGGTAACATCACTGCCATGGAGAGCTCACCTATTGCACCAACCATCATGGGGAGACTGGCACAGCTTGCACCATATGACCAGGAAATAAAAATTATCAGGCTACAAAATATGGAGGAGCCACTGAGTGAGGCTTGGAGAGCGAAGGCTCCATCCTCCACACTTCTGTACAGGCTCTACAGAAACACAAGGAGAGAAAGGCCCAGGGCCACAAACAAGGGGAGCACAGCCCAGAGCACGGTTATGGGTGTGCAGCCCAACCAAGAGTGCACGGCCAGGATGGTAGGGACGAGGGCCACAGCCAGAGGGGCATGATGCGTCACTTCAAAGCCTCAATATTAGGCCTCCTTCAACCGTCCTGGTGATTCTGGAAAAAACAGGGAAAGGGCAGAGGATTATTCAGCTCATCAAGTGTTGGAATGTAGCCTCCATCACAATATGTGGTGCAGGGACTCCAGCCCAGCAGTTGGGTAACAGACAAGAGGAAGGGCGTTCCAGCATCCACAATGTACAATAGGGTTAAAGCATGACTTTTAATAATAAAATATAAATACACCACATGGGGTCCCCCCTCTATATACTAACCAACAAATACTAAACAGACATCTGCAGGCTGATATTAATGGGCTGGGACAAAGCCATGAATGCCCACTCCCAGACTAAGAACACCAGCCCTCCACCACCCCAAATCTGGCGCTTAGCCTCCTTTCGTTCCACATAATCCATTAAAGCCTATGTGCCACAAGGATCTGGATGGCTTGGTGAGAAGTCACATCAGCGATGCGACCACTCACTACGCCAGCCGGAACATACTAAGCGGAGCGTGAGAACATAGCTGTGGGTGACCGGCGGTGATGTCAGTAAGGTTACAGCCGATTATAGGCAGCGCTTCTCATGCTCAGCGTGTTATGGCTGGTGTGGTGATCTGTCGCATTACTGATGTCACCGCTCACCAAACCATCCACAGATCATCGTGGGAAATGGACATTAGTGGTTTATTGGCAGAACCAGCAAAGGCTTAACCAACAGCTGTGAACTGATATGAATAGCCTGGGAACCTTAAGGATATTGGCCCCTTCTCAGAATATTTACATCGGCCCCACAAAATGAAGGGGAACTCCACGCGGTGTCCCCCCCCCTTTTCCAAATTATTTAATATACACACACACACACTCAGTGGGTACTGACTCCAACTCGCATCAGTATCGAATTTTCTCTGACCACAGAGACCAAACGACAAGGATGAGTTTAATTCAGCTCCTGGGAACAGCATTAACTGTATGGCTTTTTCCCCAGGTGCCAAAGTGTCACACAGGAAAAAAAAAAACAAAAAAAAAAAACAGACCACCCTACGGACATAAACAGATGTGTGAAGGGGGCCTTGCACCAGCCTCCGATGGCAGCATTGCATCATTGTACCATGGGATGGACATCTGATTATCCTGGCAGCGTGGCACACAGAGGGCGAGCCACAGCGTCCGTCAGAACCAGCAGACATGGTCCGAAATCATCTCCAATCTGCGGAAGAGAGGTGGAGACGCCTCCGATTTCAAGCTATGGCAATATATATACAGCCCGCACAAGCACCCTGGGGTCTTCACACAGAAAATATAAAGTTTTAAAATAACTTTTAATTAAAGGTTTTTGCAAAGGTAAAATATTAAAACGTAAGAGAATCAAATAAGTTTCCTAATGAGAAGTCTAAAGCGTGGCATTAAAAGAAAGCGGCCTCATCTGCCATTGTACAGCATTTACAGACAGACATAATAAATAGCGTCGCCCCTCCACAGCACTGTACGTACAACAGCAGATGACAGGGGCGCAACCACCCGTCCGGATATAAAAGAGATCCCAGCCCCCGAGCAGCTGAGTACAAAGGGTTTCACATTTATCAAAAGCTGCTCAATCACTGCCATATACAGGGTCCGATGATCGCCAAGAGGGAGTGGCCATGCTCCAGAGCTCCGACCACAGTCAATGTGCTGTGTAAGGCAGCAAGTATTCATTGGGGGTTCCCACACCAAGATCATTCATCTGCAATCATCACCCCACAGAACAGGTTGAAAGAGACACAGAATTCCCATACAAAAACATAAATCAGAATGGATGACTGCAACCCTGCCAGCAGCCAAGAGGGGGCGCAGCTTCCATCTGACTCAGCATCTTACTTGCGTGATTTTAGGCACTAGACACAAGGCAGTACAAACATGGAGCCCCCTCCCATGTATCACCATTGCCAGGAGTGAGGGTGGGTAAGGCAGCCAGCCCCAGACGTGCCCAACAAGAACCCCCAGAGCCCACTGCAGCGTGGGGGGCACGGGTCGTGGAGCAGTTAGCTGCACAGTTAATGATTAAGCCGAAGAATAAAACAGAATGGAGGGCAGGATGTGAAGACACTCGGAGCTGAACCTGACATTTAGGCATCACATCATGGATGATTGCGGCACAAGGGAGAGGCGGTAAAAGCAGGGGTCGCATCAGGTACCTAGGAGGGCAAAGGTGCCAGTGTCCCCCGATAAAAACACTTTGTACAATCTTTTGAAGTAAAACTTTCCAGAGGATCAAACTTGTATAACATGGAAAGGGGAATAAAACAAGGGCTGCACGTAGCTGTCCCGTGTTCGGCGTCACTCCATACGATCAGTCCCGTGACATCCAGGCCCACACGGAGATGCAGCGTTAGTTTATTGTCACTGTCGCCAGGGAAGGGGGTCAATTCCTGGACTTTGGGTGCAGTTTTAAAATTAACCAGTTATTTAGCTGGGTTTTTTCTCTAAAAGTCACTGCCCCCCCCTAACAACCCTTCGCAGGGCCGAGGGGGGCTCACCACTCAGCATCACCAATGGCTTTGGAGAAGACAAAGTCACGACCATTCAGGTTCATAATTCCATCTTTGAGATGAAACTTCCACTTGTTTTTACTTCTGTGGATCTGAAACGTGGAGAAGAGTGGAGATGTTAGCAGAGGATACTTGGGGACCGCGATGGGCTACCTCCGACCGCAGGCTTGCCCACTACAAAAACCTACATCTGCAAACAATGTCAAGCACCTTCAGCAGAGATCAAAGAACCAGGATCGGATCAGACCACAATGGCGGAGAGGTGGACCCTCATGATTCAGTGTGGCCAGCTTCCATACATCGCAGCAGTTAGGCCACGGCCAGACATTGCTCACAGTGCCAGGACGCTGCAATGCACAGATGACCATCTCTACAAGGCTGCCACCTAGTGGCCACGCTGCGTATGGCACATTCTGATACCCTATGGGGGTCAGGTGCACAGGACAAGTGCTTGTGACATGAGCACAGATGTAGGACCTAATTGGTTCATTAATACTGCACACATTGAGCTTTATTACAAGGGCTCAAAGTAAACGCCAATCTCTGGGTGCAGCACTGTTTCAGAGAGGGTTCATTTCACTGCAGTAGCTCACAAGTTAAGGATGGCTATGACAGGTGTCCTGGTTATTGCCATTGACTGGACAGGACCAGTGTCCGCTGGCACTACGAGGGTGTCTCACCTTATCGTATTGACACACAACAACATTCTCTGTGTCGAACAGCTCCTGCCCCTCCTCATCGCTCACATCGTCCTCACTGTTCAGAGGCTCCTGCGGGAGGAAACAGAAGTCACTAGATCCGGCTTTAGACTACTAGATGGTCGCCCAATTGTAACGCATCGGGTATTCTAGAATATGTATGTAGTTTATTAAGATTTAAGAATAATGCAATGGATACACAGGATTTTCTGGGTAAAATATATACATTATCAGTGAAGCGGTGTTTAAATCCCACGCCAATATCACTGATCGGCCGTCCGCAACCAATCAGCGCAGCGGGGTTTAAATCCAGTATCAATTCGCGGCTGGACTGTGCCTGTCGCCGATTGGTCTCGCCAGCTGCCTGCAACCAATCAGCGACGCGGGATTTCTGTTACAGACAGACAAAATTAGACAATTATATAGTAGATACCCAATGCGTTAGAATCGGGCCACCATCTAGTATTCATATAAACATTGGTGCTTACATTTATGTTTTAACCCATTGGACACTGCTATTGTTTTTCTCCTGTCTTTACTTTAAGAGTCAAAACTTTATTAGTCATTATCGCTGTATGACAGCTTGTTTTCTACAGGATGACTTATAGTTTTCAAAGACACCATTTATTTTACCGTATAATAAACTTAAAAATGGGGGAAAATTTTATTCTCTCCCTCACACACTGTCCTCCATGTTATTCTCGTTCTAGTATATGTATGTAGCTTATTTATGAACACCGATTGGTCACGCCGGGCACGACCAATCAGCGATGCGGGATTTCGGTTACAGACAAACAGACCCTTAGACAATCTACTATATAAAGGTGTGTGTGTGTGTGTGTGTGTGTGTGTGTGTGTGTGTGTGTGTGTGTGTGTGTGTGTGTGTGTGTGTGTGTGTGTGTGTGTGTGTGTGTGTGTGTGTGTGTGTGTGTGTGTGTGTCCGGGATTGGCATCTGCACCGTCGCAGCTACAGCCACAAAATTTTGCACAGTCACATCTGGACCCCGAGAGCGTCATAGGCTATATTGTGAGGTGAAATTTTAACCCCGCGCGTTCCAATTCACCAAACTATTTTTCCCCTATCTACATATTGGGGAAAAGTGAAAGGAAAAGTGTTGGAAGCGTCGCAGCTACAGCAACAAAATTTTGCACAGTCACACGTCTGGACCCTGAGAGCGTCATAGGCTATGTTGTGAGGTGAAATTTTAACCCCGCGCTTTCCAATTCACCAAACTATTTTTCCCCTATCTACATATTGGGGAAAAGTGAAAGGAAAAGTGTTGGAGGCAAATTGACAGCTGCCAAATGTGAACAAGGGGGACTTAAAGAATGAGAGCGATGGCGCCAAAGAGTATATACCGATCAGTTGCTAAGGTGGGGCCCCGACATGAGATACTCACCACACATGGGGATATGAACACACACACACACAAAATGCTCCACACACTACCACGTGCTTGAACACATACCACCCTCACCACACATTTCACCACACATACACCAACCTCGCCACATAAAAGTCGCCGCTCAAAACTCACCACGCGCAAAACTCGCCACATGCAAAAACTAGGCTCACGCAAAACTCGCCACAAGTGCAAAACTCACCTCATGGAAAACTCGCCACACGCAAAACTTGCACACGCGGAAAAATTGCCACATGCACAAAATTTGCAACACATGCAAAAGTTGCCTCACACAAAACTTGCACATACTCAAAAGGCACCAAACAAAACTCACCACGCGCAAAACTCGCCATGCGCAAAACTTGCTGCACACAACTTGCTACACTAACCTGTCACATGCAACTCGACACAAAAAGTTGCTACACGCATGTTGCCACACAAAACTCATCTCACAAAAGTCGCTACATGCATGTCGCCACACACAACTTGACAAACGAAACTCGCCCTAAAACACACACAAGTCTGGTATTAGCCTTCAAAAATAAAAATCTGATTAATAAGCAGACAAACTACAAGAGCAACAAATGTACGATATAGGAAATACAGCAGCTGTCAGTCACATGACCTGTCTATTATGTGTATGTGAGAGCTAATATATACTGCCAGGGGGAGGGCTTCCTGTTAGCTTGGGGATTTATCAGGCTGCCAATTTATCTTACAAATACTGAGGTAAAAATACTGAGCAAATAACGTGTTAACGAGGTCTAATACAGGAGATCACACAGGTATATACTATATATAGGAGGAGATGACACACAGGTATATACTATATATAGGAGGAGATGACACAGGTATATACTATATATAGGAGGAGATGACAGGTATATACTATATACAGGAGGAGATGACACAGGTATATACTATATACAGGAGGAGATGACACAGGTATATACTATATACAGGAGGAGATGACACAGGTATATACTATATATAGGAGGAGATGACACAGGTATATACTATATATAGGAGGAGATGACATACAGGTATATACTATATACAGGGGAGATGACACAGCAGGTATATACTATATACAGGAGATGACATACAGGTGTATACTATATATAAGGGAGATGACAAACATGTATATACTGAGGTGAAAATGAGAGGTGTGAGGTGAAAATGAAAAGGTGTGAGTGCAAAATGAGAGGAGTGAGGGAAAATAGTGTAGTGATCGGAAAATGACAGATGTGAGGTCGAAATGACAAGTGTTAGGGGGGAATGAAAGGAGGGAGGGAGAAAAAGATGTGATTGGGAAAATGAGAGGCGTGATGGGAAAATAAGAGAAGTGACGTGCTATAACTAACCACAGATATTTACTATGCCCAGGCAACGCCGGGCTCTTCAGCTAGTCTACTATATAACTGTCTAAGGGTCACTTCCATCTGTCCTTCTGTCACGGATATTCGTTGGTCGCGGCCTCTGTGTCATGGAAATCCAAGTCGCTGATTGGTTGCGGCAAAACAGTTACGACCAATCAGCGACGGGCACAGTCCAGAAGAAAATGGCCACTCCTTACTCCCCGCAGTCAGTGCCCGGCGCCCGCATACTCCCCTCCAGTTACCGCTCACACAGGGTTAACGCCGGCTGTAACAGACCGCGTTATGCCGCGGGTAACGCACTCCGTAACCGCTGCTATTAACCCTGTGTGTCCCCAACTTTTTACTATTGATGCTGCCTATGCGGCATCAATAGTAAAAAAAATGTAATGTTAAAAATAAAAAACCTGCTATTCTCACCCTCCGTAGTCCGCCGAGCCGCTCGCGCCTGCCGCCATCTTCCGTTCCCGGCGATGCATTGCGAAATTACCCAGAAGACTTAGTGGAGTCATCTGGGTAATTTCGCAATGCATCCTGGGAACGGAAAATGGCAGCAGCTGTGCGCGTATCGCCGGAGCTTCACTGGATCCCAGGGGTGAGTATATAACTATTTTTTTATTTTAATTATTTTTTTAAACAGGGATATGGTGCCCACACTGCTGTATATTACGTGGGCTGTTAGATACCGCGTGGCTGCTATATACTACATAGGCAGTGTTATATACTGCGTGGGCTGTGTTATATAGTACGTGGCCAGTTATATACTGCGTGGGCAGTGTTATATACTACGTGGCTGCTATATATTACATGGCCAGTGTTATATACTACGTCGCCTGTGTTATATACACTGTGTGGCTGCTATATACTGCGTGGGCTGTGTTATATAGTACGTGGCTGTGTTATATACTGCGTGGCCACTGATATATTGTGTGGCCTGTATTAACGCATCGGTTATTCTACAATATGTATGCATATAGCAGCCACATAGTATATAGCACAGACCACGTAGTATTTGTCTGCTATATACTACATGGCTCATATATACACACTACGTGGCCTGTGCTATATACTATGTGGCTGCTATATACATACATACATACATACTCTAGAACAGAGGTCCCCAACCGCCGCTCCGCGGACCAGGACGTTGGGGTTTTTCAGCCGGTCCGCGGCGCCGCTGACAGCTAGCTTCGTGGCCCTGCGCCTGGTCAGAGCACGCTCTGTGACAGCTCGCAGCTCCCGGCAGAGAACATTATGCAGGACGGGGCGGGGCGTCAGGCGGGTCTTAGTGACACAGCCCTCCTGCGCAGCATGGTGTGTTCCTGACGGGGTGGGGCGGCAGGCTCTCCTCACTGACACGCCCAGTGGCGTATCTAGGGGGGCGCAGCCGGCAGGGGGGCGCAGTCGGGCCGCCTCATTCGGCGGTCCGCAGTGTCTCCCCCGGCGGCTGCATTCTGCCGCCCCCGGTCAGGGAGTCAGCTGTTCTCTGTGCCGACTGTCAAGCTGACAGCCGGCACAGAGAAGCTGCAGAGCGCCGGCTCCCAACAAGTGCAGAGGTGGAGGGGAGCCCCTGCAGGGTGGCTGTGACGGGCAGGGAGAAATCCCTGCAGCTCCACTGCCCAGCGATCTGTCTTCCTGCTTCCTCTCACACAGACGCGCCGCTGAATGACGTCATCATTCAGCGGCCGGCTGTGTCAGAAGAAGGCAATGAGCTGCTGTGGGAGAGTGCGAGGAGAGGTGAGAGGGGTGTGTGAATGTGTGTGTGAGAATGTGTGTGTGAGAATGTGTGTGAATGTGTGTGTGTGAGAATGTGTGTGTGTGTGAGAATCACATTCTCATTATAAACGTCATAATTATATGATAAGTATGCACTAAGCTCCACCCCTCCATAACTCCACCCCCATATGACCAGAGCCCCGCCCCTGCCCCACCCCCACCGGGCCATGGAAAACTGGTCTTGCTTAAAGCCGGTCCCTGGTGCAAAAAAGGTTGGGGACCTCTGCTCTAGAATACCCGATGCGTTAGAATCGGGCCACCATCTAGTATATATTAGTGCTTTCTGTAACTACAACTCTCAGCATGCCACATTACTGGCAAAAGCCTACCCTAAAATCTTGAGCTTTTCAGTGTCTGCTCTCATGTGTAATAGGAGAGCCCCTAATCTCAAAGACAAATTAGTCAGGGCAGACATGGGGAGCCCACGCCCAACCACCAGTCAAAGTATTCTTGCAGCACGCCGCCTCGGTACATTCCCCTGCCTCAGCGGTGCTTCATGCTCAAACATTATCAAATCTGATAATGTCACACACACCCTAGAACAGGCAAGTCGTACCCCATCCACGGCTATCATGCATGCGATTCCAACTTCGTAGTTTTTGTCATCAAATGTCCCTGTGGCCTCCTTTATGTAGGTGAAACTACACAACATGTCAAGGACCGCATAGCGAGCCACAAATCTACCATCCATTGTGGCAAAACATGGCTGCCCATCCCCGAGCATTTCACTAAATTCAGACATACGGTAGCGCAGCTGAAATATCAGGTCATCGAGCAGGTACCCCGACCGAGAAGGGGTGGGGACCTATTAAACAGCTCAAATTGAGGGAAACCTTCTGGATTCATAAGCTGGAGACCATTACCCCCAAGGGCCTAAATAGGGAAATGAACTGGCAGCTGTAGTATCTTCATTAATATTACGCTTTATTTTCCAGACACGATGAGCCCTCATCCCACTTGGCGAGTTCCCCTTTAATTTTCCTTCTAATGTAAGGTTACCCATCCTGTACATTATAGCTTACCGTCCACTTATGCCTCCCACTGGGAGCCCTACGACGCTCAGTTATCCTGATATATAGCCATACAAAGTACAGGTTGTACGACACTCACTCATATTACTAGCCCCAGTCAAACACATCCATACATTCAGCGGCACCTCAACCTAGTGTTTATATCTCTTACATTGTGCTCCGTCTCTTATGGTCATCCTTATCTAGTTTTGCAGGATGTTTAGCCACGCATATTTCATTATGCCTGATGTCACACCCTGCTTCTGGCATTCTCATGCCCACACACTCGCCCAGCGCTCACCGCGCATGCGCGGTTATTACAACATGATAGCGCCACGTCATTTCCAGTCCTAGGGACCTCACTTCCGGTGCGGCGCTACCATAGGCGGTATAAAAACCCACTATCTCCCTCATCCCCCTACACGCCACCTCTAGCAGGGCGCAGGAGCGCCGCTCTATACAGCTATCCAGGAGGATTGCAGGTACCCCTATTTCTTTACTTTTGGCTACGCCACCACTGTTACTTCCCGACAGGGCCGGCTCCAGGTTTTTGAGGGCCCCGGGCAAAAGAGTCTCAGTGGGCCCCCCTTTAACACATACCATGATTCATGATCGCATATAACACAGCCATGTAGTATATAACACAGCCCACGTAGCATATAACACAGCCATGTAGTATATAACAGCCCACGTAGCATATAACACAGCCACGTAGTATATAGCACAGCCCACGTAGCATATAACTGCCCATATAGTATATTGCACAGTCACATAGTATATAACACGGCCCACGTAGTATATAGAACAGACATGTAGTATACAGCACAGCTCCCCCCCCCCCCCCCCCCCCCAAGAATGGCCCCATAGTCCAGTACTCACTGTTATAGTTACAAAAAAAAAATAACACTCCTCACCTCTCAATGTGCCTGTGCTGCTCCACTCTCGGCGGCTGCCACTGCACTACCTGACACATAGCGAGTGAGCGATGATGCTATCGCACACCTGCAGCTACAGTGTCAGAGGCAGAGTGCGGAATGATGGGAAAGGGAGCATCAGGTGACGGTCTCTCCTCCATCATTTGCTTTGAACATTACCGGCAGACGTCAGTATAGTTCAATGCGGCGGCGGGCTCCCCTGCCTCACAGAGGCCCCATGGCGGCTGCGTGATGTGACACTAGCTGAGGGCCCATGGGGGAGCGGGGGCCCTAGGCAGCTGCCATCCCTGAATGGGCCCCCCTGTCTCGCCAGGGCCCCGGCACTTGCCCGGGTACGCCGGGTGCTGACGCCGGCCCTGCTTCCCGACATCCCCTCACCTCATGGATGTCTTCCGTAGGCCCACCATTGAAATTGAGGCCCCCCACACCAAGCAAACAACACCTTCCTAGGACCGCCATACCCTTTCCTCAGACTTTATCAAGGTATTTATATGCGACCCATTGCTCGACTATGGCACCTACATTCTATTTCAGTACTGCCCTCCACATGTAATAAGTATAATATTACCTTAATGTGATTTCCTGCTGTATAATGCCATGGGTCCCAACATTATGCATTTAACGCCCATTCGGCTGTACACTCCTATGACTAACAGTCTACACTAGTAATTACAGGGGACCCAGGACAAGACACTCCGCCCAGGGTCCCAGTTGTATGCAGGTCAATAATACGCCCTCTCTTTTGACCATCACTCAGATGTTTATAACCGTATACATGTGGGTTGACAGGGAGCCCGATACAATACACTTCATCCTAGCGCCTCTCGTATTTTATCTGCTATTACCCTATATAAAACTTTGCTATCTTTCACCACAGTGACTATTTATCTAAGGGATCCTTCCTCCTGCCCTACCTCTGCCACCTTTATTTAGCTGATCAGGAACCAAGGTAATCAGCTTAGACTTAAGGTATCGTTACAATAAACGACTTACCAACGATCACGACCAGCGACACGACCTGGCCGTGATCATTGGTAAGTCGTTGTGTGGTCGCGGGGAGTGTCACACAGACAGCTCTCTCCATCGACCAACGATCAGGGGAACGACTTCGGCATCGTTGAAACGGTCTTCAACGATGCCCAAGTCCCCCTGCAGCACCCGGGTAAACATCAGGTTACTAAGTGCAGGGCTGCACTTAGTAACCCGATATTTACCCTGGTTACCATTGTAAAAGTAAAAAAAAAAAAAAAAAACAAACACAAAACTACATACTCACATTCTGATGTCTGTCACGTCCCCCGCCGGCGTCCACAGGGTTAAAACTGCTTTCGGTAAGAGCGCTGCTAATGCACGCGCTGCTGCCGAGAGCTTTCCTGCACCGACTGTCAGCGCCAGCAGTAACAGCGGCAACGTTACCGCTGTGCTCTGCTTTATGGCCGGCGCAGACACATTAGCAGCGCTCCTGCCGAAAGCAGTTTTAACCCGGGGGACGTGAGACATCAGAATGTGAGTATGTAGTTTTTTTTTTACTTTTACAATGGTAACCAGGGTAAATATCAGGTTACTAAGCGCGGCCCTGCGCTTAGTAACCCGATATTTACCCTGGTTACAAGTGAACACATCGCTGGATCGGCGTCACACACGCCGATCCAGCGATGACAGCGGGTGATCAGCGACCAAAAAAAAAAAAATTGTCCTGATCATTCCCCAACGACCTCCCAGCAGGGGCCTGATCGTTGGTCGCTGTCACACATAACGAGATCGTTGCTACGTCACCGAAAGCGTGACGTTGCAACGATATCGTTATGTGTGACTCCCCCTTAACTCTGCTACCTTCTATACTCTCTACATCCTCTACCTTTTCATTATCAAAATCGCAAGAACTTTTCTTTTGAGCTCTGTTGCTCCTTACCAGTAGTCTACGTCCTACGCTGGCTGCTATGTATATTTGTATGATATGTATTTTATGTTTTCTCTTCTATTGGTGTATTTATATGATGTATCAATCTTATTTGGCACATTCTTTTCTTCTGTTAATGTTGCTGGATTTATTTCTGATTTGGTTTCTTTATCTCCGTAGCAACCCCATGAATAAGACCCAGGAGGGTCGAAACGTTGGGTTTCTATTTGCACATACCTTTTGGTGGCAACCTCGTTTGTAAACACAATAAACTCATGTGATAATTTTTTGCATCATACCAACTCTGAGTGTGCGGTAATTTTCTGGTATATGACTGTTTGGACCGCATGGTCTGTTTTACCAGCACCTCCATGTTTTCGACCCGAGTGCACACCATTACTCTCTTACACATGCCTGAGGGACACCACCTTAAGATTACCTCTTCCACTTGGCCATCCTCTCCATCCTTTTCCTTGTCCTCCTCCTCTTCATCATCATAATCTTCATCCTCGTCCTCATCTTCCTCAGAAGATGTGTCTCCGGCACCATCCACCTGGAGGACAAGAGGTGCTTGCTGCTGTCCCTGCTGCGGCTGTTGGGCATTTGCCACAGAGAGTTGCCCCTGCAATGGTGCTTGTGGAGCTGCGACGGTGGTTGGGATGACATGGGGTTTATTGCCTGTGAAGAGGATTTGCTGAGGCTGTATGATGACACCGGTCTGCTGTGAAAGACCACCGGGCAGGGGAGTCAGAACCTGGAATAGACAAGTGGGTCACAAGGGCCATATCCCCCATGATATTGGAAGTCACAAGCATAAAAAGCTGCCTACCTGCTGGATGACAGGGGCTTGTACCCCTCCAGGCTGCATTTGGGGGATCACTTGCTGCTGCAGGACCATAGGCTGCTGCTGCTGAATGATATACTGGGCGCCATTGGGGGCTCGGACCACCTGCAGGAGTTGACCTGTGGGAAGAACTGGAAAGTAACAAACTGGCACAATGATGGCAGAGGCGACCACCAGAGTGAGTGTGTTTTATCAGCCCCCGCACAGACCGTGACACCCAAAGGGCTCCTTCCTTGTGCAACACAGATTTTAGCTACTTTAGGAGGTTCCACTTTTACAAAGCCTCATCACTGATCAGGGAGGATCCCAAGACCCTCATCCATAGGATTTGTGATGGCGCCAGAGGTTAGATGCAGACCAATTTTATAGTAGACGCTTGTAACAGATATTGACTGCATGTAAGGAGCTTCCCTGGTTGCCAGCGAGCTAAAATTAAGCCAAGGGTGAAGAGTGCTAACAGAAATTTAAATTCGGACATCACCACCGACCCTCCGAGACCTCCCATAACCAAGCAGCAGCTTAAATCCTCAGCAGAGGCATAACCAGAACCTCTTTGCCTCAACTTTAAGTCTGTACCCTGGACCCCAAGTATCATATACACCACTGGTTTGTAAGTGTAGAGGGTTTCGGGATTCTCGTGTGCCGACGTTGCCCCTCACCCATAATTACCGGAGTTGGTGATGAGCTGCTGGACAGGGGTAACCCCGGCAGGAAGGGCCAGTGTAGCCGCGGTGGCTGCAGCACTCTGCAACAAGAAACAAATTGTAGCCTTTACCCCCTCAAAAAAAAAAAAAAAAAAAAAAAAAAAAAAATCAGCGACACCCCCTCAGCCCCAAGAGGACCCCATACCATTCCTTGTGGGGCCATGTGCTGGATCAGCTTGGAATCATTGCTCGGGATCAGAACCTGCTGCTGAGAAGCTGAAATCAGAGGGAAGAAAGATGTGATCACCAGAAGGACGGGGCACTGATAAATAGAGGACAATAACTCTTCAGCAGTATTACCGTATATACTCGAGTACAAGCCGAGAATTTCAACCCATTTTTTTAAGGCTGAAATTGCCCCCCTCGGCTTATACTCGAGTCATTCCCAGGGGTTGGCAGGGGAGGGGGAGCGGCAGCTGTCTAATCATACTCACCTGCTCCTGGCACAGTCCCTGGTTCTCCGGGCACCGGCAGCTTCTTCAAGCGTTGACCGGTCACATGGTACCGCTCATTACAGTAATGAATATGGACCCATATCCACTCCCATAGGGGTGGAGCCGCATATTCATTACTGTAATGAGTAGTACCATGTGACCGCTCAACACAGGAAGAAGCTGCCGGCACCCGGAGAACCAGGGACCGCGCCAGAAGCAGGTGAGTATAACAAGGGCATTGCGCGATATTCACCTGTCCCACCACCGGGCTCCGTCTTTTGCACCGTCTGCAGTGACGCTCAGGTCACAGGGTGCGATGACGCGATTAGCGCCGCCCTCTGCCTGAATGTCAGTGCAAAAAACACAGTGGCGCCCGACGGTAGAACGGGGAAAGGTGACTATAGCAAGTGCCGGGGGCCTGAGCGACGAGGAGAGTATGTGATTTTTTTTTTAATCACAGCAACAGCATATGGGGCATGTTATGGGGCCATAATCAGCATTTATGCAGCATTTTATGGGGCAAATGTGTCTATGGAGAATCTTATGGGGCCATAATCAACATTTGTGGAGCATTATAGGGGGCATATTTTAATATGGAACATCTTATGGGGCCCATCATGAACTGTATGGAGCATTATATGGGGCTCCTGATTCAACATGGATATTCAAAAACACTTAACCTACTAATTTCTCAATTAATTTTACTTTTATTGGTGCCTATTTTTGACATTTACCAGTAGCTGCTGCATTTTCCACCCTAGGCTTATACTCGAGTCATTAAGTTTTCCAAGTTTTTTGTGGCAAAATTAGGGGTGTCGGCTTATACTCGGGTCGGCTTATACTCGAGTATATACGGTATATCCTAAGTGATGACCACAATGGCCACCATCTTCAGATTCTCCTGTCTATAGTGGCATCACTGCCTTCCAGGAGTGCTGCATGCCAGCCCATTAGAGCCATGGTGGTGGCAGATTGGGTCGCCATGAGACTGAACACCCCCCCACTGTGGCACTATAATCAAACCTTGGTGCGTGGCTGGGATGAGGACCTGCTGAGCCTGGTGAGTGGCTGTCGGCGGCGGATGTTGGTGCACCTGCACATGGTGGTGGTGGTGCTGCTGCTGCTGCTGGGACTGGAGTAGAAGTTGCTGCTCCTCGGAGTGGAAGCCGTCCACAGCCTTGGACTGCATCAGTTTATTCTCCCACAGCTGGAAGAGAAGAGGTGGTCAGAGCGGCAGCAGGGAACAGCGCAGAGGGGTGGGGGTACGGTACTCACCGTCTTCAGCTCCATCAGGACCTGCTCGTCCACACCCTCATCCAGAAACAGCTCCCGGACATCATTGATGACATCCTCGATCACCGAGCGGTACAGTTTAGGCTGAGACACAAGAGATAGCTCAGATTAGCACACGATGAGGAGACTGCATCCCTGGCTGCACCAAGAGCTACAGAAGGCAGGGCTGTGCGGAGGCAGTAAGCCAAACCTCTGACTACGCAGCACTGGTCACTACTGAGCACGTGTATAAAAGGGAAGCACAGATCAGAAACCGGACATTTCATCACTTTCCCAAATTATTATGGAACCACTTACAGCACATCCTGCATTGCACTACTGTACCCAATTTATTATATATGTTGGAGTGGCTCCATTATATACCAACTCCACAGTCCTGGCTGAGGCACTGCAGCACTTTCCACACCATCTACCATAGGGATGGTACCTGACAACATGGCGGCGCCACCTCTTGTACTCACATCGTAAGTTCTCTGGTACCATCAGATCCCATGCTCCTAATACTCAGTGTTCAAAACATCTGATTGTCAGCAGGGACTTGCTCACACAGCTGAGGAACATTACAATTGCATCCAGTGTGGGCAGTCTCGTCTACAACATATCGGACTCTCAGGATTGGCTAGGCACAACAGTAACAAACCCTCAGCCCTCACAAGTCTTCCAATCTGTTGCCACATTAATCATGGATATCCAGTCTCCCCAGCAGCCATTATCCGGCGTTGGCCTAAACAGCGATGCAGAAAGGGTCGACAATAACGTGGAGGATCCAGCCACTGCGGACAGTCACATCTCTCCACAAGGCCACGTCCCCATGATCAGCTTTAGCTGCACCCATTATGTAAATTTGGCAACATGCATTTTTGAAGCTGTTTTTTTCTGTTTGCAGTGTCATGCTTCAACCGCTTCACACCGCAGCCCTTTTTCGAATTTGCATTTCCCTTTTTCTCAGAGCCATAACTTTTTTATTTTTTGGTCAATTTGGCCATGTGAGGGCTTGTATTTTGCGGGACGAGTTTTACTTTTGAACAACACCACTGGTTTTACCATGTTGTGTACTAGAAAATGGGAAAAAAAATTCCAAGTGCAGTGAAACTGCAAAAAAAAGTGCAATTCCACAACTGGTTTTTTTCCCCCCACCATTTTCACTAAATGCTAAAACTGACCTGCCATTACGATTCTCCAGGTCATTACGAGTTCAGACACCAAACATGTATAGGTTTTTTTATTTAAGTGGTGGGAAAAAATTAAAGTTTAAAAAAAAAAAAAAAAAAAAAACCACGTGCGTCATTTTCCGAGACCTATAGCATTTCCATTGTTTGTGATCTCAGGTTGGGTGAGGGCTTATTTTTTCGTGCTGAGCTGATGTTTTTATTGATACCATTTTGGTGCAGATACCATCTTTTGATCGCCCGTTATTGCATTTTAATGCAATGTTGTGGTGTCCAAAAAAAAAAAAAAGTCGTAGTTCTGGCGTTTTAACTTTGTTGCGCTACGCCATTTACCGATCAGATTAATTCTAGTTCTCTTTATATCTTGATTAGGCGATTCTGAAGGTGGAGATACCAAATCTGTATTTTTTTTTTTTACATATATTATTTTGAATGGGGCATAAAAGGGGGGTGATTTAAACTTTTTTTTTTTTAACTTTTCACTTGCTTCAATAGCAGAAATGCTCACTTGCTATGAGGGCAGACTGCTGGGTGGCGTTCGTAGCAATCCGGCAATGACAACCACAGGGGTCTGCTGCAGACTCCGGGTCCTCATGACAACCCACAGGCGAATCGCGGTCATGTCACAGACAGGGGTGCCGATGGGCGGGATTAATGACGCATTTACGGCACAATCACATTAAATGCAGCTGTCAGAGATTGAACAGGTTAACAGCCATGAGCGGAATGCAATTTCACCAGGGCTGCTAGGGGCACATGTCAGCTGTTTAAAAACAGATGACATGTGCTGGGAGAGATGTGGGCTCAGTGCTGGAGCCCACATCAAAGTGGGAGACCCCTACATGCGCAGTATATGTATGGCGCATATCTTGATGGGGTTAAATAAAGCTTGTTCTTGAGACTTTTTTGGCTTTTTAAGAACATTATTAACATACTAGGTGCGTTCCACTTCGGTGGGGATTACATGTGTTTCCACTGCAGAAACGTACTAAAAACGTATGTTTATTTTTTTGCTGGGCATTTAATATAAGTCAATGGAGAAAATACACAGAAAACTAATCATACCCGCCAAAGAAATTGCAGTGGTGGATTGGAAACGAGCAGCGCAGCGTTAACAAGAGGCGCAGGGGCAGAAGATCTCTATAAATCCCATACTTTACTGGAGCGGTAAGACGCTGCAGCGTGACAGTGAGATAGAGTCAAAAATGCAACAAAACCTCATTGTGGGCACGCAGCCTACGTCACCAGACAGCAGGGATGAGAGGTGGGGGGCTGGATGACAGAGCAGACCCCCCACAATGCCTAGAACTGTACCCAGCCTAGCAGCTCCTCCTGTACACCCTTCATAAGCCCCCAGAAGTGTCATCCTGGAATAAGCTGGCTGTGAGCGGAGAGACCACCAATTATCAGAGCAGGGGCTGCACTAACCTGCCCACATCTCTTGAAAACTGCAGTCCATTAGTGACGGACATGAGATCCCAACGCTCTGAGCAGGAGGTTCTGCAGCAGCAGGGTGCATGAGGTGTTCCAGTACAAGGTATGCTAGAAGTCACTAAACTCTTTGACTTTTAGGGCCCTGTAAATATTCTTCCTTTTAGGCTGCAGTCACACCATCAGTATTTGGTCAGTATTTTACATCAGTATTTGTAGCCAAAACCAGGAGTGGAACAATTAGAGGAAAAGTATAATAGAAACATATGCACCACTTCTGCATTTATCACCCACTCCTGGTTTTAGCTTACAAATACTGATGTAAAATACTGACCAAATACTGCTGGTGTGACGGCAGCCTTATATGTTAGGGATGAGGCCCAGTCTGTTCCCCTCCTCCAACTGTTACTCACAGGTTTCCTCCATCACTGCAGTACACAAGCACTCAGAGGGAGGGCAGCTGACGTCAGCAGGACTCATCCCCTCCCCCTCAGCTCTGTGTATATAGAGGGAGGTGCAGGACAGAAGGAGGAGGAGAGACCCAAAAGTATCAGGAGGAGCAGGAGACACAATGTCACAGCATGTCTGATTCTACAGTAGCTAGTGATGGGTCCTTTGCAAAGGATGTGTTACAAGGAGGCGGCTCCCTGCTGTGAAGGATGGGAGCTGGCACCCCAGAGAGCCACTACATTCTACCAATAGCTCTCACTGGGCATAAAATCCCAGTGTCCATAGAATGTAAGTCCGCAAGGACAGGGTCCTCTCCCCTCTGTACCAGTCTGTCACTGTAAACGATATCTATAACTCTGGTGCTATATAAATAAATAATAATGTTCAGCAGATGCAACTCTGCCCACCAGAACAAAACTCCACCCACTCATCAATTGAATTAGTTTGCAGTGGGTGGAGTTTCAGCCACATTAAAGTCAGCTTAAAGCCTCACTAGTCATTGAGGGGCCCCAATACTGAGAAGGGGGGACAACCTCACTGATCATGGAGGGGCCCCAATACTGAGAAGGGGGACAGCCTCACTGATCATGGAGGGGCCCCAATACTGAGAAGGTGGACAGCCTCACTGATCATGGAGGGGCCACAATACTGAGAAGGTGGACAGCCTCACTGATCATGGAGGGGCCCCAATACTGAGAAGGTGGACAGCCTCACTGATCATGGAGGGGCCACAATACTGAGAAGGTGGACAGCCTCACTGATCATGGAGGGGCCACAATACTGAGAAGGTGGACAGCCTCACTGATCATGGAGGGGCCCCAATACTGAGAAGGTGGACAGCCTCACTGATCATGGAGGGGCCACAATACTGAGAAGGTGGACAGCCTCACTGATCATGGAGGGGCCCCAATACTGAGAAGGTGGACAGCCTCACTGATCATGGAGGGGCCACAATACTGAGAAGGTGGACAGCCTCACTGATCATGGAGGGGCCCCAATACTGAGAAGGTGGACAGCCTCACTGATCATGGAGGGGCCACAATACTGAGAAGGTGGACAGCCTCACTGATCATGGAGGGGCCACAATACTGAGAAGGTGGACAGCCTCACTGATCATGGAGGGGCCACAATACTGAGAAGGTGGACAGCCTCACTGATCATGGAGGGGCCCCAATACTGAGAAGGGGGACACAGCCTCACTAGTCATGGAGGGGCCCCAATACTGGGAAGGGGGAAACGGAGCCTTACAAGTCATGGAAGGGCCCCAATACTGAGAAGGGGGGACAACCTCACTGATCATGGAGGGGCCCCAATACTGAGAAGGTGGACAGCCTCACTGATCATGGAGGGGCCCCAATACTGAGAAGGTGGACAGCCTCACTGATCATGGAGGGGCCCCAATACTGAGAAGGTGGACAGCCTCACTGATCATGGAGGGGCCACAATACTGAGAAGGTGGACAGCCTCACTGATCATGGAGGGGCCCCAATACTGAGAAGGGGGACACAGCCTCACTAGTCATGGAGGGGCCCCAATACTGGGAAGGGGGAAACGGAGCCTTACAAGTCATGGAAGGGCCCCAATACTGAGAAGGGGGGACAACCTCACTGATCATGGAGGGGCCCCAATACTGAGGTGGACAGCCTCACTGATCATGGAGGGGCCACAATACTGAGAAGGGGGACAGCCTCACTGATCATGGAGGGGCCACAATACTGAGAAGGGGGACAGCCTCACTGATCATGGAGGGGCCCCAATACTGAGAAGGTGGACAGCCTCACTGATCATGGAGGGGCCACAATACTGAGAAGGGGGACACAGCCTCACTAGTCATGGAGGGGCCACAATACTGGGAAGGGGGAAACTGAGCCTTACAAGCCATGGAGGGGCCCCAACACTGAGAAGGGGGGACAGCCTCACTCATCACGGAGGGGCCCCAATACTGAGGAGGACACAGCCTCACTAGTCATGGAGGGGCCCCAATACTGAGAAGGGGGTACAGCCCCGCAAATCCTAGAAGGGGCCCCAATACTGAAGGGGGATACCGAGTTCCACAAGTTATTGAGGGGTCCCAATACTGGGGGGGGGGGGGGGGGAGGAGGAGGACACTGAGGTCCTAGTATTGGAGGGGGGATACTGAACCCCACAAGTCAGATGGGCCCCAATACTGAGGAACTGAGCCCCACAAGTCAAAGGGGCCCCAATACTGAGGAGCGGGGATGACCCCTACAAGTTAGAGGGACCCTAATACTGAGGAGGGGGACACCAAGCCCCACAAGTCATGGAGGGACCCCAAAACTAAGGAGGGGAGATACTGAGCCAGAGTCAGAGGGGGCCCCAATAATGAGGTGGAAACTGAGGGGCACAAGTTATTGAGGGGTCCCAATACTGAGGAGGGGGGGATACTGAGCCCCACAAGTCATAGAGGGGGCCCCAATACTACACTGAGGGAGGAATGAGCACCACAAGTCGTTGAGGAGTCCCAATAGTGGGGGGAACACTGAGCCCCACAAGTCATAATAGGGCACCAATAATAGGGGACTGAGCCCCAAAATTTATAGAGGGACCCCAACACTGAAGAGGGTGACACAACCACACAGGTCACAGAAGGGCCCCCAATAAAGAGGGGGACTGAGCCCCACAAGTTTACTGAGTGTGTGTGTGGGTAATGAGCCTCACAAGTAACTGAAGACCCCAGTACTGAGGAGGGAGACGCAGAGCCCCACAAGTCACTGAGGGGCCCCAATAATGAGTGGGGGGTGGGGATGAGCCCCACAAGCCATTGAAGAACCCAATAGTGACGAAAGGGACATTGAGGGGCCCCAGTAGTGAAGGGGACCACTGAGCCCCACTACAGTCACAGAAGGCTCGGGGCCCCAGATTCCAGCATTCATTATACATGTAACGACCCCAGGACCAGGCAGAGGACCCCCGGGAGGCGACGCTACTCGGGGCCCCCAGCACAGGACCACAGTGACTGCTGACACTGCCGTAGCGCCCGGAAACCCCCACACACCCGGAGAATGGCGGGAATACAGAGGAGCCCAGCACACCGGGGCCCCGACCACCGCTGGACTCCACATCTCCGGCACCGGCTGAGCCGCACTACACGGGGCTCTTACCACGGGGTTGGCGTTGGCCGCGGTCGCCATGTCCCGCAGTAGCCTCCCCGGCCCCCGGTGCTGCCTCCTCGCTTCTGCTTCTCCTTTATATACGGACACCGAGCGCCGAGACGCAGCCAGCAGGTCACGGGGGGCGGGAAGCCTCGCGAGAGGAGCGCGTCACTGGGGCGGGGCCGCACGGAGGCTGCTGGGAGTTGTAGTGCTCAAGGCCGAGAAGGAAACAAGTCTGTTAACCCTTCAGGTGCCAGAGCGAGCGAGAAGCCGAACAGTGCGGACAGGAGAGGCGCTCGGGCCGAGGAGACGTGCTGGGGACCTGTGGTTCTACAGGAGATGCGGCTGCATAACCGTGTAAGAAGGGTCCTCAGTGCGAAAGGGTGATTACTTCTGCACTATGACCGCATTATCTAGAGTACCTGGGGGTGAATACTTCTGCACTGTGACCCCATCATCTACAATACCTGAGGATGATTCTTTCTGCACAGTGATCCCATCATCTACAGACTATGCTACCTAGGTGGTTCTTTTTTCTGTGCAGTGACCCTCATCAGCTACAGACTACAGTACCTGGGGGTGATTACTTCTGCACAGTGACCCCCATGATCTATAGTACCTGGGGGTGATTACTTCTGCACAGTGACCCCCATGATCTATAGTACCTGGGGGTGATTACTTCTGCACAGTGACCCCCATGATCTATAGTACCTGGGGGTGATTACTTCTGCACAGTGACCCCCGTCATCTACAGTACCTGGGGGTGATTACTTCTGCACAGTGACCCCCATGATCTATAGTACCTGGGGGTGATTACTTCTGCACAGTGACCCCCATGATCTATAGTACCTGGGGGTGATTACTTCTGCACAGTGACCCCCATGATCTATAGTACCTGGGGGTGATTACTTCTGCACAGTGACCCCCGTCATCTACAGTACCTGGGGGTGATTACTTCTGCACAGTGACCCCCATGATCTATAGTACCTGGGGGTGATTACTTCTGCACAGTGACCCCCATGATCTATAGTACCTGGGGGTGATTACTTCTGCACGGTGACCCCGTCATCTACAGTACCTGTGGGGTGATTACTTCTGCACAGTGACCCCCGTCATCTACAGTACCTGGGGGTGATTACTTCTGCACAGTGACCCCCATGATCTACAGTACCTGGGGGTGATTACTTCTGCTCAGTGACCCCCATGATCTACAGTACCTGGGGGTGATTACTTCTGCACAGTGACCCCCATGATCTATAGTACCTGGGGGTGATTACTTCTGCACAGTGACCCCCGTCATCTACAGTACCTGGGGGTGATTACTTCTGCACGGTGACCCCGTCATCTACAGTACCTGTGGGGTGATTACTTCTGCTCAGTGACCCCCATGATCTACAGTACCTGGGGGTGATTACTTCTGCACAGTGACCCCCATGATCTATAGTACCTGTGGGGTGATTACTTCTGCACAGTGACCCCCGTCATCTACAGTACCTGGGGGTGATTACTTCTGCACAGTGACCCCGTCATCTACAGTACCTGGGGGTGATTACTTCTGCACAGTGACCCCCGTCATCTACAGTACCTGGGGGTGATTACTTCTGCACAGTGACCCCCATGATCTATAGTACCTGGGGGTGATTACTTCTGCTCAGTGACCCCCATGATCTACAGTACCTGGGGGTGATTACTTCTGCACAGTGACCCCCATGATCTATAGTACCTGGGGGTGATTACTTCTGCACAGTGACCCCCGTCATCTACAGTACCTGGGGGTGATTACTTCTGCACAGTGACCCCCATGATCTATAGTACCTGGGGGTGATTACTTGTGCACAGTGACCCCCATGATCTATAGTACCTGGGGGTGATTACTTCTGCACGGTGACCCCGTCATCTACAGTACCTGTGGGGTGATTACTTCTGCACAGTGACCCCCATGATCTACAGTACCTGGGGGTGATTACTTCTGCACAGTGACCCCCATGATCTATAGTACCTGGGGGTGATTACTTCTGCACGGTGACCCCGTCATCTACAGTACCTGTGGGGTGATTACTTCTGCACAGTGACCCCCATGATCTATAGTACCTGGGGGTGATTACTTCTGCACAGTGACCCCCATGATCTATAGTACCTGGGGGTGATTACTTCTGCACAGTGACCCCCATGATCTATAGTACCTGGGGGTGATTACTTCTGCTCAGTGACCCCCATGATCTACAGTACCTGGGGGTGATTACTTCTGCACAGTGACCCCCGTCATCTACAGTACCTGGGGGTGATTACTTCTGCACAGTGACCCCCATGATCTATAGTACCTGGGGGTGATTACTTGTGCACAGTGACCCCCATGATCTATAGTACCTGGGGGTGATTACTTCTGCACGGTGACCCCGTCATCTACAGTACCTGTGGGGTGATTACTTCTGCACAGTGACCCCCATGATCTACAGTACCTGGGGGTGATTACTTCTGCACAGTGACCCCCATGATCTATAGTACCTGGGGGTGATTACTTCTGCACGGTGACCCCGTCATCTACAGTACCTGTGGGGTGATTACTTCTGCACAGTGACCCCCATGATCTACAGTACCTGGAGGTGATTACTTCTGCACAGTGACCCCCATGATCTATAGTACCTGGGGGTGATTACTTCTGCACAGTGACCCCCGTCATCTACAGTACCTGGGGGTGATTACTTCTGCACAGTGACCCCCATGATCTATAGTACCTGGGGGTGATTACTTCTGCACAGTGACCCCCATGATCTATAGTACCTGGGGGTGATTACTTCTGCACAGTGACCCCCATGATCTACAGTACCTGGGGGTGATTACTTCTGCACAGTGACCCCCATGATCTATAGTACCTGGGGGTGATTACTTCTGCACAGTGACCCCCGTCATCTACAGTACCTGGGGGTGATTACTTCTGCACAGTGACCCCCATGATCTATAGTACCTGGGGGTGATTACTTCTGCACAGTGACCCCCATGATCTATAGTACCTGGGGGTGATTACTTCTGCACAGTGACCCCCGTCATCTACAGTACCTGGGGGTGATTACTTCTGCACAGTGACCCCCATGATCTATAGTACCTGGGGGTGATTACTTCTGCACAGTGACCCCCGTCATCTACAGTACCTGGGGGTGATTACTTCTGCACAGTGACCCCCATGATCTATAGTACCTGGGGTGATTACTTCTGCACAGTGACCCCGTCATCTACAGTACCTGTGGGGTGATTACTTCTGCACAGTGACCCCCATGATCTATAGTACCTGGGGGTGATTACTTCTGCACAGTGACCCCGTCATCTACAGTACCTGGGGGTGATTACTTCTGCACAGTGACCCCTATGATCTATAGTACCTGGGGGTGATTACTTCTGCACAGTGACCCCGTCATCTACAGTACCTGGGGGTGATTACTTCTGCACAGTGACCCCCATGATCTATAGTACCTGGGGGTGATTACTTCTGCTCAGTGACCCCCATGATCTACAGTACCTGGGGGTGATTACTTCTGCACAGTGACCCCCATGATCTATAGTACCTGGGGGTGATTACTTCTGCACAGTGACCCCCGTCATCTACAGTACCTGGGGGTGATTACTTCTGCACAGTGACCCCCATGATCTATAGTACCTGGGGGTGATTACTTCTGCACAGTGACCCCCATGATCTATAGTACCTGGGGGTGATTACTTCTGCACAGTGACCCCCGTCATCTACAGTACCTGGGGGTGATTACTTCTGCACAGTGACCCCCATGATCTATAGTACCTGGGGGTGATTACTTCTGCACAGTGACCCCCGTCATCTACAGTACCTGGGGGTGATTACTTCTGCACAGTGACCCCCATGATCTATAGTACCTGGGGTGATTACTTCTGCACAGTGACCCCCATGATCTATAGTACCTGGGGGTGATTACTTCTGCACGGTGACCCCGTCATCTACAGTACCTGTGGGGTGATTACTTCTGCACAGTGACCCCCATGATCTATAGTACCTGGGGGTGATTACTTCTGCACAGTGACCCCGTCATCTACAGTACCTGGGGGTGATTACTTCTGCACAGTGACCCCTATGATCTATAGTACCTGGGGGTGATTACTTCTGCACAGTGACCCCGTCATCTACAGTACCTGGGGGTGATTACTTCTGCACAGTGACCCCCATGATCTATAGTACCTGGGGGTGATTACTTCTGCTCAGTGACCCCCATGATCTATAGTACCTGGGGGTGATTACTTCTGCACAGTGACCCCGCCATCTACAGTACCTGGGGGTGATTACTTCTGCTCAGTGACCCCCATGATCTATAGTACCTGGGGGTGATTACTTCTGCACAGTGACCCCATGATCTATAGCACCTGGGGGTGATTACTTCTGCACGGTGACCCCGTCATCTACAGTACCTGTCGGGTGATTACTTCTGCACGGTGACCCCGTCATCTACAGTACCTGGGGGTGATTACTTCTGCACAGTGACCCCCGTCATCTACAGTACCTGTGGGGTGATTACTTCTGCACAGTGACCCCCATGATCTATAGTACCTGGGGGTGATTACTTCTGCACAGTGACCCCCGTCATCTACAGTACCTGGGGGTGATTACTTCTGCACAGTGACCCCCGTCATCTACAGTACCTGGGGGTGATTACTTCTGCACAGTGACCCCCATGATCTATAGTACCTGGGGGTGATTACTTGTGCACAGTGACCCCCATGATCTATAGTACCTGGGGGTGATTACTTCTGCACAGTGACCCCCGTCATCTACAGTACCAGGGGGTGATTACTTCTGCACAGTGACCCCCGTCATCTACAGTACCTGGGGGTGATTACTTCTGCACAGTTACCCCCATGATCTATAGTACCTGGGGGTGATTACTTCTGCACAGTGACCCCGTCATCTACAGTACCTGGGGGTGATTACTTCTGCACAGTGACCCCCATGATCTATAGTACCTGTGGGGTGATTACTTCTGCACAGTGACCCCCATGATCTATAGTACCTGGGGGTGATTACTTCTGCACAGTGACCCCCGTCATCTACAGTACCTGGGGGTGATTACTTCTGCACAGTGACCCCCGTCATCTACAGTACCTGGGGGTGATTACTTCTGCACAGTGACCCCCATGATCTATAGTACCTGGGGGTGATTACTTCTGCACAGTGACCCCCGTCATCTACAGTACCTGGGGGTGATTACTTCTGCACAGTGACCCCCGTCATCTACAGTACCTGGGGGTGATTACTTCTGCACAGTGACCCCCATGATCTATAGTACCTTGGGGTGATTACTTGTGCACAGTGACCCCCATGATCTATAGTACCTGGGGGTGATTACTTCTGCACAGTGACCCCCGTCATCTACAGTACCAGGGGGTGATTACTTCTGCACAGTGACCCCCGTCATCTACAGTACCTGGGGGTGATTACTTCTGCACAGTTACCCCCATGATCTATAGTACCTGGGGGTGATTACTTCTGCACAGTGACCCCGTCATCTACAGTACCTGGGGGTGATTACTTCTGCACAGTGACCCCCATGATCTATAGTACCTGTGGGGTGATTACTTCTGCACAGTGACCCCCATGATCTATAGTACCTGGGGGTGATTACTTCTGCACAGTGACCCCCGTCATCTACAGTACCTGGGGGTGATTACTTCTGCACAGTGACCCCCGTCATCTACAGTACCTGGGGGTGATTACTTCTGCACAGTGACCCCCATGATCTATGGTACCTGTGGAGTGATTGCTTAGGCTAGGTTCACATTTGCGGTTGATTCCGCAGCGTATCGTCTGCATTTTTTTAGCGGCATCAGTTACGCATGACCGGAAAAAACGCTGCGTTTGCATGTGCTTTTGCATGTGTTTGATTTTCCACTAGAATTTCCTTGACACAAGCCATGCGAAATGAGCGTGTCTCATGGGATTTCTGTATATAGACCCTTGTACACATGAAATCCTCAGATTTTGCTCCTGTATCCTTCGTCAAGATGGATCTTTGTGTGGCGAGTTTCTATCGGAATCTGGATTTGGATGTGAACTTGTTTCTTTCCTTTGCATTTGCTTGTCAGCAAAAACAGAAAAGAAAACAACAGAGAAGACGGCGTCGGCGCTTTTGGCAGCACCCGATTCTTGAACTCGGACAGAGCCGTGGAGCCTACCACTCCTTATACAGTGAAAACCCACAGAAATATTATGAGTAAGCGAGGATGTCTCAAGACGGCTTCATGGATTTGCTGCTTCGTGTACAAGGAGCCATCAGCAGGAAGAACACCCAGCTTCATAGAGCAATTCCTGCTGAGGAACGTCTGCTGGTGACACTATGTTAGGGTTTGGTGGAACGCACCAAATATATATGTATTTATATATATATATATATATATATATATATATATATATATACATATATATATATATATATATGTATATATATATATATATATATATATATACAAAGTAATAGGTGCGTTCGCAACCCGGGGTCCACCGTGCAGGAGTAAAACCCGCTGCTAGTTACTGACAGTACTGTATGGCGGTATAAGTGAACTCTTACTTCACAGAGTCACTTAAGACAAGAGAACGCTGTGCCCTGTTAACCTCACAGAGGAACACAGCTACCATATAGAGCGAACAGTGGTCATACAGTCAGAATAGCACACGCAAAACTCTGGTATTCTAGGGGCTTATTTCAGCCGAACCCTGAAACCACATACATATGACCACACTGGCGCAGAACACATTACTTAGTTGATACTAGCGCATGGCCGAACGGACCTTTTATAGCTGCAGCAACTAGAGGACCAATGGGAGCTGCTACAGTACCTGAGCCACTTCAGGACCTTCCTAGAGGACCAATGGGAGCTGCTGTAGTACCTGAGCATGTGACCCCCAACCTCCAATGAGAAGACTTAACCTGGGCATGCTCAGAAGGGGAAAAGCAGGACTTAGTCCCAGAGACGTCTGCTCACCACTGACCAGTACTGGCTATAATGGCTGAACCTGGAAGGGCAGCAGTAACCATCCGCACCGTATCAGGCTGAGCCAGACGCTGGGACCGACGTCTCCACTGAGTAGGCTCCACTGCGGCTGGAGGAGAATAGGAGACCACAGCGGAGATGGCTCAAGATTCCCCCTGTGCAGAGGCGGGAACTCGACCCCTAACATTACCCCCCTCTTTGGACCTCGCTACGCTCGAAGGCCGCAATGAGCTGCGGAGCTCGATTGTGCTCAGCAGGTTCCCAAGACCTGTCCTCTGGGCCATAACCCCTCCAGTCCACCAAATAAAATTTCTTGCCACGTACCACTTTGCACCCCAAAATAGTGTTCACATCGTAATCGTCAGTAGACAAACCCGATGTCCCAGCAGATGACTTGGAAAACCAGGACGTGTATACGGGCTTCAAGAGAGACACATGAAAGGTGTCAGTGATACCTAGGCGTGGAGGAAGGGCCAGACGGTAGACCACAGGATTAACCTGTTCGAGGACCTTGAATGGACCCAAGTAGCGAGGTGCAAACTTAGTGGACTCAACATGCAGCCTAATGTTACGGGCGGAGAGCCACACTAAGTCGCCATGAGCATGCCTCGGGATGATATGCCGAGGAGAGATTCAACTCAATGCTGAGTAGACTACAAAGCTCTCTCCAGAATCGAGATGCAAACTAGGGACCCGAGTCACTGATAATTTTGTCCGGCATACAGTGTAGGTGAAAGATATGTTTGATAAACAACGCTGCCAGCGCCCGTGCAGAAGGTAGCCGTGGAAGAGGCACCAAGTGCACCATTTTGGAAAAATGGTCGGTGATCACCCAAATAATAGTGCAGCTATGAGACTTGGGTAAGCCCACCACAAAATCCATCCTGACCATCTCCCAGGGCCTGTCCTCCACCGGCAGGGGGTAAAGCAACCCAGCTGGCCGTTGACGAGGAGACTTGTTCTTGGCACAGGAGACACATGCCCGAACATAGTCTGCGACGTCACGGGCCATATGCGGCCACCAGTATATCCTCGCCAATAGCTCAGATGTCCTTTTGGACCTAAAATGTCCACCCACCCTTGACGAGTGAGCCCAAGAGAGAACTTCCGGATGCAAACTGGATGGTACAAAAGTTTTGCCTGGAAGCCATGTTGCATTTGGAGAGCCCCTGATTTGCCTAAACAGTGGAAATCCCCACAAGTGACACCATTTTGGAAAGTAGACTCCCTAAGAAACTTATCTAGATGTGTGGTGAGCACTTTGAACCCCCAAGTGCTTCACAGAAGCTGGGCAATATTCTACGTGACTGGGCAATATACTACATGGCTGGGCAATATACTACATGACTGGGCAATATACTACGTGGCTGGGCAATATACTACGTGACTGAGCAATATACTACGTGGCTGAGCAATATACTACGTGGCTGGGCAATAAACTACGTGGTTGGGCAATATACTACGTGGCTGGGCAATATACTACTTGACTGGGCAATATACTATGTGGCTGGGCAATATACTACGTCGCTGGGCAAAATACTACGTAGCTGGGCAATATACTACGTGACTGGGCAATATACTACGTGACTGGGCAATATACTACGTGGCTGGGCAATGTACTACGTGGCTGGGCAATATACTACGTGGCTGGGCAATATACTACGTGGTTGGGCAATGTACTACGTGGCTGGGCAATGTACTACGTGGCTGGACAATATACTACGTGGCTGGGCAATATTCTATATGGTTGGGCAATATACTACGTGGCTGGGCAATATACTACGTGACTGGCCAATATACTACGTGGCTGGGCAATATACTACGTGGGCTGTGCAATATACTACGTCGGCTGTGCAATATACTACGTGGGCTGTGCAATATACTACGTGGACATGCATATTCTAGAATAACCGATGCGTTAGAATTGGGCCACCATCTAGTGTGTATATATATATATATAAATATATATATATACACACACACACAGTATATATATATATATAATCTGTAGCTTTGTCGCCATAAAAGGAGGGGGGCCCAGACACATTTCTTGCACAGGGGCCCCAAGCTTTCTGTGTCCGCCCCTGCTGGCATCGATGGGGTCCTGGTTACCAATAGGGGTGGCGACTGGAAAAAGATCTGGTCACAATCAGAAACTAAATGAATATGGCAACTGTCACGCACGCGCCCAGACTGGTTGGCGCGGGCATACGGGGGTGTGGCCCCACTGGACCACAGACCAAACTTCCCTGGAAGGGGCGTAACTAAGTAGCTTCCTAGGTGTTCGCTGGAGCCTCTGATGGTGAGGTCAGACTTGTGCAATAGGAAGCTACCAGGTGCCACTCCAGGGTGATGTCTGGCTGTGGCTGCTGATCCCACTAAGGAACGGAGTGGGCACGGCTGGCACTCTGGCTGACAGGCGGGCACGGCTGGGACACAGGCAGGCAGACGGGTACAACAGAGACACTGGCGGGCAGGCGGACACGGCTGGCTCTCTGGTAGGCAGGTGGGTACGGCTGGAACATAGGAAGAACTGGTAGGGACCGGTCTGTAGGCAGGTATGTGAAACAGGTTGGAACCTGTTCAGACAGGAGGACTAAGTAACAAGTAGAGAAAGACCGCAAGAGTGGACGCAGAGCGGAAGCACAAGAGCTAGAACCAAGAACAGAAACGCAGGAGGCTGAGTACGAGTAGAAGGTGGAGCAAAGAGAAGAGAAGGAGAAGGCAGAGCCAAGGGCGGAGCCGCAAGAGGCGGAGCCAAGAGCGGAGACGCTGGAGGCGGAGCCAAGAGCGGAGACGCTGGAGGCGGAGCCAAGAGCGGAGACGCTGGAGGCGGAGCCAAGAGCGGAGATGCTGGAGGCGGAGCCAAGAGCGGAGACGCTGGAGGCGGAGCCAAGAGCGGAGATGCTGGAGGCGGAGCCAAGAGCGGAGACGCTGGAGGCGGAACCAAGAGCAGAGACGCTGGAAGCGGAACCAAAAGCGGAGACGCTGGAGGTAACGTGAAGAGCGGAGACGGAGCCAAGTGCAGAAACACAGGAGGCGGAGCCAGATAGAACCGCAAAGAGCGGAGCCAGATAGAACCGCAAAGAGCGGAGCCACAGAGCAAAGCCAGAGAGTGCGAAGCAAGGTCTGAGTGCAGAGCCGCAAGAGTGCGGAGTGTAAGCAGACTGAGAACACAAGGAAAGACAAAGCAGGGAAGGAAGCCACAGACAAGGAGACCGAGAAAAGACAAAGGACAGACAAGGCAATGGAACAAGACACAGGGACAAAGACACAGGGACCAGGATATTCTGCCTCCTGGAGGGCGGACTACAAGATCAAGGCAATAGCACAGAGAAAAGCCTCCAGAGAGGGAGTAACTCAGAGCAAGACCTGGCAAACTCAGAAGCAAGAAACAAACTGAGCTAACACATTGCACAGGCCCAGACCACAGGGTGGAGCTGCACTATATACAGGAGGCCTCTTGATAATTGGTCAGCAACTGATTAGACAGATGCACCTGATTCCTATAAGAACCAGAGAGTTCAGGCGCCGGCCCCCTATACACATGGCCATGAGGCATGCAGAGAGCAGAGACACAGAACATGGAGCTGGCATGAAACAGAAACCACATCATGGCCTGGAGCAGTGGGTAAGATTGTGTGAGAGATGTGAGGCCATGCCGTGATGCCAGCAGAGTTGTTACAGTACCTCCCCCCCCCTTCACAGCCCCTCTTCTTCAAGCCTGCCAGAATAACTTGTAGAAGAAGGATAGGAGCACACATAGTCCAGGCCAACATGACATCTTCAAGGTAGAATAAGGCAGGCGGGTCACCAGGAATCTCATAAAACAAAGTCTCTTGGTGCTCAACAGGGTTAGCTTCCACAATGAGCTGGACCACCTCCTTCAGGTAGACAGGTAACAGGGAATTGAATGCTGCTGTCTTAACATCTTCACCAGCCGGACACATGGAAACTGGAAGCCTTCTCATAGGATTCAACTTTTGCCCGACAGGTAGCAGAGATGTTCTTAGGTACGGAACACAAGAAAAGTCATTAGAGATGAGAGTGGAGAACAACAGCTCCACCGGGTCAGAGAAAAATTGAGGTGAACAAACTTCTGTTTTGAAATCTTCACCAGTCGGCCACAAGGACGCTGAAGGTATCCACATAGGAACCATCTTCTGCCCGTTATCCAGAAGAAATCGTCCAAACGGCGGGGATGTTCCTAGGAACGGATTACAGGAATAGTCGTGGGAGATGTGTGGAGACATCGTCACCGTCTCCCCATCTTCGGTGACGTCAGCACACCTTGACTCGACGACTAAAGGTACCGTCACACTCAGCGACGCTGCAGCGATACCGACAACAATGTCGATCGCTGCAGCGTCTGTTGTGAATTCTGTGGCAGAGTTCACTCCTGTGGTCACAAGTGGTACTTCGGCTGATTCTCTCTGGGATCTTCCGTTTGTGGAGGAAAGTGGTACTGCAGCTTCTGAGTTTCCTCCCTCAGGTGATCTGGTGAGCTCGTTAGCTTCTTCTCTACTTAACTCCACCTGATGCTTTGATCTATGCTTCCTGTCAATGTTTCAGTGTGGGACTTGTTTTTTCCCTGGATCATTCCTGTGGCCTGCTGCTCTGCAAAGCTAAGTTTTGCTTATGTTATTTTGTTGCTATTTTTCTGTCCAGCTTGCTTTATTGGTTTTTCTCGCCTGCTGGAAGCTCTGAGACGCAGAGGGACCACCTCCGTACCGTTAGTCGGTGCGGAGGGTCTTTTTGTCCCCTCTGCGTGGTTTTTTATAGGTTTTTGTGCTGACCGCAAAGTTATCTTCCCTATCCTCGTTCTGTTCAGCTAGTCGGGCCTCACTTTGCTAAATCTGTTTCATCTCTATGTTTGTGTTTTCATCTTACTCACAGTCATTATATGTGGGGGGCTGCCTTTTCCTTTGGGGAATTTCTCTGAGGCAAGGTAGGCTTATTTTTCTATCTTCAGGATTAGCTAGTTTCTCAGGCTGTGACGAGGCGCCTAGGTTCTGGTCAGGAGCGCTCCACGGCTACCTTTAGTGTGGTTTGATAGGCTTAGGGATTGCGGTCTGCAGAGTTCCCACGTCTCAGAGCTCGTTCTATTATTTTGGGTTATTGTCAGTTCACTGTATGTGCTCTGACCTCCATGTCCATTGTGATTCTGAATTGCCTTTCATAACAGTACAGGAAGCCTAAAGTGCTAATGATTCTCAATAGAGGGAAAAAAGAAGTTCTGAGACCATTTTTTTTTTTCTTTGCACTGTGTTTTGTCTTTTTTTTCCCCTAGACATTTGGGTGGTTCAGGACACAGGTGTAGCAATGGACATTAAAGGTCTGTCTTCATGTGTGGATCAGCTCACGGCAAGAGTTCAAAATATTCAAGATTTTGTGGTCCAGAATTCTTTGCTTGAACCGAGAATTCCTATTCCAGATTTGTTTTTTGGAGATAGAACTAAATTTCTGAGTTTCAAAAATAATTGTAAACTATTTCTGGCTTTGAAACCTCGCTCTTCTGGTGACCCAATTCAACAGGTTAGGATCGTCATTTCTTTTTTGCGCGGCGACCCTCAGGACTGGGCGTTTTCTCTTGCATCAGGAGATCCTGCATTGAGTAATATCGATGCGTTTTTTTCTGGCGCTTGGGTTGCTGTACGATGAGCCTAATTCAGTGGATCAGGCAGAAAAAAATTTGCTGGCTCTTTGTCAGGCTCAGGATGAGATAGAGGTATATTGTCAGAAATTTAGAAAGTGGTCAGTGCTCACTCAATGGAATGAATCTGCGCTGGCAGCAATATTCAGAAAGGGTCTCTCTGAAGCCCTTAAGGATGTCATGGTGGGATTTCCTATGCCTGCTGGTTTGAATGAGTCTATGTCTTTGGCCATTCAGATCGGTCGACGCTTGCGTGAGTGTAAACCTGTGCACCATTTGGCGGTATTACCTGAGCTTAAACCTGAGCCTATGCAGTGTGATAGGACCTTGACCAGAGTTGAACGGCAAGAACATAGACGTCTGAATGGTCTGTGTTTCTACTGTGGTGATTCCACTCATGCTATCTCTGATTGTCCTAAGCGCACTAAGCGGTTCGCTAGGTCTGCCACCATTGGTACTGTACAGTCAAAATTTCTTCTGTCCGTTACCTTGATCTGCTCTTTGTCATCATATTCTGTCATGGCATTTGTGGATTCAGGCGCTGCCCTGAAATTGATGGAATTGGAATATGCTAAGCGTTGTGGGTTTTTCTTGGAGCCCTTGCAGTGTCCTATTCCATTGAGAGGAATTGATGCTACGCCTTTGGCCAAGAATAAGCCTCAATACTGGACCCAGCTGACCATGTGCATGGCTCCTGCACATCAGGAGGTTATTCGCTTTCTGGTGTTGCATAATCTGCATGATGTGGTCGTGTTGGGGTTGCCCATAATCCAGTATTAGATTGGAAATCCATGTCGGTGTCCAGCTGGGGTTGTCAGGGGGTACATGGTGATGTTCCATTTCTGTCAATTTCGTCATCCACTCCTTCTGAGGTCCCAGAGTTCTTGTCTGATTACCGGGATGTATTTGATGAGCCCAAGTCCAATACCCTACCTCCGCATAGGGATTGTGATTGTGCTATCAATTTGATTCCTGGTAGTAAATTCCCAAAAGGTCGATTGTTTAATTTGTCCGTGCCTGAGCACACCGCTATGCGCAGTTATGTGAAGGAATCCCTGGAGAAGGGGCATATTCGCCCGTCATCGTCGCCATTAGGAGCAGGGTTCTTTTTTGTAGCCAAGAAGGATGGTTCGTTGAGACCTTGTATAGATTACCGCCTTCTTAATAAGATCACGGTTAAATTTCAGTACCCCTTGCCATTGTTATCTGATCTGTTTGCTCGGATTAAGGGGGCTAGTTGGTTCACAAAGATAGATCTTCGTGGTGCGTATAATCTGGTGCGAATTAAGCAAGGTGATGAATGGAAAACTGCATTTAATACGCCCGAGGGTCATTTTGAGTATCTCGTGATGCCGTTCGGACTTGCCAATGCTCCATCAGTGTTTCAGTCCTTTATGCATGACATCTTCCGAGAGTACCTGGATAAATTCCTGATTGTGTACTTGGATGACATTTTGATCTTCTCGGATGATTGGGAGTCTCATGTGAAGCAGGTCAGAACTGTTTTTCAGGTCCTGCGTGCTAATTCTTTGTTTGTGAAGGGATCAAAGTGTCTCTTTGGTGTGCAGAAGGTTTCATTTTTGGGGTTCATCTTTTCCCCTTCTACTATCGAGATGGATCCTGTTAAGGTCCAAGCCATCCATGATTGGACTCAGCCGACATCTCTGAAAAGTCTGCAAAAGTTCCTGGGCTTTGCTAATTTTTATCGTCGCTTCATCTGCAATTTTTCTAGTATTGCTAAACCATTGACCGATTTGACCAAGAAGGGTGCTGATGTGGTCAATTGGTCTTCTGCTGCTGTGGAAGCTTTTCAAGAGTTGAAGCGTCGTTTTTCTTCTGCCCCTGTGTTGTGTCAACCAGATGTTTCTCTTCCGTTCCAGGTCGAGGTTGATGCTTCTGAGATTGGAGCAGGGGCTGTTTTGTCGCAGAGAGGTTCTGGTTGCTCAGTGATGAAACCATGCGCTTTCTTTTCCAGGAAGTTTTCGCCTGCTGAGCGTAATTATGATGTGGGCAACCGAGAGTTGCTGGCCATGAAGTGGGCATTCGAGGAGTGGCGTCATTGGCTTGAAGGAGCTAAGCATCGCGTGGTGGTATTGACTGATCATAAGAACTTGACTTATCTCGAGTCTGCCAAGCGCTTGAATCCTAGACAAGCTCGTTGGTCGTTGTTTTTTGCCCGTTTTGACTTTGTGATTTCGTACCTTCCGGGCTCTAAAAATGTGAAGGCGGATGCTCTGTCTAGGAGTTTTGTACCCGACTCTCCGGGTTTATCTGAACCGGCGGGTATCCTCAAGGAAGGAGTAATTGTGTCTGCCATCTCTCCCGATTTGCGGCGGGTGCTGCAAAAATTTCAGGCTAATAAACCTGATCGTTGCCCAGCGGAGAAACTGTTTGTCCCTGATAGGTAGTGGACAATTTGACCTTGTCCCAGGAGAAGGCTCAACTTTTCGCTAATCGCAGACGCCGTGTGGGTCCCCGACTTCGTGTTGGGGATCTGGCTTGGTTATCTTCTCGTCATATTCCTATGAAGGTTTCCTCTCCTAAGTTTAAACCTCGTTTTATTGGTCCGTATAGGATTTCTGAGGTTCTTAATCCTGTGTCTTTTCGTCTGACCCTTCCAGATTCTTTTTCCATACATAACGTATTCCATAGGTCATTGTTGCGGAGATACGTGGCACCTATGGTTCCATCTGTTGAGCCTCCTGCCCCGGTTTTGGTGGAGGGGGAATTGGAGTATATTGTGGAGAAGATTTTGGATTCTCGTGTTTCAAGACGGAAACTCCAGTATCTGGTTAAATGGAAGGGTTATGCTCAGGAGGATAATTCCTGGGTTTTTGCCTCTGATGTCCATGCTCCCGATCTTGTTCGTGCCTTTCATGTGGCTCATCCTGGTCGGCCTGGGGGCTCTGGTGTGGGTTCGGTGACCCCTCCTCAAGGGGGGGTACTGTTGTGAATTCTGTGGCAGAGTTCACTCCTGTGGTCACAAGTGGTACTTCGGCTGATTCTCTCTGGGATCTTCCGTTTGTGGAGGAAAGTGGTACTGCAGCTTGTGAGTTTCCTCCCTCAGGTGATCTGGTGAGCTCGTTAGCTTCTTCTCTACTTAACTCCACCTGATGCTTTGATCTATGCTTCCTGTCAATGTTTCAGTGTGGGACTTGTTTTTTCCCTGGATCATTCCTGTGGCCTGCTGCTCTGCAAAGCTAAGTTTTGCTTATGTTATTTTGTTGCTATTTTTCTGTCCAGCTTGCTTTATTGGTTTTTCTCGCCTGCTGGAAGCTCTGAGACGCAGAGGGACCACCTCCGTACCGTTAGTCGGTGCGGAGGGTCTTTTTGTCCCCTCTGCGTGGTTTTTTATAGGTTTTTGTGCTGACCGCAAAGTTATCTTCCCTATCCTCGTTCTGTTCAGCTAGTCGGGCCTCACTTTGCTAAATCTGTTTCATCTCTATGTTTGTGTTTTCATCTTACTCACAGTCATTATATGTGGGGGGCTGCCTTTTCCTTTGGGGAATTTCTCTGAGGCAAGGTAGGCTTATTTTTCTATCTTCAGGATTAGCTAGTTTCTCAGGCTGTGACGAGGCGCCTAGGTTCTGGTCAGGAGCGCTCCACTGCTACCTTTAGTGTGGTTTGATAGGCTTAGGGATTGCGGTCTGCAGAGTTCCCACGTCTCAGAGCTCGTTCTATTATTTTGGGTTATTGTCAGTTCACTGTATGTGCTCTGACCTCCATGTCCATTGTGATTCTGAATTGCCTTTCATAACAAGCGTCGCTGTTTGGTCGCTGGAGAGCTGTCACACAGACAGCTCTCCAGCGACCAACGATCCCGAGGTCCCCGGGTAACCAGGGTAAACATCGGGTTACTAAGCGCAGGGCCGCGCTTAGTAACCCGATGTTTACCCTGGTTACCAGCGTAAAAGTAAAAAAAACAAACACTACATACTTACCTTCAGCTGTCTGTCCCCGGCGCTGTGCTTCTCTGCACTCCTCCTGCACTGGCTGTGAGCACAGCGGCCGGAAAGCAGAGCGGTGACGTCACCGCTCTGCTTTCCGGCTGACCGACACTCACAGCCAGTGCAGGAGGAGTGCAGAGAAGCAGAGCGCCGGGGACAGACAGCGGTAGGTAAGTATGTAGTGTTTGTTTTTTTTACTTTTACACTGGTAACCAGGGTAAACATCGGGTTACTACGCGCGGCCCTGCGCTTTGTAACCCGATGTTTACCCTGGTTACCAGTGAAGACATCGCTGGATCGGTGTCACACACGCCGATCCAGCGATGTCTGCAGGGAGTCCAGCGACTAAATAAAGTTCTGGACTTTCCTCAGCGACCAACGATCTCCCAGCAGGGGCCTGATCGTTGGTCGCTGTCACACAGAACGATTTCCTTAACGATATCGTTGCTACGTCACAAAAAGCAACGATATCGTTAACGATATCGTTATGTGTGAAGGTACCTTAACTGTTTACTGGTATAGTCATTGGAGATGTGTGGAGACATAGTCACCGTTTCCCCATCTTTGGTGACGTCAGCACATCTTGACTCGATGACTAGCAGACCAGCTGAAGAAGATGACACTGCTGAGAGTCTTTGATACATGGGAACCAGACACTTCTCAAGACTGGGCAAGTTCAAACGAAGCACTTTACTGGAACTCTTGACCAGAGCGGGTGGTAGAGTCCTTGGCTCAGAATGACCCATGGGCATAACAGACAGCATACGGAAAACAAACTTCTTCGTGTATAAGGCTCCAACTTGGAGCTGTAGTTGTCCTTGCAGAACTAGACTGCTCTTTAGCAGGGCTCGGCCATTATCAGGCAACGCCCACACCGGGTTCTGGAGCTGTAGAACGGAGACCATACACTGACTCCGAATGATAGGCGGCTCAAACACACCAAAGCTCCCAGAAGGCAGAGAAACAGTCATTAACTTTGACGGAGAGGAAGTACTCTCGCCAGGGGCAGCCTCTCCTACTGGCCCAGGGTTTTGGAGTACAGGCTTCACAGGGCAAAGACCATCTGAATGTTCTTTACAACCACAGGGATACCGTATTTCAATCTCAGCACCAGATTCAGGCTGCAGATTTGCCAGGTCTACTCTTGGATCTTGCTCGGGTGGCCGTTTTGGCGGGTTGTGGAACAGATGAGTCTTGGACGGTCATGGACGGAAGTGACGGTTTACTTACAGGTTTCTTTCGTCTGGACCGTCTCTGTGAGCTTGAAGGGGAAGACTTTTCAGGAGATGCAGTACTTGGCTCATCGAAGGTTTTACAGAAGGCCACCAGGAAGGCCGGCAGATTCGAGATGATGGGGTCCCCTGCTTCCCAAAGGGGGGTTGCACCACATCAAAGCATCTCCTCTAAGGTAGGCCATTAAGAAACCTACTTTCAACCAGTCAGTGGGGAATTGGGTAGCATACCACTTGAAATAACGCAAGCACCGCTCCAGGAACACACGACATTGCTTTGGGTCCCCATAGTAGCATGGAGGATCTGCTGGCTTGGATTCGTCATTAGGAGCACAGGCTTGAAGTCGATCAAACAGCGGATGGAGCAGTGAAGGACTGGCTTTCAGACTGGGTAAACATTTTCCTCAGAGGCCAATACTGGCAAGAAGAGAGTTCATCTTGCTCCGAGAGCGAAGGCACATGGGACTCAGCGGGGACCATGGCCTGTGCAAACTGTCACACACGCGCCCAGACTGGTTGGCGCGGGCATACGGGGGTGTGGCCCCACTGGACCACAGACCAAACTTCCCTGGAAGGGGCGTAACTAAGTAGCTTCCTAGGGGTTCACTGGAGCCTCTGATGGTGAGGTCAGACTTGTGCAATAGGAAGCTACCAGGTGCCACTCCAGGGTGATGTCTGGCTGTGGCTGCTGATCCCACTAAGGAATGGAGCGGGCACGGCTGGCACTCTGGCTGACACGGCTGGGACACAGGCAGGCAGACGGGTACAACAGAGACACTGGCGGGCAGGCGGACACGGCTGGCTCTCTGGTAGGCAGGTGGGTACGGCTGGAACATAGGAAGAACCGGTAGGGACCGGTCTGCAGGCAGGTATGTGAAACAGGTTGGAACCTGTTCAGACAGGAGGACTAAGTAACAAGTAGAGAAAGACCGCAAGAGCGGATGCAGAGCGAAAGCACAAGAGCTAGAACCAAGAACAGAAACGCAGGAGGCTGAGTACGAGTAGGTGGAGCAAAGAGAAGAGAAGGAGAAGGCAGAGCCAAGGGCGGAGCCGCAAGAGGCGGAGCCAAGAGCGGAGATGCTGGAGGCGGAGCCAAGAGCGGAGACGCTGGAGGCGGAGATGCTGGAGGCGGAGCCAAGAGCGGAGACGCTGGAGGCGAAGCCAAGAGCGGAGACGCTGGAGACGGAGACGCTGGAGGCGGAGCCAAGAGCGGAGACGCTGGAGGCGGAGCCAAGAGCGGAGACGCTGGAGGCGGAGCCAAGAGCGGAGATGCTGGAGGCGGAGCCAAGAGCGGAGATGCTGGAGGCGGAGACGCTGGAGGCGGAGCCAAGAGCGGAGACGCTGGAGGCGGAGTCAAGAGCGGAGACGCTGGAGGCGGAACCAAGAGCGGAGACGCTGGAGGCGGAACCAAAAGCGGAGACGCTGGAGGTAACGCCAAGAGCGGAGACGCTGGAGGCGGAGCCAAGAGCGGAGACGGAGCCAAGTGCAGAAACACAGGAGGCGGAGCCAGATAGAACCGCAAAGAGCGGAGCCACAGAGCAAAGCCAGAGAGTGCGAAGCAAGGTCTGAGTGCAGAGCCGCAAGAGTGCGGAGTGTAAGCAGACTGAGAACACAAGGAAAGACAAAGCAGGGAAGGAAGCCACAGACAAGGAGACCGAGAAAAGGCAAAGTACAGACAAGGCAATGGAACAAGACACAGGGACAAAGACACAGGGACCAGGATATTCTGCCTCCTGGAGGGCGGACTACAAGATCAAGGCAATAGCACAGAGAAAAGCCTCCAGAGAGGGAGTAACTCAGAGCAAGACCTGGCAAACTCAGAAGCAAGAAACAAACTGAGCTAACACATTGCACAGGCCCAGACCACAGGGTGGAGCTGCACTATATACAGGAAGCCTCTTGATAATTGGTCAGCAACTGATTAGACAGATGCACCTGATTCCTATAAGAACCAGAGAGTTCAGGCGCCGGCCCCCTATACACATAGCCATGAGGCATGCAGAGAGCAGAGACACAGAACATGGAGCTGGCATGAAACAGAAACCACATCATGGCCTGGAGCAGTGGGTAAGATTGTGTGAGAGATGTGAGGACATGCCGTGATGCCAGCAGAGTTGTTACAGCAACTAAATACCTTACGTCCAAATGGTCTAAGTGAAGTTCTCAGTTTCTCCCCTTTCCTATAAGGTGTTTGGTAGAATTCGTTCTCTACACTTTTTTTTTAAATGAAAGTTTTATCTGATTTCAATGTGTCTTATTTGTTTTTTTATTTCCCTTTAAAGGGAACCTGTCACCCCGAAAATCGCGGGTGAGGTAAGCCCACCGGCATCAGGGGCTTATCTGCAGCATTCTGTAATGCTGTAGATAAGCCCCCGATGTTACCTGAAAAAGGAGAAAAAGACGTTATATTATACTCACCCAGGGGCGGTTCCGCTGCTGGTCAGGTCGGATGGGTGTCTCCGGTCCGCTGCGGCGCCTCCCATCTTCATTACAAGACGTCCTCTTCGATCTTCAGCCACGGCTCCGGCGCAGGCGTACTTTGCTCTGCCCTGTTGAGGGCAGACAAAGTACTGCAGTGCGCAGGCGCCGGGCCTCTGACCTTTCCGGCGCCTGCGCACTGCAGTACTATCCTCTGCCCTCAAGAGGGCAGAGCAAAGTACGCCTGCGCCGGAGCCGTGGCTGAAGATCAGAAGAGGACGTCTTGTAATGAAGATGGAAGGCGCCGGAGCGGACCAGAGACGCCCATCCGACCTGACCAGCAGTGGGACCGCCCCTGGGTGAGTATAATATAACGTCTTTTTCTCCTTTTTCAGGTAACGTCGGGGGCTTATCTACAGCATTACAGAATGCTGCAGATAAGCCCCTAATGCAGGTGGGCTTACCTCACCCGCGATTTTCGGGGTGACAGGTTCCCTTTAAAGGTTTCCTCAGAATACAATAGTCACAAGATAGCCTACTTGCACTTTACTCTCCTATGGTGAAGATCCTCTAGACATCTGGATAGTCAGGAACATTGGATGCCATCTGTGTCTACCCACTATTCTAACAATGGACGGTCTCTCCGCAGTCATTTCCTCCTCTATACGTTTATTACAGGGAATGACACTATGGTGACTTTTTTCTGGGAGAGACACAGATCAAATGTGACTAATATTGCAGTTTGAATATAAACTTATATTTTTTTCCGTATTTTTTCTGACTTTACATTATGGGCTGTTAGTTGTTTGGTGTTTGTTTTCTGCCCTTTTTCCTTTGTTTTTATCTTTCCAGTTGGTTATAAGGGATTCTAATATAAGCCCATTGTGCTGTTCTGTGTAAGTTATGCTCATCAGGTTTATGTGTATTTTCATGCTATGTATGTTCTTACATTTCTGCTCTGCTGCCACCCAATGGCCTTTCTCCATATGGCAGCTAGTTATTAATTCTTGCGGGCATGTCTTCCACATCCGGTTCAGGGGTCAAGTCTTCTTTTCCTCTGGCAGCCATTTCATTTTTAGTTTACATGCTGTTGTGAGAGGACACGCTTGAACCTGAACTTGAAGACACAAAAGAGCACAGTGAGGTCAAAAATACTTTGTTGTAAAAAAAAATCACAGTAATAAGCAAGTGCTAGTCAAAAGATGAAAAAACAGGGTCTTTAGTTGATACATTTTTTTGCAAAAAAATGTATACTAAGCTGCTCCACCAATCGTCAAGGTATACCCATCTAGAGCAGTCCTACCTAATGTATATAACTCCTGTCTGATGTATTTAAAAACCTGATCATCTGTATAGTACCTGTATAAGCAGGGTTCAGAGAGGGAATTTTCATGTGGACATGCTGGATGGAACAGCTTTGATGCAAATGACCCATAAGGAGTGGTGGACTCCCTAGTCTTGTAGAAACAAGAGAACAATTACAGAACCAGAAACACATCGGCTACTTGCACAATGAACAAGTCTGTAGGAACCTGTTCACACACCACCAAGAAGCAGGTTTTTAAATACATGAGATAGGGATTATATACATTAGGTAGGACTGCTCTATATGGGTATACGTTGACGATTGGTGGAGCAGCTTAGTATACATTTTTTTGCAAAAAAACAAATCAACTAAATACCCTGTTTTTTCCATCTTTTGACTAGCACTTGCTTATTACTGATTTTTTTTACAACAAAGTATTTTTGACCTCACTGTGCTCTTTTGTGTCTTCAGATTTCATTATATTGTTTAATAACAATTTCATTCATGATTATTCACTTAATTTATTGTTCATTACATTTTCTCAATCAAATAACATTTTTCACTTTTTTACACATGCAATGGAAGTGCATTGAACAGCTAGGTGGAATGCTACTGAGGGGGAAAAAAAATCTCTTTAACCCCTTTACCCCCAAGGGTGGTTTGCACGTCAATGACCAGGCCAATTTTTACAATTCTGACCACTGAACCGCTTGAACCGGGCTTAGGAAGGCATCAGTCTTTCGACCTCTTGCTGCTCACTCACTGTACCTGGCTCAACACTGGAGAAGTTACTGTATACCATCCTACTCTGTATGTCCAGATAAACAAGTCTGGATTGCACATCCCTGGACTCCGGACGCTGAACAGCATTGGTCCTGTCTGCCCTACAGCGAGGAAAACTGAAGGTACGATTCTCTCACAACACCTATTCGTCAACTATACCTCCATTCACCTCATGTGGGGACAGAACAGTCAAAAGACTGCCTTGAAGCCCGGCCAGAATCACCCTTATATCCCTATCAATGTGCCCACGCTCTGCCTGCTCACTGCAGCCCTGCTTTGCTAAGAAATCTCCTGCAGCATCACCTCAGACCGCATTGTGCATAAAGACTCTCTGTGTACTATACCACATCGCTTCAGATTGTCGAACTACAGAACCCCACAATTCTCCAAAAACACCTTGGGAATCTTATCAGGGGGTCGCAACTAAGCTGCACCGCTATTTCCAGACCCCAATTCAAAGGTTCAGTTTCTTAAAGAGACAGCACACCTTAAATCAAAATGGCCGAAAAAGACCTTACGCAGTTCCCCAATGCTGAAACAGAGCAAAAACAACCCAATACTGTCATTATGAAGACCAGGAAGCAGTGCCCGCTTCTGCAACAGACCCAGATGCACGACCAGTACGCTCCCTCAAGCCAACATTAAAGCTCCTTGAGAATTACCGTTCCACAATGGATGAGTTCAATGACAACCTGGACGACCTATGGGAACGAGTCGCCTCCCTCATGTCAAGCGTCCAACACCACAAAGATGATGCAGCAAGTTTACAGGACACTATAAGACAGCTAGATGTGGCCCACTGCAGATACAGAGACTGACCGCAAAGTATGCTGCCTTCCTAAAAGACTCTAAAATCTATGAAGCCCTACCAGAGTTAAGCAAGGCAGATTCCACAGAGAAAGGGCCGCCGCCGTGCAAGACGCCAAAGATAAAGCGGAGCTTCGTATAGCCCATCTGCAAGAAACTAGATCGCACAGGTCAGCCTCGTCTAAACACTCTGTTCAGTCATACAAATCATCCTGCTCAAGAACTTCAGCCCTCAGTGACAGAATTCTAGATCATTGTCCCTCGTGATGGTGCCATCATGAATTGGCTGCAGGCCTTTCTCTTGTCTCTTGGATGGTTTGCAGAATGTCCGGCTGGTAGCTCTGTATTACTTCAGACTCCCCAAGGATGTGATCTCCCAGTCTTTTTATACCCAAGGCATGTAAGCTATTTTTAGAATTACCCAGTGTCCTTTAGTTCAACATCAAGATATGGCAAACAATGGTGATGAGATTACCTAGTACTACTTGACCACTCAATCTATTTGCACAGTCTTTCCTTCTCTGCTTTAGAAGTCACCCAGCTAGTTCTGGAATTCAATGTACAATTTGCATATCAGCACACATCAATAAACAAAGATAGACACACACAATGTACAAGTCACTATTACAGACTTACACTGTATGTTAAATGGTATCAGTTTGCAAGTCTGTCTTCTTGAACCACCAGACATAAACACTTAAATGTACAAGCCAATATACAAATGAAAAGTCGGTTTTATTGGTTTGCAAAAAGGTAGCTGTCTGGGTAATTAAGATACAATCTGGAAGGAAACAAAAGAATGGGAACACACCAGTGCTCCTAGAGAGGATGCAATGGAAAGCTGCTGGTGCCTAGACAGCTACTGTGCTGAATCTGTCATGCAATAAGGAGAATATAATATAGATTAGGACACCTGCGCTAACCTGATGAAAAAGTGCAAAAATAGGTGGGAAAACCTATAAATGGGCACAAAATGCTGGAAATAAATAATCAACAGAGGTAGCAGTCAAAGCAAAGGCGGCTAGAATCACCAATAGCGATAGTGACAATAATAATAATGGGCCAATACCAGACAGCCGTAACTAGTAATCACCCACGGCACTAAATCTTATTGCCGCAGTAGGTACCTATGTAAAGATGATAAATATGTTAAAAGTAACCGCACACTTACTGTTAGTAGCGTGACTGAGGAGAAGGTGCTGGCGTTGTGCTGATGTGTATAGAAGCAGGGGCAGCGGCCACCTGTGTATCCGGAGCTGAGGGGTCCAGACGGCGGTGTGGAGCGGCAGAAGCACTCACTGTTGGGGAGCGTCCTCCCTGACTAGTGCTCTGCTTCCACGCGTTTCGAAGGTCTCCGGACCTTCTTCGTCAGGGCCCTGACGAAGAAGGTCCGGAGACCTTCGAAACGCGTAGGCACTTTGGTCCTTATCGGCACCCGTCCCCTGCTTCTCCTTCTGTCCAAATCTGGTGATGTCACCCAGACTACACGCCCCCTTACTCCACCGCTCTCTCTAGCGGCGTCCTCGCAGCCCACGTGTACCGGCAAACGGCGCTTCAGGCGCGTGGAAGCAGAGCACTAGTCAGGGAGGACGCTCCCCAACAGTGAGTGCTCCTGCCGCTCCACACCGCCGTCTGGACCCCTCAGCTCCGGATGCACAGGTGGCCGCTGCCCCTGCTTCTATACAGATCAGCACAACGCCAGCACCTTCTCCTCAGTCACGCTACTAACAGTAAGTGTGCGGTTACTTTTAACATATTTATCATCTTTACATAGGTACCTACTTCGGCAATAAGATTTAGTGCCGTGGGTGATTACTAGTTACGGCTGTCTGGTATTGGCCCATTATTATTATTGTCACTATCGCTATTGGTGATTCTAGCCGCCTTTGCTTTGACTGCTACCTCTGTTGATTATTTATTTCCAGCATTTTATGCCCATTTATAGGTTTTCCCACCTATTTTTGCCCTTTTTCGTCATGTTAGCGCAGGTGTCCTAATCTATATTATAAGATACAATCTGGTTTCTTCACATTCCTCCCCCATCTTAATTAACCAGACATGATAGGCTTCCGATCATCCAGATAGGCTTCCTCCGCATTCCGTAGTTCCTGCCTTAATTCTATTCAATCTGTAGAAGCTGGAACATCTGTAGTTTCCGTTTCTTGTTGTGGTCATATAGCTACTCTGGTCCTCTTCCCAAGGCCGATTTGGTGGGGTTGGATATAGTGGCATCCGAAACCTGCTGTGCATGCCTCATCAATGGTCTGCTGGTTCTTTCTGTATACCTCCCTTGTTGTGGAGCCCTGGATGATGTGTGAGAACACCAGTCCCCTGCAGCTCCCCCGGTTCCGCCGGGCTGAGTAGTATCCCACTGCAGCCACCAGTGTTACGGAGAAACTGGGTCAGTGGGTGCTCTTGTCCGCTGGCCCGGCTGTCTTTAGCAAGACTGCATGGACCACGGCTCATACCACTGAACGCCCGCTCTATCTCCCAGTGGGCAATACACTACACAGACAACACAGGGTTAAGGTAAAACAGGGTGGCAATAATTTATTGAACCACAGCACACAATAGCAAACAGAGCTTTCCCAACATGCCTGGAATTGTATGGGTACATGGGCGCATATAAAATATCACTGCGTCTCCACATGTTTCCAGTATGACATGATGTCAGAGCTCCCAGGGTCGCTACTCCATCTGTGGATGAACGCACAGAGAAGGGGCAACGACAAGCATAGGGAGATGACCAAGAACTGTCCATGGTGCAGAGATGGTCACTGGATCAGATCTGTGTCCTTCCAACCGGAGCCGAAAACTCCTAGGTTGTATCCTATAGAATCCTAGATCATTGTCCCTCGTGATGGTGCCATCATGAATTGGCTGCAGGCCTTTCTCTTGTCTCTTGGGTGGTTTGCAGAATGTCCGGCTGCTAGCTCTGTATTACTTCAGACTCCCCCAGGATGTGATCTCCCAGTCTTTTTATACCCAAGGCATGTAAGCTATTTTTAGAATTACCCAGTGTCCTTTAGTTCAACATCAAGATATGGCAAACAATGGTGATGAGATTACCTAGTACTACTTGACCACTCAATCTATTTTGCACAGTCTTTCCTTCACTGCTTTAGAAGTCACCCAGCTAGTTCTGGAATTCAATGTACAATTTGCATATCAGCACACATCAATAAACAAAGATAGACACACAAAATGTACAAGTCACTATTACAGACTTACACTGTATGTTAAATGGTATCAGTTTGCAAGTCTGTCTTCTTGAACCACCAGACATAAACACTTAAATGCAGAAGCCAATATACAAATGAAAAGTCGGTTCTTATTGGTTTGCAAAAAGGTAGCTGTCTGGGAAATTAAGATACAATCTGGTTCCTTCATAGCGGGGTAGAGGAAAGAGTGCCAGGGAGGCTAGTCCTGATCTGGCACACCCCAATAAGTTTGCTAAGTTGGCGGATGAGGGGGCTATCAGTACAGGGGTAGCACTGCTGCAACCAGGTATGTCCTCTGAAAGCCGGAGGAGTGACTGCTCCAGTAAGGAGGGAAATAGGAGAGCAGGGCAAGCCAGACAGGTGCTGGTAGTGGGGGATTCAATTATTAGGGGAACAGATAGGGCAATCTGTCACAAAGACAGGGATCGTCGAACGGTGTGCTGCCTACCTTGCGGTCGAGTCCGACACATCGCTGATCGGGTTGACATTACTGGGAGGATGCAAGTGACTAGCACACTCCAAAAGTGTTGTGATGCAAAGTGGGGGTTTTATTTACATACAGTATTCACAAACGTTTCGGTCGTTACTGGACCTTCATCAGTGTGCTAATATACTAGTATGCTTAGAGAAGCCCCGAGTAGCAAAGTTAGATTGCATCAATAAGAAGCCTGAAGACATATAGGTCGCAGGGGTAGGCACAAGCCGCAGAGATACAATGGTGTGTCACAAGTGACACTAAGAATTGGTGTAGGAAGGAGGGGTTGGGTGTTATGAACAGGTGATTCAGAACCACAATGGACCTAGTGGTTAAGAGCACACAAAGTGACCTGATAGTTACTAACATAGGACGAGCTCTGAGACGTGGGAACTCTGCTGACCGCAATCCCTAATCCTATCATACCACACTAGAGGTAGCCGTGGATTGCGCCTAACGCTCCCTATGCAACTCGGCACAGCCTGAGAAACTAACTAGCCCTGAAGATAGAAAAATAAGCCTACCTTGCCTCAGAGAAATTCCCCAAAGGAAAAGGCAGCCCCCCACATATAATGACTGTGAGTTAAGATGAAAATACAAACACAGAGATGAAATAGATTTAGCAAAGTGAGGCCCGACTTACTGAATAGACCGAGGATAGGAAAGATAGCTTTGCGGTCAACACAAAAACCTACAAACAACCACGCAGAGGGGCAAAAAGACCCTCCGCACCGACTAACGGTACAGAGGTGCTCCCTCTGTGTCTCAGAGCTTCCAGCAAGCAAGAAAAACCAATATAGCAAGCTGGACAGAAAATATAGCAAACAAAAGTAACACAAGCAGAACTTAGCTTATGCTGGGCAGACAGGCCACAGGAACGATCCAGGAGAAAGCAAGACCAATACTGGAACATTGACTGGAGGCCAGGAACAAAGAACTAGGTGGAGTTAAATAGAGCAGCACCTAACGACTTAACCTCGTCACCTGAGGAAGGAAACTCAGAAGCCGCAGCCCCACTCACCTCCACCAGCGGAAGCCCATAGACAGAACCAGCCGAAGTACCACTCATGACCACAGGAGGGAGCTTGACCACAGAATTCACAACAGTTGGGTTCCTGCAGAACTGGGCCAACTTCTCAGTTGACTACAGGTTCTATGCTAGGGACGGGCTGCACCTCAATGGGGAAGGTCCAGCTGTGCTGGGGAGAAAATGGCTAGAAGGTTGGAGGAGTGTTTAAACTAGGGATTGGGTGGAGGGTATTCATTTTATAGTAGGGGAAGATAGTGCAGATAAAGACCAGGGCACAAATAAAAAAGTTGGGGGTGGCTGTGGCATTGGGGGTGGGGTTAGAACAATTAATAATTTAAGAAAGAATAGATGTACAGAGAGATACATAAAGTGTATGTATACTAATGCCAGAAGCCTCGCCAACAAAATGGACGAATTAGAATTAATGTTGGAGCATAATTATGACATGGTGGGGATATCTGAAACATGGCTGGATGGGAGCCATGACTGGGCTGCTACCTTGCAGGGCTATAGTCTGTTCAGAAATGACCGAACGGATAAGCGAGGGGGAGGTGGGTGTCTATATGTAAAATCGTCCTTAAAACCCATCCGGCGTCATAATATAGGTGAATCTAATGAAAATGTAGAGTCCCTGTGGGTGGAGATAAGGGGAGGGGGAAAAATAATAAATTACTGATAGGGGTTTGTTATAAATCTCCAAAAATAATGGAAGCAACGGAGAATATCCTCATAAAGCAAATAGATGAAGCTGCGACTCAAGGAGAAGTCATTATTATGGGGGACTTCAACTACCCTGAAATAGATTGGGGAATGGAAATCTGCAGTTCCAGCAAAGGAAATCAGTTTTTGACAACTATGAGAGACAATTACCTTTCACAACTGGTTCAGGACCCAACAAGAAGGGGGGCACTGCTAGACCTAATATTAACCAACAGGCCAGACCGCATATCAAATATAAGGGTTAGGGGTCACTTGGGGATTAGAGATCACAAAATAAAAAGTTTTCGTGTATCCTTTAAAAAGATGTGTAATCGAGGGGTTACAAGGACACTAAACTTCAGTGCAATTAACTGAGACGATATCCTGAGGCATAAAAATACACAAAGAAAATGGGAGACGTTTATTAGCATCCTGGATAGGACCTGTGCACAGTATATACCGTATGGGAATAAACATACTAGAAATAGGAGGAAACCAATATGGCTAAATAGAGCTGTAAGGGGCACAATAAATGATAAAAAGAAAGCATTTAGAGAATTAAAGGAAGTAGGTCGTGATGATGCATTAAATAAATACAGAAAATTAAATTAATTCTGTAAAAAGCAAATCAAGACAGCAAAGATTGAGACAGACTCATTGCCAGAGAGAGTAAACATAATCCCAAAATATTCTTTAACTACGTAAATAGTAAGAAACTAAAAATGATAATCCAATTGTTAGTCAAGTAGAAAGAAAATGTGGCACTCACCCCAAATATGCTGAATTCAATGTCCTTTATTCACCTTTATGCAGTGACAGACATCAGTGGAGAGGCGGCAGGTAAAAGTGAGGGTGCGGGGAGTGAGGGAAGGACGACGGCCGTTTTGCGCAGATGCGCTTCCACAGGTCCAAGTGCAAGATAAAAAAAAGTCATTTCCTTTATAGGGAGATTAACCCCTTCCCGACCTTTGACGCACCGTATGCGTCATGAAAACCCGTGCCAATCCGACCTATGATGCAGCATATGCGTCATGGTCGGAATGCGCTCCTGCAGGCCGGGTGAAAGGGTTGACTGTAATTTCACCCGGCCTGCAGGGACAGGGGGAGTTGTACTTGAGCCCAGGGGGGGGGGGGCTTGCCCCATCCTCCCCCCCCCCCAGTGGCTACGACCTCTCTGATTGGCTGTTGAAAGTGACGTTTCACTTTCAATCAGAGCGATAGTAATATTTCACCAATGAAAATTGGTGAAATATTACAATCCAGCCATGGCTGATGCTGTAATAGCATCAGCCATGGCTGGAGATCGTGATCTGACCCCCGCCACCGATCTGCTTCCCTCCATCCTCCGTCCTGTAATCTAGTGTCCTCCGCTCCTCTCTGTCCTCCTGATAGGTTCTATCACAGCGATCAAAATAAAAAAATTATAAATAACCCCCCCCTTTATCACTCCCATAGGTAGGGACAATAATAAAATAAAGACATTTTTTTTTTTTACCCCACTAGGGTTAGGGCTAGGGTTACGGCTAGAACTAGGGTTAAAATTAGGTTATGTGCACACGGTGCGGATTTGGCTGCGGATCCGCAGCGGATTGACCGCTGCGGATTCGTAGCAGTTTTCCATCAGGTTTACAGTACCATGTAAACCAATGGAAAACCAAATCCGCTGTGCCCTTGGAGCGGAAAATACCGCGCGGAAACGCTGTGTTGTATTTTCCGCAGCATGTCAATTCTTTGTGCGGATTCCGCAGCGTTTTTTTTTTTCACGGCTCTGCGTTGTAAACTTCTGTGAAGCACTTGTGGGTTCAAAGTGCTCACCACATATTTAGATAAGTTCCTTGGGGGTCTAGTTTCCAAAATGGGGTCACTTGTGGGGGGTTTCAACTGTTTAGGCACATCAGGGGCTCTGCAAACGCAATGTGACGCCCGCAGACCATTCCATCAAGTCTGCATTTCAAAAGTCACTACTTGAACCTTGGGGTTTCATAACTAGATACGTTCCCTGGGAGTCTAGTTTCCAAAATGGGGTCACTTGTGGGGGGTTTCTACTGTTTAGGCCCATGAGGGGCTCTGCAAACGCAACGTGACGCCCGCAGACAATTCCATCAAAGTCTGCATTTCAAAAGTCACTACTTCCCTTCCGAGCCCCGACGTGTGCTAAAACAGTGTTTTACCCCCACATATGGGGCATCAGTGTACTCAGGACAAACTGGGCAACAACAATTGGGGTCCAATTTCTCCCGTTACCCTTGTGAAAATAAAAAATTGCTGGCTAAAACATAATTTTTGAGGAAAGAAAAATTATTTTTTATTTTCACGGCTCTGCGTTGTAAACTTCTGTGAAGCACTTCGGGGTCCAAAGTGCTCACCAGATAACTAGATAAGTTCCCTGGGGGGTCTAGTTTCCAAAATGGGGTCAATTGTGGGGGGTTTCTACTGTTTAGGCACATCAGGGGCTCTGCAAATGCAACGTGAAGCCCGCAGACAATTCCATCAAAGTCTGCATTTCAAAAGTCACTACTTCCCTTCCAAGCCCCGACATGTGCCCAAACAGTGGTTTACCCCCACATATGGGGTATCAGTGTACTCAGGACAAACTGGGCAACAACTTTTGGGGTTTAATTTCTCCTGTTACCCTTGTGAAAATAAAAAATTGCTTGCTAAAGCATCATTTTTGAGGAAAAAATACTTTTTTATTTTCACGGCTCTGCGTTATAAACTTCTGTGAAGCACTTGAGAGTTTAAAGTGGTCACCGCACATCTAGATTAGTTCCATGGGAGGTCTAGTTTCCAAAATGGGGTCACATGTGGGGAAGCTCCAATGTTTAGGCACACAGGTGCTACATGGTGTCCGCTAACGATTGGAGCTAATTTTTCATTCAAAAAGTCAAATGGCTCTCCTTTTCTTCCGAGCCCTGCCGTGTGCCCAAACAGTGGTTTACCCCCACATGTGAAGGTATCAGTCTACTCAGGAGAAATTGCCCAATAAATTTTACGATCCATTTTATCCTGTTGCTCATGTGGAAATGAACAAATTGAGGCTAAAATAAATTTTTTGTGAAAAAAGTACTTTTTCATTTTTACGGATCAATTTTTGAAGCACCTGGGGGTTCAAAGTGCTCACTATGCATCTAGATAAGTTCCTTGGGGGTCTAGTTTCCAAAATGGGGTCACATGTTGGGGAGCTCTAATATTTAGGCACACAGGGGCTCTCCAAACGCGACATGGTGTCCGCTAATGATTGGAGCTAATTTTTCATTCAAAAGTCAAATGGCGCTCCTTCCCTTCCAAGCCTTGCCGTGTGCACAAACAGTGGTTTGTGACCACATATGAGGTATCGATGTACTTAGGAGAAATTGCCCAACACATTTTAGGATCCATTTTATCCTGTTACCCATGTGAAAATGAAAAAATTGAGGCTAAAATAATTTTTTTGTGAAAAAAAAGGACTTTTTCATTTTTACGAATCAATTTGTGAAGCACCTGGGGGTTCAACGTGCTCACTATGCATCTAGATAAGCTCCTTGGGGGGTTTAGTTTCCAAAATGGGGTCACTTGTGGGGGAGCTCCAATGTTTAGGCACACAGGGGCTCTCCAAACGCGACATGGTGTCCGCTAAAGATTGGAGCCAATTTTTCATTGAAAAAGTCAAATGGCGCTCCCTCCCTTCCGAGCCCTGTCGTGCACCCAAACAGTGGTTCCTCCCCACATATGGGGTATCAGCGTACTCAGGACAAATTGTACAATAACTTTTGGTGTCCAGTTTCTCTTTTAACCCTTGGTAAAAAACAAATTGTTGGTAAAACATCATTTTTGTGACTAAAAAGTTAAATGTTCATTTTTTCCTTCCATGTTGCTTCTGCTGCTGTGAAGCACCTGAAGGGTTAATAAACTTATTGAATGTGCTTTTGAGTACCTTGAGGGGTGCAGTTTTTAGAATGGTGTCAATTTTGGGTATTTTCAGCCATATAGACCCCTCAAACTGACTTCAAATGTGAGGTGGTCCCTAAAAAAAATGGTTTTGTAAATTTCGTTGTAAAAATGAGAAATCGCTGGTCAAATTTTAACCCTTATAACTTCCTAGCAAAAAAAAATTTGTTTCCAAAATTGTGCTGATGTTAAGTAGACATGTGGGTAATGTTATTTATTAACTATTTTGTGTCACATAACTCTCTCGTTTAACAGAATAAAAATTAAAAATTTGAAAGTTGCAAAATTTTCAAAATTTTAGCCAAATTTCAATTTTTTTCACAAATAAACGCAAAAATTATCGACCTAAATTTACCACTAACATGAAGACCAATATATCACGAAAAAGCAATCTCAGAACCGCTAAGATTCGTTGAAGCGTTCCTGAGTTATTACCTCATAAAGGGACACTGGTCAGAAGTGCAAAAAACGGCCAGGTCATTAAGGTCAAAATAGGCTGGGTCATGAAGGGGTTAACACACTAGTAAAACAAAGTAAACTGTTGCTAACATCAAAATAATTTGCTTTTTGCAACACATACTAATACATTCTGAAATTTAAATGGATTGCAACATTCCGAACTTATAAAAATATGGCCATATCAAGTTTGTCGTTTAGACCAATAGGACCTTGGGCATTTGTTCTCATTGTCCATCTGGCTTCACGTTGGAGGAGTAATTTATTTAAATTACCACCCTGGGGTGGAGTTTTAACCAACTCTAAACCCGCAAATCGTAGTAGATTAGGATTGGCATTATGCTTGTGCATATGTTTTATTATCCGTAGACTGCCCTTACCTGATAATATTGAGTTATAATGCTCCCTAAACCTCGTCACCATTGGGCGTATTGTCTTGCCAACATAATAAAACAAGCATGGACAGAAAATTACATAGACCACAAACCTGCTTTTACAGGAAATAAAGTCGTGGACCTTGTGATTTATCGGACCTATACGTACAGGACTGTTTAAAAAATGCAAGTGACAATAAGTACAATTGCCGCATTTAAAGTTTCCCTGCGGCTGTGATTTTTTTTTAACCAATTACTCTCAGTTGGACGGAGGCGATTATGAACAAGAAGGTCGCCCAGATTTTTTTTGCGTTTGTATGCAAACTGATGACACTTTGCTGTTATTTTTGAGAGGTCTTTTATCATTTTTTAGCACATGCCAGATTTTTCTGATAGCCCCATAGACTTCATTGTCCATTGGGCTATGTATAAAACTGAATGTAAACCTCAGCTGTTCCTTCTGTTTAAAAGGGTATCGCTTTTCTTTTCTGCGATTTTTTTAAAAGATCTGCTTGCGCAAGTTTACTCACCTGATTCTCTGCCTCATCTGGTAACTGGGATGGATAATTCCTATTTGTAAAACACGTTTTTAAATCAGCGATCTGTTCTTTAAATGTCTCATCATCATTATTTAATTTTCTGAACCGCACCATTTGGCTATATGGTTATATGGTATGCTCTTTTTTGTGCGGAATGGATGTGCACTATCGAAATGTAGTTATTTGTCACTGTTGGTTTTTTATACACCTTTGTATTAAACTTACCATCCATTATGTCTATTTTCACATCTAAAAATTCAAGCGTATTTTCACCAAAGCATGATGTGAAACGCATGTTGTCTTCATTAATGTCATTCAGAAATGTCACAAAATCATCAAAATCCCGTTTTGATCCATCCCAGATGATAAAAATATCATCAGCGAATCTTAAATACATTCGCATATGTTTCAAAAAGGTATCTATAGTATTAGTAATGTATTTTTCTTCGAAGGCTGCGAGGAACAAATTAGCAAAAACGCACGCGACAGGAGTACTACCCATCGCGGTGCCCGTTCTTTGTAAATACCACCTGTTTATAAATTTAAAAGCATTATGCAATAGTACAAAATCAAGGCTCTCCAAGACAAAGGAGATAAAATCGGGGTCTTTGTCTGTATTCAAGAGTATTTTATAAACCGCATTTATACCTTTTGCCTGAGGGATTCTGGTATATAAATTAATGTCTATTGACGCTAACGCAAAGCTCGATTGCCAATCAGTGGTTTTAAGAGCTAGTAAGAAATCTCCTGAATCTTTGACAAAAGAGGGTATTTTAAGCAGCAGTGGTTTTAGTAACCAATCTAAAAATTGGGACAGAGGCTCCCTTAGGGAATCAATCCCTGATATTATTGGACGTCCGGGGGAATGTGTGGCGTTTTTATGGATTTTCAGGATGCAGTACCAGTGTGGAAAATTAGGACAATCCGGCAATAATTTTTCAGCCTTATTATTCTACGGTTAATAAAACATATGCACGACAAGCATAATGCCAATCCTAATCTACTATGATTTGCGGGTTTAGAGTTGGTTAAAACTCCACCCCAGGGTGGTAATTTAAATAAATTACTCCTCCAATGTGAAGCCAGGTGGATAATGAGAACAAATGCCAAGGTCCTATTGGTCTAAACGACAAACTTGATATGGCTATATTTTTATAAGTTCGGAATGTTGCAATCCATTTAAATGTCAGAATGTATTAGTATGTGTTGCAAAAAGCAAATTATTTTGATGTTAGAAACAGTTTACTTTGTTTTACTAGTGTGTTAATCTCCCTATAAAGGAAATGACGTTTTTTAATCTTGCACTTGGACCCATGGAAGCGCATCTGCGCGAAACGGCCGTCGTCCTTCCCTCACTCCCCGCACCCTCACTTTTACCTGCCGCCTCTCCACTGATGTCCGTCACTGCATAAAGGTGAATAAAGGACATTGAATTCAGCATATTTGGGGTGAGTGCCACATTTTCGTTCTACTTGACTAACAATTGGACTTCATTGCTCTGGCACATGTTGAGCACCACCCGATTGATGTATTTACCAGCCGTGTATAAGAAAGGTCTTTGTTGAATCGCTCCTCATTTACCTTGCCTGTGGTTATACTGTCACCTGGTGCCGCTCATTTCTTTTTTTTTTTTATTCAAATAAATTTTTATTAAGAATAACAAGGCAATTAACATGTTACATTTACATTTTCAATATAGAGTATTTCCCCCCCTCTCCCCCTTCAAACAGCCCCCTTCGATCCCAAAGCCCCCCACCCCCACCCCACAAAGCAGCTCATCTTGTTAATTACTACCATCATTAAAACAATAGAGTATCTAATCCCTCAACCATTCGTATAAGCCACACTTCACATTACTATCCCATAGCAATCCATGGAGACCACATTTTATTGAACGTTTCAGTTTTCCCTTTCTTCTTATAAATCCCTTTTTCTAGTGTCAGGCCCTGTTTCACATACTGGAGGAACTCTCCACTTGACGGCGGCTCTTCCCTAATCCAGTTTCTAGCTATCACCTTCCTAGCCATATACAACAATCTGGCTATAGCTATCTTTAGGTGTTTATCCACCCCTTTCTCATCCACGCATCCCAACAAACAGACAACTGGATCCCTTGGCACCGTGCATCCATACGCACCTTCCATACGACTCAAAACTACCACCCAGAAGGCAGCCAACCTCGGACATGTCCACATCATATGGAAAATGTCTGCATCCGTAGACTTACACCTCGGACATTCAGAGTCATTACACAATCCTGCCTTATATAGCACCATCGGAGACCTATAAACTCTGTGTATCACATAGAGCTGTGACAGTCTATACGGTTCACTCAGCGACAGTCTTGGGATCCATTCCAACACCGACTCCCAAGTCTCGTTATCCATTGGACCCAGATCCCTTTCCCATTTAGCTCTTGCCATTATTGGAAACCCCAATAGAAAAGTGTGCAACAGATCCCTGTACAGAGTGGATATGACTCCTCCAGTCGTCCCATCATTACACACATACTCCAGTACTATATCCCTTTGAATCCTAATACCTCCGTTCCTACTCTGAGCTCCAAAGGCATGCCTCATCCGCAAATATTGATACTCCCCTGCAGACCCAAGACCAAATTCCTCCTGCAATTGGGAAAATGATTTCAGTTCACCTTGTTCAATTATTTGATACACATACTGAATCCCTTTGCCCAACCACTCTATCAGTACCCCCAATGCCTCAAATTCTTTCAGATTGTTATTATGCCATAGCGGCGAGTATCTAGTCAAGTCCGTGATCCCACGTATGTGCCTCAATCTACTCCACAGCTTGCGTATCAACAGCAAAGTCAGATATAGCTTCCCCAAACTCTCCAAGGATCCATCCTCCAAACATTGCACCACTGGCCTTCTTTTTGTCACCACCTCCATCAACCGCTGTACTGCCCCAGATGACCCCTCATGCGCCCAGCCCCTTAAATGCTGACTCTGGGCTGCAAGAAAGTACAACTCAGGGTTAGGCAATGCCAGACCCCCATCATCCTTGGGTCGCTGAAGTGTCTCCAGTTTGATACGCGGATGCTGCCTCCCCCAAATCAGATTCCTAAACAGAGAGTTGATCTGTCTAAATTTCCCACGTGGTATCCAAACCGGCGCATTGTGAAGAATATACAGTATTTTCGGCATCAGAATCATTTTGATAAGATTCACCCTGCCTACCACAGACAAATGTAGCTTAAGCCATGCATCCGCTTTTGCCTTGAGGGCACCCAAGATTGGAGTCAGATTCTCATGTATATAGTCAGTGACCGGCATAGATACCTATATTCCCAGGTACTTAAATTTACTCGTCACCTCCAGTCGCCCGTCCTCCAATGGCTCCCCATCCACATCGTCCACCTTAAACAAGATAGACTTACTCCAATTTATCCTAAGTCCCGACACTGATCCGAATCGTTCAATAATCCCAATGGCTCCCTCCAAGGATGCAACCGGGTCAGCCAGAAACAACAAAATATCATCCGCATACAACGCCACCCTTTCTTCAATCACCCCATATTTAAACCCCGTCATCTCATCAGACTGTCGAAGCGTAGCGGCCAGTGGTTCCACCGCCAGAGCAAACAAAAGGGGGGAAAGCGGACACCCCTGTCTCGTCCCTCTAGCCAATTGTATGGTCCGTGACAACTCCCCGTTTACCCTAACCCTGGCCATCGGCATCGAGTACATTAATTGAATCCATGATATGAACTGCGGTCCAAACCCCATTCTTCGCAACACCTGCCAGAGATACCCCCACTCCACACTATCGAACGCCTTGTGAGCGTCTAAAGATGCAATAACTCTCTGGCCACAGTTATCGGCTTTGAGTTGCAAGTTCATATACAGCCTTCGTAGATTAATCGCAGTTGACCTATCAGGCATAAAGCCAGACTGGTCTGAGTGTATCAGGCCAGAAATAACACTTGTCAACCTCATCGCCAACACCTTAGCCAGGAGTTTAACGTCGATAGTAAGCAAAGAAATTGGCCGATATGAATCCGGCTGTGTCGGGTCTTTCCCCTCCTTTGGAATCACCACTATTGTGGCCTCCCGCATAGATGCCGGTAGCCTTCCACCATTCGTAGCCTCTTCCAAGACCGCCTTCAATTTAGGGATCAACACTTCCCCCAAGGTTTTATAAATTTCGGCAGGAAATCCGTCTACGCCAGGCGCCTTCCCATTAGCCATCGACTGCAATGCCCGTCCCAGTTCCTCCTCCGTAATGGTAGCCTCCAAATCCTCCCTAGCTGTGTCACTCAGCCTCGGGAGCTCCAACTCCTCAAGGAACGCCACCGTGTCCTCCATTGACCCATCTACCCGAGAGGAGTATAAGTCTGCGTAAAAATCTGCAAAAGTCTCCAAAATCTCTGAAGTCTCAGAAACAGCAACACCACTCCCAGTCACCAAAGAGTGAACAAAGGAAGTATTTCTCTGGGCAGATGCCACCAGCGACAGCAAATGACCCACTGATTCACCCTCCTGGTAATAGGCCAAATTCATGAATTCCCTCTTCCTTTCAGCCTTACTCAGCAAGACCGCCTCTAGCTGGCTTTGAGCTGCCTTTAACCTCCTCCCAGCCTCCAAAGTACCCATTATTACCATCTCATCTTCAGCCACCCTCAGCCCATCTATCGCCAACCTCTCTGCCTCTCTCGATTTCCGCTTACACCTGCTAATATCCCTAAACAACAGCCCTCTCAAGTATGCTTTCATGGCTTCCCACACAGTAAGCACATCTACGCTACCCTCATTTATCTCAAAAAATTCCACCAATTCCTTCTTAATCTTCTCCAAGTCTATACTGTGTAGCCAATTAGGGTGAATTTTCCACTCCCTTCTGCTCCCGTTCCGTGTCCCCACTGATCGAAATTCCACCTCAACTGGACTATGGTCTGAGAGAGCCCTAGGTAAATATCTCATGTCCCTTATCATCGTATCTAGTAATCGGTTACCCAGTGCCAGATCAATCCTAGACAGCGTACCATGAGCTGGTGAGTAGCATGAATACGCCCTTTTCCCGATATGCCTAACTCTCCATAAATCAACCATGCCCACTTCCCCGACATAAGTCCCAAACGTAGTGGTATGTCCCGCCGTCCTATTCTGGGGGTTTTTGTTCTTATCCCAAAAGTCATCACATATATTATTAAGGTCGCCGATAATTAGTAATGGTAACGGTCCCCAGCACTCTACCCTCTCCAGCACCTCTCTTATCTTCTTGCTTGAGTATGGGGGCGGAATATACATTGCCACTATACACATCAATACTCCATTCATTTTACATTTCACCACCACATACTGACCATCGACATCCTCTTTTACCATTACCTCATCATACTGCACCCCCGCAGGTATTAACACAGACACACCCCTAGAATACGTCGAGAAAGTAGAATGATACGCCCTCTGTATCCAGCGCCTATTCAGTACGTTCACCCTCTCCCGCACTAAATGTGTCTCTAACAAACATCATTGAGACCTTCTGTTCTCGGACATACTGCAGACTTGCCGCCCGCCGTGTTTTATCTGCCAGACCTCTCACATTCCAACTCAATATTTTAATACAATCTCCCATCATGTGGCTCATCATTTCTTAAAGTATCCAATTTCCCAAGTATGAGCTGCCCCACCCCTCCCACCCCCCCTGCCCCCTCCCAACCTGCCCCCTCCTAACCTGCCCCCCTAACCCCCCCAATATAACGCATTCTTCCTCTCATCAAGAGTGGGGCTCCACTGCCCACTGCGAACACTCTCCCTTACTTAACCCTCTCCATTCGCGTCCCGCTGCCATAGCAATCACAATTTCCCCCCCAACTTTCACTTTATTGTATCTTAACATTTCAACTTATATTAACATATAGAAAAAGTACCAAACCAGTTCACAGTACCCAGCATAACCCTCCTCCCCCGTACTTAGTAGTTGGTACTGTCCCCTCCGGCCATTCCTTCAATATGGCCCAGCAAAACCCCCAACAGTTGCTCAACTCTTTAACCATTGCTAACGAGCGCAGAACTCTCCTCTATCGACAGAGAAAACAAATCCCAACTGGATCTCGCCGAAATGTCAGTCGCCCATTCCCTTAAGTTTTTTCTCATGAGTATCAAGCCACTGGGTAGCGTCCTCCGGTGTCAGGAAGAAATGTGTCTTATTAAAAGCCACCAGTCTCAGCTTGGCGGGAAACATCACTGAGTACTGCACTCCCAGCTCCCTCAGTCGCCGCTTGACTCCAGTAAACTTCATCCGCTGCTTCTGAACTGCAGCGGAATAATCCGGATAAATGGCAATTTTCTGACCTCCAGCCGTCAGATCCTCCATCTCTCTAGCCTTTCTAAGGATAATGTCTCTGTCCCTGTAGTTCAGTATTTTAGCAAGCATGGTACGGGGATTTGCTCCTGGGGCAGGGGGCTGCGGCGGGACCCTATGAGCACGTTCAACAGCAAAGACTTTTGTCAACACTGTGCTTCCAATCTTCTCCAGCAGCCAGTTCTCCACAAACTCAGTGGGATTTCTCCCCTCAGTCTTTTCAGGCAGCCCCACTATACGTATATTATTTCTTCTGGATCTATTTTCCAGATCCTCATTTTTGGCAGCGAGCTCGGCTATTGCTTGGGCGAACTTCTTTTCAGCTTTTTGTAGCTTAACTATGTGATCTTCTGCCGTGCTCACCCTCTCCTCCACCACTCCTATACGTTTGTCCATTTTCTGCAGAGCCGCATTAATCTGTGCCGTGTCCCCCGTGTCCTGCATCTGCTGGGCCAAGGAGTTCAGGGATTGCTGACATGAAGAGATCATTGTGATAACATCTCTAAAGGTACTGTCACACTAGACGATATCGCTAGCGATCCGTGACGTTGCAGCGTCCTCGCTAGCGATATCGTCCAGTGTGACAGGCAGCAGCGATCAGGCCCCTGCTGGGAGATCGCTGGTCGGGAAAGAAAGTCCAGAACTTTATTTCGTCGCTGGACTCCCCGTAGACATCGCTGAATCGGCGTGTGTGACACCGATTCAGCGATGTCTTCACTGGTAACCAGGGTAAACATCGGGTAACTAAGCGCAGGGCCGCGCTTAGTAACCCGCTGTTTACCCTGGTTACCAGCGTAAAAAAACAAACAGTACATACTTACATTCAGCTGTCTGTCCCTTGCCGTCTGGTTCCTGCACTGACTACTGGCCGTAAAGTGAAAGCAGAGCACAGCCACAGCGGTGAGTCACCGCTGTGTGACTCACCGCTGTGCTGTGCTTTCACTTTCACTTTACGGCCAGCAGTCAGTGCAGGAACCAGACGGCAAGGGACAGACAGCTGAATGTAAGTATGTACTGTTTGTTTTTTTACGCTGGTAACCAGGGTAAACAGCGGGTTACTAAGCGCGGCCCTGCGCTTAGTTACCCGATGTTTACCCTGGTTACCGGGGACCTCGGGATCGTTGGTCGCTGGAGAGCTGTCTGTGTGACAGCTCTCCAGCGACCAAACAGCGACGCTGCAGCGATCCGGATCGTTGTCGGTATCGCTGCAGCGTCGCTAAGTGTGACGGTACCTTAAGAGTCGGCTCCTCTCCCTGTGATATGGCTTCAGGTCCCCCACTAGCCCCAGCCATGCTGCCTCTCTCCTTCCCCCTCTGTACCTCATGCTGCTCGACTGTGCTTGCTTCCTCCTCCTCCTGGTCAGCTCCAGCTCCAGATCCTGGTTCTGCCTCCTCAGCAGCCTCCACTCTGGCATACTGCTGCAGCTTTGCGGCCACCTCCATGCGCCGCTGACATGCGGCGTTCTCCTTCTCGGCGTCCTCCCTAGCATCGGAGCCATCTTGGCTGGCTCCTGCATCGCTGGTGCCAGCGTCTTTCTGCCGCCTCCTGGTCATCGCTGCCGACTCCGGACCTGCTGCTCCGCACTGCTGCACTCTCCGGACCTTCAGCCAGCCGGATTTAGGTGAGTTTACCCGAAAATCGGGGTTAAAGCAGGATTTTTGTCCTTATGGCAGCAGGAGCACTCTTCCCTGCTTCCACTCACATGGCCAGCTAGGACACGCCCGGTGCCGCTCATTTCTACTTGTTCGGGAATTAAAAAATTATAGTGTTGGCCCCCTTAAAAATAGTCTGGGTGAAATGGTGGCTGAGGATGAGGAAAAAGCCAATATGCTAAATGACTTTTGTTCATCAGTATTTGCACAAGAAAATTCCATGGCAGACAATATGATCAGTGATAACAAAAATTCCCAATTAAATGTCACCTGCTTAACCCAGCAGGAAGTACTGCGGCGTATAAAAATCACTAAAATAGGCAAATCTCCAGGCCCGGATGGGATCCACCCCCGAGTACTGCAGGAATTAAGTACAGTCATTGATAAACCATTATTTTTCATCTTTAAAGACTCCATAATAACAGGGTCTGTACCACAGGACTGGCGTATAGCAAATGTGGTGCCAATATTCAAAAAGGGGTCAAAAACTGAACTCGGAAATTATAGGCCAGTAAGCTTAACCTCTACTGTGATCTTTTTAATCATAGACCTGAGACAGGGACAAGGGGGCATCCTCTACGTCTGGAGGAAAGAAGGTTTAGGCATAACAACAGACGCGGATTCTTTACTGTAAGAGCAGTGAGACTATGGAACTCTCTGCCGTATGATGTTGTAATGAGTGATTCATTACTTTAATTTAAGAGGGGACTGGATGCCTTTCTTGAAAAGTATAATGTTACAGGGTATATACACTAGATTCCTTGACAGGGCGTTGATCCAGGGAACTAGTCTGATTGCCGTATGTGGAGTCGGGAAGGAATTTTTTCCCCCAAAGTGGAGCTTACTATTTGCCACATGGTTTTTTTTTTGCCTTCCTCTGGATCAACATGTTAGGGCATGATAGGTTATTTGCTGAACTAGATGGACTTAAAAGTCGTCCTTCAACCTTAAAGGGACACTGTCACCTGAATTTGGAGGGAACAATCTTCAGCCATGGAGGCGGGGTTTTGGGGTTTTTTGATTCACCCTTTCCTTACCCGCTGGCTGCATGCTGGCTGCAATATTGGATTGAAGTTCATTCTCTGTCCTCCGTAGTACATGCCTGCACAAGGCAATCTTGCACAGCGCAGGCGTTTACTATGTAGGACAGAGAATGAACTTCAATCCAATATTGCAGCCAGCATGCAGCCAGCGGGTAAGGAAAGGGTGAATCAAAAACCCCAAAACCCCGCCTCCATGGCTGAAGATTGTTCCCTCCAAATTCAGGTGACAGTGTCCCTTTAATAACTATGTTACTATGTATTACTGATTCATTTATATTTCTATATTTTAAGAAAAACATTTTTGAGTGTATACACTTTCCAACAAACACTTTTCCTTATATTTCATCACTGTTTTATTAAGCTGCTTTTATCTTTATAACTTTAGCATATCACTTTTTATTCTCCATTTCTCACCCGTTACACTTTCACTGGTCACTTGGTGGTGTCACATTTGGCACTTTTCACATGCATTGTTTTGATTCCGGAAAGCACTCACTATCACTTTACCTGATTGATCGCTACCAGATGGCTCTATGCAGCATTATTCATCTTGGTCTTACCAACAGGTTTTCATCCTGGACGTCCTGCTTCACTGGGGATGCTGAAAGCTCGCGTGATGTGGGCCCATCCGGTCTCCATGGCAACAAGTCCATCCAGCGCCATTCCGGACACTCCCCCTTGGCGAAGCCATTCAATCGGAAGTGCCCGGAGGCGGAGTTACCCGGGATGGCGTGTGATGCTGTTTCTTGGATGCCGCACGTGACACACCACCCGGGAGCGTCAAAGATGCATTTACCCACGTGGGGTATACTCGTTCCCCATGAGTTCTGAATGGCATTTGCCCCAGGTCGTTCGGTTTACACCAATAAGCCATCAGGGCTATGTCCCAACCACTATTAGGTGTCACGCCAATAACATGAACCTGGATAGGAAAGGGCTACTATAAACAATAACCACCAATGTGATTGTCTTACATTGGCAGACTCATTCATGTGTTCCATAGATGTGACTGGAGAACAGACCCAATTCCTTTAGAAACACTCCCACTTTATCCCAGAGTTACTCACCATGCCTGGACTAGTGCAGGACCTTGGTTTGTTGGAAACACTTATCCATACCCTCTGAGGAAGCTGACGTGGCGAAATGCGCGTAACAGGGAATAGTGGTAAATATTTCATCTTTATCTGTATACTACTGGCATGTCGTCTATAGGATTTGTAATCTCCATCTCTTATTAGGATGTTTACTCCTTTACACTATATGGGCTGTACTATATTCCTGGAATATTCCATATAGCACTTGCTGCACTTTATATCTCCTAGTTTTATTCTAGGAATGTAATGCACTGTTAGCGCTTTATTTTCTTACTATTTATACCCTTTGCTCTGTGTCCTCTCATTATAGAAGCTATTCATTTATAAGTGCACAGTATCTATTGACCTTATAAACTGATATCAAGTGATATATCTACAATTTGTTAACATATATCTATATATGTTTTTATCTTATACTCAATAAATACAGTTGTGCTCAAAATTGTACATACCCCTATGGAATATCGAATTTTTGTTTTCTTGGCCTTTTTTTTAGAGAATATGAATGATAACACCAAAACTTTTTCTCCACTCATGGTGTTAGGGCTGGCGGAACGCACCGAGTAAATATTGAGATTTGCAGGAGTGGAACCTGCTGCTAGTATATGGCGGCACTATATGGCGGTACAACGCTTGAATAGACACGGGTTCAGTCACCTGGTCTATATATGAGTGAGCTCTGTTGCTTCACAGAGTCGCTGGGATTAGGATAACGCTGTGCCCTGTTAACCTCACAGAGGATCACAGCTAACTAACAGAGCAGGTAGCATACAGTGGTCATACAGTCAGCATAGCACACAAAGAACTCCTCTCCAGAGGTGCCGGAATTCTAGTGGCTATACAGCCGATCCTGAACATATAAAGACACAGACTACAAGGTAGCTAAGCTCATAAACATAGGTTGATACTAGCGCATGGCCGTGCAGCCATGCAAACCTTTTATAGAGAGAGCTCTCCAGGACCTTCCTAGTGGTACAATCGGAACCACTTCAGGACCTGAGCATGTGACCCCCGACCTCCAATGAGAGGTCGTCCCCTGGGCATGCTCAGTAGCGGAAAAGCAGGACTTAGTCCCAGGAGCATCTGCTTGCCGCAGAACAGTGCTGGTTACAATGGCTGAGCCTGGAAGATCAGCAGTAACCAAGTGCACAGGATCTGCCTGAGCCAGACGCTGGGACCGACGTCTCCGCTGAGCAGGCTCCACTGCGGCTGAAGAAGAATTGGAGACCACAGTGGAGGTGGCTCGAGAATCCCCTTGTGCAGCGGTGGGAACTCGACACCTAACACATGGTTAGTGGTTGGGTGAAGCCATTTATTGTCACACTATGTTTTCTCTTTTTAAATCATAATAACAACCCAAAACATCAAATGACCCTGATCAGAAGTTCACATACCCTGGTGATTTTGGCCTGATAACATGCACAGAGGTTGACACAAATGGGTTTGAATGGCTACTAAAGGTAACATCCTCATCTTTGACCTGTTTGCTTGTAATCAGAGTGTGCGCATAAAAGCTGAGTGAGTTTCTGGGATCCAGACAGACTCTTGCATCTTTCATCCAGCCACTGACTTTTCTGGATTGTGAATCATGGGGAAAGCAAAAGAATTGTCAAAGGATCTACGGGAAAAGGTAGTTGAATTGTATAAAACAGGAAAGGGATGCAAAAAGATATCCAAGGAATTGATAATGCCAGCCAGCATCGTTCAAACTGATTAACAAATGGAAAATCAAGGGCTCTGTAAAAACAAAACCACGGTCAGGTAGACCAACAAAAATGTCATCCACAACTGCCAGGAAAATTGTTCGGGATACAAAGAAAAGCCCACAAATCACATCAGCTGAAATATAGGACTCTCTGAAAACTAGCGGTGTAGGTGTTTCAAGATGCACAGTAAGGAGGCACTTGAATAAAAATCGTCTGCATGGTCGAGTCGCCAGAAGAAAGTAATTACTGCCACAAAGTATCTCACCTACAATACACAAAACAGCACAGACATAAGCCACAAAACTTCTGGAACAAGGCAATTTGGAATGATGAGACCAAAATTGAACTTTTTGGCCACAACCAAAAACGTTGCATTTGGAGAGAGGTCAACAAGGCCTATGGTGAAAGGAATATCATTCCTACTGTATAGCATGGAGTATCGCTGATGTTTTGGGGATATGTGAGCAACAAAGGCACAGGAAACTTTGTCAAAGTTAAAAAAAATATGAATGCAGCACGTTATCAGCAAATACTGGAGCCAAATTTGCAATCATCAGCCCAGAAGCTGTGCATTGGGACTTGTGTTTTGGAGCGTTGTCATGTTGGAACATCCAAGACCACGTCGGCCTGTCATTGGCTACAGCAGATCAAAGTGAAGATTCTGGAGTGGCCATCTCAGTCTCTTGTCCTCAATATTATTGAGCCACTCTGAGAAGATCTCAAGCGCACAGTTTATGCTAGACAGCCCAGGAATAAATTTACAGGAACTGGAAGCTTTATGCCAAGAAAAGTGGGCAGCTTTACCATCTGAGAAAATGAAGAACCTCATCCACAACTACCACAAAAGACTTCAAGCTGTCATTGATGTTAGAGGGGCAATATACGGTATTGAGAAATGGGGTATGTGAACTTTTGATCAGGGTCATTTGTACTGCAGAGATCGCTTCCCTCCCTTTTATGTGGGCTCCAGCGCTGAGCCCACATCTTTCCAGGGAGATGTCAGCTGTTTTGAACAGCTGACATGTGCCCGGAATAGACACGGGTGGAATCGCAATCCATAGCAAGTAATTCCATAGCATCATAGCAAGTAATTCTACTGCATAGAGGTGATCTGATCATCGCCTCTACATAGCAGAGCTTATCGGGCTATGGCAGCTTCTAATCTCCCATGGAGACTATTGAAGCATGCCAAAAAGGAAAAAAAAAAAAAGTTTTTAAAAATATAAAAGTTTAAATTATCCCTCCTTTCGCCTCATTCAAAATAATAAAAAAAAAACAATCAAACATACACATATTTGGTATCGCTGCGTTCAGAATCACCCTAACAATAAAAAAAGAATTAACCTGATCGCTAAACAGCGTAGCGAGAAAAAGTCAAAATGCCAGAATTACATTTTTTGGCAGCTCGGCACACAAAAAATAAGCCCTCGCCCAACCCAAGATCATGAAAAATGGAGACGATAGAGGTCTCGGAAAATGGCGCAATTTTTATTTTTTTTTAGCAAACTTTGGATTTTTTTTTCACTACTTAAATAAAAAAGAACCTATACATGTTTGGTGTCTATGAACTCATAATAACCTGGAAAATCATAATGGCAGCTCAGTTTTAGCATTTGGTGAATATGGTAAAAAAAAAATCCAAAAAACCATTAGGGAATTGCATGTTTGCAATTTCACTGCACTTGGAAATTTTTTCTGGTACACAACATGGTAAAACCAATGATGTCATTCAAAAGTACAACTCGTCCTGCAAAAACCAAGCCCTCACATGGCCGTATTGATGGAAAATTATAAACGTTATGGCTCTGAGAAGAAGGGGAGCAAACACTGAAACGCAAAAATGAAAAAGGGCAGGGTCTTGAAGGGGTTAAAAAGATAACAATAGTTTGACAATAAATGGCTTCACCCATTCACTAACCATGAGTGGAGAAAAAGGTTTGTTGTTATTCATATTCTCTGAAAAAAGGCCAAGAAAGCAAAAATTCTGCCGGGGTATGTGTTGTGAATTCTGTTGTTAAGCTCCCTCCTGTGGTCATGAATGGTACTTCGGCTGGTTCTGTCCATGGGCTTCCTCTGGTAGTTGTGAGTGGGGCTGCGGCTTCTGAGGTTCCTTCCACAGGTGACGAGGTTAATTCGTTAGCTGGCTGCTCTATTTAACTCCACCTAGATCTTTGCTCCATGCCACCTGTCAATGTTCCAGTACTGGTCTAGTTCTCTCCTGGATCGTTCTTGTGACCTGTCTTCCCAGCAGAAGCTAAGTTCCTGCTTGTTTTTCTCTGGTTTGCTATTTTTCTGTCCAGCTTGCTATTTTGATTGTTATCTTGCTTGCTGGAAGCTCTGGGACGCAGAGGGAGCGCCTCCGCACCGTGAGTCGGTGCGGAGGGTCTTTTTGCGCCCTCTGCGTGGTCTTTTTGTAGATTTTTGTGCTGACCGCAAAGCTACCTTTCCTATCCTCTGTCTGTTCAGTAAGTCGGGCCTCACTTTGCTAAATCTATTTCATCTCTGTGTTTGTAATTTTCATCTTTACTCACAGTCATTATATGTGGGGGGCTGCCTGTTCCTTTGGAGAATTTCTCTGAGGCAAGGTAGGCTTTATTTTTCTATCTTTAGGGCTAGCTAGTTCCTTAGGCTGTGACGAGGCGCCTAGGGAGCGTCAGGAGCGCTCCACGGCTATTTCTAGTGTGTGTGATTGGATTAGGGATTGCGGTCAGCAGAGTTCCCACGTCTCAGAGCTCGTCCTATATTATTAGTAACTATCAGGTCATTCCGTGTGCTCTTAACCACCAGGTCCATTATTGTCCTGACCACCAGGTCATAACAGGTATGTAAACTTTTGAGCACAACTGTATGGTGCACTTAATCTCATTTCAACCTTGATTGTGACACACTCATAGGATACATTTTACTGTATGATGGCACTTTTGCACATAGCCAATAGATGGAGCTACATTTGACATTTGACTGAATTTTTATATCTACACATGGTTTACCCAGATTATAATTTATTGTCTTAACTATATACTATTTATCATTATAAGCTGTGATTTTGTAATTAATGATTGATTACCACTTCTGTCTCTGCTAAAACAATCCCCTGTAATGTCTTTCTGACATAGGGTGTAAATGTACGCCGATATCGGACTCCCTTTGATGTGGGGTCCGGCGCTGAGCCACATATTTTCCAGCATGGGTCACTGATGGGTTGGTATGGCAACCAGTGGTCTACATCAGATCTCTGTGGCTGTGACTGCCGGATTGCTATGAGCGCCGCCCAGTGGTTGGCGCTCATAGCAAGTGATCAAGTCTGCTACATACAGGCGATTAGATCATCGCCGGTATGTAGCAGAGCCGATCATGTTATGACAGCTTCTAGTCTCCAATGGAGACTATTGAAGCATGCCTTTGGACACACGGGGGGTCAGGGGCCAAGCCGAAACCGCAGGATCAGGTTCCGGGATTGTCCCGCCACATGTCCGCTATCCTTTTAATATGGGGAAAACGCTACTCAGAAAACACAGAGTGAGGGTAAAACAGTGTGGCAATGATTTATTGAACCACAAAACAGGCAGATAACACATAGAGCTGTCCCAGCAAAATACCCAAGATGGTGCACATTACAGAATCTCACCCTTCCGCTGACTCGCCGAGATAATGGCAGCTGTGACATCAGATATTCCAGCGTCGCTTCCCCACCTGAGGCACACACACAGAGAGGAGGTAACGACAAGCGTAGGAAGATGCCAGTCCATACAAGGCCAGTTGATCTGAGGATCACAACCTGGCTTCATATTCCAGGGTCGGTTACCCCACCTGTAGCACGCACACAGAGAGGAGGCAACAACTAGTGTAGGAAGATGACAGTCCATTTAGTCCATACAAGGTACAAGGCCAGTTGATCTGAGGATCACTACCTGGCTTCTTCAATTGTATCCATGGTTCAGCGATGGCCAATGGAGCAGATCTGTATTCTTCCAACCAAGGTCGAAACCACCCTAGGTTGTTTCCTATAGAATGATAGATCCGCGTCCCTTGTAATGGAGCCATGATGTAAAATGGATGTTGTCCTGTCTCTGGTCCTTTGGATGTATGGATGTCTTGGCAGAATCTCTCTGGCTGTTTCTCTCTGTCAGTCTCTTTATATAGAGGCATGTAAACTATTTTTATACTTAACAAGTGTCCCTCATTCAGTATTTACATAAAGGGTAAGAATGGAGATTAGATCTAGTAGCCTTAAGGCCCTGTCACACATAGCGAGATCGCTAGCGAGATCGCTGCTGAGTCACAAGTTTTGTGATGCAACAGCGATCTCAGTAGCGATCTCGCTATGTGTGACACGTACCAGCGATCAGGCCCCTGCTGTGAGATCGCTGGTCGTGTCGGAATGGCCTGGGCCATTTTTTGATCGTTGAGGTCCCGCTGACATCGCTGAATCGGCGTGTGTGACGCCGATTCAGCGATGTCTTCGCTGGTAACCAGGGTAAACATCAGGTAACTAAGCGCAGGGCCGCGCTTAGTAACCCGATGTTTACCCTGGTTACCATCCTAAAAGTAAAAAAAACAAACGCTACATACTTACCTATCACTGTCTGTCCTCGGCGCTCTGCTTCTCTGGTCTGGCTGTGAGCGCCGGTCAGCCGGAAAGCAGAGCGGTGACGTCACCGCTCTGCTTTCCGGCCGCTGTGCTCACAGCCAGACCAGAGAAGCAGAGCACCGAGGACAGACAGCGATAGGTAAGTATGTAGCGTTTGTTTTTTTTTTACTTTAACGATGGTAACCAGGGTAAACATCGGGTTACTAAGCGCGGCCCTGCGCTTAGTTACCCAATGTTTACCCTGGTTACCGGGGACCTCGGGATCGTTGGTCGCTGGAGAGCTGTCTGTGTGACAGCTCTCCAGCAACCAAACAGCGACGCTGCAGCGATCCGGATCGTTGTCGGTATCGCTGCAGCGTCGCTATGTGTGACGGGGCCTTAACTTGATTTAAAAGATTTGCATAGTTTTTCCCTCTCTGCTTTATAAGTCTACAAACAATGCATAATTAGCATATCAGCAAACATCATTAGTGATCAAGGATAAGCGCACAATAAAAGTCAATATTACCGGCTTACACAAACAAAAGTCTGTTTTCTTGACCAACCAGAAATCAACACTTAAATTTGAGAGCCAACATACAGATAACATTCTATTATTCTTCGTTTGCTAAAAATAGTCATCTGGTTGATTAAAGGTACCGTCACACTAAGCGACGCTGCAGCGATACCGACAACGATCCGGATCGCTGCAGCGTCGCTGTTTGGTCGCTGGAGAGCTGTCACACAGACAGCTCTCCAGCGACCAACTATGCCGGTAACCAGGGTAAACATCGGGTTACTAAGCGCAGGGCCGCGCTTAGTAACCCGATGTTTACCCTGGTTACCAGCGTAAAAGTAAAAAAAAAAAAAAAAAAACACTACATACTTACATTCCGCTGTCTGTCCCTCGGCGCTCTGCTTCTCTGCCCTGTGTAAGCACAGCGGCCGGAAAGCACAGCGGTGACGTCACCGCTCTGCTTTCCGGCCGCTGTGCTTACACAGGGCAGAGAAGCAGAGCGCCGAGGGACAGACAGCGGAAGGTAAGTATGTAGTGTTTTTTTTTTTACTTTTACGCTGGTAACCAGGGTAAACATCGGGTTACTAAGCGTGGCCCTGCGCTTAGTAACCCGATGTTTACCCTGGTTACCAGCGAAGTCATCGCTGAATCGGCGTCACACACGCCGATTCAGCGATGTCAGCAGGAAGTCCAGCGACGAAATAAAGTTCTGGACTTTCTGTAGCGACCAACGACATCACAGCAGGATTCTGATCGCTGCTGTGTGTCAAACTGAACGATATCGTTAGCGAGGACGCTGCAACGTCACGGATCGTTAGCGATATCGTTTAGTGTGACAGTACCTTAAGATACAATGCTGTATGTCTTCACAATGCCAAAAGTAAAAAAAAAAAAGTTTTTAAAAATATTTTAAAAAAATAAAAAGTTCAAATGACCCCCTTTCACCCCATTTAAAATAAACCAATAAAAAAAAAATCAAATATACACATATTTGGTATTGCCACGTTCAGAATCACCCGATCTATCAATATAAAAAAAAGAATTAACACGATCGCTAAACGGCGTAACAAGAAAAAGTCAAAGCACCGGAATTACAGTTTTTTGGTCACCGTAACATTGCATTAAAATGCAATAACGGGTGATCATGTTCAATACATCCGAAGGAAGAAGCAGTGAAGCTGCCGCTGATCGGGTGCAGGGCTCGTGTGATGTAACAACCTCACATAAGCCCTTGGACAGTGAGTCTCGACACCGCTGAAGTGGAGCCGGCACGCCAGCAGAGTATGAGTGTTTTTATTTTAAAGGGAACCTGTCACCCCGTTTTTTCAGATTGAGATATAAATACTGTTAAATAGGGCCTGCGCTGTGCGTTACTATAGTGTATGTAGTGTATCCTGATTCCCCACCTAAGCTGCGCAATACATTACCAAAGTCGCCGTTTTCGCCTGTCAATCAGGCTGGTCAGGTCGGGTGGGCGTGTTCACAGCGCTGTTTCTTCCTCAGCTTTACGTTGGTGGCGTAGTGGTGTCCGCATGTTGAGGTGACTAATCCACTGTGGGCACGTGAACAAGGAGCGCGCGATCTGCGCTATCACCCCCTGTCATCGGTGGGGGCGGCCATCTTCCTGGGGCCGCGCGTGCGCAGATGTAGTGCTGTGCTGCACGGGGCTTCAGGAAAATGGCCGCGGGATGCCGCGCGTGCGCACAAGAGATCGCGGCGGCCATTTTCCCAAAGCCGAGTTTGCATCTCGGCTTTGGGAAAATGGCCGCCGCGATCTCTTGTGCGCACGCGCGGCATCCCGCGGCCATTTTCCTGAAGCCCCGTGCAGCAGAGCACTCCATCTGCGCACGCGCGGCCCCAGGAAGATGGCCGCCCCCACCGATGACAGGGGGTGATAGCGCAGATCGCGCGCTCCTTGTTCACGTGCCCACAGTGGATTAGTCACCTCAACATGCGGACACCACTACGCCACCAATGTAAAGCTGAGGAAGAAACAGCGCTGTGAACACGCCCACCCGACCTGACCAGCCTGATTGACAGGCGAAAACGGCGACTTTGGTAATGTATTGCGCAGCGTAGGTGGGGAATCAGGGTACACTACATACACTATAGTAACGCACAGCGCAGGCCCTATTTAACTGTATTTATATCTCAATCTGAAAAAATGGGGTGACAGGTTCCCTTTAATGAGGCCAAACATGAGGAATAAGTTCATTGCGACAAAAATATATATACCGTATTTTTTGGAGTATAAGACGCACCTAGGTTTTAGAAAAGATAATTAGGAAAAAAATTGAAGCAAAAAATGTGGTCAACTCTGTACTTAATATCCTCTATCCTGGTATATATGGTCCCCTCATCCCCATCCTGATACACATGGATCCCTCATCCCTAGCCTGGTACGCATGGATCCTCATCCCTATCCTGGCAGGAATGATCGCCCTCATCATGCAGGGCTCCTATCTCATTGTAGTATGCAGGGCCCCATCCCTATTCTGGTATGACTGGCCCCCATCCTGGTCCTGGTATGCAGGGCTCAATCCTTATAACTGCCCCCCCACCCCCCACCCCCATCCTTGCATGGCCCCATCAGAAAACATAAAAAAAACAAAAAAACATTACACTTACCTACCCGGCGCTCCCTCACAGAGTTCTGCTCCAATGCCAGCAGCTGCTTTATGCTTGTAATGTTTATGCTCATGGCAGTGACGTCACAACTAAATTTCTTGGAAACCACAAAAAAGTATTATAAGGCCTTAATATCAAATATGAGAACCAGAAAAAAAAAGACCTAAAACAATAGTTTTTAATAGTAATGACTAAAAACATTAAGAAAAAATCCGGCACACTGTTTTCAAGTCAAAAAATGAAGATTAATTTATTGGAGATATATACACATCTTCTCTTTCAAATTAGCAGTATCGCACAACATAAGGACCATTAAGGTACGTGACATTGGTATCAAAATTCAACGTTTCGGCTATATTATAAGCCTTTATCAAGAGATACCTGAATATAAGACAATACAAAATAATATTTAGTCCACAACGTTTGAGCAAAACAAAGTATAAGCATATTCACATAGCAAACTTAAATAACAAAATAATTGAAAAAATTGAAAACAGTAAAAAAGTAAAAAAGTGAAGAACTCCATCATACATGGAGATAACACAGAAAATTGATGCCAAAAGCAAACAGCCCTACTGGGTAAGTATAATATCATAGTCGTTCTATACCAAAAAATTACATGAATTTCACTACAGGAATAATTACTTTCGCTACAAAGATTATGAGTTCCGCTGTAAAGAAGGTGTATTTAAATGTATATATACATGCTCATCCCACAAAATATCACTGCAGCAGAGTGTGTCAGGTGCTGCCAAATATATAACACGATAGTACCACACTGAAAAAAAGGGGGGGAGCGGTGTATATTTGCTGCCCAAAAAATATATAACAAAAAATATAACCTGATACCAGGTAAGTGTATAGCTCCCTATACGGCAACAAGGAAGTAGGACCGAAAAAACATGAAAAACATAAAAAAACATGAAAAAAACATGAAAAAACAAAGAGAGGAACTCCTGACAAGTCCATAAGGACATAACAGGAAAAGTAATCCCCACGGCAAAAACAGGAGTCCGGTGTGATGAAAAGTACCGTCTCCCATACTGGCAACCGCCAGATAACGTGATAGGAAAAAGGGTGACACGATCTTACCCGAAGCAGTGAGTCCGTTATTTGCTGAGGTCCGAAGTGCGATGTCAGGACGCTGAGAACATGCGTCCTCTTAAGCAGCCTAGGTGAACCCGGTATGAAACTACTTCCGGGTGGCAGTGTAAAGTGCGCGTGCGCGGCTCACAAGCCGAGGGGAGCCGAAAGGAGTCGGAAAAAGCCGACAAAGTCCGGCCGATCATATGACTCTTCCTGAGAGTAGCTCAGCGTGGGTCAGCGCCTGTCTGTAGAGAATAGGAAAAGAAAATTAGAGAAAATATAATAATGCGCACTATCATAATGTTAAAATATTAATATTAAGGGGATATGAAATGTAAAAACCTATATACCTATACGCTATATTATACCAGTGATACAAAATATGATTTGTATATATATATTATATATAATGGAATGTATACATGAATCCCGACTAAACTAGGGAAAGAAATTGAAAAAGAAGAAAAAGGGGGAAAATAGATAGTATCAGGTCTACGAGAATGACAAGCAAGTAACGGACTCACTGCTTCGGGTAAGATCGTGTCACCCTTTTTCCTATCACGTTATCTGGCGGTTGCCAGTATGGGAGACGGTACTTTTCATCACACCGGACTCCTGTTTTTGCGGTGGGGATTACTTTTCCTGTTATGTCCTTATGGACTTGTCAGGAGTTCCTCTCTTTGTTTTTTTCATGTTTTTTTCATGTTTTTTTAATGTTTTTCATGTTTTTTCGGTCCTACTTCCTTGTTGCCGTATAGGGAGCTATACACTTACCTGGTAGCAGGTTATATTTTTTGTTATATATTTTTTGGGCAGCAAATATACACCGCTCCCCCCCTTTTTTTCAGTGTGGTACTATCGTGTTATATATTTGGCAGCACCTGACACACTCTGCTGCAGTGATATTTTGTGGGATGAGCATGTATATATACATTTAAATACACCTTCTTTACAGCGGAACTCATAATCTTTGTAGCGAAAGTAATTATTCCTGTAGTGAAATTCATGTAATTTTTTGGTATAGAACGACTATGATATTATACTTACCCAGTAGGGCTGTTTGCTTTTGGCATCAATTTTCTGTGTTATCTCCATGTATGATGGAGTTCTTCACTTTTTTACTTTTTTACTGTTTTCAATTTTTTCAATTATTTTGTTATTTAAGTTTGCTATGTGAATATGTTTATACTTTGTTTTGCTCAAACGTTGTGGACTAAATATTATTTTGTATTGTCTTATATTCAGGTATCTATTGATAAAGGCTTATAATATAGCCGAAACGTTGAATTTTGATACCAATGTCACATACCTTAATGGTCCTTATGTTGTGCGATACTGCTAATTTGAAAGAGAAGATGTGTATATATCTCCAATAAATTGATCTTAATTTTTTGACTTGAAAACAGTGTGCCGGATTTTTTCTTGAGACTATTGGATATTTTTCCAGAGCACCTGTGAATACTAACAGTGAGCCACTCCTTCTATTTACTCAACATTAAGAAAAAACACACATTAAAAATTGGCAGGGTACCTAATAGATGGGTCAAAAAAAGTAGTTTTATGAATATGAAGCCACCTGGCTACTTTTATGATAAAAATACCAAATATTATATGTATTTATTTTAACTATAAGGAAGATAGAGGTGCCTTACCCTAATAAAGTCCCTTCCTAACAGCGGAGGTTGGCACCCTGGGATACAATATGGTGCCCCCGCTCACTGACGGCTGGCCCTCAGACCCTATAAAGGTATCCCTACCTAAAAGCCACCACCATAAACACCAAAACTAGACACTACAAAAAAACAAAAACAAGTGCTTTAGCTGTTGAATAGTGTTGATCTGTGTATAGTTAATTAATATAGATATCTATGAGCCATTAAAGACTCTATAATACAAAATTAAATTAAATACCTCCTAATAATAATAATAACTCGTGGTGGTGTATAGAAGGAGAGTAAATACTACAGATCATCATGAAAAGATATCAATTGTCTGATAATTACCTATTTCCTATTGATTCCTTATGGTCACATAAAGCTGTAAAATAGAGCAAAGTAGTTTAGGACTGAAGCAGTGGCGGATATAGCTAGTCTATGATACTGTGCGATATTCTGTACATCATATAATAAAGTACAAAAAGGGCATCACCGCCAGATATAAATGTAGTGTCATATGCTGAGACATACACATAACGGCATCGTCGCCAGACGCAATCATATGGGCATCCGCACCAGATTCAATAAATCATTCAGCTTACGTTTGCATGTACTCGCATAGCAAAGTGAACTCGGGCATAAATATAAACCTTATGTATAACTGAACAGTATCGCCAAACCTATGTGGGCATCATCGCCAGAAGGAACAAAAAATATAGAGCAGATAATGAAATTTCACATGTTAGATGTGACCATATGCAAATGTAAAGGATAATTATCAGAAGGAATCATCAGATCATCTATCAGATGAAACTATGTAGAAGTGTGAAGGCATCATCGCCAGAGATATAGTTAGAATAAGGTCATCTTCCCCAGATTCTGTTTGGAAAAAACTTCCCTTACATCATTGAGCCATTTACTAATATTGACAGGTCCCGCCAAAACACTTGCCATAACTACATTTCTTGGAAACCACTAAAAAGTATTACAAGGCCTGTGCATGCTGGAGGGGGGTGTGCCTGGAGAGAAGGGGGTGATGCTTGCATGGGGCTGCATGTGCATGCTGGAGGGGGTCTGCCTGGGGAGAAGGGGGATATGTTGCTTGCATGGGACTGCGTGCTTGGAGTCTGCATAGGGAAGGGGGTGATGCTTGCATGGGACTGCGTGCTGGGAGTCTGCATGGGGAAGGGGGTGATGCTTGCATGGGACTGTGTGCTGGGAGACTGCATGGGGAAGGGGGTGATGCTTGCATGGGACTGTATGCTGGTGGTCTGCCTGGGGAAGGGGGTGATGCTTGCATGGGACTGCGTGCTGGTGGTCTGCCTGGGCCTGGGGAAGGGGGTGATGCTTGCAGGGGACTGCGTGCTGGTGGTCTGCCTGGGGAAGGGGGTGATGCTTGCAGGGGACTGCATGCTGGTGGTCTGCCTGGGGAAGGGGGTAATGCCTGCATGGGACTGCGTGCTGGTGGTCTCCCTGGGGAAGGGGGTGATGCTTGCATGAGACTGCGTGCTGGTGGTCTGCCTGGGGAAGCAGGTGATGCTTGCATGGGACTGCATGCTGGTGGTCTGCCTGGAGAAGGGGGTGACGTTGCTTGCGTGGGACTGCATGCTGGGGGTCTGCCTGGGGAAGTGGGTGATGCTTGCATGGGACTGCATGCTGATGGTCTGCCTGGGGAAGGGGGTGATGCTTGCAGGGGACTGCGTGCTGGTGGTCTGCCTGGGGAAGCGGGTGATGCTTGCATGGGACTGCGTGCTGGTGGTCTGCCTGGAGAAGGGAGTGACGTTGCTTGCATGGGACTGCATGCTGGGGTCTGCCTGGGAAAGGGTGCAGGTTGCTTGGGACTGCGCACCTTTGGTCTGCCTGGGGAAGGGGGTGATGCTTGCATGGGACTGCATGCTGGAGGGGCCTGCCTGGGGAAGAGAGTGACGTTGCTTGTATGGGACTGCATCCTGGAGGGGCCTGCCTGGGGAAGGGGGTGACGTTGCTTGCCTGGGACTGCGTGCTGGAGGGGCCTTCCTGGGGAAGGGGGTGACGTTGCTTGCCTGGGACTGCGTGCTGGAGGGGTCTACCTGGGGAAGGGGGTGACGTTGCTTATTTGGGACTGCGTGTTGGAAGGGCCTGAGTGGGGAAGGGGGTGACGTTGCTTGCCTGGGACTGCGTGCTGGAGGGGCCTGCCTGGGGAAGGGGGACTGCATGCTGGGGGTCTCTGTGGGGAAGGGGGTCATGTTCCTTGCGAGCGGGGCTGGGTGTCTGTCGGGAAGGGGGGCTGTGTGCTGGGGGTCTCTGTTGGGAAGGGGGTCATGTTGCATGCGTGGTGGGTCTGCCTGCAGAATGGGGCTGATGATATTCGGTCTGAGTGGGGTAGGGAGCTGATGTTACATGCGCTGTGCGTGATGTCACTTGCGGTGGGGGGTGTGCAGGGAAGTATAGTGCTATAGTGTGTGGGGGAGAACAGGGGAGGGGATGAATGATGTTGGAGATCTGAGGGATTGATATTGCTTAACATGAGAATCTCTGCCTGATGGTGAGGAGTCGGTCCTGTTTTTTTTTTTTACATAAAACGTTTTCTCATTATTATTGTGGACACATGATGACCGACCTATGACCTCTGGGAGCGAAATAGCGTGACAATAATGTCTCCAGATCCCAGGCTTTATTCTCTACTTGCATGCTGTGCTGTGCTGGCCTGGTGGCCACTGGTATTAGCCACTACTTGTATCGAGTTTCATACATGATTCTTTCTTTTTTATTCTAGGTATTGTGGCTTTTCCCCATCCTGTGTCCCCCAGAGCAGTGACCTCCCTGCAGATGTCACTTCATCACTGGACTTCTCTTCACAAAGTGGAACGCTGGTGCCCCCTCAATCCATGTGAGGACACTGTGGGCGTCTGATAATGTCAGATAGAGTATAATTCCTAAAAAAAACAAACCCTCCCTTTCTCTCCATTTATATTGTCTTGCTAGGATCTGTCCCCCTGGCCGGCGGCCCTCTGCCTCGTTCCGTCCCCTGCCTCGTCCCGTCCTCTGCCTCCCCCGTCCCGTCCTCTGCCTCCCCCATCCCGTCTTCTGTCTCCCCCGTCCCGTCTTGTCTCCCCGTCCCGTCTTCTGTCTCCCCCGTCCCGTCTTCTGTCTCCCCCGTCCCGTCTTCTGTCTCCCCCGTCCCGTCCTCTGCCTCCCCCGTCCGGTCCTCTGTGTCCCCCTGTCCAGTCCTCTGCCTCCCCCGTCCGGTCCTCTGTCTCCCCCCGTCCCGTCCTCTGTCTCCCCCCGTCCCGTCCTGTCTCCCCCGTTCAGTTCCATGCTCTGTCTCCCCCCGTCTCCCCCTCCCGTCCTCTGTCCCCCTGGCCGTCGGCCCTCTGCCTTGTCCCGTCCTCTGTCTCCCCCCAGCCCGTCCTGTCTCCCCCCTGTTGTGAATTCTGTTGTCGGGCTCCCTCCTGTGGTCATGAATGGTACTTCGGCTGGTTCTGTCCATGGACTTCCTCTGGTGGGTGTTTCTGAGTTTCCTTCCACAGGTGACGAGGTTAATTCGTTAGCTGGCTGCTCTATTTAACTCCACTTAGATCTTTGCTTCATGCCACCTGTCAATGTTCCAGTATTGGTCTAGTTCACTCCTGGATCGTTCTTGTGACCTGTCTTCCCAGCAGAAGCTAAGTTCCAGCTTGTATTTCTTTGGTTTGCTATTTTTCTGTCCAGCTTGCTATTGTTATTGTTGTCTTGCTTGCTGGAAGCTCTGGGACACAGAGGGAGCGCCTCCGCACCGTGAGTCGGTGCGGAGGGTCTTTTTGCGCCCTCTGCGTGGTCTTTTTGTAGGTTTTTGTGCTGACCACAAAGTAACCTTTCTTATCCTCGGTCTGTTCAGTAAGTCGGGCCTCACTTTGCTAAATCTATTTCATCTCTGTGTTTGTATTTTCATCTTTACTCACAGTCATTATATGTGGGGGGCTGCCTTTTCCTTTGGGGAATTTCTCTGAGGCAAGGTAGGCTTTATTTTTCTATCTTTAGGGCTAGCTAGTTCCTTAGGCTGTGCCGAGTTGCATAGGGAGCGTTAGGCGCAATCCACGGCTATTTCTAGTGTCTTTGATAGGATTAGGAATTTGTTGTGAATTCTGTGGTCGAGCTCCCTCCTGTGGTCACAAGTGGTACTGCGGCTTCTGAGTTTCCTTCCTCAGGTGATGAGCTTAAGTCGTTAGTTGCTGCTCTATTTAACTCCACCTAGTGCTTTGATCCTGGCCTCCAGTCAATGTTCTAGTATTGGTCTTGCTTCCTCCTGGATCGTTCCTGTGGCCTATCTATCCTGCATAAGCTAAGTTCTGCTTGTGTTACTTTTGTTTTGCTATTTTTTCTGTCCAGCTTGCTTTATTGGTTTTTCTTGCTTGCTGGAAGCTCTGAGACGCAGAGGGAGCACCTCCGTACCGTTAGTCGGTGCGGAGGGTCTTTTTGCCCCTCTGCGTGGTTGTTTGTAGGGTTTTGTGTTGACCGCAAAGCTATCTTTCCTTTCCTCGGTCTATTCAGTAAGTCGGGCCTCACTTTGCTAAATCTGTTTCATCTCTGTGTTTGTTTTTTCATCTTAACTCACAGTCATTATATGTGGGGGGCTGCCTTTTCCTTTGGGGAATTTCTCTGAGGCAAGGTAGGCTTGTTTTTCTATATTCAGGGCTAGTTAGTTTCTCAGGCTGTGCCGAGTTGCATAGGGAGCGTTAGGCGTAATCCACGGCTACCTCTAGTGTGGTTGGATAGGATTAGGGATTGCGGTCAACAGAGTTTCCACGTCTCAGAGCTCGTCCCATGTTAGTAACTATCAGGTCACTTTGTGTGCTCTTAACCACTAGGTACATTGTGGTTCTGAATTACCTTATCATAGCAGTACTGGAGGCCCAAAGTACTAATGCTTCTCAATAGAGGGAAAAAAGAAGTTCTGAGACCATTTTTTTTTCTTTGCACTGTGTTTTGCCTTTTTTTTCCCCTAGACATTTGGGTGGTTCAGGACGCAGGTGTAGTCATGGACATTAAAGGTCTGTCTTCATGTGTGGATCATCTCACTGCAAGAGTACAAAATATTCAAGACTTTGTGGCTCAGAATTCTATGTTGGAACCAAGAATTCCTATTCCTGATTTGTTTTCTGGAGATAGAGCTAAATTTTTGAGTTTCAAAAATAATTGCAAACTGTTTCTGGCTTTGAAACCTCGCTCCTCTGGTGACCCAGTTCAACAAGTTAAGATCATTATTTCGTTATTACGTGGCGACCCTCAAGATTGGGCATTTTCCCTTGCGCCAGGAGATCCTGCATTATGTAATATTGATGCGTTTTTTCTGGCGCTCGGATTACTGTACGATGAACCTAATTCAGTGGATCAGGCAGAGAAAAATTTGCTGGCTCTGTGTCAGGGTCAGGATGAGATAGAGATTTATTGTCAGAAGTTTAGAAAGTGGTCCGTGCTCACTCAATGGAATGAATGTGCGCTGGCAGCTATGTTCAGAAATGGTCTCTCTGAAGCCCTGAAGGATGTCATGGTGGGATTTCCTATGCCTGCTGGTCTGAATGAGTCTATGTCTTTGGCCATCCAGATCGGTCGACGCTTGCGTGAGCGTAAATCTGTGCACCATTTGGCGGTATTATCTGAGCATAAACCTGAGCCTATGCAGTGCGATAGGACTTTGACCAGAGCTGAAAGGCAAGAAAACAGACGTCAGAATGGGCTGTGTTTCTACTGTGGTGATTCCACTCATGTTATCTCCGATTGTCCTAAGTGCACTAAGCGGTTCGCTAAGTCTGCCACCATTGGTACGGTACAGTCGAAATTTCTTTTGTCCGTTACTTTGATCTGCTCTTTGTCTTCCTATTCTGTCATGGCATTTGTGGATTCAGGCGCTGCCCTGAATTTGATGGACTTGGAGTATGCTAGGCGCTGTGGGTTTGTCTTGGAGCCCTTGCAGTGTCTTATTCCATTGAGAGGAATTGATGCTACGCCTTTGGCCAAGAATAAGCCTCAGTATTGGACCCAGCTGACCATGTGCATGGCTCCTGCGCACCAGGAGGATATTCGCTTTCTGGTGTTGCATAATCTGCATGATGTGGTCGTGTTGGGGTTGCCATGGCTACAAGTCCATAACCCAGTATTAGATTGGAAATCAATGTCTGTGTCCAGCTGGGGTTGTCAGGGGGTACATGGTGATGTTCCATTTTTGTCTATCTCATCATCCACCCCTTCTGAGGTCCCAGAGTTCTTATCTGATTACCGGGATGTATTCGATGAGCCCAAGTCCAATGCCCTACCTCCGCATAGGGATTGTGATTGTGCTATCGATTTGATTCCTGGTAGTAAGTTTCCTAAGGGTCGACTGTTTAATTTATCTGTACCTGAGCACGCCGCTATGCGGAGTTACGTTAAAGAATCCTTGGAGAAGGGTCATATTCGCCCGTCATCATCGCCATTGGGAGCAAGGTTCTTTTTTTGTGGCCAAGAAGGATGGTTCGCTGAGACCTTGTATTGATTACCGCCTTCTAAATAAAATCACAGTCAAATTTCAGTATCCTTTGCCACTGCTATCTGATTTGTTTGCTCGGATTAAGGGGGCTAGTTGGTTCACCAAGATAGATCTTCGTGGTGCATATAATCTTGTGCGTATTAAACGGGGCGATGAATGGAAAACTGCATTTAATACGCCCGAGGGCCATTTTGAGTACCTAGTTATGCCATTCGGACTTGCCAATGCTCCATCAGTATTTCAGTCCTTTATGAATGACATCTTCCGAGAGTACCTGGATAAATTCCTGATTGTATACTTGGATGATATTTTGGTCTTTTCGGATGATTGGCAGTCTCATGTGAAGCAGGTCAGAATGGTGTTCCAGGTCCTGCGTGCTAATTCTTTGTTTGTGAAGGGATCAAAGTGTCTCTTTGGTGTTCAGAAGGTTTCATTTTTGGGGTTCATTCATACTATCGAGATGGACCCTGCTAAGGTCCAGGCCATTCATGATTGGACTCAGCCGACATCTCTGAAGAGTCTGCAAAAGTTCCTGGGCTTTGCTAATTTTTATCGTCGCTTCATCTGTAATTTTTCTAGTATTGCCAAACCATTGACCGATTTGACCAAGAAGGGTGCTGATGTGGTCAATTGGTCTTCTGCTGCTGTGGAGGCTTTTCAAGAGTTGAAGCGTCGTTTTTCTTCTGCCCCTGTATTGTGTCAACCAGATGTTTCGCTTCCGTTCCAGGTCGAGGTTGATGCTTCTGAAATTGGTGCGGGGGCTGTTTTGTCGCAAAGAGGTTCTGATTGCTCGGTGATGAAGCCATGCACCTTTTCCAGGAAGTTTTCGCCTGCTGAGCGAAATTATGATGTTGGCAATCGAGAGTTGCTGGCCATGAAGTGGGCATTTGAGGAGTGGCGTCATTGGCTTGAAGGAGCTAAGCATCGCGTGGTGGTCTTGACTGATCACAAGAACTTGACTTATCTCGAGTCTGCCAAACGGTTGAATCCTAGACAGGCTCGTTGGTCGCTGTTTTTCTCCCGTTTTGACTTGGTGGTCTCGTACCTTCCGGGCTCTAAATTGTGAAGGCGGATGCCCTGTCTAGGAGTTTTGTGCCCGACTCTCCGAGTTTGTCTGAGCCGGCGGGTATTCTCAAAGAGGGAGTAATTGTGTCTGCCATCTCCCCTGATTTGCGGCAGGTGTTGCAAAAATTTCAGGCTAATAAACCTGATCGTTGCCCAGCGGAGAAACTGTTTGTCCCTGATAGGTGGACGAATAAAGTTATCTCTGAGGTTCATTGTTCGGTGTTGGCTGGTCATCCTGGAATCTTTGGTACCAGAGATTTAGTGGCTAGATCCTTTTCGTGGCCGTCTCTGTCGCGGGATGTGCGTTCTTTTGTGCAGTCCTGTGGGATTTGTGCTCGGGCTAAGCCCTGCTGTTCTCGTGCCAGTGGGTTGCTTTTGCCCTTGCCGGTCCCGAAGAGGCCTTGGACACATATCTCTATGGATTTTATTTCGGATCTCCCCGTTTCTCAAAAAATGTCGGTCATTTGGGTGGTTTGTGATCGCTTCTCTAAGATGATCCATTTGGTACCCTTGTCTAAATTGCCTTCCTCCTCTGATTTCGTGCCATTGTTCTTCCAGCATGTGGTTCGTTTACATGGCATTCCAGAGAACATCGTTTCTGACAGAGGTTCCCAGTTTGTTTCGAGGTTTAGGCGAGCCTTTTGTGCCAGGATGGGCATTGATTTGTCTTTTTCCTCGGCTTTCCATCCTCAGACAAATGGCCAGACTGAACGAACCAATCAGACCTTGGAAACATATCTGAGATGCTTTGTTTCTGCTGATCAGGATGATTGGGTGTCCTTTTTGCCGTTGGCTGAGTTCGCCCTTAATAATAGGGCCAGCTCGGCTACCTTGGTTTCGCCGTTTTTCTGTAATTCTGGGTTCCATCCTCGTTTCACTTCAGGGCAGGTTGAGTCTTCGGACTGTCCTGGTGTGGATACTGTGGTGGACAGGTTGCAGCAGATTTGGACTCATGTAGTGGATAATTTGACCTTGTCCCAGGAGAAGGTTCAACGTTTCGCTAATCGCAGACGCTGTGTGGGTCCCCGACTTCGTGTTGGGGATTTGGTTTGGTTGTCATCTCGTTATATTCCTATGAAGGTTTCCTCTCCTAAGTTTAAGCCTCGTTTTATTGGTCCGTATAGGATTTCTGAGGTTCTTAATCCTGTGTCTTTTCGTTTGACCCTTCCAGATTCTTTTTCCATCCATAACGTATTCCATAGGTCATTGTTGCGGAGATACGTGCCACCTATGGTTCCATCTGTTGATCCTCCTGCCCCGGTTTTGGTGGAGGGGGAGTTGGAGTATATAGTGGAGAAGATTTTGGATTCTCGTGTTTCGAGACGGAAACTCCAGTATCTGGTTAAGTGGAAGGGTTATGGTCAGGAAGATAATTCCTGGGTCTTTGCTTCTGATGTCCATGCTGCCGATCTTGTTCGTGCCTTTCATATGGCTCATCCTGGTCGGCCTGGGGGCTCTGGTGAGGGTTTGGTGACCCCTCCTCAAGGGGGGGGTACTGTTGTGAATTCTGTGGTCGAGCTCCCTCCTGTGGTCACAAGTGGTACTGCGGCTTCTGAGTTTCCTTCCTCAGGTGTTGAGCTTAAGTCGTTAGTTGCTGCTCTATTTAACTCCACCTAGTGCTTTGATCCTGGCCTCCAGTCAATGTTCTAGTATTGGTCTTGCTTCCTCCTGGATCGTTCCTGTGGCCTATCTTTCCTGCATAAGCTAAGTTCTGCTTGTGTTACTTTTGTTTTGCTATTTTTTCTGTCCAGCTTGCTGTATTGGTTTTTCTTGCTTGCTGGAAGCTCTGAGACGCAGAGGGAGCACCTCCGTACCGTTAGTCGGTGCGGAGGGTCTTTTTGCCCCTCTGCGTGGTTGTTTGTAGGGTTTTGTGTTGACCGCAAAGCTATCTTTCCTTTCCTCGGTCTATTCAGTAAGTCGGGCCTCACTTTGCTAAATCGGTTTCATCTCTGTGTTTGTTTTTTCATCTTAACTCACAGTCATTATATGTGGGGGGGCTTTTTTCTTTGGGGAATTTCTCTGAGGCAAGGTAGGCTTGTTTTTCTATCTTCAGGGCTAGTTAGTTTCTCAGGCTGTGCCGAGTTGCATAGGGAGCGTTAGGCGCAATCCACGGCTACCTCTAGTGTGGTTGGTTAGGATTAGGGATTGCGGTCAACAGAGTTTCCACGTCTCAGAGCTCGTCCCATGTTAGTAACTATCAGGTCACTTTGTGTGCTCTTAACCACTAGGTCCATTGTGGTTCTGAATTACCTTATCATAACAGGGATTGCGGTCAGCAAAGTTCCCACGTCCCAGAGCTCGTCCTTTATTATCAGTTACTATCAGGTCATTCCTTGTGCTCTTAACCACCAGGTCCATTATTGTCCTGACCACCAGGTCATAACAGTACAGGTGGCCCAAAGTACTAATGCATCTCAATAGAGGGATAAGAGAAGTTCTGAGACCATTTTTTTTTCTTTGCAGTGTGTTTTGTCTCTCTTTTCCCCTTTACCTCTGGGTGGTTCAGGACACAGGTGTAAACATGGACATTCAAGGTCTGTCCTCTTGGATGGATAATCTCACTACAAGGGTACAGAGCATTCAAGATTTTGTGGTTCAGAATCCGATGTCAGAGCCTAGGATTCCAATTCCTGATTTGTTTTTTGGTGATAGATCTAAGTTCTTGAATTTCAAAAATAATTGTAAATTGTTTCTTGCCTTGAAACCTCGCTCCTCAGGTGACCCTGTTCAACAAGTAAAGACCATTATTTCTTTGTTACGTGGTGACCCTCAAGACTGGGCATTTTCCCTTGCGCCAGGAGATCCGGCATTGCGAGATGTTGATGCGTTTTTCCTGGCGCTTGGATTGCTTTATGACGAACCTAATTCAGTGGATCAGGCAGAGAAAATCTTGCTGGCTCTGTGTCAGGGTCAGGATGAAGCGGAGATATATTGTCAGAAGTTTAGAAAGTGGTCTGTGCTCACTCAGTGGAATGAATGTGCCCTGGCAGCAATCTTCAGAAAGGGTCTCTCTGAAGCCCTTAAGGATGTCATAGTGGGATTTCCCATGCCTGCTGGTCTGAATGAGTCTATGTCCTTGGCCATTCAAATCGATCGACGCTTGCGTGAGCGTAAAGCTGTGCACCATTTGGCGGTACTATCTGAGCATGGGCCTGAGCCTATGCAATGTGATAGGACTTTGACCAGAGCTGAACGGCAAGAACACAGACGTCGGAATGGGCTATGTTTTTACTGTGGTGATTCCACTCATGCTATCTCCGATTGTCCTAAGCGCACTAAGCGGTTTGCTAGGTCTGCCACCATTGGTACGGTACAGTCTAAATTTCTATTGTCCGTTACTCTGATTTGCTCTTTGTCATCCTATTCTGTTATGGCATTTGTGGATTCAGGCGCTGCCCTGAATTTGATTGACTTGGAGTATGCTAGGCGCTGTGGTTTTTTCTTGGAGCCCTTGCAGTATCCTATTCCTTTGAGAGGAATTGATGCTACGCCTTTGGCCAAGAATAAGCCTCAGTACTGGACCCAATTGACCATGTGCATGGCTCCTGCACATCAGGAGGATATCCGCTTTCTGGTATTGCATAATCTGCATGATGTGGTCGTTTAGGGGTTGCCATGGCTACAGGTTCATAATCCAGTATTGGACTGGAAATCTATGTCTGTGTCCAGCTGGGGTTGCCAGGGGGTACATGGTGATGTTCCATTTTTGTGTATTTCGTCTTCCACTGCTTCTGAAGTTCCAGAGTTTTTGTCGGATTATCGGGATGTATTTGATGAGCCCAAAGCCAGTGCCCTACCTCCTCATAGGGATTGCGATTGTGCAATTAATTTGATTCCTGGTAGTAAGTTTCCTAAGGGCCGATTGTTCAATTTATCTGTGCCAGAACACGCCGCTATGCGGAGTTATATAAAGGAATCCTTGGAGAAAGGCCATATTCGCCCGTCGTCATCACCGTTAGGAGTAGGGTTCCTTTTTGTGGCCAAGAAGGATGGTTCTTTGAGACCTTGTATTGATTACCGCCTTCTTAATAAAATTACAGTCAAATTTCAGTATCCTTTGCCGTTGCTGTCTGATTTGTTTGCTCTTATTAAAGGGGCTAGTTGGTTCACCAAGATAGATCTTCGAGGGGCGTATAATCTTGTGCGTATTAAACAAGGCGATGAATGGAAAACAGCATTTAATACGCCCGAGGGCCATTTTGAGTACCTGGTTATGCCATTCGGGCTTTCCAATGCTCCATCAGTATTTCAGTCCTTTATGCATGACATCTTCCGAGAGTACCTGGATAAATTCCTGATTGTGTATTTGGATGATATTTTTGTCTTTTCGGATGATTGGGAGTCTCATGTGAAGCAGGTCAGAATGGTGTTCCAGGTTCTTCGTGCGAATTCCTTGTTTGTGAAGGGGTCAAAGTCTCTCTTTGGAGTTCAGAAGGTTTCATTTTTGGGGTTCATTTTTTCCCCTTCTACTATCGAGATGGACCCTGTTAAAGTCCAGGCCATTTACGATTGGACTCAGCCGACATCTGTGAAGAGCCTGCAAAAGTTCCTGGGCTTTGCTAATTTTTATCGGCGCTTCATCGCTAATTTTTCTACTGTTGCTAAACCGTTGACTGATTTGACCAAGAAGGGTGCTGATGTGGTCAATTGGTCTTCTGCAGCTGTAGAGGCTTTTCAGGAGTTGAAGCGTCGTTTTTCTTCTGCCCCTGTGTTGTGCCAGCCAGATGTTTCGCTCCCGTTTCAGGTTGAGGTTGATGCTTCTGAGATTGGAGCAGGGGCTGTTTTGTCGCAAAGAAGTTCTGATGGCTCGGTGATGAAGCCATGTGCTTTCTTTTCTAGAAAGTTTTCGCCTGCTGAGCGTAATTATGATGTTGGTAATCGTGAGTTGTTGGCCATGAAGTGGGCATTCGAGGAGTGGCGTCATTGGCTTGAAGGAGCCAAGCATCGCGTGGTGGTCTTGACAGATCACAAGAATTTGACTTATCTTGAGTCTGCCAAACAGTTGAATCCGAGACAGGCTCGATGGTCGTTATTTTTCTCCCGTTTTGATTTTGTGGTTTCGTACCTTCCGGGCTCTAAGAATGTGAAGGCTGATGCCCTGTCAAGGAGTTTTGTATCTGACTCTCCGGGTGTTCCTGAGCCGGCGGGTATTCTCAAAGAGGGGGTAATTTTGTCTGCCATCTCCCCTGATTTGCGGCGGGTGCTGCAAAAATTTCAGGCTGATAGACCTGACCGTTGCCCAGCGGAGAAACTGTTTGTCCCTGATAAATGGACTAATAGAGTTATCTCTGAGATTCATTGTTCAGTGTTGGCTGGGCATCCTGGAATCTTTGGTACCAGAGATTTGTTGGCTAGATCCTTTTGGTGGCCGTCTTTGTCACGGGATGTGCGTTCTTTTGTGAAGTCCTGTGGGACTTGTGCTCGGGCTAAGCCCTGCTGTTCTAGTGCCAGTGGGTTGCTTTTGCCCTTGCCGGTCCCGAAGAGGCCCTGGACACATATTTCTATGGATTTTATTTCGGATCTCCCCGTCTCTCAAAAGATGTCGGTCATTTGGGTGATTTGTGATCGCTTTTCTAAGATGGTCCATTTGGTACCTTTGTCTAAATTGCCTTCCTCCTCTGATTTGGTGCCATTATTTTTCCAGCATGTGGTTCGTTTACATGGTATCCCGGAGAACATCGTTTCTGACAGAGGTTCCCAGTTTGTTTCGAGGTTTTGGCGATCCTTTTGTGCTAGGATGGGCATTGATTTGTCTTTTTCCACGGCTTTCCATCCTCAGACAAATGGCCAAACCGAACGAACTAATCAAACTTTGGAAACATATCTGAGATGCTTTGTTTCTGCTGATCAGGATCATTGGGTGTCCTTTTTGCCGTTGGCTGAGTTCGCCCTTAATACTCGGGCCAGCTCGGCTACTTTGGTTTCGCCGTTTTTCTGCAATTCTGGTTTCCATCCTCGTTTCTCTTCAGGGCAGGTTGAGTCTCCGAACTGTCCTGGTGTAGATACTGTGGTGGATAGGTTGCAGCAGATTTGGACTCATGTGGTGGACAATTTGACATTGTCCCAGGAGAAGGCTCAACGTTTCGCTAACTGCCGGCTCTGTGTGGGTCCCCGACTTCGTGTTGGGGATTTGGTTTGGTTGTCGTCTCGTTTTGTTCCTATGAAGGTTTCCTCTCCTAAGTTTAAGCCTCGTTTCATTGGTCCGTATAAGATTTCTGAGGTTATCAATCCTGTGTCATTTCGTTTGGCCCTTCCTGCTTCTTTTGCCATCCATGTGTTCCATAGGTCGTTATTGCGGAGATACGTGGCACCTGTGGTTCCATCCGTTGATCCTCCTGCCCCGGTGTTGGTTGAGGGGGAGTTGGAGTATGTGGTGGAGAAGATTTTGGATTCTCGTGTTTCGAGACGGAAACTCCAGTACCTGGTCAAGTGGAAGGGTTATGGTCAGGAAGAGAATTCCTGGGTTTTTGCCTCTGATGTTCATGCTGCCGAAGAGGCCCTGGACGCATATTTCCATGGATTTTATTTCAGATCTCCCTGTCTCTCAAAGGATGTCGGTCATTTGGGTGGTTTGTGATCGCTTCTCTAAGATGGTCCATTTGGTACCCTTGTCTAAATTGCCTTCCTCCTCTGATTTGGTGCCATTGTTTTTCCAGCATGTGGTTCGTTTGCATGGCATTCCGGAGAACATCGTCTCGGACAGAGGTTCCCAGTTTGTTTCAAGGTTTTGGCGGTCCTTTTGTGCTAAGATGGGCATTGATTTGTCTTTTTCTTCGGCTTTCCATCCTCAAATGGCCAAACCGAACGAACTAATCAGACTTTGGAGACATATCTGAGATGCTTTGTTTCTGCTGATCAGGATGATTGGGTGTCCTTCTTGCCTTTGGCTGAGTTCGCCCTTAATAATCGGGCCAGCTCGGCTACTTTGGTTTCGCCTTTTTTCTGTAATTCTGGTTTCCATCTTCGTTTCTCTTCAGGGCAGGTTGAGCCTTCGGACTGTCCTGGTGTGGATACGGTGGTGGACAGGTTGCAGCAGATTTGGACTCATGTGGACAATTTGACATTGTCCCAGGAGAAAGCTCAACGTTTCGCTAACCGCCGGCGCCGTGTTGGTCCCCGACTTCATGTTGGGGATTTGGTTTGGTTGTCATCTCGTCATGTTCCTATGAAGGTTTCCTCTCCTAAGTTTAAGCCTCGTTTCATTGGTCCGTATAAGATTTCTGAAGTTCTCAATCCTGTGTCATTTCGTTTGGCCCTTCCAGCTTCTTTTGCCATCCATAATGTGTTCCATAGGTCGTTATTGTGGAGATACGTGGCACCTATGGTTCCCTCCGTTGATCCTCCTGCCCCGGTGTTGGTCGAGGGGGAGTTGGAGTATGTGGTGGAGAAGATCTTGGATTCTCGTTTTTCGAGACGGAAACTCCAGTACCTGGTCAAGTGGAAGGGTTATGGTCAGGAAGATAATTCCTGGGTTTTTGCCTCTGATGTTCATGCTGCCGATCTAGTTCGTGCCTTTCATTTGGCTCATCCTGGTCGGCCTGGGGGCTCTGGTGAGTGTTCGGTGACCCCTCCTCAAGGGGGGGGGTACTGTTGTGAATTCTGTTGTCGGGCTCCCTCCTGTGGTCATGAATGGTACTTCGGCTGGTTCTGTCCATGGACTTCCTCTGGTGGGTGTTTCTGAGTTTCCTTCCACAGGTGACGAGGTTAATTCGTTAGCTGGCTGCTCTATTTAACTCCACTTAGATCTTTGCTTCATGCCACCTGTCAATGTTCCAGTATTGGTCTAGTTCACTCCTGGATCGTTCTTGTGACCTGTCTTCCCAGCAGAAGCTAAGTTCCAGCTTGTATTTCTTTGGTTTGCTATTTTTCTGTCCAGCTTGCTATTTTTATTGTTGTCTTGCTTGCTGGAAGCTCTGGGACGCAGAGGGAGCGCCTCCGCACCGTGAGTCGGTGCGGAGGGTCTTTTTGCGCCCTCTGCGTGGTCTTTTTGTAGGTTTTTGTGCTGACCGCAAAGTAACCTTTTCTATCCTCGGTCTGTTCAGTAAGTCGGGCCTCACTTTGCTAAATCTATTTCATCTCTGTGTTTGTATTTTCATCTTTACTCACAGTCATTATATGTGGGGGGCTGCCTTTTCCTTTGGGGAATTTCTCTGAGGCAAGGTAGGCTTTATTTTTCTATCTTTAGGGCTAGCTAGTTCCTTAGGCTGTGCCGAGTTGCATAGGGAGTGTTAGGCGCAATCCACGGCTATTTCTAGTGTGTTTGATAGGATTAGGGATTGCGGTCAGCAGAGTTCCCACGTCCCAGAGCTCGTCCTTTATTATCAGTTACTATCAGGTCATTCCGTGTGCTCTTAACCACCAGGTCCATTATTGTCCTGACCACCAGGTCATAACACCCCCCGTCCAGTCCTGTCCTCTTTCCCGTCCCTCTGTCCTGTCCCTCTTTCCTTTACCCACGCTCGTGTCTTATAGTGTATTCAATGAGAGGAATTTTGCGTAAAGGCTACGTTCAGATTTGCGTTGTGTGGGGCTGCGTCGGCGACGCAACGCACAACGCAAACAAAAACGCATGCAAAACGCATTGTTTTGTGACGCATGCGTCCTTTTTTGGCATGATTTTGGATGCAAAAAAAATGCAACTTGCTGCGTCCTCTGCGCCCTGACGCTTGCGCCAAAAGACGCATGCGTCACAAAACTTAAGACAACGCATGTCCATGCGCCCCCATGTTAAATATAGGGGCGCATGACGCATGCGTCGCCGTGGCTGCGCCCGACGCAGCTTCGCAAAACGCTAATGTGAACGTACCCTAAGCACCACAATACAACCTTTGCAGCTAAAGCACAGGGGACTTTGGTACAAAATGTGATTTGCTTTTTTTGTCATTACTCTCTAATGTCTTTAATGCTTAATTCATTGTTTTGATTTCTAAAACTCTTTTTTATTCATTTGTATGTATGCATATATTTATATATTTCTCTTTTTTTTCTATTTGACTTGTAATAAAATTGTTTGACAGCTATGAGTTGAATTTTCATTTCTATAGTTCTAAAGCTCAGGGTGACATTAGTGGAGAGTAACTGCAGTTGGATCTCTATCAGGCTGAGTTTACACATTGCGGTTTATTGGGGAAATGATCTGCAGGGAAGTCCTCACCAGTAGACCAGACCCGCACTTCCATGTAGCCCATACAGCTGTACTAGCTGTATGGTTTTTTTTTTTAAAATCCATAATTGTTTTTTCTTAACGACGTTAGTTGCTTTTCACTGAGGGTTTGACTGCTGCTGCCACCACTGATGGGACAGGCTATGACATATTTTCCAGAGGAAAAATGTATTTTTGTAATGTTAGGCAATATTCACATTTTTATTTTTTTGTACTAATAGTTTACAAAATTCTGACAACCTGTGACAGCTGGGATGAATGTGTCGGGCAGCACGGTGGCTCAGTGGATAGCACTGCAGCCTTGCAGCGCTGGAGTCCTGAGTTCAAATCCCACCAAGGACAACATCTACAAAGAGTTTGTATGTTCTCTCTGTGTTTGTGTGGGTTTCCTCCGGGTACTCCGGTTTCCTCCCACATTCCAAAGACATACTGATAGGGAATTTAGATTGTGAGCTCCATTGGGCACAGCGATGATAATGTCTGTAAAGCGCTGCAGAATATGTTAGCGCTATATAAAGATTATTATTACTAGATGGTGGCCCGATTCTAGCGCATCAGGTATTCTACAATATGGGTGTATGTACGACGCGCTTAGCACAGCCACGTAGTATATAACACAGACAGACACGTAGTATATAGCACAGCCAGCCACGTAGTATATAGCAGCCACATAGTATATAGCACAGCCCACGTAGTATATAACACAGGCCACGCAATATATAACACAGCCCACATAGTATATAGTAGTGTTGGCACCATATCCCTGTTAAAAAAAAATTAAAATAAAAAATAGTTATATACTCACCCTCCGGCTGTCCCATCGGCATCGGCAGCATCAATAGTAAAAAGTGAGATGTAGCATCAATAGTAAAAAGTTGGTCCGGGATGGGGCGACACACTGGCGCTGACTGGAGAAGAGTAGGGAGGGGGCACTGACTAGAGGAGTAGGGAGGGGCCAATTCACGGCCGGACTAAGCCTGTCGCTGATTGGTCTCGGCCGGAAGCGACGCGGGATTTCTATTACAGACAGAGACAAACAGACGGAAGTACCCCTTAGACGATTATATAGATTATTATGTCGTATGTATTTGTCTTGCTACATCAATTAAGGAATGTGCTCCTCAGACCTCCTGGAGAATTCACATCCCTGGATCTGACCTAAATCACAGGACAATAAAACCTCACACTTCTTATCTATGAGCTGCTGCAATATTTATGACCACAACTGTTTCCCCCTCCCATATTGATAGTTCTGATTCACTCGTCTTATTTATGGACAGTTCTGTAGAATATGGGACGCTTCACATTTTGTGTCTCACGTATGTTAGCATAAAAATCAGATGAGTGCAGTCCTGTAAATATCGGCCTGCACTCGGAGCAATGTTCTTCTATCAGGCCGGGCAGATCTGTATTCAGCTGCAATGTGACTGAAATCAGATGGGTGTGAACAGAAAACATTGGCTGCCATACAGCCCATCAGTGCCACATTTATAAAGATACAATTCTGTAATATGGAGTACTGAAAATGGTCCTGTATGATGAATAAAAACTGGGCGAGCACAGCAATGAGAAGTGAGAACAAATCATCCCGTTCTCCTGGATGAGAGTGGGAGCGCTTTCTGTATCCACTGCTGTAAGCCTCCTCCTATACTGAGCCTGAAAGAGACCGGAGGAGACTCCCAAGATGCTGGCTACAATCATTGTTACACTTCTCATTTAAAAGGGTATCAACCACTGATGATTCTCAAATTTTAATATTTTACTACAGTAATTTTTTTTTTTTTTAAAGAAAAATTTAGACAATTACCGAATACTGTTAATTTACCACCCTGATGCAGCATGCCGTAACAACCTGATGCACACTGCCGGTAATAAAGCATGGTTCAGTGTGCCCTAATTCAGCCTCTTCTCTACTGTGAATTATTGTTGGGGTGGGGGCATGAGGAGAGCATCAAATGAAGGACGTGGTCGTGGTGGAGGTGTACCTGCTTCAAGGAGATAACATAGTTGATCTGTGCCCGTTACGTGTCTACATGAAACGCGTTCCTCAGGTGCATGCAGTCCACAGGATGTTGTGCACCATATCCTAGGCACGAGCACCGCTGGATGGATAGTGAGGCAAGAACATGTGGAGATGGTGTTAGATTGGATGGCTGAGAGCGCCTCCAGTTCCTTCCACTGGGTCCACTGCTGAAAGCGCAGAATTTTCACCTGAGGACCTTGGGCATTTTTCTTCCACCTCACCCCCTTGCAAATCCACCAAGCAGTATCAGCCCAAAGTCCTGAAGCAGTCTCTTCTGATTTTTTTTTTTTTTACATTTTCTTTACTTGAGCATCTGAGTTCCAGTTACAAGCTGCAGTAGAGTAGACACGTTAATAAAACAATGATGTGAGCTTTCCTCCTGCTCCCTCTTCTGCTGCGGTCTTGACCTCTTCATCCAGCTCACGAACAACAGCCTACTCGCAAAGACAGGATGTGACAGCACCACCAGCAGTGTCACCAAGCATCTCCACCCTGTCCCATAGAAGTGTTCATCTCTCCATCACCCAAACCCCATAGAGAAAGAGGAAATACCCCACAAACCGCCCACAGGCCCTGGTCCTGAATAACAGCATTTACCAATTCATGGCCTTTGAAACGCTGCCATTCCAGCTGATGGAGTAAAACCGTTTAAAAAACTGATGGTGGTGGCTGTTGCGAAGTATGTGGTTCCCATCCACCACTAATGTTTTAAGTTGGCCATCCCTGCCCAGCACACACGTTGCAACCAAAATCAGGTGTGCACTGCGCAACGCCATCAGTGGCACGGACCAGATAACTACCGATACGTGGACCAGTAAGCACGGGCAGGGATGTTACATCTCCCTATCTGCACACTGGGTAAATGTGGCAGCTGGGACAGAGGAGGAAGGAGTTCTAGCACATGTCCTACATCTATTGCTGGACATTGCTCTGCCCATGTGGCCACCTACTCCGCTTACTCCATCACCTAGCAGTAAGACTTGCAACAGCAACTTCAACACAGTCAGGGGGAAAAGACAGTAGGCTGTTCTCAAACTGATCATTTTGGGGGACAAGTTCCATACTGCGCAAGAGCTGTGGACAGGGATTAAACAAGAGACTGATGAGTGGTTGGCACTGCTGAACCTAAATCCCGGCCTGGTGGTGTGCGATAATGGGCGAAATCTGGTAGCAGCTCTAGGCCTAGCCGGTTTGACCACATCCCTTGCCTTGCCTAAATTTAGTGGTGCAAAGCTTTCTTAAAAATTACCCATATGTGAGAGGTCGTCTGTGCACACTTATGGCTTTCACACCCTGCAGCTGCTCTTCTGCCTTCTCGCTCAGCGCCCCATATGTGACATATCAACAAGGTGGAACTCAAAAGTTGAATACGCTGTAAAGGCTGTGAGAGCAGAAGCAATACTGAAGTTTCAGCTGCAGCACGCACGGGCGAGTCACTCTGTGGAACAACACTTCACCATGTCGTGAACACAACAGGGTGGCACTCAAAGTAGCTCACGAGCATCACTGGAGCATGGCAGGAAGGATATAGGACATAGACCATACACCTCCCACAGAAGACAGTTTGTCTTTGCCTCTGGGCAGCCTGGCATGAATTATTATTATTTATATAGCACCATTAAGTCCATGGTGAGAAAGGCGTTACGTACAGAGTTATAGATATCGTTTACAGTGAACAAATTTACAATGACAGACTGGTACAGAGGGGAGAGGACCCTGTCCTTGCGGACTTACACTCTATGGGATAATGGGGAAGAGACAGAAGGTCGGGGGTGCAGCAGCTCTGGTGGTGGTGAGGCGGCAGCTTGGGTAGTGATGAGGCGGCAGAATGGTTATTGCAGGCTGTAGGCTTTCCTGAAGAGATGGGTTTTCAGGTTCCGTCTGAAGGATCCAAGGGTGGTGGATAATCGGAAGTGTTGAGGCGTGGAATTCCAGAGGATGAGGGATATTGGGGAGAAATCTTGGAGGCGGTTGTGTGAGGAACGAATAAGTGTGGAGGAGAGCAGGAGGTCTTGGGAGGATCGAAGATTACGTGAGGGAAGATATCGGGAGATTAGTTCAGAGATATAGGGAGGGGACAGGTTGTGGATGGCTTTGTAGATCAGTGTTAGTAGTTTGAACTGGATTCGTTGGGGAATTGGGAGCCAGTGGAGGGATTTGCAGAGGGGAGAAACAGGGGAGTAGCGAGGAGAGAGGTGGATTAGCCGGGCAGCAGAGTTGACGACAGACTGGAGTGGAGCAAGAGAGTTAGCGGGGAGGCCACAGAGGAGGATGTTGCAGTAGTCGAGGCGGGAGATGATGAGGGCATGCACAAGCTTTTTAGTAGATCGAGGGCAGAGGAAGGGACGGATTCTGGCAATATGATTGAGTTGGAGGTGACAGGAGGTGGCAAGAGGTTGGACGTGCGGTTTGAAAGGCAGGGCAGAGTCGAAAGTTACCCGGATTTCAGGTGCGGGAGAGAGCATGATGCCGTTTACCATAATAGATAGATCAGGTAGGGGGGATAAGTAAGATAGAGGAAAGATGATGAGTTCAGTATTGTCTACATTGAGTTTTAGGAGCCTAGAGGTGAAGAAGGTGGATATAGCTGATAGACACTTCGGGATTATGGACAGCAGAGAGGTGACATCTGGGCGAGAGAGGTAGATCTGTGAGTCATCAGCATACAGGTGCTACTGGAAGCCATGGGACTTTATGAGTTGTCCTAGGCCAAGGATATAGATGGAAAAAAGTAGGGCCCCAGGGCAGAGCCTTGAGGAACTCCAACGGAGAGGGCGGGATGAGCCAATACAGTCTGCTGTGACTGCGCAACGACCGCAGAGTTGCCCAGATCATACCTCTGATTACTGGGTGGCCACCCTGCTGGATCCCTGCTGAAAAGACAAAGTACCATTATTACTTCAGTCACTGGAGCGGGATTGCAAAATGTATGAATACAAGCACATGCTGGTAGGGGCACTACTGACGGCATTCCCACCTGACAGAAAAAACAAGGCAGAGGAGGAAGTTGCCAACGCAGCTGGGGCACCACCTCGGAAGGGAGGGTTAGCATGCCTAAAATGTGAAAAAAAATTAATCAGCACGCCACAACATCCAGCACCACCATCTGATACGGTCTATACAACCAGGTGCCAGCGTTATAACAACATGGTGGAAGAGTACGTGTCCATGTCCACAGGTCTGCATGTACTGAGTGATTGGTCTGCCCATTTTACTTTTTGGTTTCCAAACTGGACACATGGCCTAGGCTTGTACTTTTTGACTTGGAAGTGCTGGCATGCCCCGTGGCAAGTGTAATGTTGGAACGTGTGTTTATCACAGCAGGGGATGTAATCACACATAGGAGCATCCACCTGTCCAAAGCCAACGTGGGCACTCTCGCATTCATTAAAAGAAACCAGGAGTGGAGTCCACAGGACTTGTCTGTACCTTTGGCTGACCAGACAAATGTACCATCTACACCCAGACATTGGCATATTCTATTTGCCATTCGTTTTATTTTGGGGTCTCACCAAAAAGGAATAGAAATAAAATCCACAAAAATAATGTTGGATACCATCAGCCCTGCCTCTTCCACCTACACCGCAATGTCCACCTACTGCTAGTCCACCTACACCACCTCCTCCTCCACTAGGACATCCAACTACTGTATCTACATTGTTCTTTATAATTTTATACTATGTTCTTTTAAGTGCTGTCCCTAAAAAAAAAATACATTAAAACCCCCCCACAAAAACTGTTGGATACCTCATCCCCTGCCTCTTCCACCTTCATCGCCACATCCGCCTCAAGCTCATCCACCTACTACACCTCCTCCTACATTTGGGCCTCTTTTTTCAAGATTATTGTTATTACTTTTTATTCTCTGTTATTTTGTGTAAATCAAGTTTATTGAATAAAGTCACTTTTACAAAAACCATTAAAGTTAATAGCAAAATGATACAACTTGAAATAACATTCGAGTCACTGACCCTGTAGCCAAGAGAAAATATAATAAACAATATTCTATAATCCCACACCATGACTCCGTTGTCTTCTTGCTGTAACCAATGGTGACGGAATATGCCTATAGTCACAGTCACAGTGTGGATCTTCATCTCCGGAACTCAGTTGAACTGCTAGGCTCAGATATATCACCAGGGAGACTATCCAAATTAATTCCCAATCATAGTCATAGCACCTTTGTAATCAATATAACAATTAACAGACAAAGAGAAAAAAGTGGGGAGAGACAGACAGACAGAAAAGAAGAAACAAGAGGGGGGACGGTGGGGGGAGAGGGACCGGTCTCCGCTGTCCCATCCAGCTCCGCCTGAAATCAATATCAGTGCATATTAATTCACAACCCAAGGGGTCAAATCTGAAAAAATAAAACTAATGATTTGAGTCAGAGACTTTGCCGAGCCATGCAATCAGACCCGCGGTCTCCCTAAACATTATCCAAGGGGCCCATATGTTTAGGACCTTGTCCAAGGTCCCGGTGTCCTGACCAACCAGTTGCTCCATTCTAAAGAGGTGGTTCAGCTCCACCATAAGCTCGGATCTTGAAGGGGTATTCGTCTGCTTCCAGTAGCGAGGTATTAAGTTACGCGCAGCTGTCAAGAAATGTCTGAGGAGGCCCTTCTTAAATTTAGCTATGGAAAGCTCACAGAGCCACCTCTATTATGGGTCGGGCTTTGTGCATAGATAACTTATTATGAAGGTTAAACATAGTGGATGCTTTCCTGAAACGGAAAGTACTTGTAAGCAGCATAATACAAAGAATAGCAGGTTTACCCAGAATCCTTTGCAGTAGGCGAAGCTATGCAAATCATCTCTTTCCACCCCAGTCTAATCCACAGCGCTTGGAACCGCCAAGCGTGCAATGCTGCGGATTAGTTTCTAAGTTTACACAGCCAACCAATTCCTACCTGTGGACACGTGTTTCGGGCTTTAGGCCCTCATCAGCACAGGGCTGGAATTGGTTGGCTATATGGAGTGGGGCTCGGTGAGCAAGCGATACATATATGCTAGCCACCTTAGGGAGAGACCCAAGTTGGGCTAAATGTAGCGGGACGAAAGAGACCGAAAAGCCCTCTACTTAAAGGAAATACATAGTGGATGCTTTCCTGAAACGGAAAGTACTTGTAAGCAGCATAATACAAAGAATAGCAGGTTTACCCAGAATCCTTTGCAGTAGGCGGAGCTATGCAAATAATCTCTTTCCACCCCAGTCTAATCCACAGCGCTTGGAACCGCCAAGCGTGCAATGCTGCGGATTAGTTTCTAAATTTACACAGCCAACCAATTCCTAATTGCTATTCTTTGTATTATGCTGCTTGCAAGTACTTTCCGTTTCAGGAAAGCATCCACTATGTATTTCCTTTAAGTAGAGGGCTTTTCGGTCTCTTTCGTCCCGCTACATTTAGCCCAACTTGGGTCTCTCCCTAAGGTGGCTAGCATATATGTATGAAGGTTAAAAACATCCTCCCAGAAACCTTTAATGCATGGGCAAGACCACCAAATGTGTGTGTATGATCCCTTCTCCCTCCAACACATATCTGGGGTATTTGGAAACATAGAGTGAATGCTGTCTGGGCATCTATACCATCGAGCCAAAAGTCTATAACCTCTCTCCTGGTAGTCCGCACACAGTGAGGATCTAAGTGTATAGAGAAGACTCCTATTCCTGTCGTCTGGTACTAATGACTTATTCAAGTCGATTTCCCATTTCTGAAAGAAAGCAGGAGGATCTAGTGTAGATATCTGGTGCCCCTGTAACATTTTATACAGGAGCGATACTGTGTGCGATGGAGGGTCCCCACCCAGACACACCGACTCGAAAGAGGTGAGCGGCCGGAATAGGTCGACCTGCTTGGATACCTTGAGAACATAACTTTTGATTTCCTCATAGAGTAACCATACCCCAGGCGGGATCTCTGATCCCTCAAAGAGGGAGTGCAAGGGTTTTACAGATGAAGGGGTAATATAATCATAGACTATTGGATGGCTATCCCTATGTTTATGAAGGAGTATGATTTAAACAGACCCGCAGGGAAATCCGAATTGTCAGAGATCGGGGTCAAGGGACCTGGTATAGATGATAAATTAAGCTTCAGATAATTGCGGTTGACAAAAAGAGTCAGATTTCTAGTAAGAAAGGGAAGGCTTCCCCCCTGAACCCCTGCCAGATATTAACTCTGGGATTGACCCCTAAGATCTTCGCTTCCAAGTCCACCCACTTTTTTTAAAAAATGTATTATGATATAAATCTAGTAAGCAGGATCCAATGGAGGCATGGTTATAGAGCAGGAAGTTAGGCAAGCTCAAACCTCCCTCTTGTTTAGGTCTGCTCAGTAATTGGTATGATAGGCGAGGGCGCCTGCCTGACCAGATATATCTTGTGATAGCTGATTTGAGTCTGGAGAAGAAGGAAGCAGGCAGAACCATAGGGATGGTCTGAAAGAAATAGAGAAGACGTGGCAATAGATCCATTTTAATTGTATTGATCCTACCAAGCCAGGACAAGTGCAATTTATTCCAACGCTCCAGATCAAGCTCAGCTTTACAGAGGGCCATTTTATGGTTATTTTCGTACAACTGTGATGACTTGGCAGTCAGAGCTATACCCAGGTATCTGAGGGACACGGACGCCATTTAAAAGGGAAGGATCGTAGTTGAGAGACTAATGCAGGGGATAGGGAGATATTTAGCATTTCCGATTTGTGTGAGTTAATTTTAAAATTGCTCAATTGGCCAAAGCGATGCAGCTCTATCAAGACATTGGGTATAGTGGTTAAAGGCGAGGTGATATACATAAGCACATTATCAGCGAATAGAGCCAACTTTTGTTCTTCTGAGGAGATCTGTACCCCCTTGATAGAAATATTATTGCAAATCGCATTGGCCAAATGCTCCATGGTTAGTATATACAACAGGGGTGAAAGAGGACACCCGTCTTGTACCGTTTCGGATGTGGAGGTGATCTGACAGGGAGCCATTAACTTTAATTTGTGCAGAAGGGGACTCGTAGAGAGCCATAATGCTCCTCAGCATTTTCTGCTTTAATCCAATACCCTCTAGTGTTTGATACATAAAATCCCAACCCACCCTGTCGAATGCCTTTTCGGCATCAATTGATAATAGGCAGATAGGGTCCCCTGTTCTGTTTGCTCTGTCTATCAACGAAATGGATCTGATAGTGTTATCTCTAGCCTCTCTTCCCCGGACGAATCCTACCTGATCCTGATTAATCAGATGAGGCAAGAGACAGCTCAATCTTTTAGCGATCATTTTGGCATATATCTTGACATCTATGTTGATGAGTGAAATGGGACGATAACTGCTACACAGGGAGGGATCCTTGTCTGGTTTTGGAATAATTGTAATATGGGCAGTTAGAGCCTGAGGGGGAAAGACCCCCCCGAGGCGACAAAATTACACGCGGCCAGGAATCGAGGGCCCAGGAGATCCGAGAATTGCCTATAAAACCCTGCCGAATAGCCGTCAGGGCCAGGGCTTTTCCCTGATTTCAGATCTCCAATTACCGAGATGACCTCCTCTAAAGAGAAGTCCTCCTCTAGACCCGTCAGGCACTCCTCCAAGACCGTGGGCAACCTATTTGATTGAATGTAAGATTTTATTTTGTCACGGAGCAAGTGAGTTGGGAGATCCCCAAAGTGACCTTTTATATTGTATAGGGAGTTGTAGTAGTCATGAAAGCTGGATAATATATCCCATGTACTATGTGCTGTCTTGCCCTTGGCAGTTTTTATAAATGGGATGAAAGTCTGCGGACCTCTTGGGCATAAGGCCCTTGCTAAGAATTTGCCGCTCTTGTTTCCCAAATGATAAAAACGGCTCCTAATTTTCTCCCCAAGACACCGGGACCTCTGATCCAAAATTGTTAGTAATTTTTGTCTGGCTGTAGATAAATCTGACAGGGTAACTGGAGAAAGGTCTTGTTTATGTTGTGACTCGAGTTTAGAGATTTTAGAAGAGAGATCAGCTATTTCTTGCTATACGGTTCCTCTTGAGGCGGGCGCCATGAGAGATAGAGACCCCCCTCAAGACACTCTTCAGAGCCTCCCATTTTATCACAGGAGACGTGGGGTCCGATGCATGATCCGCCACAAAACCTTCTATGGATCGTTTCACCTCTGAGGCACATAACGGATCTCGCAATAAGTTCTCATTTAAGCGCCATGAGAATCCAGGCCTCACTGAGGTGTCCAATTTTGCTGAAAAATAAATAGGCGCGTGGTCGGATCTCAACATCGACCCCACCTCTGCCCCCACCCCCGAATCCAGCAGGGAATGGGATACAAAAAAATAATCGATTCTGCTATAGATGGAATGTGCCTGTAAGTAGAAGCTATAGTCCCTCGTGTCCGGGTGGAGAGCCCTCCAGACATCAACCAGACGTAGATCACTCATCTGCTTTCTTACCTTTTTAATAGTAGACAGGGGATAGGAGGACTTACCCGATGACACGTCAACTGAGGGGTTAAGTGGAAGATTGAAGTCACCTCCCAAAACAATCGGCGAGTCGCCCGCAAAATTCTCCAGAAGCCTTTTGCATGAGTAACCGAATTTCTGCTGGTCCTGGTTAGGAAAATAGACATTCGCCAAAGTGAGCTCACGAGATCCCCAAGTCAATTTTAAGAAAATAAATCTCCCCTCTGGATACACCCTATGGATACACCCTTGGACTTAGCATGGGGGTTCGTACCATGAAACCATTTCGGGTAGTAAGGGGATGTGCAGTCGGGAGTCACCCCGGTCTTAAAGTGAGTCTCCTGCAGTAACAAAATTGAGACACGTTGCTTATGGCTGGAATATAAAATCTGTTTTCCCTTTTCTGGAACGTTGAGCCCCTTAACATTGTATGAACAAAACTTGATCTCAGCCATAGTCAAGGTATTTTTTAGGGAATTGGTAATATGGGCGCAAAAGCCGGGTCCCCTGGGCATTCATAAGTAAACCCAGAGCTGGAAGTAGACTGGGGGGTTGAGAGTTGGGAAAACGAGAGGAGGGGGAAGAAATAAAGACAAACAGATAGAGAGACAGAAAAATACAAAGTAAGGCGTATACACACCTACAGGAAGAGGTCGTGACGCGGTGGCGTGTCCCATGTCACCGAGCGCGTCCATTTGAGTGAGGAAAAGCCGATTGTCGGAACCGTTCTCCACCCGCCGCCCCAAGGCCCAGACACCCCAAAAACAGGCAATAATCAGTTGCAGGCCAACAAACAGGAAAGGAAAGGGGAGGGCATAGTGCCCAACCTCTAAAACTTCTTAATCCAAGTTTTAAACTCTTAACTACTTAAAGATAACTGTTTGAAGGATAGTAAGACCTTTTGCAGCATCATAAATAAGAAACTGGAGTGTCTACAAAGATGACAACCAACCGTACAACTAAGCACGGGCAAACCAAGTATACATCGGACCAAAGTCCGAAAATCCTGTTGGAACACCAGTATGTCGGACGAAAAACTTTGAATAAGATGAGGAACATGGATGCCCCCTCAGGTTTGATAGGGAACTGAACTATTGTTTTTAGGTTGCTTAGAGTGAGGGGATTTCAGCCATCTGGGTGGAATATCCGGGAGCTGAATAAGCCTTGGCCAGTCAGGAAGCTCAGTCAGCGGTAATTCAAAAGTTCCCAGGAAGGTGGCCAGGTCTCCCAGATTGCGGAAGATTGCTGATTTCCCGTCTTTAAAAGCGATCAATTGAAACGGAAATCCCCATTTGTATAGAATGTTTTTTTCTTTTAAGAGAGATAAAAGTGGACACAGAGCTCTTCTTAATTGTAGGGTCCGCCTAGACAAATCTGATAATATTAAGATCTGAGCCCCACAAAAGGTAATGGAGCCTTTCTGTCTAGCGGCCAGCATGATGGTTTCTTTGACTCTATAATAATGTATTCTGCATATAACATCTTTGGGTCTAGAGTCTGATTGCGGTTTGGGTCCAAGGGATCTATGGATCCGATCAAATTCTATGGAGCTTGCACCTTTGTCGTTCAAGATCTCAAGGAACAGTTTCTGAACTGTACTATCTAGTTCAGTTGGGCTGATAGACTCGGGGAGACCACGTATTCTAATGTTGTTGTGTCTATTGCGGTTCTCTAAGTCCTCCAGCCCTGTTGCCATGTCCTCCAGTCTCATAGTATGATTTACTAGAATCTCTCTATGGGTTTGAAGTTCCTGTAAGATAATTTCCTGGGATTTCTCAACGTCTTCCACTCTAGATGTGAATTCTGATTTAAGGACCTGCAGTTTCTTCTTGTAGGAGCTTTCAATTCTACAGGCAAATGCCTCTAAGTCATTTTTAGTGGGAAGAGATCTAATAAATTTACTTAGGTCCTGGATAGTCATATCCTCAGTGAATTCAGAGTTGTCATCCCCCTCATATGTAGCTCTATCAGGGGAGCTGTGTTATGATCTGGTAATTCAGTACCACAATGGACATAGAAGTAAGAGCACATACAGTGACCTGACAATAACCCAAAAACATAGAACGAGCTCTGAGACGTGGGAACTCTGCTGACCGCAATCCCTAATCCTCTCCAACCACACTAGAGGCAGCCGTGGATTGCGCCTAACGCTCCCTATGCAACTCGGCACAGCCTGAGAAACTAGCTAGCCTGAAGATAGAAAATAAGCCTACCTTGCCTCAGAGAAATACCCCAAAGGAAAAGGCAGCCCCCACATATAATGACTGTGAGTTAAGATGAAAAGACAAACGTAGAGATGAAATAGATTTAGCAAAGTGAGGCCCGACTTTCTGAACAGAGCGAGGATAGTAAAGGTAACTTTGCGGTCAACACAAAACCCTACAAACAACCACGCAAAGGGGGCAAAAAGACCCTCCGTACCGAACTAACGGCACTGAGGTACACCCTCTGCGTCCCAGAGCTTCCAGCAAGCAAGAAAAAAACAAAAAGCAAGCTGGACAGAAAAAAACAGCAAACAAATAGCAAAAGCGGAACTTAGCTATGCAGAGCAGCAGGCCACAGGAACGATCCAGGAGGAAACAGGTCCAATACTAGAACATTGACTGGAGGCCAGGATCAAAGCACTAGGTGGAGTTAAATAGAGCAGCACCTAACGACTTCACCACATCACCTGAGGAAGGAAACTCAGAAGCCGCAGTACCACTCTCCTCCACCAACGGAAGCTCACAGAGAGAATCAGCCGAAGTACCACTTGTGACCACAGGAGGGAGCTCTGCCACAGAATTCACAACAGTACCCCCCCTTGAGGAGGGGTCACCGAACCCTCACCAGAGCCCCCAGGACGACCAGGATGAGCCATATGAAAGGCACGAACAAGATCGGGAGCATGGACATCAGAGGCAAAGACCCAGGAATTATCTTCCTGAGCATAACCCTTCCACTTAACCAGATACTGGAGTTTCCGTCTTGAAACACGAGAATCCAAAATCTTCTCCACAATATACTCCAACTCCCCCTCCACCAAAACCGGGGCAGGAGGAGCAACAGATGGAACCATAGGTGCCACGTATCTCCGCAACAATGACCTATGGAATACGTTATGAATGGAAAAAGAATCTGGAAGGGTCAGACGAAAAGACACAGGATTAAGAACCTCAGAAATCCTATACGGACCAATGAAACGAGGTTTAAACTTAGGAGAGGAAACCTTCATAGGAATATGACGAGAAGATAACAAAAACAAATCCCCAACACGAAGTCGGGGACCCACACAGCGTCTGCGATTAGCGAAACGTTGAGCCTTCTCCTGGGACAAGGTCAAATTGTCCACTACATGAGTCCAAATCTGCTGCAACCTGTCCACCACAGTATCCACACCAGGACAGTCCGAAGACTCAACCTGCCCTGAAGAGAAACGAGGATGAAACCCAGAGTTGCAGAAAAACGGTGAAACCAAGGTAGCCGAGCTGGCCCGATTATTAAGGGCGAACTCAGCCAAAGGCAAAAAGGACACCCAGTCATCCTGATCAGCAGAAACAAAGCATCTCAGATATGTTTCCAAGGTCTGATTGGTTCGTTCGGTCTGGCCATTAGTCTGAGGATGGAAAGCCGAGGAAAAAGACAAGTCAATGCCCATCCTAGCACAAAAGGCTCGCCAAAACCTCGAAACAAACTGGGAACCTCTGTCAGAAACGATATTCTCTGGAATGACATGTAAACGAACCACATGCTGGAAGAACAATGGCACCAAATCAGAGGAGGAAGGTAATTTAGACAAGGGTACCAAATGGACCATCTTAGAGAAGCGATCACAAACCACCCAAATGACTGACATTTTTTGAGAGACGGGAAGATCTGAAATAAAATCCATAGAGATATGTGTCCAAGGCCTCTTCGGGACCGGTAAGGGCAAAAGCAACCCACTGGCATGAGAACAGCAGGGCTTAGCCCGAGCACAAATCCCACAGGACTGCACAAAAGAACGCACATCCCGCGACAGAGATGGCCACCAAAAGGATCTAGCCACTAACTCTCTGGTACCAAAGATTCCAGGATGACCAGCCAACACCGAAAATGAACCTCAGAGATAACTTTATTCGTCCACCTATCAGGGACAAACAGTTTCTCCGCTGGGCAACGATCAGGTTTATTAGCCTGAAATTTTTGCAGCACCCGCCGCAAATCAGGGGAGATGGCAGACACAATTACTCCCTCTTTGAGAATACCCGCCGGCTCAGATACCCGGAGAGTCGGGCACAAAACTCCTAGACACAGCATCCGCATTCACATTTTTAGAGCCCGGAAGGTACGAAATCACAAAATCAAAACGGGCAAAAAACAGCGACCAACGAGCCTGTCTAGGATTCAACCGCTTGGCAGACTCGAGATAAGTCAAGTTCTTATGATCAGTCAAGACCACCACGCGATGCTTAGCTCCTTCAAGCCAATGACGCCACTCCTCGAATGCCCACTTCATGGCCAGCAACTCTCGATTGCCCACATCATAATTTCGCTCAGCAGGCGAAAACTTCCTGGAAAAGAAGGCGCATGGTTTCATCACCGAGCAATCAGAACTTCTCTGCGACAAAACAGCCCCTGCTCCAATCTCAGAAGCATCAACCTCGACCTGGAATGGAAGCAAAACATCTGGTTGACACAACACAGGGGCAGAAGAAAAACGACGCATCAACTCTTGAAAAGCTTCCACAGCAGCAGAAGACCAATTGACCACATCAGCACCCTTCTTGGTCAAATCGGTCAATGGTTTAGCAATACTAGAAAAATTGCAGATGAAGCGACGATAAAAATTAGCAAAGCCCAGGAACTTTTGCAGACTTTTCAGAGATGTCGGCTGAGTCCAATCATGGATGGCTTGGACCTTAACAGGGTCCATCTCGATAGTAGAAGGGGAAAAGATGAACCCCAAAAATGAAACCTTCTGAACACCAAAGAGACACTTTGATCCCTTCACAAACAAAGAATTAGCACGCAGGACCTGAAACACCGTTCTGACCTGCTTCACATGAGACTCCCAATCATCCGAGAAGATCAAAATGTCATCCAAGTACACAATCAGGAATTTATCCAGGTACTTTCGGAAGATGTCATGCATAAAGGACTGAAACACTGATGGAGCATTGGCAAGTCCGAATGGCATTAATAGATACTCAAAATGGCCCTCGGGCATATTAAATGCAGTTTTCCATTCATCGCCTCGCTTAATACGCACAAGATTATACGCACCACGAAGATCTATCTTGGTGAACCAACTAGCCCCCTTAATCCGAGCAAACAAATCAGATAACAACAGCAAAGGGTACTGAAATTTAACCGTGATCTTATTTAGAAGGCGTAATCTATACAAGGTCTCAGCGAACCATCCTTCTTGGCCACAAAAAAGAACCCAACTCCTAATGGCGACGATGATGGGCGAATATGCCCCTTCTCCAAGGACTCCTTCACGTAACTCCGCATAGCGGCGTGCTCAGGCACAGATAAATTAAACAGTCGACCCTTTGGGAATTTACTACCAGGAATCAAATCGATAGCACAATCACAATCCCTATGCGGAGGTAGGGTATCGGACTTGGGCTCATCAAATACATCCCGGTAATCAGACAAGAACTCTAGAACCTCAGAAGGGGTGGATGACGAAATAGACAGAAATGGGACATCACCATGTATCCCCTGACAACCCCAGCTGGACACAGACATGGATTTCCAATCTAATACTGGATTATGGACTTGTAGCCATGGCAACCCCAACACGACCACATCATGCAGATTATGCAACACCAGAAAGCGAATAACCTCCTGATGTGCAGGAGCCATGCACATGGTCAGCTGGGTCCAGTACTGAGGCTTATTCTTGGCCAAAGGCGTAGCATCAATTCCTCTCAATGGAATAGGACACTGCAAGGGCTCCAAGAAAAACCCACAACGCCTAGCATACTCCAAGTCCATCAAATTCAGGGCAGCGCCTGAATCCACAAATGCCATGACAGAATAAGATGACAAAGAGCAGATCAAGGTAACGGACAAAAGAAATTTTGACTGTACCGTACCAATGGTGGCAGACCTAGCGAACCGCTTAGTGCGCTTAGGACAATCAGAGATAGCATGAGTGGAATCACCACAGTAGAAACACAGCCCATTCAGACGTCTGTGTTCTTGCCGTTCAACTCTGGTCAAAGTCCTATCGCACTGCATAGGCTCAGGTTTATGCTCAGATAATACCGCCAAATGGTGCACAGATTTACGCTCACGCAAGCGTCGACCGATCTGAATGGCCAAAGACATAGACTCATTCAGACCAGCAGGCATAGGAAATCCCACCATGACATCTTTAAGGGCTTCAGAGAGACCCTTTCTGAAAATAGCTGCGAGCGCACCTTCATTCCATTGAGTGAGTACGGACCACTTTCTAAATTTCTGACAATATACCTCTATCTCATCCTGACCCTGACACAGAGCCAGCAAATTTTTCTCTGCCTGATCCACTGAATTAGGTTCATTGTACAGCAATCCGAGCGCCAGGAAAAACGCATCGATATTACTTAATGCAGGATCTCCTGACGCAAGAGAAAATGCCCAGTCCTGAGGGTCGCCACGTAAAAAAGAAATAATGATCCTAACTTGTTGAACTGGGTCACCATCGGAGCGAGGTTTCAAAGCCAGAAATAGTTTACAATTATTTTTGAAACTCAGAAATTTAGTTCTATCTCCAAAAAACAAATCAGGAATAGGAATTCTTGGTTCTAACATAGAATTCTGAACCACAAAGTCTTGAATATTTTGTACTCTTGCCGTGAGCTGATCCACACATGAAGACAGACCTTTAATGTCCATCGCTACACCTGTGTCCTGAACCACCCAAATGTCTAGGGGAAAAAAAAGGCAAAACACAGTGCAGAGAAAAAAAAATGGTCTCAGAACTTCTTTTTTCCCTCTATTGAGAATCATTAGTACTTTGGGCCTCCAGTACTGTTATGATCTGGTAATTCAGTACCACAATGGACATAGAAGTAAGAGCACATACAGTGACCTGACAATAACCCAAAAACATAGAACGAGCTCTGAGACGTGGGAACTCTGCTGACCGCAATCCCTAATCCTCTCCAACCACACTAGAGGCAGCCGTGGATTGCGCCTAACGCTCCCTATGCAACTCGGCACAGCCTGAGAAACTAGCTAGCCTGAAGATAGAAAATAAGCCTACCTTGCCTCAGAGAAATACCCCAAAGGAAAAGGCAGCCCCCACATATAATGACTGTGAGTTAAGATGAAAAGACAAACGTAGAGATGAAATAGATTTAGCAAAGTGAGGCCCCGACTTTCTGAACAGAGCGAGGATAGTAAAGGTAACTTTGCGGTCAACACAAAACCCTACAAACAACCACGCAAAGGGGGCAAAAAGACCCTTCGTACCGAACTAACGGCACGGAGGTACACCCTCTGCGTCCCAGAGCTTCCAGCAAGCAAGAAAAAAACAAAAAGCAAGCTGGACAGAAAAAAACAGCAAACAAAGAGTAAAAGCGGAACTTAGCTATGCAGAGCAGCAGGCCACAGGAATGATCCAGGAGGAAACAGGTCCAATACTAGAACATTGACTGGAGGCCAGGATCAAAGCACTAGGTGGAGTTAAATAGAGCAGCACCTAACGACTTCACCACATCACCTGAGGAAGGAAACTCAGAAGCCGCAGTACCACTCTCCTCCACCAACGGAAGCTCACAGAGAGAATCAGCCGAAGTACCACTTGTGACCACAGGAGGGAGCTCTGCCACAGAATTCACAACAGAGCTGTGAGAGGCTAGGGAGTCCAGTGATGAGGAACAATCCCCAGGGATTTTGGAAGAGGACTGGGATCTGGTATTCCTCTGTTGATTTTTGGTGGTAACGTAGCGATCCATGTCCTCTGAGTGAGCAAAAGCAGGGGTGTCAAACTGCATTCCTCGAGGGCCGCAAACCATGCGTGTTTTCAAGATTTCCTTAGCATTGCACAAGGTGCTGCAATCATTATGTGTGTAGGTGATTAAATTATCACCTGTGCAGTACAAGGAAATCCTGAAAACATGACCTGGTTGCAGCCCTCGAGGAATGCGGTTTGACACCCCTGAGCTAAAGGATCTAGAGACTGTCCGACACGTTTTTGGTTCCGCCCATAAATAACAGCGGGTTATGGCTGGTCACATCTGGCCACGGGGGGGGGGCACACGGAGCCAGGACGGCTACATCACGCAGCCTGAACCTCCATCAGCACACTCCCCTCCTCCAGTATGACCTCCTCCCTATGTGGAGAGATGGCCTAGGGACCCTCAATAGTCCAGCAGATTGCGCACTGCAGCGCTGACCCAGGGGGAAAGCTGGGCCTCAGACTGTGTCTCTTCCTTTCAATAACATAGCGGCTTTTGGCTCCAAAAGAGGGACCAGTGAGATGGGGAGCTTGAATGGCGCCTCTGAGGACCTGCTGGCACCGCAACTGGACGCCCCCCCACGGGTAGTGAGCTGGCAGGTGAGTGACCACTAAGGGGGTCAAGCGGGGCCTTACCGCTGGTGAACGGAGCCACGGTCCTGCTGCTCTGCAGTACGGTGCTCCGAAAACAAGATGTCCGCCACGTCTTCTGGGGGTTACTGTCCCCCCGTGCTACTGGCTCCCCCACTCACCGAAGCTTCACGGAGCTGCGCCACGATCCCTGGCGAGCTCCTTTGTGCCGGCACTCGCACCTCCTGGCTCCAGCCGACAGGCGAGAATGGCGGTCCGCAGTGGGAGCGTTCCGGCTCTCATCAGAACCGGGTGCCCGCAGGTATGTCGTCCCGGGTAGGTGAGGGATGTTGAGGGCCTCTTAGTCCGGGGTCCACGGGATGTAAGGGTGGATTTCCACTTGGAATTCTGTAAGGGACCGAGCTCCTCCAAAGCGCGTCTGCTCGGCTCCCGGTCCAGGCCATGCCCCCCTTATTCTGTTATTTTAAGTGATCTTACTATCCACATTTGTTTTCAGGGATATTGTCCTGCTTACCCCTTTTTGTTCCATTTTTCACCTTTACCCCTTACTACCCTCATTTTACAGCACGAAAGTTCGAGACCACATTGGCTATGATCTGGTCTCGTTATGCTGGGTAGGGCCCAATAAACATTAACCTTTTCAGCCTATTAATCAGTCAACAGCTGTCTGCTTTTTGTTTGCTGGTTATTAAAAAATGGGTAGAATTATCCAAAAAATTAATTGGGGCCACCTCCATTTTAATAACCAGCTAAGGCAAAACAGACAGCTAAAGGCTGTTATTAAAAAGCTGTGACTGTCCATGGATATTGGCCCCTTCCAACACTAATAAGACTAGTCCTCAGCTACACGAGAAATGGAGCATCTATTAGAAGCGCTAATTCTTGTGCATCGCCTCAGCTCTTCCTGATTGCTTTTGTGCAGTGGCAATTGGGGTAATATGTACAGCTCTGGCAAAAAGTAAGAAACCACCACATCAAAACCCTGTCAGGGGCAGCCCATTCTCCAGACGTGAACCCCATTGGACACCTCTGGAATGTAATCAAGAGGATGATGGATAGTCACAAGCCATCAAACAAAGAACTGCTTACATTTTTGCGCCAGAAGCAGTGGGAAAGACTGGTGGAAAGCATGCCAAGACGTGTGAAAGCTGTGATTAAAAATAATGGTTATTACACAAATATTAATTTCTGAACTTTTCCTGAGTTAAAACATTATTGTTGTTTCTAAGTGATTATGAACTTGTTTTTAAGTGATTATGAACTTGTTTTCTTTACATTATTTGAGGTCTGAAAGCACTGTTTTTTTTTTATTTTGACCATTTTTCTTTGTCAGAAAAAAATACTAAATTTATTGCTTTAAAATTCTGAGACATGTCAGAAGTTTATAGAATAAAAGAACAATTTACATTTTACTCAAAAATTATACATATAAAGAGAAAAATCAGACAAACTGGACATTTTGCAGTGGTCTCTTAATTTTTGCCAGAGCTGTAAGTATAATTACAATTGTGATTTGTAAAAAATCATAGCTGACATCAAGCCCAGGGTTAGTAATAGTAAACGGGGTGTTTCATAGACACCTCTCTAACACTGTAAGTAAAAATAACACACAGATTAAAAACATGTAATTAAAATATAAAAACAGACACCCTCTTTCACCCATTTAGTTACCAAAAAAAACCACCTGCAGGTCCAATGAGATCCACAAGGACCCGCGTAATCCACATCGAGGTCCCAAGATGATCCCCGGCTCCAATACACACAGAAGCCACAGTGACATCATAAAACGTGACCCCTCCCCATGTCCGCTGTACACACACTGAAAGTGGCATGGAAGCCGCCACCTACTGAGAGGCACAGAAGCAGCCATCTGCAGACCGGACATAACTGCAAGAGAAGTATGCTGCCTTCCAGGTGCGATGATCAAGGATGTGACCGATAGGATACCAAAGCTCTTCAGCTCCAAGGACGTCCACCCATTTCTTCTGATACATGTTGGCACCAATGACACGGCAAGGAAGGACCTACCGACAATCTGCAAGGACTTTGAAGAGTTGGGGAAGAAAGTAAAGGAACTGGATGCACAGGTAGTTTTTTCTTCTATCCTTCCAGTAGACGGGCATGGCACCAGGAGATGGAACAGGATCCTTGATGCAAACAACTGGCTAAGACGATGGTGCAGACAACAAGGATTTGGATTCCTGGACCACGGTGTGAATTACTGGTATGATGGACTCCTCGCCAGAGACGGACTACACCTCAACAAACCTGGGAAGCACACATTCGCCAGAAGACTCGCTACACTCATCAGGAGGGCGTTAAACTAGAAGAAGAGGGGACGGGAAGAAAAACATTAGACTCGAACAAAGACGACCCAGGAAAACATACTCAGAAGGGAGGTAAGAACATTTCTAAAACAATCCACAGTGAGGAGATTGGAACAAAACAAAATCCTCTAAACTGCATGCTCGCAAACGCCAGAAGCCTGACAAACAAGATGGAAGAACTAGAAGCAGAAATATCTACAGGTAACTTTGACATAGTGGGAATAACCGAGACTTGGTTAGATGAAAGCTATGACTGGGCAGTTAACTTACAGGGTTACAGTCTGTTTAGAAAGGATCGTAAAAATCGGAGAGGAGGAGGGGTTTGTCTCTATGTAAAGTCTTGTCTAAAGTCCACTTTAAGGGAGGATATTAGCGAAGGGAATGAGGATGTCGAGTCCATATGGGTTGAAATTCATGGAGGGAAAAATGGTAACAAAATTCTCATTGGGGTCTGTTACAAACCCCCAAATATAACAGAAACCATGGAAAGTCTACTTCTAAAGCAGATAGATGAAGCTGCAACCCATAATGAGGTCCTGGTTATGGGGGACTTTAACTACCCGGATATTAACTGGGAAACAGAAACCTGTGAAACCCATAAAGGCAACAGGTTTCTGCTAATAACCAAGAAAAATTATCTTTCACAATTGGTGCAGAATCCAACCAGAGGAGCAGCACTTTTAGACCTAATACTATCTAATAGACCTGACAGAATAACAAATCTTCAGGTGGTTGGGCATTTAGGAAATAGCGACCACAATATTGTGCAGTTTCACCTGTCTTTCACTAGGGGGACTTGTCAGGGAGTCACAAAAACATTGAACTTTAGGAAGGCAAAGTTTGACCAGCTTAGAGATGCCCTTAATCTGGTAGACTGGGACAATATCCTCAGAAATAAGAATACAGATAATAAATGGGAAATGTTTAAGAACATCCTAAATAGGCAGTGTAAGCGGTTTATACCTTGTGGGAATAAACGGACTAGAAATAGGAAAAACCCAATGTGGCTAAACAAAGAAGTAAGACAGGCAATTAACAGTAAAAAGAAAGCATTTGCACTACTAAAGCAAGATGGCACCATTGAAGCTCTAAAAAACTATAGGGAGAAAAATACTTTATCTAAAAAACTAATTAAAGCTGCCAAAAAGGAAACAGAGAAGCACATTGCTAAGGAGAGTAAAACTAATCCCAAACTGTTCTTCAACTATATCAATAGTAAAAGAATAAAAACTGAAAATGTAGGCCCCTTAAAAAATAGTGAGGAAAGAATGGTTGTAGATGACGAGGAAAAAGCTAACATATTAAACACCTTCTTCTCCACGGTATTCACGGTGGAAAATGAAATGCTAGGTGAAATCCCAAGAAACAATGGAAACCCTATATTAAGGGTCACCAATCTAACCCAAGAAGAGGTGCGAAACCGGCTAAATAAGATTAAAATAGATAAATCTCCGGGTCCGGATGGCATACACCCACGAGTACTAAGAGAACTAAGTAATGTAATAGATAAACCATTATTTCTTATTTTTAGTGACTCTATAGCGACAGGGTCTGTTCCGCAGGACTGGCGCATAGCAAATGTGGTGCCAATATTCAAAAAGGGCTCTAAAAGTGAACCTGGAAATTATAGGCCAGTAAGTCTAACCTCTATTGTTGGTAAAATATTTGAAGGGTTTCTGAGGGATGTTATTCTGGATTATCTCAATGAGAATAACTGTTTAACTCCATATCAGCATGGGTTTATGAGAAATCGCTCCTGTCAAACCAATCTAATCAGTTTTTATGAAGAGGTAAGCTATAGGCTGGACCACGGTGAGTCATTGGACGTGGTATATCTCGATTTTTCCAAAGCGTTTGATACCGTGCCGCACAAGAGGTTGGTACACAAAATGAGAATGCTTGGTCTGGGGGAAAATGTGTGTAAATGGGTTAGTAACTGGCTTAGTGATAGAAAGCAGAGGGTGGTTATAAATGGTATAGTCTCTAACTGGGTCGCTGTGACCAGTGGGGTACCGCAGGGGTCGGTATTGGGACCTGTTCTCTTCAACATATTCATTAATGATCTGGTAGAAGGTTTACACAGTAAAATATCGATATTTGCAGATGATACAAAACTATGTAAAGCAGTTAATACAAGAGAAGATAGTATTCTGCTACAGATGGATCTGGATAAGTTGGAAACTTGGGCTGAAAGGTGGCAGATGAGGTTTAACAATGATAAATGTAAGGTTATACACATGGGAAGAGGGAATCAATATCACCATTACACACTGAACGGGAAACCACTGGGTAAATCTGACAGGGAGAAGGACTTGGGGATCCTAGTTAATGATAAACTTACCTGGAGCAGCCAGTGCCAGGCAGCAGCTGCCAAGGCAAACAGGATCATGGGGTGCATTAAAAGAGGTCTGGATACACATGATGAGAGCATTATACTGCCTCTGTACAAATCCCTAGTTAGACCGCACATGGAGTACTGTGTCCAGTTTTGGGCACCGGTGCTCAGGAAGGATATAATGGAACTAGAGAGAGTACAAAGGAGGGCAACAAAATTAATAAAGGGGATGGGAGAACTACAATACCCAGATAGATTAGCGAAATTAGGATTATTTAGTCTAGAAAAAAGACGACTGAGGGGCGATCTAATAACCATGTATAAGTATATAAGGGGACAATACAAATATCTCGCTGAGGATCTGTTTATACCAAGGAAGGTGACGGGCACAAGGGGGCATTCTTTGCGTCTGGAGGAGAGAAGGTTTTTCCACCAACATAGAAGAGGATTCTTTACTGTTAGGGCAGTGAGAATCTGGAATTGCTTGCCTGAGGAGGTGGTGATGGCGAACTCAGTCGAGGGGTTCAAGAGAGGCCTGGATGTCTTCCTGGAGCAGAACAATATTGTATCATACAATTATTAGGTTCTGTAGAAGGACGTAGATCTGGGTATTTATTATGATGGAATATAGGCTGAACTGGATGGACAAATGTCTTTTTTCGGCCTTACTAACTATGTTACTATGTTACTATGTTACTATGTTACCTATGAGATCATCAGAGATTACAGTTTGCGGCTATCACAGTACCCTCTGTGTGAGCCAACTGTCACTTGAGGTGAACTCAAGGAGCACAGTGAATGGCAATATGCATAACCTGGCGGAATCATTGTAGCAGGTTGGATTGCCGGACTGCCCCCTGCGTGACACAGCGGCACCACATTACGGAAGTCCGACAGTGAACCAGTGGAATCATTACAGTGCATCAGATTGGTGAATCACTGTTGGACTGCGTTGCCTACTAGAATTTGTTATATAAAGCAAGCTAAATCTAAGTGGGCAGAAGGACCTGGTCTTTTAGCTTACTAAGTCTGGTATTAAACCACTCCAAGGGACCTGGTCCTTTATCCCACTTGGATTTAGCTTTCTCGCAGCGAGCAGGCTATATCCAAGTTGGCAGAAGGACCTGGTCCTTTAGCCTGCTAAATCTAGTATTAAAAAACTCACAGGGACCTGGTCCTATAGGTGACTGGGATTTAGCTTTCTCACAGACAGCAGGCTAAATCCAAGTTGGCAGAAGGACCTGGTCTTTTAGCCTGCTAAATCTAGTATTAAAAAACTCACAGGGACCTGGTCCTTTAGCCAACTGGGATTTAGCTTTCTCGCAGCGAGCAGGCTATTTCCAAGTTGGCAGAAGGACCTGGTCCTTTAGCCTGCTAAATCTAGTATTAAAAAACTCACAGGGACCTGGTCCTATAGGTGACTGGGATTTAGCTTTCTCACAGACAGCAGGCTAAATCCAAGTTGGCAGAAGGACCTGGTCTTTTAGCCTGCTAGATCTAGTATTAAAACACTCACAGGGACCTGGTCCTTTAGCCAACTGGGATTTAGCTTTCTCACACAGAGCAGGCTAAATCCAACTTGAAAGAAGGACCTGCTCCATTTGGCCAATAGTAACCCCTTCACAACGCATGATGCAGTTACGTCATATATCATAAAAATATAAGAAAAAAAAAAAACGCTTTTGCTCCATTAAAAAAAAATACACAAATTTGGAATTGATGTGTTCAGAAAGGTCTGACCAATCAAAATCTAAAATAATCTGATCGGTAAACGGCATAACGAGAAAAAACTCGAAATGCCATAATTACTTTTTTTTTGGTCGCTGCAACATTGCAATAAAATGAAAAAATCGCTTTTGCTCCATTAAAAAAAATACACAAATTTGGAATTGATGTGTTCAGAAAGGTCTGACCAATCAAAATCTAAAATAATCTGATCGGTAAACGGCATAACGAGAAAAAAACTCGAAATGCCATAATTACTTTTTTTTTTGGTCGCTGCAACATTGCAATAAAATGAAATAAGAGGTGATCAAAACATGGTATCCGTGCCAAAAAGGTATCAATAAGAACGTCCCGCCAAGATAAAAATAAAAATCCCAACTGCGATGTGGATGGAAAAATAAAAAAGTTATGGGAAGGAAAAAAAATGAAAAAAAAAAAAAAAACCGGAAAATCGCCCGAGGGCTAAAACACTCCTAGGTGCATGCATCGAAAAAAATCTGTGGTTGTGTGATCTACAAAAATGATCACCAGTAAATAAAACGGGACGCGGATGAGATTGGGGCAGAATATTGTACACACTGGGATTAAGGGGAAAATTCTTGTGTATAAATGTCACATATAAATAAATGTGTAATCAGATGTCATATCTAGTCTGCGGCTCAATATTACTGCAAAAAATCACATGACAGGATTCATATATATCTATCTATATATATAATTGTCTAAGGGTTTTTTCCGTCTGTCTGTCTTTCTGTCTGTCTGTCTTTCTGTCTGTCTGTCCTGGAAATCCCACGTCTCTGACGGCCTCGACCAATCAGCGACGGGCACAGTATCGACGTAGAAATCCCGCGCCTCTGATTGGTCGAGGCCGCCAGGCCTCGACCAATCAGAGACGGGCACAGCGACGATGATGTCATAATGGTTGCCATGGCGACGATGATGTCATAAAGGTTGCCTCGACCAACCAGCGACGGGCACAGTCTGCCGCGAATTCTGGAATCATCATTGTCCATATACTACGGGGACATGCATATTCTAGAATACCCGATGCGTTAGAATCGGGCCACAATCTAGTCTATATATATAATTGTCTAAGGGTTTTTCCGTCTGTCTGTCTTTCTGTCTGTCTGTCTGTCCTGGAAATCCCGCGTCTCTGATTGGTCGAGGCCGCCAGGCCTCGACCAATCAGAGACCGGCACAGCATCGACGTAGAAATCCCGCGTCTCTGATTGGTCGAGGCCTGGCGGCCTCGACCAATCAGCAACGGGCACAGCGACGATGATGTCATAAAGGACGTAGACATCCCGCGTCTCTGATTGGTCGAGGCCGCCAGGCCTCAACCAATCAGCAATGGGCACAGCGACGATGCTGCTTGGTCCAGGCCGCCAGGCCTCGACCAATCAGCAACGGGCACAGCGACGATGATGTCATAAAGGACGTAGACATCTCACGTTTCTGATTCAGCGACGGGCACAGTATCGACGTAGATGTCATAATGGTTGCCATGGCGACGATGATGTCATAAAGGTTGCCTCGACCAATCAGCGACGGGCACAGTCTGCCGCGAATTCTGGAATCATCATTGTCCATATACTACGGGGACATGCATATTCTAGAATACCCGATGCATTAGAATCGAGCCACAATCTAGTATACAATAAGTGTCCTTCTGTGTACTGGGATTTAGCATTCTTATATAGAGCAGGCTAAATCCAAGTCGGCTAAAGGACCTGGTCCCTCTGCCAACTAGGAAATAGCCGACTCTGTGTGAGAAAGCTAAATCCCAGTTGGCAGAGGGACCAGGTCCTTTAGCCGACTTGGATTTAGCCACAACCTAAATACTAGACTGTGTGGGCTCCTTCCAGGTGTGACGTCATTTCCGGGGTGGTCATACTGGGGGGTGTTCTGACTTAGTACAGGCAGGGAGAGAAGCCGCCATTAGACATGTTTGGCTGCAGTCAGGGCAGGCAGCGGCAATAGTCTAGGCTCTCCCATGAGGACACAGATCCCTGCCGTGTCCTGACTGCACTGTGCCGGTCGGCAGCTCTGGCTCCCACCAGCCAGTGTGCTGCCCCCCACTGAGCAGCCACCCAGAGGCCCCGCCTCCTGCCGTCACGTGGTGCTGACAGAGTCACGGGACTACATTTCCTGGTGTTCCCTGTTTGTCGCTTCCGGAGTGAAGCTTGGGTTGTCAAGTGCGGGTAACGCCGGAATCAGTGATAGTAAACACCGACGAGAAGAAGCGGTTCCCGTTACCGGGAAATTCGCTGGGCGGGGCCATCTCCCGTGATTCCTGTGTCCCGCCGTGCACATCTTGTGGTGAGGTGTGGAGCTCTTCCCAGTAATCCGGCATCATCCTGGCTGCCCCCACTGTGCAGGACTGTGAGAGAACCTGAGCTGTGCTGACATCATCACACTGACCACATCCACTGCAGGGAGGAAGACACAAACAGCTACAACGATAGGACCAGCCCCAGAATGGCCTCAGAGTGGCCCCGAAGAGAGAAATGACTGTGGCCACTGAGGATACACAGATGTGGCCACAATCATTTACCCCCTTACACACATCAGTTACTTCACAGCTGTGAAAGGCATGGCCTTGTAAGGGGACAGATATTGGGGGCAAGGCGTGACCTTGTAACGGGACAGATATCGGGGCGAGGCATGGCCTTGTAAGGGGAGAGATAACGAGGCGAGGCGTAGCCTTGTAAGGGGACAGATATCGGGGCAAGGCATAGTCTTGTAAGGGGACAGATATCGGGGCTAGGAGTGGCCTTGTAAGGGGAGAGATATCGGGGCGAGGCATGGCTTTGTAAGGGGAGAGATATCGGGGCGAGGCATGGCTTTGTAAGGGGAAAGATATCGGGGGCAAGGCATGGCCTTGTAAGGGGAGAGATATCGTGGGCTAGGCATGGCCATGTAGTGACAGATATCGGGGGCGAGGCGTGGCCTTGTAAGGGGAAAGATATTGGGGGCTAGGCATGACCTTGTAAGGAGACAGATATCGGGGCCGACACATGGCTTTGTAGGGACAGATATCAGGGGTGAGGCGTGTCCTTGTAGGGTTAGATTGGGGGCTAGGCGAGGCCTTGTAGGGACTGATATTGGGGTGAGGTGTGGCCTTGTAGGGCAGATATTGGAGGTGTGGCCTTGGAGGGACAGATAGTGGGGGACCAGGCGTGACCTTGTAGGGACTGATACTGAGGGTGTGACGTGGCCATGTAGGGACAGATATTGGATGTGTGGCCTTCCTGCGACAGATATCGGGGGCCAGGCGTGGCCTTGTAGGGACCGATACCGGGGTGAGGCGTGGCCTTGTAGGGCAGATATTGGAGGTGTGGCCTTGGAGTGACAGATAGCGGGGGGCCAGGCATGACCTTGCAGGGACTGATACTGAGAGTGTGACTTGGCCTTGTAAGGACAGATATTGGATGTGTGACCTTCCTGCAACAGATATCGGGGGCCAGGCATGGCCTTGTAGGGACTATCGAAGACGAGGCGTGGCCTTGTAGGAACAGATATTGGAGGGGGGGGCGACACATGGCCTTGTAGGGACTGATACCATGGGGCGAGTCATGGTCTTGTAAGGACTGATACCGGGGGCCAGGCATGGCCTTCTAGGGACTGATACCAGGGGGCGAGGTGTTGCCTTGTAGGGAATTATACCGGGGCCAGGTATTGCCTTGTAGGGACAGATATAGGGGGCCAGGCGTGGCCTTGTTGGCACAGATATGGGGGTCAGGCATGACCTTGTTCGGACAGATATTGGGGGCTAGGTGTTGCCTAGTAGGGACTGATTCCAGGGGGGATAGGCATGGCCTAGTAGGGACAGATATTGGGGGGGCTAGCTATGGTCTTGTAGGGTCAGAAATCGGGGGCAAGGCGTAGCCTTGTAGGGACAAATATTGGTGGCAAGGTGTGGCCTTGTAGGGACAGATATTGGGGGCGAAGCGTGACCATCATGTTTCACTATACTGACACATGGCCTCGTAGGGACTGATACAGGGGGACGAAGCGTGGCCTTGTAGGGAATGATACCGGGGGGGCCAGGCATGGCCTTGTTGGGACAGATATCGGGGTCAGGCGTGGCCTTGTTGGGACAGATATTGGGTGCTAGGTGTTGCCTTGTAGGGACTGATTCGGGGGGGGCTAGGCATGGCCTAGTAGGGACAGATACTGCGGGGGGCTAGGCATGGCCTTCTAAGGGGAAATACATTGAATGTGAGGCGTGGCCTTGTAGGGATAGATATTGGGGCAAGTTGTGGCCTTGAAGGGACAGATATCGAGGCTAGGCGTGGCCTTGTAGGGACAGATATTGGAGGTGTGGCCTTGGAGGGACAGATAGCGGGGGGCCAGGCGTGACCTTGCAGGGACAGATATTGGAGATGTGGCCTTCTTATGACAGATATCGGGGACCAGGCGTGGACTTGAGGGAATGATACCGGGGACGAGGCATGGCCGTGTAGGAACAGATATTGGGCGTGTGGCCTTGTAGGGAGATATCAGAGGCCAGGCGTGGCCTTGTAGGGACTGATACCGGGGGCGAGGTGTGGCCTTGTAGGGACAGAAATCGGGGTCCAGATGTTGCCTTGTAAGGACATATCAGGGGAGAGACGTGGCCTTGTAGGGACAGCGTTGTGAATTCTGCTTTTGGGCTCCCTCCGGTGGTTGTAGGTGGTAATGCAGTTGTCCCTGGGCTGCAGTCCTGGACAGGTGTATCTACTGATTGCAATTCTGACTGGGGTATTTAGGTTTGCAGGACTCATTAATCTTTGCCAGTTGTCAATGTTTCTTGGGAAGTGTTGGACCTCTGTCTGGCTTCTCCTGCTTAGCTGGCAATTCAGCAAAGATAAGTGTCTGTTTCTTTTTCTATGGCACACAAGCTGTGTGCTTGTTTTTTGATTGTATTTCTGCTCTGAGTGTAGGATTCTCTGGAGTTGCAGATATACGTTCCACGTCTTTAGATGGAGGAATTTTTGTATAATCTGCTGTGGATATTTTTGGAAGGGTTTTAATACTGACCGCACAGTACTCTGTCCTATCCTTTCCTATTTTAGCTAGAATGGCCTCTTGTGCTAAATCCTGTTTTCTGCCTGTGTGTCTTTCCTCTCCTACTCACAGCCAATATTTGTGGGGGGCTGCCTATCCTTTGGGGTTCTGCTCTGAGGCAAGGTAGAATTCCTATTTCCATCTATAGGGGTATTTAGTCCTCCGGCTGTGACGAGGTGTCTAGGGTTTGTTAGGTACACCCCACGGCTACTTCTAGTTGCCGTGTTAAGATCAGGATTTGCGGTCAGTATAGTTACCACCTACTCCAGTGAAAGTTTTCATGCTGCTCCAAGGTCACCGGATCATAACAGTACAACTGGCCCATAATGAGTTAAATGCATCTCAAAAGAAGGGAAGAAAGGTGTTGAGCCATTTTTTTTCTTCAGTCTGCTTTATCTTCTCTTCCCTCTTTATCTCTGGGTGGCTGAGGAGCCTTGTGCTAGCATGAATGTTCAGGAATTAGCTTCTCGTGTAGACCAGCTTGCTGCTAGGGTACAGGGTATTTCTGATTATATTGTTCAGACTCCTGTTTTAGAACCAAAGATTCCTACTCCTGATTTGTTTTTTGGTGACACGTCCAAATTTTTGAGTTTTAAAAACAACTGTAAACTGTTTTTTGCTTTGAGACCTCGATCCTCCGGTGATTCCATTCAGCGGGTTAAAATCGTCACCTCCCTGCAGCGTGGCGACCTGCAGGATTGGGCGTTTTCCCTGGAATCTGGGAATCCGGCTTTGCTTAATGTAGACTCCTTTTTTCAGGCTTTAGGATTATTATATGATGAACCTAATTCTGTGGATCAAGCTGAGAAGACCTTGTTGGCCCTGTCTCAGGGTCAAGAGGCGGCAGAATTGTATTGTCAGAAATTCAGAAAATGGTCTGTGTTGACTAAATGGAATAATGATGCTTTGGCGGCAATTTTCAGAAAGGGTCTTTCTGAATCCGTTAAAGATGTTATGGTGGGGTTTCCCACGCCTTCCGGTCTGAGTGATTCTATGTCTCTGGCCATTCAGATTGACCGGCGCTTGCGGGAGCGCAGAACTGTGCGCGCTGTGGCGTTGTCCTCAGAGCAGATTCCTGAGTCAATGCAGTGTGATAGGATTCTGTCTAGAACGGAACGACAAGGATTCAGACATCAGAATAGGTTGTGCTATTGTGGCGACGCTTCTCATGTCATTTCAGTCCAGTCTGCCCTAAGCGGACAAAGAGGATCGCTAATTCATTTACCATCAGTACTGTACAACCTAAATTTCTGTTATCTGTGTCCTTGATCTGCTCATTGTCATCATTTTCTGTCATGGCGTTTGTGGATCCAGGCGCCGTCTTGAACTTAATGGACTTTGAGTTTGCCAGGCGTTGTGGTTTTCCCTTGCAGTCTTTGCAGAACCCTATTCCTTTAAGGGGCATTGATGCTACACCCTTGGCTAAAAATAAGCCCCAGTTTTGGACACAGGTGACCATGCGCATGGCGCCAGCCCATCAGGAAGATTGTCGATTTCTGGTGTTGCATAATTTGCATGATGCTATCGTGCTGGGTTTTCCGTGGTTGCAGGTACATAATCCTGTGTTGGATTGGAAGTCCATGTCTGTGACTAGTTGGGGTTGTCAGGGGGTTCATAATGATGTTCCTTTGATGTCAATCTCCTCTTCTTCCTATTCTGAAATTCCAGAGTTTTTGTCTGATTTTCAGGATGTATTCGATGAGCCCAAGTCCAGCTTCCTCCCACCGCACAGGGACTGCGATTGTGCTATTGACTTGATTCCAGGCTGTAAGTTTCCTAAGGGTCGACTTTTCAACCTGTCTGTGCCTGAACATACCGCCATGCGGAGCTATATTAAGGAGTCTTTGGAGAAAGGGCATATTCGGCCATCTTCTTCATCGTTGGGAGCGGGGTTCTTTTTTGTTGCTAAAAAAGATGGTTCCTTGAGACCCTGTATTGATTATCGCCTCTTGAATAAAATCACGGTCAAGTTTCAATACCCTTTACCTTTGCTTACCGATTTGTTTGCTAGGATTAAGGGAGCTAGTTGGTTTACGAAGATTGACCTTCGGGGGGCATATAATCTTGTTCGTATTAAGCAGGGTGATGAATGGAAAACTGCATTTAACACGCCCGAAGGCCATTTTGAATACCTTGTGATGCCATTCGGGCTCACTAATGCTCCATCTGTTTTTCAGTCTTTCATGCATGATATTTTCCGGACTTATATTGATAAGTTCTTGATTGTATATTTGGACGATATTTTGATTTTTTCCGATGATTGGGAGTCTCATGTGGAACAGGTCAGGATGGTATTTCAGATCCTTCGTGACAATGCCCTGTTTGTGAAAGGGTCTAAGTGTCTCTTTGGGGTGCAGAAGGTTTCTTTTTTGGGCTTTATTTTTTCTCCCTCGTCTATAGAGATGGATCCGGTTAAGGTTCAGGCCATTCATGATTGGATTCAGCCCACATCCGTGAAGAGCCTTCAGAATTTTTTGGGTTTTGCAAATTTTTATCGCCGTTTCATTGCTAATTTTTCCAGCGTGGTTAAACCCTTGACCGATTTGACGAAGAAAGGCGCTGATGTGGCGAATTGGTCCTCTGCAGCTCTCTGCCTTTCAGGAGCTTAAACGTCGATTTACTTCTGCTCCGGTGTTGCGCCAACCGGATGTTTCTCTTCCGTTTCAGGTTGAGGTTGATGCTTCTGAGATTGGGGCAGGGGCCGTTTTGTCTCAGGGGGATCCTGTTGGTTCCTTAATGAAACCGTGTGCCTTCTTTTCCCGTAAGTTTTCGCCTGCTGAACGCAATTATGATGTCGGCAATCGGGAGTTGTTGGCTATGAAGTGGGCGTTTGAGGAGTGGCGACATTGGCTTGAGGGAGATAAGCACCGTATTGTGGTCTTGACCGATCATAAGAATTTGATTTACCTCGAGTCTGCCAAACGGCTGAATCCTAGACAGGCTCGATGGTCCTTGTTTTTTTCCCGTTTTGATTTCGTGGTCTCGTACCTTCCGGGTTCTAAAAACATTAAGGCTGATGCCCTCTCTAGGAGTTTTTTGCCTGATTCTCCTGAGGTCTTAGAACTGGTCGGTATTCTGAAAGAAGGGGTACTCCTTTCTGCCATTTCCCCTGATTTACGACGGGTTCTTCAGGAATTTCAGGCTGACAAACCTGACCGCTGTCCTGTGGGGAAACTGTTTGTTCCTGACAGATGGACTAGTAGAGTGATTTCTGAGGTTCACTGTTCCATGTTGGCTGGTCATCCTGGCATTTTTGGTACCAGAGACTTGGTTGGTAGGTCCTTTTGGTGGCCTTCTTTGTCGCGTGATGTGCGTTCTTTTGTGCAGTCCTGTGGGATTTGTGCGCGGGCCAAGCCTTGTTGTTCCCGTGCTAGTGTGTTGCTTTTGCCATTGCCGTTCCCTGAGAGGCCCTGGACGCATATTTCTATGGATTTTATTTCTGATCTTCCGGTTTCCCAGAGGATGTCGGTTATCTGGGTTGTTTGTGACCGGTTCTCTAAGATGGTTCATTTGGTGCCTTTGCCTAAATTGCCTTCCTCTTCGGATTTGGTTCCGTTGTTTTTTCAGCATGTGGTCCGTTTGCATGGTATTCCGGAGAATATTGTGTCCGACAGAGGTTCCCAGTTTGTTTCTAGGTTTTGGCGGGCCTTTTGTGCTAGGCTGGGAATTGATTTGTCTTTTTCTTCTGCGTTTCATCCTCAGACAAATGGTCAGACCAAGCGAACTAATCAGACTTTGGAGACTTATTTGAGATGCTTTGTGTCTACTGATCAGGATGATTGGGTGGCTTTCTTGCCATTGGCCGAGTTTGCCCTTAATAATCGGGCTAGTTCGGCTACTTTGGTTTCGCCTTTCTTTTGTAATTTTGGTTTTCATCCTCGTTTTTCTTCTGGGCAGGTTGAGCCTTCTGACTGTCCTGGTGTGGATTCTGTGGTTGACAGGTTGCAGCAGATTTGGGCTCATGTGGTGGACAATTTGGTGTTGTCTCAGGAGGCTCAACGTTTTGCTAACCGTCGTCGGTGTGTTGGTTCCCGGCTTTAGGTTGGGGATCTGGTCTGGTTGTCTTCCCGTCATGTTCCTATGAAGGTTTCTTCTCCTAAGTTTAAGCCTCGGTTTATTGGTCCTTATAGGATTTCTGAGATTATTAATCCGGTGTCTTTTCGACTGGCGCTTCCGGCCTCTTTTGCGATCCATAATGTCTTCCATAGATCTTTATTGCGGAAATATGTGGAGCCCGTTGTTCCCTCTGTTGATCCTCCGGCCCCTGTGTTGGTTGATGGGGAGTTGGAATATGTTGTTGAGAAGATTTTGGATTCCCATTTTTCGAGGCGGAAGCTTCAGTACCTTGTCAAATGGAAGGGTTATGGCCGGGAGGATAATTCTTGGGTTTTTGCCTCTGATGTCCATGCCGCTGATTTGGTTCGTGCCTTTCATCTGGCTCATCCTGATCGGCCTGTGAGCTCTGGTGAGGGTTCGGTGACCCCTCCTCAAGGAAAGGGGGGTACTGTTGTGAATTCTGCTTTTGGGCTCCCTCCGGTGGTTGTAGGTGGTAATGCAGTTGTCCCTGGGCTGCAGTCCTGGACAGGTGTATCTGCTGATTGCAATTCTGACTGGGGTATTTAAGTTTGCAGGACTCATTAGTCCTTGCCAGTTGTCAATGTTTCTTGGGAAGTGTTGGACCTCTGTCTGGCTTCTCCTGCTTAGCTGCCAATTCAGCAAAGATAAGTGTCTGTTTCTTTTTCTATGGCACACAACCTGTGTGCTTGTTTTTTGATTGTATTTCTGCTCTGAGTGTAGGATTCTCTGGAGTTGCAGATATACGTTCCACGTCTTTAGTTAGATGGAGGAATTTTTGTATAATCTGCTGTGGATATTTTTGGAAGGGTTTTAATACTGACCGCACAGTACTCTGTCCTATCCTTTCCTATTTTAGCTAGAGTGGCCTCTTGTGCTAAATCCTGTTTTCTGCCTGTGTGTGTCTTTCCTCTCCTACTCACAGCCAATATTTGTGGGGGGCTGCCTATCCTTTGGGGTTCTGCTCTGAGGCAAGGTAGAATTCCTATTTCCATCTATAGGGGTATTTAGTCCTCCGGTGTTTAGATCAGGATTTGCGGTCAGTATAGTTACCACCTACTCCAGTGAAAGTTTTCATGCTGCTCCAAGGTCACCGGATCATAACAGGACAGATACCGGGGCCATGTGTGGCCTTGTAGGGACAGATACTGGGGGCCAGGCGTGGCCTTGTTGGGACAGATATCGGGTGCTAGGTGTTGCCTTGTAGGGACTGATTCCGAGGAGGGCTAGGCATGGCCTAGTAGGGACAGATATTGGGGGGGCTAGGCATGTAAGGGGAAATACATTGGGGGTGAGGCGTGGCCTTGTAGGGAGATATTGGGGGCGAGTTGTGACCTTGTAGGGACAGATACCGGGGGCGACACATGGCCTTGTAGGGACTGATACCGGGGGCGAGGCATGGCCTTGTAGGGACTGATACCAGGAGCTATGCGTGGCCTTGTAGAGACCGATATCGGGGGCTTGGTGTTGCCTTGTAAGGTCTGATTCCATGGGGGCTAGGCATGGCCTAGTAGGGACAGATATTGTGGGGCTAGGAATGGCCTTGTAAGGGGAAATATATTAGGGGCGAGGCGTGGCCTTGTAGGGACAGATATCGGGGGCCAGACGTGGCCTTGAAGGGACAGATATTGGGGGCGAGGCGAGGCGTGGCCATTTAGGGACAGATATTGGGGGCAGAGCCGAGCTGCGGAGCACGAGTTACAGCAGAGGCGGGCATGCAGCCACACTGGAGCACTGGTTATTGCAGAGCCGAGTGTGCAGCTCCCCTGGAGCATGAGTTATAGCAGAGCCGGGCATGCAGCCCCCCCTGGAGCACGGGTTATAGCAGAGCCGGGGCCCCCCTGGAGCACGGGTTATAGCAGAGCCAGGCATGCAGCCCTCCTGGAGCAGGGGTTATAGCAGAGCCAGGCGTGCGGGCCCCTGAAGCACAGGTTACAGCAGAGCCGGGTGTGCGTCCTCCCTGGAGCAAGGGTTATAGCAGAGCTGGGTGTTCGTCCTCGCTGAAGCACGGTTTACAGCAGAGCCAGGCATGCAGCCCTCCTGGAGCACCGGTTACAGAAGAGGCGGGCGTGCGTCCCCGTGAAGCACAGGTTACAGCAGAGCCGGGTGTGCGTCCTCCTGCTGTGCCAGCACTGTACCTGTGCACCTTGTCGATGGCGTCCTGCTCCAGCTTGTCATCCAGCATGGCCTCGTGGATCAGCAGGCTGGTGTCCTTCCCTGATAAAATATGCGTCACATTATGGAATTGCTATTTAGGCGACTGCCTCGCACATGGCCGCCCGCGCTGCCACCATCTTACCCATCCTGACCAGAGCATCGCACAGCATGGTGTCCCCGGAAAACACCAACTTCCAGCCGGACTGGTGGACGATGGCGCAGCCGAAGGCGTTCTTACAGTGACAGACAAAGCAGGTCTGAAAGTGGACGGGCGAGAGGAGGTCATGTGTCATCCTCCAGTCACACCCAGTCATCCTCCAGTCACACCCAGAGCTGCACTCCCAGTTATTCTTATCCTCCAGTCACACCCAGAGCAGCGCTCACCATTCTTACCTCCAGTCACATCAACAGCTGCGCTCACCGTTCTTAGCCTCCAGTCACACCCAGAGCTGCACTCTCAGTTATTCTTATCCTCCAGTCACACCCAGAGCAGCGCTCACCATTCTTACCTCCAGTCACACCCAGAGCTGCGCTCGCAATTCTTATCCTCCAGTCACACCCAGAGCTGCACTCCCAGTTCTTCTTATCCTCCAGTTACACTCAGAGCTGCACTCGCAGTTCTTCTTATCCTCCATTCACACCCAGAGCTGCACTCGCAGTTCTTCTTATCCTCCAGACACACCCAGAGCTGCACTCGCAGTTCTTCTTATCCTCCGGTTACACCCAGAGCTGCGCTCACAGTTGTTCTCTGCTCCGGGCTGATAGCCTTGTACAGTGACTGAAAAAACTGGGGAAGGCGGGCACCATCCAACTCAATAGTTCATGTGTTCAACCTGCAGCATGTGAAAAAACGATACTAATAAAGGGGAGAGCAAAGAGACACGCATAACAGCAGGGATCAACATGCAAAAACCACCAATTTTTATTAATGTCCGTTAACCACACAAAAATTAAAAGCATTTAAAAACACACAAATACAAAACATTGCGCCCATAGGGGGCACGGGCACGGGCTGCTACCTGCCACCTCATGAAAGGGTCAAAGTACCATGTTATACAAATGCAATGCAAATGTATAAATATGATATGTGTCCAACTAAAGTACTCACCTGGCGACACTATATAGATGACGTCCTGTTGCTTCGGACAGGCTCTCTGGAAGAATGCAGAAGATTTATTGAAGGCCTCAGTCAGAACTCTCTTAACATCAGGCTCACTTCAACCATCTCTGAGACATCTATTGAATTTCTGGACATCAAACTGTCTGTCAAGGAGAATCGTATTTCATCCTGCCTCTACTGGAAATCTACAGCGACTAACAGCTTGCTACACTATTCCAGCTTCCATCCAGCACATCTGAAGAACGGGATAGCGAAAGGTCAGTTCCTTAGATTACGTAGGAATTGCAGTTCACAAGACGAATTCCAGGTATTGGCCAAAGATTTAACAAATCGCTTTATCAAAAGACAATATCCACGCAGGATCATTTCAAAGGCATTCCAACAAGCCAAGGAGGTGGATCGCTCAAGTCTTTTCATGCGCCGTTTGCCCGAAAAAGGAAAGCACAGCGCAGGTACCCGATACGTTACTGAAGGCAGAGGAGGCGGCGCACGGAGGGGCTGAGTGATGGGAGGCGGTTGTGTCCGGGGGAAAAGATGTGCCCCCCAGACAGACTACAGGTATGGCGCGCAAATTTTAAAGTATTATTGCAGCGTTGGAAGGGACCCCAAAAAGAAGAGCCATCTTCACAAAATGCAGCATTAGTGCTGCACAAGGTTGCTCTTTTAGTTAAAAACGCCAGGGTGGGGGTGACAGGTTCCCTTTAAGTCTGGCAATAAGATCTTTGGCACCTATCCTTGTGGGGGGTGCCATGTATGCCAATTTATGATCGCACAGGATGGAATGCCTATTGCTTCATCATCTTTCCCTATGCAACCTAAATTTTATTTCAATTGTAGATAGAAGAACTTGGTCTATGCGATCATCTGTGATTGCCCAAAGGTGTATGTCGGTCAAACAACTCAAGAGTTGAGGAGAACAAGTCAACAACATACAGTACAGACCAAAAGTTTGGACACAAAAGATTTTTCTGTATTTTCATGACTATGAAAATTGTACATTCACACTGAAGGCATCAAAACTATGAATTAACATATGTGGAATTATATACTTAACAAAAAAGTGTGAAACAACTGAAATTATGTCTTATATTTTAGGTTCTTCAAAGTAGCCACCTTTTGCTTTGATGACTGCTTTGCACACTCTTGGCATTCTCTTGATGAGCTTCAAGAGGTAGTCACCGGTAATGGTCTTCCAACAATCTTGAAGGAGTTCCCAGAGATGCTTAGCACTTGTTGGCCCTTTTGCCTTCACTCTGCGGTCCAGCTCACCCCAAACCATCTCGATTGGGTTCAGGTCTGGTGACTGTGGAGGCCAGGTCATCTGATCTGGCGTACCACCCCATCACTCTCCTTCTAGGTCAAATAGCCCTTACACAGCCTGGAAGTGTGTTTGGGGTCATTGTCCTGTTGAAAAATGAATGATGGTCCAAATAAACGCAAACCGGATGGAATAGCATGTCGCTACAAGATGCTGTGGTAGCCATGCTGGTTCAGTATGCCTTCAATTTTGAATAAATCCCCAACAGTGTCACCAGCAAAGCACCCCCACACCATCACACCTCCTCCTCCATGCTTCACGGTGGGAACCAGGCATGTAGAATCCATCCGTTCACCTGTTCTGCATCGCAGAAAGACATGGTGGTTGGAACCAAAGATCTCAAATTTGGACTCATCAGACCAAAGCACAGATTTCCACTGGTCTAATGTCCATTCCTTGTGTTCTTTAGCCCAAACAAGTCTCTTTTGCTTGTTACCTGTCTTTAGCAGTGGTTTCCTAGCAGCTATTTTACCATGAAGGCCTGCTGCACAAAGTCTCCTCTTAACAGTTGTTGTAGAGATGTGTCTGCTGCTAGAACGCTGTGTGGCATTGACCTGGTCTCTAATCTGAGCTGCTGTTAACCTGCGATTTCTGAGACTGGTTACTCGGATAAACTTATCCTCAGAAGCAGAGGTGACTCTTGGTCTTCCTTTCCTGGGGCGGTCCTCATGTGAGCCAGTTTCTTTGTAGCACTTGATGGTTTTTGCCACTGCACTTGGGGAGACTTTCAAAGTTTTCCCAATTTTTCAGACTGACTCACCTTCATTTCTTAACCCCTTCGCGACATGCGCCGTACTAGTACTGCGCTGCCGGCATTGCATTAGTGCCAGCAGCAGTACTAGTACGGCGCACCGATCACAGCGGTCTCGCGCTGAGCGCCGCGGTGATCGGGTGCGGGGGTCAGCTGTATATGACAGCTGACACCCCGCAGCAATGCCCACGATCGGCGCTATCGCCGATCGCGGGCATTTAACCCCTCTGATGCCGCTGTCAGTAGTGACAGCGGCATAGAGGGGGAACGCGCAGGGACGGGGGCTCCCTGCACTCTCCCACCGGAGCAACGCAATGAGATCGCGTTGCTCCGGTGACCCGGAAGGAGTCCCCGGATCCAAGATGGCCGCCGGACTCCTTCCGGGTCATGAAGTGACCTGGCTAGCCGGCGCCTGCTGAGAGCAGGCGCTGGAGAGCCAGCTAAGCTGCCTGTCAGATCGTTGATCTGACAGTGTGCTATGCACAGTGTCAGATCAACGATCTGATCTAATACAGAGATGTCCCACCCTGGGACAATGTTAGAAAGTAAAAAAAAAAAAAATAGAATGTGTAAAAAAAAATAAAAAAAAATCCCCAAATAAAAAAAAAAAAACATTTCCCAATAAATCCATTTATTTATGTAAAAAAAAAAAAGTCAATAAATGTACACATATTTGGTATCGCCGCGTCCGTAACGACCCGCTCTATTCTATAAAACTATCCCACTAGTTAACCCCTTCAGTGAACACCGCAAAAAAAAAAAAAAAAAAACAAGGCAAAAAACAACGCTTTATTATCATACAGGCGAACAAAAAGTGGAATAACACGCAATCAAAACGACGGATATAAATAACCATGGTACCGCTGAAAACGTCATCTTGTCCCGCAAAAAAAAAGCCGCCATACAGCATCATCAGCAGAAAAATAAAAAAGTTATAGCTCTCAGAATAATGCGATGCAAAAACAATTATTTTTTTATATAAAAGTTTTTATTGTGTAAAAGCGCCAAAACATAAAAAAAATTACATAAATGAGGTATCGCTGTAATCGTACTGACCCGAAGAATAAAACTGCTTTATCCATTTTACCACACGTGGAACGGTATAAACGCCCCCCCCTAAAAGAAATTCAGGAATTGCTGGTTTTTGTTCATTCCGCCTCCCAAAAATCGGAATAAAAAGCGATCAAAAAATGTCATCTGCCCGAAAATGTTACCAATAAAAACGTCAACTCGTCCCGCAAAAAACAAGACCTCATATGACTCTGTGGGCCAAAATATGGATAAATTATAGCTCTCAAAATGTGGTGATGCAAAAACTATTTTTTGCAATAAAAAGCGTCTTTTAGTGTGTGACAGCTGCCAATCATAAAAATCCGCCAAAAAAACGCTATAAAAGTAAATCAAACCCCCCTTCATCACCCCCTTAGTTAGGGAAAAATAATAAAATGTAAAAAAATGTATTTATTTCCATTTTCCCATTAGTGCTAGGGTTAGGGCTAGGGTTAGGGCTAGGGCTAGGGTTAGGGCTAGGGCTAGGGTTAGGGTTAGGGCTAGGGTTGGGGTTAGGGTTTCAGTTATAATTGGGGGTTTCCACTGTTTAGGCACATCAGGGGGCATCCGATCTCAATTCCAGCCAATTCTGCTTTGAAAAAGTAAAAGAGTGCTCCTTCCCTTCCGAGTTCTCCTGTGTGCCCAAACAGTGGTTCCCCCCAACATATGGGGTATCAGCGTTCTCAGGACAAGTTGGACAACAACTTTTGGGGTCCAATATGTCCTGTTACCCTTGGGAAAATAAAAACATAGGGGATAAAATATCATTTTCGTGGAAAAAAAAAAATGTTTTATTTTCACGGCTCTGCGTTATAAACTGTAGTGAAACACTTGTTGGTTCAAAGCTCTCACAACACATCTAGATAAGTTCCTTGGGGGATCTAGTTTCCAATATGGGGTCACTTGTGGGGGGTTTCTACTGTTTAGGTACATCAGGGGCTCTGCAAATGCAACATGACGCCTGCAGACCAATCCATCTAAATCTGCATTTCAAATGGCGCTCCTTCCCTTCCGAGCTCTGCCGTGCACCCAAACAGTGGTTCCCCCCAACATATGGGGTATCAGCGTTCTCAGGACAAGTTGGACAACAACTTTTGGGGTCCAATTTGTCCTGATACCCTTGGGAAAATAAAAACATAGGGGATAAAATATCATTTTCGTGGAAAAAAAAATATTTTTTATTTTCACGGCTCTGCGTTATAAACTGTAGTGAAACACTTGTTGGTTCAAAGCTCTCACAACACATCTAGATAAGTTCCTTGGGGGGTCTAGTTTCCAATATGGGGTCACTTGTGGTGGGTTTCTACTGTTTAGGTACATCAGGGGCTCTGCAAATGCAACATGACACCTGCAGTCCATTCCATCTAAGTCTGCATTTCAAACGGTGCTCCTTCCCTTCCGAGCTCTGCCATGCACTCAAACGGTGGTTCCCCCCCACATGTGGGGTATCAGCGTACTCAGGACAAATTGGACAATAACATTTGTGGTCCAATTTCTCCTGTTACCCTTGGGAAAAAAAAATGCGGGCTAAAACATCATTTTGTGGAAAGAAAAAATGATTTTTTAATTTTCACAATGCTACATTCTAAACTTTAGTGAAACAATTGGGGGTTAAAAGTGCTCACCACACATCTAGATAAGTTCCTTAGGGGGTCTTCTTTCCAAAATGGGGTCACTTGTGGGGGGTTTCCACTGTTAAGGCACGTCAGGGGCTCTCCAAATGCGACATGGCGTCCGATCTCAATTCCAGCCAATTTTGCATTGAAAAGTCAAATGGCACTCCTTCCCTTCCGAGCTCTGCCATGCGCTCAAACAGTGGTTTATCCCCATATATGAAGTATCGACGTACTCAGGACAAATTGCACAACAACTTTTGGGGTCCAATTTATCCTTTTACCCTTGGGAAAATAAAAAATTTGGGGCAAAAAGATCATTTTTTGTGAAAATTAATAAAAAAAAATTTTTTACGGCTCTACATTATAAACTTCTGTGAAGCACTTGGAGGTTCAAAGTGCTCACCACACATCTAGATTAGTTCCTTAGGGGGTCTACTTTCCAAAATGGTGTCACTTGTGGGGGTTTCCACTGTTTAGGCACATCAGGGGCTCTCCAATCGTGACATGGGCTCCGATCTCAATTCCAGAAAATCTTGCATTGAAAAGTCAAATGGCGCTCCTTCCCTTCCGAGCTCTGCCATGTGCCCAAACAGTGGTTTACCCCCACATATGGGGTATCGGCGTACTCAGGACAAATTGTACAACGACTTTTGTGGTCCAATTTCTCCTGTTACCCTTGGTAAAATGAAACAAATTGGACCTGAAGTAAAAATTTTGTGAAAAAAAAGTTAAATGTTCAATTTTTTTAAACATTCAAAAAATTCCTGTGAAGCACCTGAAGGGTTAATAAACTTTTTGAATGTGGTTTTGAGTACCTTGAGGGGTGCAGTTTTTAGAATGGTGTCACTTTTGGGCATTTTCTGTCATATAGACCCCTCAAAGTCACTTCAAGTGTGAGGTGGTCCGTAAAAAAATGGATTTGCAAATTTTGTTGCAAAAATGAGAAATCGCTGGTCAACTTTTAACCCTTATAACGTCCTAACAAAAAAAAATTATGTTTCCAAAATTGTGCTGATGTAAAGCAGACATGTGGGAAATGTTGTTTATTAACTATATTATGTGATATAACTCTCTAATTTAAGGGCATAAAAACTAAGAGTTTGAAAATTGCTAAATTTTCATAATTTCCGACAAATTTTTTTTTTTTTCACAAATAAATCCACGTCATATCGAAGAAGTTTTACCACTATCATGAAGTACAATATGTCACGAGAAAACAGTGTCAGAATCACCAGGATCCGTTGAAGCGTTTCAGAGTTATGACCTCATAAAGTGACAGTGGTCAGAATTGTAAAAATTGGCCCTGTCACTTAGGTGAAAACAGGCTTTGGGGTGAAGGGGTTAAAGTAATGATGGCCACTCAGTTTCTTTACTTAGCTGCTTTTTTCTTGCCATAATACAAATTCTAACAGTCTATTCAGTAGGACTATCAGCTGTGTATCCACCAGACTTCTGCATAACACAACTGATGGTCCCAACCCCATTTATAAGGCAAGAAATCCCACTTATTAAACCTGACAGGGCACACCTGTGAAGTGAAACCCATTTCCGGTGACTACCTCTTGAAGCTCATCAAGAGAATGCCAAGAGTGTGCAAAGCAGTCATCAAAGCAAAAGGTGGCTACTTTGAAGAACCTAGAATATAAGACATAATTTCAGTTGTTTCACACTTTTTTGTTAAGTATATAATTCCACATGTGTTAATTCATAGTTTTGATGCCTTCAGTGTGAATGTACAATTTTCATAGTCATGAAAATACAGAAAAATCTTTAAATGAGAAGGTGTGTCCAAACTTTTGGGCTGTACTGTATCTCCAACAGCTCTACAGTCATGGATAAAAATTTTGAGAATGAGACAAATATTAATTTTTCCAAAGTCTACTGCTTAATTTTTTCTAATGGCAATTTGCATATACTGCTGAATGTCAGAGTGATCAGCTTAACAGCAATTTCTGTACTTGCAAAGTCAATATTTGCCCAGAAAATGAACTTTAACCCCCAAAACACATTTCAACATCATTGCAGTCCTGCCTTAAAAGGAGCAGCTAACATCGTTTTAGTGATTGATCCATTAACACAGGTGTGGGTGTTGATGAGGACAGGGCTGGCGATCAATCAGTCATGATTAAGTAAGAATGACATTACTGGACACTTTAAAAGGAGGCTGGTACTTGGTATCATTGTTTCTCTTCAGTTAACCATGGTTATCTCTAAAGAAACACGTGCAGCCATCATTGCACTGCACAAAAATGGCCTAACAGGGAAGAGTATCGCAGCTACAAAGATTGCACCTCAGTCAACAATCTATCGCATCAAGAACTTCAAGGAGAGAGCTTCCATTGTTGTCAAAAAGGCTCCAGTGTGCCCAAGAAAGACCAGCAAGCGCCAGGACCGTATCTTAAAACTGTTTCAGCTGCGGGATCGGACTACCAGCAGTGCCGAGCTTGCTCAGGAATGGCAGCAGGCTGGTGTGAGTGCTTCTGCACGCACTGTGAGGTGGAGACTCTTTGAGCAAGGCCTGGTTTCAAGGAGGGCAGCAAAGAAGCCACTTCTCTCCAGAAAAAACATCAGGGACCGACTGATATTCTGCAAAAGGTACAGGGAGTGGACTGCTGAGGACTGGGGCAAAGTCATTTTCTCTGATGAATCCCCTTTTTGTTTGGGACATCTGGAAACAGCTTATTCGGAGAAGAAGAGGTGAGCGATACCACCAGACTTGTCTCATGCCAACTGTAAAGCATCCTGAAACCATTCATGTGTGGGGTTGCTTCTCAGCCAAGGGAATCGGCTCACTCACAGTCTTGCCTAAAAACACAGCCATGAATAAAGAATGGTACCAGAATGTCCTCCAAGAGCAACTTCTCCCAACCGTCCAAGAGCAGTTTGGCGCCCAACAATGCCTTTTCCAGCATGATGGAGCACCTTGCCATAAAGCAAAGGTGATAACTAAATGGCTCATGGAACAAAACATAGAGATTTTGGGTCCATGGCCTGGAAACTCCCCAGATCTTAATCCCATTGAGAACCTGTGGTCAATCATCAAGAGACGGGTGGACAAACAAAAACCAACAAATTCTGGCAAAATGCAAGCATTGATTATGCAAGATTGGACTGCTATCAGTCAGGATTTGGTCCAGAAGTTGATTGAGAGCATGCCAGGGAGAATTGCAGAGGTCTTGAAGAAGAAGGGTCAACACTGAAAATATTGACTTGCTGCATTAACTCATTCTAACTGTCAATATAACCTATTGGTACACATAATATGATTTCAATTATATTTCTGTATGTGATATAAACATCAGACAAACACTAATAAAAACTAGAGGGCAGCAGATAATGTGAAAATATAATTTTGGTGTCATTCTCAAAAATTTTGGCCATGACTGTACAGCTAAAAATGATCGGGAGAAGGGCAAAGCAATAAGCTCAGTGGCGCAATTTTCTCGACATTCATAAGAGCAGCATCAAAGGCCTAAAAATTATGGGACTTGAAGGCATTAACGTTAACATCAGAGGTGGCAACATTACGAACCAACTACTGAGGTGCAAATCCAAATGGATTTATGATCTACGGAGCCTTGCTCCTTCGGGATTAAATGAGGAACTTTTGTTCAAGGGCTACTACAGGCAACTTTAGCAAGGATAATCATTGAGCCCTCTCTATTAGAAACAAAGTTCATTCTGGTTTGGACACAATACCTTGTGACTGGGCCCCCCTTAGTGACTGGGCCAATTTTTTTAAATCTGACCAGTGTCACTTTATGTGGTAATAACTCTGGAACGCTTCAACACATGCCAGTGATTTTGAGACTGTTTTTTCGTGACACATTGTACTTTATGAGAATAGTAAATTTAGGTCGATATATTTTGAATTTATTCATAAAAAATATCAGAAATTTGCGAAAAATGTTAAAAACTTTGCAATTTTCAAACTTTGAATGATTATCCCTTTAATCCAGATAGTCATACCACAGCAAAACATTAATAAATAACATTTCCCACATGTTGGCTTTACATCAGCACCATTTGTAAAATGTTATTTTATTTTGTTAGCATTTTAGGAGGTTTAAAAATATAGCAGTAATATTTCATTTTTTTCAAGGAAATTTGCCAAATGTATTTTTTAGAGACCTATCCAGGTTTGAAGTGACTTAAGGGGACAAATATATTGGGAAACCCAAAAGTTATACCATTTTAAAAACAGCACCCCCTGACATATTGAAAACTGCAGTCAGGTAGTTTATTAACCCTTCAGGTGCTTTTCAGGAATTAATGCAAAGTGACATAACAGAAATGAAAGTGTGTATTTTTACCACCTAAATGCGGCTAACTTCCGAACAGGTTACAACAGCCGGCAGAAAGATATGGACAGTGCCAACACAGATAGCGGCTGATGCAGCAAGTTGTCAGCTATAGTGTACAGCCGACAGCTGCTGGATTGTCACCTGTATGGGGAGGCTAGTCTCTTATATCTCAGGTCAGTTAAAAGACGTATTGGTGGTGATTAAGGGGTTAATACCATTTTAATCTATGTATTATCCCTTTTTTTGCTCCTGATTGGTACCTAGTATAAAGATTTAAATGTCATTAAATGCCTCCCTATAGGCATTCTTGATATTGGACCCAGTAATGTGTGTTAAGGTACCGTTACACTAAACGACTTACCAACGATCCCGACCAGCGATATGACCTGGCCGTGATCGTTGGTAAGTCGTTGTGTGGTCGCTGGGGAGCTGTCACACAGACAGCTCTCTCCAGCGACCAACGATCCGGGGAACGACTTCGGCATCGTTGAAACTGTCTTCAACGATGCCGAAGTCCCCGGGTAACCAGGGTAAACATCGGGTTACTAAGTGCAGGGCCACGCTTAGTAACCCGATATTTACCCTGGTTACCATTGTAAAAGTAGAAAGAAAAAAAACACTACATACTCACATTCTGAGGTCTGTCACGTCCCCCGGCGTCAGCTTCCCGCACTGACAGTGTCAGCGCCGGCTGTAAAGCAGAGCACAGCGGTGACGTCACCGCTGTGCTCTGCTTTACGGCCGGCACTGACAGTCAGTGCAGGGAAGCAGTGAAGCTTATTAACTGGACAGTAGGGGCCATTCTCGGGGACGGGGGGCTGTGCTGTATACTACTACTTGGGCTGCGTGTGCTGTATTCTACTGTGTGGGCTGTATACTACTACGTGGGCTGTGTGTGATGTATACTACTGCGTGGGCTGTGTGTGCTGTATACTACTGTGTGGCCTGTATACTACTGTGTGGGCTGTGTGTCCTGTATACTACTGTGTGTGCTGTATACTATGTGGGCTGTGCTGTATACTACTGCGTGGGCTGTGTGTGCTGTATACTACTGTGTGGGTTGTGTGTGCTGTATACTATGTGGGCTGTGCTGTATACTACTACGTTGGTTGTACTGTATACTATGTGGTCTGTGCTATATTATGCAGGCTGGGCTATATACTATTCGGGTTGTGCTATATACTATGCGGGTTGTGCTATACACTCCCTGACACTAGTTGTGTCGCTTATCCATGTTATGTAAATAAAAGCTTATAACCTGACGTTAAATTCATCCATTGGTTGTATAAATTATCCTTTTGAAAGCTGAAACCCTTTGAAATGTGGTTTAGGTTAAGAAAATAAATTGGCATCAATGCAGAAATATTGATCAGTTAATCAACACAGAATGGTCAGATTTTGGCAAGACAAAAGTTTTGTCGCCCACAGAAAGTAATGTGATATTCAAACAAATAATTAACTTAAAATACAAATATATGCTGCATAACATTGCTGAATGAAGTTGTGAATGAAGAGTCATATTTATTATTTTGTGTGACTTCCATGAGCTTGAAGGACTGCATCCATGCGGTTCAACAATGATTCATACAATTTATTAATGAAGTCATCAGGAATAGCACAGAATGCAGTCTTACATGCCTGTTGTGGGTTCTGTTTTTGGGCTCCCTCTGGTGGTTACTGATGGTACTGGGTGACTTGTGTTCTCTGCGGTCTCTGGTGTCCACCTGTTCCATCAGGTTATGGGAGTTTCCTATTTAACCTGGCTTTTTTGTCATTTCCTCGCCGGCTATCAATGTAATCAGCGTGTCTTTTTACCTCTGCTCCCTGCGTCTGTTATCTTCAGGACAAGCTAAGTTTTGATTTTCCTGTTCCACGTTTTGCTTACTTTTTGTCTTAGTCCAGCTTGCAGATATGTGATTCTTTGCTGCTGGTTGCTCTAGTGGGCTGAAATTACTCCTCATGTCCCATGAGTTGGCACATGAGTTCAAGTAATTTCAGGATGGTTTTTTTAAGGGTTTTTCGCTGACCGCGCAGTTCACTTTTGTATCCTCTGCTATCTAGCTTTAGCGGGCCTCATTTTTGCTGATTCTATTTTCATAACTACGTATGTGCTTTCCTCTCATTTCACCGTTATTACATGTGGGGGGCTGCTATTTCTGTGGGGTGTTTCTCTGGAGGCAAGTAAGGTCTGTGTTTCTTCTAATAGGGGAAGTTAATCCTTCGGCTGGCGCGAGACGTCTAGGAATCATCGTAGGCACGTTCCCCGGCTACTGCTAGTTGTGTGTTTAGGTTCAGGATCGCGGTCAGCTCAGGTTCCATCACCCTAGAGCTTGTTTTGTTTTTGTGCTTGTCCTTTTGTGATCCCCTGCCATTGGGATCATGACAGTATAGCCGGACGAAAAAAATTGGTCATCGTTTTGGCTGAAGTAGGAGGAAAAGTAGTCTGAGGAAGTTTTTTTTTTTTTTTTTTTTTTCCTCCTCAGTGTTTGCTGCCTAGCCTTAATTGCAGCTTGGCTGCTTCTTTCCTCCTCTTAATCCTTGAATGGCTCTGACCTCAGCTGTTTATCATGGACGTCCAGAGTTTGGCTTCCAGCCTGAATAATCTTGCTGTTAAGGTTCAAAATATACAAGATTTTGTTGTACATACGCCTATGTCTGAACCTAGAATTCCTATCCCAGAGTTTTTTTCTGGAGATAGATCTAGTTTTCTGAATTTTAGGAACAATTGCAAGTTGTTTCTTTCCTTGAAATCTCGCTCCTCTGGAGACCCTGCTCAGCAAGTCAAGATTGTTATATCTTTCCTGCGGGGTGACCCTCAGAATTGGGCATTTGCATTGGAACCAGGGGATCCTGCGTTGCTCAATGTGGATGCGTTTTTTCTGGCATTGGGTTTGCTCTATGAGGAACCTAACCTAGAGATTCAGGCTGAAAAAGCTTTATTGGCTCTCTCTCAGGGGCAAGATGAAGCAGAAATATATTGTCAGAAATTTCGGAAATGGTCGGTGCTTACTCAGTGGAATGAGTGCGCTCTGGCTGCAAAATTCAGAGATGGCCTTTCTGAGGCCATTAAAGATGTTATGGTGGGGTTCCCGGCGCCTACAGGTCTGAATGAGTCCATGACTATGGCTATTCAGATTGATCGGCGTTTACGGGAGCGCAAACCTGTGCACCATTTGGCGGTGTCTTCTGAACAGGCACCTGAGATAATGCAATGTGATAGAATTCAGTCCAGAAGTGAACGGCAAAATTATAGGCGGAAAAATGGATTGTGTTTTTATTGTGGTGATTCAGCTCATGTTATATCAGCATGCTCTAAACGCACAAAAAAGGTTGATAAGTCTGTTGCCATTGGTACTTTACAGTCTAAGTTCATTCTGTCTGTGACTCTGATTTGTTCATTATCATCCATTTCCGTCGATGCCTATGTGGATTCAGGCGCTGCCCTGAGTCTTATGGATTGGTCATTTGCCAATCGCTGTGGGTTTAGTCTGGAACCTCTGGAAGTTCCTATTCCTTTGAAAGGAATTGACTCTACACCTTTGGCTATGAATAAACCTCAGTACTGGACACAAGTGACCATGCGTATGACTCCCGTTTATCAGGAGGTGATTCGCTTCCTGGTACTGTATAATTTACATGATGTCTTAGTGCTTGGTCTGCCATGGTTACAAACTCATAACCCAGTCCTGGACTGGAAAACAATGTCTGTGTTAAGCTGGGGATGTCAGGGGCTTCATGATGATGCATCTCCGATTTCTATCGCTTCATCTACTCCTTCTGAGGTTCCGGTATTTTTGTCTGATTATCGGGATGTTTTTGAGGAGCCTAAGCTCAGTTCGCTTCCTCCTCACAGGGATTGCGATTGTGCTATAGATTTGATTCCTGGCAGTAAATTCCCTAAAGGTCGTTTGTTCAATCTGTCAGTGCCAGAGCATACTGCTATGCGGAATTATGTTAAGGAGTCTTTGGAAAAGGGACATATCCGTCCATCTTCGTCCCCTTTGGGAGCAGGTTTTTTTTTCGTGGCCAAAAAAGATGGTTCCTTGAGGCCTTGCATAGATTATCGTCTTTTGAATAAGATTACAGTCAAATATCAGTATCCTTTGCCATTGTTGACTGATTTGTTCGCTCGCATTAAGGGGGCTAAATGGTTCACTAAGATTGATCTTCGGGGTGCGTATAATCTTGTGCGGATAAGGCAGGGTGATGAGTGGAAAACCGCATTTAATACGCCTGAGGGCCATTTCGAGTATTTGGTGATGCCTTTTGGACTTTCTTATGCTCCTTCTGTCTTCCAGTCTTTTATGCACGATATTTTCCGTGAATATCTGGATAAATTTATTATCGTGTATTTGGATGATGTTTTTTTTTTTTCTGATGACTGGGAGTCTCATGTTCAGCAGGTCAGGAAGGTGTTTCAGGTCCTGCGGGCCAATTCTTTGTTTGTAAAGGGTTCTAAATGTCTCTTTGGAGTCCAGAAGATTTCTTTTTTGGGGTATATTTTTTCCCCTTCTACTATTGAGATGGATCCCGTCAAGGTTCAGGCTATTTGTGACTGGACGCAGCCTACATCTCTTAAGAGTCTACAGAAGTTCTTGGGCTTTGCTAATTTTTATCGTCGCTTCATAACTAATTTTTCTAGTGTTGTTAAGCCTTTGACGGATTTGACTAAGAAGGGTGCTGATGTTACTGATTGGTCTCCTGCGGCTGTGGAGGCCTTTCAGGAAATTAAGCGCCGGTTTTCTTCTGCTCCTGTGTTGCGTCAGCCAGATACGTCGCTTCCTTTTCAGGTTGAGGTTGATGCTTCCGAGATCGGAGCGGGGGCGGTTTTGTCACAGAGAAGCTCCGATGGCTCAGTGATGAAGCCATATGCGTTCTTTTCTAGAAAATTTTCGCCCGCTGAACGGAATTATGATGTTGGTAATCGGGAGCTTTTGGCCATGAAGTGGGCATTTGAGGAGTGGCGTCATTGGCTTGAGGGTGCTGGACATCGTGTGGTGGTCTGTCATGATCCCAATGGCAGGGGATCACAAAAGGACAAGCACAAAAAACAAAACAAGCTCTAGGGTGATGGAAACTGAGCTGACTGCAATCCTGAACCTCAACACACAACTAGCTGTAGCCGGGGAACGTGCCTACGATGATTCCTAGACGTCTCGCGCCAGCCGAAGAACTAACTTTCCCTATTAGAAGAAACACAGACCTCTCTTGCCTCCAGAGAAACACCCCACAGAAATAGCAGCCCCCCACATGTAATGACGGTGAAATGAGAGGAAGCACATACGTAGTTATGAAAACAGATTCAGCAAAATGAGGCCCGCTAAAACTAGATAGCAGAGGATACAAAAGTGAACTGCGCGGTCAGCGAAAAACCCTACAAAAAACCATCCTGAAATTACTTGAACTCATGTTCCAACTCATGGAACATGAGGAGTAATATCAGCCCACTAGAGCAACCAGCAAAAAGGAATCACATATCTGCAAGCTGGACTAAGACAAAAATTAAGCAAAACGTGGAACAGGAAAATCAAAAACTTAGCTTGTCCTGAAGAATACAGAAGCGGGAAGCAGAGGTAACAAGACACACTGATTACATTGATAGCCGGCGAGGAAATGACAAGAAAGCCAGGTTAAATAGGAAACTCCCATATCCTGATAGAACAGGTGGACACCAGAGACCGCAGAGAACACAAGTCACCCAGTACCATCTGTAACCACCAGAGGGAGCCCAAAAACAGAATCCACAACAGTGGTCTTGACTGATCACAAAAATCTGATGTACCTTGAGTCTGCCAAGCGTCTGAATCCTAGACAGGCTCGTTGGTCACTGTTTTTCTCCCGTTTCAATTTTGTGGTTTCATACCTGCCAGGTTCAAAGAATGTGAAGGCGGATGCTCTTTCTAGGAGTTTTGTGCCTGACTCCCCTGGAAATTCTGAGCCCACTGGTATCCTTAGGGATGGGGTGATTTTGTCGGCTGTCTCCCCAGACTTGCGACGTGCTTTGCAGGAGTTTCAGGCGGATAAACCTGATCGTTGTCCGCCGGAAAGACTGTTTGTTCCGGATAATTGGACCAGTAGAGTCATCTCCGAGGTCCATTCTTCTGTGTTGGCAGGTCATCCTGGAATATTTGGTACTAGAGACTTGGTGGCCAGGTCTTTTTGGTGGCCTTCCTTGTCGAGGGATGTGCGTTCTTTCGTGCAGTCTTGTGGAGTTTGCGCTCGGGCTAAGCCTTGCTGTTCTCGGGCCAGTGGATTGTTGTCACCTTTGCCTATCCCGAAGAGGCCTTGGACGCACATTTCCATGGACTTTATTTCGGATCTCCCTGTCTCTCAAAAAATGTCCGTCATATGGGTTGTGTGTGACCGCTTTTCTAAGATGGTTCATCTGGTACCCTTGCCTAAGTTACCTTCCTCCTCTGAGTTGGTCCCTCTGTTTTTTCAAAACGTTGTCCGTTTGCATGGCATTCCGGAGAACATCGTTTCTGACAGGGGATCCCAGTTTGTGTCTAGATTTTGGCGGACGTTCTGTGCTAAGATGGGCATTGATTTGTCCTTTTCGTCTGCATTCCATCCTCAGACGAATGGCCAGACGGAACGAACTAATCAGACTTTGGAAACTTATTTGAGGTGTTTTGTTTCTGCTGATCAAGATGACTGGGTTTCTTTTTTGCCGCTTGCCGAGTTTGCCCTTAATAATCGGGCTAGTTCTGCTACCTTGGTTTCTCCTTTCTTTTGTAATTCGGGGTTTCATCCTCGTTTTTCCTCTGGTCAGGTGGAGCCTTCTGATTGTCCTGGAGTGGACATGGTGGTGGATAGGTTGCATCAGATTTGGAGTCATGTGGTGGACAATTTGAAGTTGTCCCAGGAGAGGGCTCAGCAGTTTGCTAATCGCCGTCGCCGCGTGGGTCCTCGACTTCTTGTTGGGGACTTGGTGTGGTTGTCTTCTTGTTTTGTTCCTATGAAGGTCTCTTCTCCTAAGTTCAAGCCTCGGTTCATCGGTCCCTATAGGATCTTGGAAATTCTTAACCCTGTGTCGTTTCGTTTGGATCTCCCGGCATCGTTTGTTATTCATAATGTGTTCCATCGGTCGTTGTTGTGGAAGTATGAGGTACCTGTTGTTCCTTCGCTTGAGCCTCCTGCTCCGGTGCTGGTGGAGGGTGAATTGGAGTATGTTGTGGAGAAGATCTTGGATTCTCGTGTTTCCAGACGGAAACTCCAGTATTTGGTCAAGTGGAAGGGTTATGGTCAGGAGGATAATTCTTGGGTGATTGCCTCTGATGTTCATGCTGCCGATTTGGTCCGTGCTTTTCATAGGGCTCATCCTGGTCGCCCTGGTGGTTCTCGTGAGGGTTCGGTGACCCCTCCTCAGGGGGGGGGGGGTACTGTTGTGGGTTCTGTTTTTGGGCTCCCTCTGGTGGTTACTGATGGTACTGGGTGACTTGTGTTCTCTGCGGTCTCTGGTGTCCACCTGTTCCATCAGGTTATGGGAGTTTCCTATTTAACCTGGCTTTTTTGTCATTTCCTCGCCGGCTATCAATGTAATCAGCGTGTCTTTTTACCTCTGCTCCCTGCGTCTGTTATCTTCAGGACAAGCTAAGTTTTGATTTTCCTGTTCCACGTTTTGCTTTATTTTTGTCTTAGTCCAGCTTGCAGATATGTGATTCTTTGCTGCTGGTTGCTCTAGTGGGCTGAAATTACTCATGTCCCATGAGTTGGCACATGAGTTCAAGTAATTTCAGGATGGTTTTTTGAAGGGTTTTTCGCAGACCGCGCAGTTCACTTTTGTATCCTCTGCTATCTAGCTTTAGCGGGCCTCATTTTTGCTGATTCTATTTTCATAACTACGTATGTGCTTTCCTCTCATTTCACCGTTATTACATGTGGGGGGCTGCTATTTCTGTGGGGTGTTTCTCTGGAGGCAAGTGAGGTCTGTGTTTCTTCTAATAGGGGAAGTTAATCCTTCGGCTGGCGCGAGACGTATAGGAATCATCGTAGGCATGTTCCCCGGCTACTGCTAGTTGTGTGTTTAGGTTCAGGATCGCGGTCAGCTCAGGTTCCATCACCCTAGAGCTTGTTTTGTTTTTGTGCTTGTCCTTTTGTGATCCCCTGCCATTGGGATCATGACACATGCCTCCCAGAGTTCATCTAGATTCTTTGGTTTTGTCTTCCAAGCTTCCTCTTTCATCCTACCCCAAACATGCTCAATGATAGGTCTGCCACCCTACCCGTGCCCTCTGCTCCGCTAATGACCTGAGGTTAGCATCCTCAATAATCAGAATCTCCCACTCCCATCTCCAAGACTTCTCGCGTGCTGCTCCGATTCTTTGGAATGCACTACCTAGGTTAATACGATTAGTCCCCAATCCCCCAAGTTTTAAGCGTGCCCTAAAAACTCATTTGTTCAGATTGGCCTACCGCTTCAACGCATTAACCTAACTATCCCTGTGTGGCCGATTTAAAAAAAACAAAAAAAAAAACTTAAACCATAATCAGGTTCCTCGCATCATGTTCTCATACACTTTATGCAGTTAATAGCCCTCTGTGTCTGTACTGCTACATACTTAAGCTGTTAACTGGTTCATGCAGCTTTACATGAACACCCGAGCCTTACACTATGGCTGGTCCGAATAACTAAAGCAATTGTTACCATCCACCTCTCGTGTCTCCCCTTTTCCTCATAGTTTGTAAGCTTGCGAGCAGGGCCCTCATTCCTCTTGGTACAGTATCTATTATGAACTGTGATTTCTGTTATGCTGTAATGTCTATTGTCTGTACAAGTCCCCTCTATAATTTGTAAAGCGCTGCGGAATATGTTGGCGCTATATAAATAAAATTATTATTATTATTATTATTATTATTAATGATGTTCATGTCTGGTGACTGGGCTGTCCAGTCCTTGAGCACCTTGATCTTTTTTGCCTGGAGGAACTTAGTTGTAGAGATGGATGTATGACATGGAGCACCATCCTGCTACAGAATTTGACCCCTTTTATGATTTGGAATATAAGAGGTAGCTAATACTTCTTGATATTTTAGGCTTTTGATATTGCCTTCCACCTTGCAAATGTTTTGCACCCCCATACTGAATGTAACCCCAGACCATGATCTTTCCACCACCAAATTTAACTGTTTTCTGGGTTTATTTTGGATCCATACGGGCTCCAGTAGGTCTCCTGCAGTATTTGCGGCAGCTGTGGTGCAATTCTACTGATGATTCATCAGAGAAATCCACCGTCTGCCACTTTTCCGGCGTCCATCTGTTTAGCAGGCTGTGGGACTTTGCAAATGTCACTCGGTTTTTTATTTGCCTTTTGTTTAGTGCTGGCTTCTGGGCACTGATTCGACCATGGAGGCCATTTCGAGACAGAATCCTACAAACTGTTCTAGTTGACACAGGGACTTGAGGTGACAGGCCTGTTGGAGCTCTGCTGCAGTGGAAGAGGGGCTTGCTTTGGATTTTCTAACCAACAAACGTTCCTCCTGAGCAGTTGTCTTGCGGGGTCTGCCGGACATGGGCTTGTCAAACACATCTCCAGTCTCTTCAAATGTTTTTTTTAATTCTTTGTACTTGACGCTGAGACACATTAAAAGTGCCAGCCACCTCTGCAGTGGATCTGGTCTTCAGTCTCTTAATAATCCAGGCTTAGGTCACAGGGTGAATTTTTGGCATGTTGTCAGAGCTCAAGTTGCAGTTCAAGTGATGGTCTGGGGTGCTGGGTTTTTTTTTTTATACACACACACTAATGAACCGATCATTTACCAAGCACAGGTGAAAATGTAAACTAGGGTTGAGTGCATTATATGACCAGGCGACAAAACTTTTGTCTTGCCAAAATCTGACCATTCTGTGTCCATTAACTGATCAATATTTCTGCATTGATGCCAATTTATTTTCTTAAGCTAAACCACATTTCGGAGGGTTTCTGCTTTCAAAAGAATAATTTATGCAACCTATGGATGAAATTAACGTCAGGTTATAAGCTTTTATTTACATAACATGGATAAGCGACATAACTTCTGTCAGGGAGTGTATACTATGCGGGTTGTGCTATATACTATGCGGGCTTTGCTATATACTATGGGGGTATATTATAGTCTATGGGGGAGGCCGTGTTATATACTATGTGGCTGTGTTATATACAATTGTGGGGGTATATTATATTCTATGTGGGAGGCTATGTTATTTACTATGGGGGGCTGCATTATATTCTATGGGGGCTACATTATACATTATGGGGAGCTGGGCTGTATTACATTCTATGGGGGCTGTATTAGATTTTATGAGGAATGATTGCATCATACTCTTTGATGGGGCTGCATTATATTCTATGGGGAGGTGGGCTGTATTACATTCTATTCGGAGCTACATTATATTCTATGGGGGGCTGTATTATATTTATATTCTATGAGAGGTGATTGCATCATACTCTGAGGGGGCTGCATTAAACTATGAGGGGGGCTGCATTATATTCTATGGGGGTTACATTATACTCTGGGGTGGTGGCTGCATTATACTACATGTGGGCTGAATTACACTGTATCGTGGAATATAGGGAAGACGTTATACTATATGAAGAACTATGGGGTGCATTATACTATGGGAAGTGAATTGTACTACATGGATGACTATGGCGGAGCATTATACTATATGGAGCACTATGAGGAGTGTATTATGCTGTATGAAGGACTATGAGGAGTGTAATATACTATATGGAGGACTGAGCAGTGTATTTTAATATATGGAAGACTATAGGGAGTGTATTATACTATATGGAGGACTGTGGTGCACATTATAATATATGGAGGACTATGGGGTGTATTTTACTAAACAAGTAAAATGCTGCATATTCAGAATGTTTTTGCCGAAGGAAAAATCATTGTTCTCAGCAGGACATCGCCGGTGTAAACTGTAGATGTACTGCTGATAAAATGATACTGTATGGTGATCTGTTAGTGATCTATTAGTGATCGTTCTGTCCCATCATTATTCCTCAGCTGGTGGAAAGAGGCCGGGAAACAAGCATTGAACAACTTCAGTATTGTCGATCAAACTCATTTAGCGGCCTGAGATCAGAGCATGTAAATACAACTGAAATGCTTCTGTGTGATATGCAATATGTTTGCATTCGGAGCCCCATTTTAAAATTTGCCTAGGGCCCCACTTTGCCTAAAACCGGCCCTGCCTACAAGTGTACAAAGATATTATACAGTCACCATGTGACAAGTGGGCCTGTGTAACTTCAAATGCCAGGGCTGAAATTTAGTCCCAGTCCGGCCCTGGATCTCTGTGTGCAGTATGGAGAGTGGTGCCGCACTCCGTTTGGGTAGTAAGGCTGTGTGCACACGTTCAGGATTTTTCACGTTTTTTCGCTATAAAAACGCGATAAAACCGTGAAAAAAAAAAGCATACATTAGGCATTCTATTAATAGAATGCAATCCGCAATTTTTGTGCACATGTTCGCTGTAAAAAACGCATTGCAGAAAAAAAGCAGCATGTTTATTAGTTTTGCGGATTTTTTGCATTTTTGCCGCTATATTATTAAATTGGGGAAGCTCCGTATAAAACGTGAAAATCCGCAAAATTAATAAACATGCAGGCATGCAGATTTCGTGCAGAAAAAGTCCGGTTTTGGTCAGGAAACTTCTGCAAAGAATCCTGACGTGTGCACATAGCCCAAGACTACTACAACCTGCCTTGACTTGTTCCATGGATCGTGCGCTCCTGCAGCCATATGGAGGTGATTGTCACCTTGACAACCTATATACCTCTGTTGAAGGAGTTTATGATGCTGAATCCCGGACTGCGCATGCGCATAATGGCGGACGCCATTCTGTCTGTATGGTCATAGACTCACACACGCGCGCAGTAGGGGGAGACTTCCGGTGCGTAGACATGGATGGCGCGGCAGCGTGTAGCTCTGGCGGGATTAATCTATCAGCTGTGATGAATCAACTAATCTGTAAGTGTTTAAACATTGATACAATGACCAGTTAGCCACATTACCTGCCCTTGATGAAGTCACTGTTCCTGCGCCTCCAACACTCAAGAGTGTATTCTGTGAGCATATCCATTGTGAGTGCTTATTGAGCACCAAGGGTCATGGTCTCTTTGCCTGATAAATTACCTGTGTAAATCTGGGAGTTGGTATACCATTGATTGGCCCTCATTAGATTTGCCTTTTTATATAATATCTTGCTTTTCACTAGCCATATTCCTTTGATGTATGAGTCTTTATATTTATTTATATTGGGTACCAATCTTTTGTTATATGGTATTACGATAATACATAGTAACATAGTAACATAGTTAGTAAGGCCGAAAAAAGACATTTGTCCATCCAGTTCAGCCTATATTCCATCATAATAAATCCCCAGATCTACGTCCTTCTACAGAACCTAATAATTGTATGATACAATATTGTTCTGCTCCAGGAAGATATCCAGGCCTCTCTTGAACCCCTCGACTGAGTTCGCCATCACCACCTCCTCAGGCAAGCAATTCCAGATTCTCACTGCCCTAACAGTAAAGAATCCTCTTCTATGTTGGTGGAAAAACCTTCTCTCCTCCAGACGCAAAGAATGCCCCCTTGTGCCCGTCACCTTCCTTGGTATAAACAGATCCTCAGCGAGATATTTGTATTGTCCCCTTATATACTTATACATGGTTATTAGATCGCCCCTCAGTCGTCTTTTTTCTAGACTAAATAATCCTAATTTCGCTAATCTATCTGGGTATTGTAGTTCTCCCATCCCCTTTATTAATTTTGTTGCCCTCCTTTGTACTCTCTCTAGTTCCATTATATCCTTCCTGAGCACCGGTGCCCAAAACTGGACACAGTACTCCATGTGCGGTCTAACTAGGGATTTGTACAGAGGCAGTATAATGCTCTCATCATGTGTATCCAGACCTCTTTTAATGCACCCCATGATCCTGTTTGCCTTGGCAGCTGCTGCCTGGCACTGGCTGCTCCAGGTAAGTTTATCATTAACTAGGATCCCCAAGTCCTTCTCCCTGTCAGATTTACCCAGTGGTTTCCCGTTCAGTGTGTAATGGTGATATTGATTCCTTCTTCCCATGTGTATAACCTTACATTTATCATTGTTAAACCTCATCTGCCACCTTTCAGCCCAAGTTTCCAACTTATCCAGATCCATCTGTAGCAGAATACTATCTTCTCTTGTATTAACTGCTTTACATAGTTTTGTATCATCTGCAAATATCGATATTTTACTGTGTAAACCTTCTACCAGATCATTAATGAATATGTTGAAGAGAACAGGTCCCAATACTGACCCCTGCGGTACCCCACTGGTCACAGCGACCCAGTTAGAGACTATACCATTTATAACCACCCTCTGCTTTCTATCACTAAGCCAGTTACTAACCCATTTACACACATTTTCCCCCAGACCAAGCATTCTCATTTTGTGTACCAACCTCTTGTGCGGCACGGTATCAAACGCTTTGGAAAAATCGAGATATACCACGTCCAATGACTCACCGTGGTCCAGCCTATAGCTTACCTCTTCATAAAAACTGATTAGATTGGTTTGACAGGAGCGATTTCTCATAAACCCATGCTGATATCGAGTTAAACAGTTATTCTCATTGAGATAATCCAGAATAACATAATAACTCTCCCTTTGGCACACTTGCACTATTGAAAGGCAATGTTCACAACACCCAATGATCATGGGTTTTGATATGTATTGATAGATTGAGTTGCATTGCATTTGTATAACATGGTACTTTGACCCTTTCATGAGGTGGCAGGTAGCAGCCCGTGCTCGTGCCCCCTATGGGCGCAGTGTTTGGTATTTGTGTGTTTTTAAATGCTTTTACATTTTGTGTGGTTAACGGACATTAATAAAAATTGATGATTTTTATATGTTGATCCCTGCTGTAAGGCTGGTTTCACATTTGCGTTTTTTGCCGCTGCGTTTGTAACACATATAAACGCATGCGTCGTGTTTTCCTATATTTAACATTAAAAACGCATGCATATTTTTTTGTAAGCATTTTGCCGCGTTTGACGACGCATGCGTCGTTTCGATGCTTGCGTCTTGACGCGGAAATGCAACATGTAGTAATTTCTAGAGGCTTTTTTTGCCGCAAAAAAACACATGCGTTCGATTGCGTCAAAAAAACGTATTGCTGTCTATGTAAACCCATGCGTTTTTTAACACATGCGTTTGGTTGCGTTTTTGAACGCATGCATTTCCATAGAGAAAAACAAGTCTAGGCACTGATAAGCCATCCCCCACCATCAAGGTGATAAAGGGATCCAAACCCTAAGCCACCATCAAGGTGATAAAGGGATCCAAACCCTAACCCCAAAGGGATCCAAACCCTAACCTTAGCCCTAACCCTAACCCCAAAGGGATCCAAACCCTAACCCTAACCACAAAGGAATCCAAACCCTAACCCTAACCCTAGGCCTAACCCTAATGGGAAAATGGAAATAAAAACATTTTTTAAATTTTTCCCTAACTAAGGAGTTGATGAAGGGGGGTTTGATTTACTTTTATAGCAAGTTTTTTAGTGGATTTTTATGATTAGCAGCCTTCACACAATGAAAGACGCTTTTTATTCCAAAAAATATTTTTTGCGTTACCACATTATGAGAGCTACAATTTTTCCATATTTTGGTCCACAGAGTCATGTGAGGTCTTGTTTTTTGCGGGACGAGTTGACATTTTTATTGGTAACATTTTTGGGCACGTGACATTTTTGATCGCTTTTTATTCAGATTTTTGTGAATCAGAAAGAACAAAAACCAGCTTGTGAAATTTCTCATCATGCGTACCAAAAGCGCAAACGCAGGAAAAAACGCATGTAAACGCGTACAAGCGCAGCGTTTTTTTAACCGCATGCGACAACGCATGCGTCTAAAAACGCAGCGCTTGTACGCGTTTACATGCGCTTTTTTCACCACTTGCGGATGCGTTTAAAACGCTGCGGATTTAAACGTAAATGTGAAACCAGCCTTATGCGTGTCTCTTTGCTCTCCCTTTTACTTGTACAGTGACTGAGCGCAGCTCTGGAGGTGACCGGCGTTCTGTGTAGACACTGCACTTTATCTAGCCGGTACGTCTCCAGCAGGGCGGTGATCAGGCCTCGAGTCTTGGGACAATGCACTTTTGAGGTTTCCATTAAACTCAAGGGTGGGACGAAGCTGCGGAGGAACCAATCAGTAAGAGACCACAGAGCCGCGCCACCTGCAGAGCCCCCAGAGGAGAAGTGAGGTATTACACAAAGTCCAATCACACCAGGGGGTTGTGTGTGATGGGAGGACCATAGACTGGCTGCAGCGGTCACTATGGCCAGCGTCCTCACCTGATATTGTGGAGGACCTCCTGGCAGCTGTCGATGTACTGGTTTATCCAGGTCATCAGGATGATGGGTCCTATAACCAGGATGGGGCTGATCGGCTTCCCGAGAGACCCTGGGAGCAGAACACAACGTATTAAGAGTAGCGGGAGCCCAACACGTGGCCCCGAAGATTACTACCCGGGATTGGGACCAACCCTGGATATATTAATCTCCTGCAAACAGCGCCACCATCTCTGCTGGCTGCAGGTGGTACTGCAGCTCTTGTGCACCTTGGTGGTCCCGTGGCAGCCCCTTATCTTATACTCCCCAGTGCCCGCTCTTGTCCAGCACCAGACGGAGAAGACCCTGTGGGACATATAGAAGCATTACCCTCCGGTCATAGTGTCGCCATCCGGGGGGCCTCAGCCGCGCTCTTACCGTGTGGTGGTCGGCGTGGATGTGTGAGATGAAGACTGCGTATCGGCGGCTCAGGACGTCGTTTACGCTGTCTCCATAGTGTCGGTGCAGCTGCCTTAACGTCCCCTCACCACAGTCCAGGAGCAGCAGGGCGGAGGGGCTGTGGAGTGAGGAACGCGGGGGTCACTAAGGTAGGCTCCAGGGTGGACTGTCCCGAGGTGATCGCTTACCTGCCGTGCACCAGGGGAAATCGGGGGTCACTACGGTGGGCTCCAGGGTGGACCGTCCCGAGGTGATCGCTTACCTGCCGTTGCACCTGGGGAACGCGGGGGTCACTGCGGTTGCCTCCAGGGTGGACCGCCTCGAGGTGATCGCTTACCTACCGTGCCCCAGGGGAAATCGGGGGTCACTGCGGTTGCCTCCAGGGTGGACCGCCTCGAGGTGATCGCTTACCTGCCGTGCCCCAGGGGAACTCGGGGTCACTACGGTGGGCTACAGGGTGGACCGCCCCGAGGGGATCGCTTACCTGCAATGCACCAGGGGAACTCGGGGGTCACTACGGTGGGCTCCAGGGTGGACCGCCCCGAGGTGATCGCTTACCTGCCGTGCCCCAGGGGAACTCGGGGTCACTACGGTGGGCTCGAGGGTGGACCGCCCCGAGGGGATCGCTTACCTGCAATGCACCAGGGTACTGCTGACATTACGCTTCTTCATAGTGACCGCGGGGTCCGTCTCTAGAGACACGACCTCTGCAGGACAGTGAGAGCTCTCTGACACTTCCTTACCATCACCATGGGGGGCGCTTTCAATAAAGGAGATCAGGGGCAGCTCCTCAGGTTATGTAGAGACGTTCTCGTTCAGGAGAAGGTGCTCCGTGCTGGGGCCGAAGCTGGGGGCGAGAATGCAGCTCCATCACATCTACTAGAGGGGCTTCTGAAGTCTGGATGCTCCCATTCACAGAGACCTCCACTGTTCCCAAGAATCGGGGGCCGTTACTGCAGCGCCTTGAGCTCCGACAGGCGAGCAGAAGTCATTTCCTGGACTCTGCTGCCCTCCTGTGGTGACTCAGCAGTATGACAGCAGCGCTCACCTCTCAATCCACTGGCGGTACATGGTGCGGGTGAAAACGTGATCGGGGGTCGCGTGTATCACCAAGGCGACCGCGGTCCCGGCTTTACTCTCCTGATACCTGGAAGAAATAAAAGACGTAAGGCTAAGTTCACATTTGCGTTGTGCGGTGCTGCGTCGGCGACGCAACGCACAACGCATGCAAAAATGCATGCAGACGCAGCTTTTTGTGACGCATGCGTTCATTTTTGCATGATTTTTGGCGCAGAAAAAACTGCACCATGCAGCGTCCTCTGCGCCCTGACGCTTGCGCCAAAATGACGCACGCGTCACAAAACGCAAGACAACGCATGTCCATGCGCTCCCCATGTTAAATATAGGGGCGCATGACGCATGCGTCACCGCGGCTGCGCCCGACGCAGCACCGCACAACGCTAATGTGAACGTAGCCTAAGTCTGGGGGATTCTCACCTTGCAGATGTAGGAGATCACACTGGGCGGGGGTCTGTTGGAGAGTCTGCTCCAGAAATCTAGAAGACATTAGCATCAGCCCACTCCCCCGAGCCTCACCGTTCCTATTTCCATCATACCTGGCGATGTTCTCCCTGGTCTTGGTTGTGACCGACTGCCATCATCCTCAGGTTTCAGGGACCTCGGGGGCTCCCTAAAGTTTTCTCACCGACTGCAATAAAAAAAAAAAATTTCCCCTTCTTTCCAATAGAGGTCGGTAAAACAGCCACACTACAGAGCACAGGAGCAGCTCACTTTACAGCTGCTGCAAAGCTTGTTCCATAGCACAACATGGCGCCTGGGCCATGACAGCAGCCCCAGGACTGACGGAGGATGGTGGGCACCTCTGTGTGGGGATCAGTGAACGGTTGCACGTCTGCGGAGGAGGACAATGATTGGTGACACACCCCCAGGCACCCGTTACCTCCAGCCCAGACCCCTGCTCTCTCCCACAGTCAGGTCGTCCATAGCTCCGCAGTACGTCTTAGGCTATGTGCACACGTTGCAGATCTGCAGCAGTTTTACATGTGGTGTACAGTAGCATGTTAACCTATGGAAAACCAAATTCGCTGTGCACATGCTGCAGAAAAAAAACGCGTGGAAACGCAGCGTTGTTTTTTCCGCAGCATGTTAATTCTTTGTGCGGATCTGCAGCTTTTCTGTACCCATTGACTTCCATTGTATCAGGCCAATTTGCAGCAAAACCGCAAGTTTAAAAAAGATCTGCGGTTTTGCTGCAGAGTTGGGTGAAAGAAACTCTGGAGATCGGGAGGGGGAAGAGTGTGTGGGCGGAGACTGTGTGTGTGCGGTGAAGATGTGCGTGTCTGTGTGCGTGTCTGCGGGGCTGTGTGTGTCTGTGTGCGGGGATCGTGGGGGTATCGCGGGGCTGTGTGTGTCTGTGTGCTGGGATCGCGGGGCTGTGTGTGTCTGTGCGTAGGTGTGTGTGCGGGTCTGTATGTAGGCAGGCATCGTCCGATGGGACTACTAGTCCCATCCGGCTATTCCTGCTACAGTGACAGGTAGCCGGTTGATGGGACAGTATAGTCCCTTCATCCGACTACTGTTTCAAGTGTACAAAAAAAAGGCACATATAGACCCACAGCACATACAACATACAGTATATACAACATACAGAACATACCATCACCTTGATCCCCAAAGCCATTGCTCACCTGTAAAAATATTAAAAATAATAAACAATATACTCCCTGATCTGCAGAGATCCAATTAATACGAGTGTCCCACGACGATCTCCTGTGGAGAGCTGCCACATCAGCAGATGCTACCGCTCTCCAGGGGCCCCGGCAATACAAAGACGGAAGGTATCCTTCTGCACTGTATCCCTCCGCTGCTGTGAGAAATAGTTCCTACTCTCACTTGCGGCACTGTTGTGTGGGAAAATTCCCACGCAGCTTTGCCATAAAGTGAGAGCCTGAACTACAGTAACCTCTTCAGTGATGCACTGCAGGAGCCATTGTCTCCTGTCAGTGTGTCACTGGAGGCACTATAGAGCAGTGAGATCACCCAATGTCACTGTTCTATAGGGGAGATCGTCGTGGGACACTCATTATTAATTGGACTGCGTTGGACAGGGAGTATACGGTTGGTTTATTTTTTTTTTTTTTTTCAGGCAATCGAGTATGGTGAGTATGGTGAAATTAAGAATATTAAAGTACTTTATTCTGGCTATGTCTTTTTTTTAACTCACTACTATAGGATTAATAATGGTTAGGTGTCTTATTGACGCCTCTCCATTATTAACCGGGCTTAATGCCACCTTACAATACAAAGGTGACATTAACCCCTTATTACCCCATATCCCACCGCTACATGGGAGTGGGAAGAGAGGGGATAAGTGCCAGAATTGGCCCATCTTACAGACGCGCCATTTCTGGGGTGGCTGGGTGCTGGTATTTGTAGCCTGGGGATGGGCAAATATCCATAGCCCCTCTCTAGGCTATGAATATCAGCCCGCAGCTGTCTGCGTAGCCTTTCTGGCTATAAAACATAGGGGGACCCCACATAATTTTTTGGGGGGTTCCCCCTATTTTAAGAGCCAGTAAAGGCTACGCAGACAGCTGCAGGCTGATATTCATAGCCTGGGAAGGGCCATGGGTATTACCCCCTTCCCAAGATACGAATATAATGCCCTTGGCTATCAGCTTTCCCCCTCTGGTGCAGAAAATATATCGACATCCATCCATAGATCTATCTGCCTATCTAATTCCTACTATCTATCTGTGTGTGTAATGGAGTCTGGGTAGGACAAATGTAAAAGAGGAGCTTGGACAAGAAATTACATCACAAATCCTTTTTTTGTTCAATAAGAGATCTTTATTAAGCTTTCAAAAACGCTTACAAATCCGCATCAAAACGACACAAAAACGCATCAAAACACACCTGCTTTTTCTGCCAAAAGGTGTGGATTCGGTGCGGAAAAATCCGCAGGCAAATCCACAACGTGTGCACATAGCCTTAATAGCTTGAAGGAATTTTTTTCTGTAAAAAAAGTGTGAGAATGTCCAGCATGCTTTACACTGAAGCTCTGCCCTTCATTAGAGGCTCAGCGGCCATGCTTTACACTGCAACCCTGCTCTATATTAGGCCAGTCTCACACGTCCAGATAATTCCGGTACCGGAAAAATCGGTACCGGAATTATCCGTGTCCGTGTGCCGGTGCGTTTCTGTGGCACATCAGTGTGGCACACGTGCGGCACACGTGTGCCGCCCGTGTGCCCACTGGGTACCACACGCACCGTGCAGGAGACAGCGCTCCCTTGCTGGCTGGCGCTGCTTCCTGTCCTGGCAGCACCTTCTACTGTATGAGCGGTCACGTGGGGCCGCCCATTACAATCATGAATATGCGGCTCCACCTCACATAGGGGTGGAGATGCATATTCATTACTGTAAATGAGCGACCCCACGTGTGTTGTGAATTCTGTTTTCGAACTCCCTCCTGTGGTCATGAATGGTACTTCGGCGAGTTCTGTCCATGGACTCCCTCTATGAGTGGAGCTGCTGCTTCTGAGGTTCTGAGCTTCTGAGGTTCCTTCCACAGGTGACGTAGTTTATTCTTTGGCTGGCTGTTCTGTTTGACTCCACTCGGATCATTGCTCCATGCCGGCTGTCAATGTTCTTGTACTGGTTCAGTTCGCTCTTGGATCTTTCTGGTGACCTGTCTACTCCAGCAGAAGCTAAGTCCCTGCTAGTTATTTATTTGTTCATTGTTTCCTTGTCCAGTTGGCTATCATGATTTTGTCTTGCTAGCTGGAAGCTCTGGGATGTAGAGTGGCACCTCCGCACCGTGAGTCGGTGCGGAGGTCTTTTTGCACACTCTGCGTGGTCTTTTGTAGTTTTTTGTGCTGACCGCAAAGTTACCTTTCCTATCCTCAGTCTGTTTAGTAAGTCTGGCCTCCCTTTGCTGAAACCTGTTTCATTTCTGTGTTTGTGACTTTCATCTTAACTCACAGTCAATATATGTGGGGGGCTGCCTTTTCCTTTGGGGAATTTCTCTGAGGCAAGGTAGGTTTTATTTTCTATCTTTAGGGCTAGTTAGCTCTTAGGCTGTGAAGAGGCGTCTAGGTTGTGTTAGGTATGCTCCACGGCTATTTCTAGTTGTGTGATAGGATTAGGGGTTGCGGTCAGCAGAGCTCCCACTTCCCAGAGCTTGTCCTGTGTGAGTTTAACCATCAGGTCGTTCCGGGTGCTCCTAACCACCAGGTCCATAACACACGTGACCGCTCATACAGTAGAAGGTGCAGCCAGGACAGAAAGCAGCGCCAGCCAGCGAGGGAGCCGGGTGTTGTGAATTCTGTGGCAGAGCTCCCTCCTGTGGTCACAAGTGGTACTTCGGCTGATTCTCTCTGTGAGCTTCTGTTGGTGGAGGGAAGTGGTACTGCGGCTTCTGAGTTTCCTCCCTCAGGTGATCTGGTGAGGTCGTTAGGTGCTTCTCTACTTAACTCCACCTAATGCTTTGATCCTGGCTTCCTGTCAATGTTCCAGTGTTGGATTTGCTTTTCCCTGGATCATTCCTGTGGCCTGCTGCTCTGCATAGCTAAGTTCTTCTTTGCTATTTGTTTGCTATTTTTTCTGTCCAGCTTGTCTAATTTTTTGCTGGAAGCTCTGGGACGCAAAGGGTGTACCTCCGTGCCGTTAGTTCGGTACGGAGGGTCTTTTTGCCCCCTTTGCGTGGTTTTCTTTAGGGTTTTGTGTAGACCGCAAAGTTACCTTTTCTGTCCTCGCTCTGTTAAGAAAGTCGGGCCTCACTTTGCTGAATCTATTTAATCTCTACGTTTGTCTTTTCATCTTAACTCACAGTCATTATATGTGGGGGGCTGCCTTTTCCTTTGGGGTATTTCTCTGAGGCAAGGTAGGCTTATTTTCTAACTTCAGGCTAGTTAGTTTCTCAGGCTGTGCCGAGTTGCATAGGCAGAGTTAGGCGCAATCCACGGCTGCCTCTAGTGTTGTTTGGAGAGGATTAGGGATTGCGGTCTGCAGAGTTCCCACGTCTCAGAGCTCGTTCTATGATTTTGGGTTATTGTCAGATCACTGTATGTGCTCTGACCGCTATGTCCATGGTGGTACTGAATTGCCTTTCATAACACCGGGTGAGTATTTTAATAATAGCGGGTGGGCGCACAGGGGGTGGGAAGGGGGTGGGTACATGGAACTTTATTTTAAACACAATTATTCATATCTTCTCTACAGCAAACACTGCTGCAGTCCGTGTGCGGTACGTGTTTTACACGGACCCATTGACTTTAATGGGTCCGTGTAATCCGTGCGCTCCCACGAACACTGACATGTCTCCGTGTTTGGCACACGGAGACAAGGTCCGCAAAAAATCAATGACATCTGCACAGATGCATTGATTTCAATGTGTCTACATGTGTCAGTGGCTCCGATACGTGAGGAAACTGTCACCTCACGTACCGGAGCCACTGACCTGTGAAACCGGCCTTAGGGTGCAGGAATCAGTAGCTCCATCTGTTATACTCTGATCAACTCTTTTTATTGGAGTCACAGTCCACATGCTTTACACTGCAGCCCTGCTCCTTATGGCCACCGTCACACTTGCGAGTTTTACGTATGTAAGAGCGCAGAAACTACGTCCGTAAAACTCGCATAACATACGGCACAATGATTCTCAATGGGTCTAGTCCTATCAGCCGTATATTACGGATCCGTAATATACGGCTTTCTACGGCCGTAGAAAATCGCAGTATGCTGCCTTTGTCACCGTATAGCGCAAATAAAATGCCAATGAAAGTCTATGGAAGCCCCAAAAATACGGATTACACACGGACCAGCAGTGTGACTTGCGAGAAATACGCAGCGGTGTTAGAGAGAAAAGCCGGCAATTCAGCGCGGTGTACAGTAAAATCACACTGACAGCTTACACTAGAAAAGGTACAATAAATGTGTACACATAGAATAGGTATATATATATATATAATGTCAGTGAGACACATATATATATATATATATATATATATAGATATATATATCTATATATATATAGATTAATATTTCATCCAGCGCGATATAGCTGAAAGCCGGTAATTCAATTGCCGGCTTTTGCTATCTCCTTCCTAAACCTGACATGATATGAGACATGGTTTACATACAGTAAACCATCTCATATCCCCATTTTTTTTGCATATTCCACACTACTAATGTTAGTAGTGTGTATGTGCAAAATTTGGCCGTTCTAGCTATTAAATTAAAGGGTTAAATGGCGGAAAAAATTGGCGTGGGCTCCCGCGCAATTTTCTCCGCCAGAGTAGTAAACCCAGTGACTGAGGGCAGATATTAATAGCCTGGAGAGGGTCCACGGTTATTGGCCCCCCTGGCTAAAAACACCTGCCCCCAGCCACCCCAGAAAAGGCACATCTGGAAGATGCGCCTATTCTGGCACTTGGCCACTCTCTTCCCATTCCCGTGTAGCGGTGGGATATGGGGTAATGAAGGGTTAATGCCACCTTGCTATTGTAAGGTGACATTAAGCCAAATTAATAATGGAGAGGCGTCAATTATTATTATTATTAGGGCATTAACCCTTCATTACCCCATATCCCATCGCTACACGGGAATGGGAAGAGAGTGGCCAAGTGCCAGAATAGGCGCAGCTTCCAGATGTGCCTTTTCTGGGGTGGCTGGGGGCAGGTGTTTTTAGCCAGGGGGGGGCCAATAACCGTGGACCCTCTCCAGGCTATTAATATCTGCCCTCAGTCACTGGCTTTACTACTCTGGCGGAGAAAAGTGTGCGGGAGCCCACGCCAATTTTTTCCGCCATTTAACCCTTTAATTTAATAGCAAGAACGGCCAAATTTTGCATATACACACTACTAACATTAGTAGTGTGGAATATGCAAAAAAAAAATGGTTTACATACAGTAAACCATCTCATATCACCATGTCTCATATCATGTCGGGTTTTAGGAAGGAGAAAGCAAAAGCCGGCAATTGAATTACCGGCTTTAAAGCTATCTAGCGCTGTATGAAATAATAATATATATATACATATATGTGTCTACTGATATATATAGACAGAATATATGTTTTTTGGTTTTTTTAACACATGGATCCCTTATATAGCCATATGTCGGTTTGGCAAGCCTGCGAGAAAAACACGCAGTACGGATGCCATACGGATTACATACGGAGGATGCCATGCGCAAAATACGCTGACACACCCTGCCTACGGAGGAGCTACGGACCACTTTTTTTGGGACTTTTCAGCGTATTACGGCCGTAATATACGGACCGTATTGTCTTACGCCAAGTGTGACGGCGGCCTATTAGAGGAATCACATCAGGTGAATGAGTAGGATACCATCTCCCCTTTTTCGTAGTGGATATTTGTGATCTTTTACCATCCAGGACTTTTATAACCAGTGTATATTGAGTCTTTTTCACTTTTTTACTCCTCTACACATTCGCAATCTGCAGCGTTTCCGCAGCTGCAGGTCCGCAGCAGTTTCCCATGAGTTTACAGTTCAATGTAAACCTATGGGAGACCAAAAACGCTGTGCACATGCTGCAGAAAAAAACGCGTGGAAACACAGCGGTTTACATTCCGCAGCATGTCACTTCTTTCTGCTGATTCAGCAGCGGTTTTACAGCTGCTCCTATGGAAAACCGCAGTTGTAAAACCGCAGTGAAAGCTGCAGAAAAACCGAGGTAAATCCATGATAAATCCGCAGCGGCTTTCCACTGCGGATTTATCAAATCTGCTGCAGAAAAATCCACAGGGTACCATTATACGTGTGCACATAGCCTTAGAGTGCGCTTACTTGTAGAGCCTAATTCCTTGCGTGGGCCAGCTGGGTGCTGCTGCTAAGCGTGATGGTGCTGGCTAGCAGTGACAGTGCGGTCTGAGGATGCGCCAACTCCTTGCGCACTCTGGACGGAAGCAGCGCTAAGGGTTGCGGCGTGGAAAAAAGCTTCTGTGGCATCACGTAGAAGCAGGACGGGTGCACAATAGACCGTAGGGGTTGTTGACTACTGACCATACTTTATTAATTATTGTTAGTTGTTTTGCTTCTGGAAGGAGGCATCACTGACTTACGGAGTCTAGGTGAAGGCCCAGGAATGTTTGGCAGGTTGTCGGCCACAGTCTGGGCTTTTCCCAATTGATGAACCATCCCAACTCCTGTAAAGATGAGATTACGCTAACTAGACATTGCTGACACTGTGAAGCAGAATTTCCTACCACCAGTAGGTCATCTAAGTATGGGACTATAAGAGTGTCCCCTCAAGTATGACATCACCTCTGACATCAATTTGGTGAAGACTCTGGGAGCCACGGACAGTCCAAAGGGCATTGCTGTATACTGGAAGTGACAGACTTGACCTTCCAACATGACCGCCACGTGGAGGTATTGTTGATGCTCGATACATATTGGTACATGGTATTACGCATCTTTGAGGTCGAGGACCGACATAAAGCACCTGTGAAACAAACGTTTCATGGTTGATCGGATAGACTCCATTTTGAAAGTTTGGTTTTCTAAAAAGATATTCAATTTTCTCAGATTTATTATGGTCTTATATGAACCATCTGGTTTAGATACTAGAAATAGAGGAGAATAGAACCCCTTTCCCCTTTGATGTACGGGAACTTTGACTAGAGCCCGTTTGGACAATACACTTCTTATTTCTAGCTGTAAAACTCCCTGTTGAGATTGGGAGTTTAGAGAAGTCAATAGGAAGATGTCTGGGGAACCCGGGCAAATTTTAACTTTAAGCATGATATTATAATGCTAATGCCACCTGAGTTGGACGTTATCCCCCTCCATTGTTGGCAGAAAAAAGATAGTCTGCCACCCACTGGCAGGTCAGAATTAACGTGGCTTATCCTCAATTCTGAATGGACGTTTGCCGAACAGGGCACCCTTTGTTTGGTTTCTTTGTGCGCCCAGCAGTCCTGGTTTCTATAGTCCTTCCTCCTGTTAAATGCGGTTTTTCGGAAGGCTCTCCCATAGGGTGGAATGTAAATATTAGGAAACCCTTTCTTCCTTTCACCCGCTTTGGTGAGAACATCATCCAACTTTGTACCAAACAGGTACTCACCCGGGCATGGTAGGCTGCAGAGTTTGGATTTGGTTTGCGCATCTCCCTTCTATCCTTTTAACCATAGAGCCCAACGAGCTGCATTGGTCAGTCCTGCTAACTTGGCCGCTAAGTGTATAGACTCGGCAGAGGCGTCCGCCAAGAAAACTGTGGCGCCTCTGATCAGAGGGATGGAGGACAATTAATTTATCTCTGGATAGGCCGCCTTTTATGTCTTCTTCCAGATCATTTAACCATACTAACATGAATCTTGCTATACACGTAGCTGATATTACCGGCTTAAAAGCTCCTGTACATGATTCCCAAGATCTTTTTAGAAGATAATCTGCTTTACGATCTAGAGGATCCTGTAAAGTTCCAGAGTCTTCTGGTAACAAGGATCGTCTTGATTTGGAGGCTATGGCCGCATCCACTTTTGGGGCTTTTGCCCACGTAGACAGATCTTCGTCATCAAAGGGATAACGTCTTTTTGATGTTGAAGGAAGACCTTTTTGTCCTTGTTTCTCCCATTCCTTTTTAACTAACTCCTTAATTGTTGGAATCACAGGGAATGCTTGTCTCTTTTTCTCAGATAGACCTGCGAACATATTGTCCTGAGTGGTTTTGGGATTTTTAGTGTCCGTAAGACCCATGGTCTTTCGAATTGACCTGACAAGATTGTCGATACTTTCGGTTGGAAAACATGTATCTTGCTCTGCTTCTGAGTAAAGGGATTCTCGGGAGGAATCTGTGCCTCTATCATCAATATCCAAAGAACGCTCCCAGTTCTCCGGGAGTCATATATCTTATTGGACCTCATTTCCATAACACTACCTAAACCCTTTAAGGCCTGCAATTCTTCCCTAATCATCAGTCTGATATCCTCTGTCCTTATAGAGGACTCTTCTTGTAGGGTATTTTCGATGCATGTTTGACACATCCTTTTTGGGTAACTGTCCGGAAGAGGCTGGGAACCTAAGGTGTATTGTTTATGTTTGGACTTTTCAGGTCTTTTTGCCTAGGTTATATAGAAAGAAGGGGACTATCAGCTTAAAAGGTGGAACAATAACACTCACCCAGTGAAGCTTTTTGTCGGATATGGTACCGGTTGTGGAGGAGAGGGCACAGGCTGCGATGTGGACCGGCCAGATCCTTTATCTTTTCCACTTTTGGTTGAGGATCCGCTCTGTTTAGAGCATCCACTGCTGCTCCGGCGGCTGCTGTGTACTGGAGCTGCTGTATTCTCCAAAGGGAGTACAGCGGTCTGTCTAGGGGATGCCATATTGCACACCGGTGGCTCTCCCTGGTATCTCCCGGAAGTTTACCGATGACTTCCGGGGGAGAACACATCTGGGGACTCTGCACACGCGCGCATGCCGGCAAAGTCGCCATGGTGGCACGCCTCCATGTTACCTCCAGCAGAAATTCATGTGCAGCCACGGACAGGCACCGATCCATCCAGCCACGTTGCGCTCTCTCCGTGAGCCAGGGCACTCCTCGGATCCCTGCCTCACGGTGTCCTGTCAGCTGAGGGGGGAGCTAGACACAGGAATCCCCCGACGCTGCTTCTGGTGCTGGAGCCCCTGCCGTTTCTATCATTTCCTCCACTGGTTGTGGTCCCTCAGTCTCGTCTGGGGCTTCCACCTGTGCATTCAACCTCTCCCTTAATGAGGCACACGTACCAGCACTATAGAGAGAATCCCCCCCACACTTGCAATGTGCCAACATGGTGGAATTCCATTCTGCACATGTTATTGGAACAATATTTATATATATATATATATATATATATATATATATATTGTTTTTTTTATTTAAGAATTTAAAAAAAATATATTTTTACACATGTTAATTTTATTCTTTCTTTACTTTTTTACATTGACCCAGAGTGGGACATCACTATGTAGTGTCAGATCGCTGATCTGACACTTTGCAGAGCACTTCAATTATATTTATTGAATTTTTATGTAAATGAAGGGAAAAGGGGACATACAAAAGTAGATGGGAAGGAAGGGAAAAATAAATTGGGTTAGAAAATATAAAGGGGTTGGATAACAAATTTAGAAAATTCAAAGTTAACAATACACATTGTCAGAGCATTAACCAACGTTATACAACAATATGTGAGTCTCACATTGCATAATTATTCTGAGTATCATAGTGTTAATGTGATAAATAAAAAAAGACAGAAAGAAAGAGAAAAAAAAAAGGAAAAGTCCTAGTCAGACCCACGATCTTTTATAAAGGGTACAGTAACTGAGTACCTATGAATAATGATTACTTTAAGGCCTTGGAAATGTTGAATTCCATTGATCCCATTTTTTATGATATTTCTCTAGTCATCCATTATTTATGGCAAACCTAAATTTCATAGAGCTATGCAGGTAAAGCTTTTCCATAATGTCAGGGAATTTTGGTACATCTGGGGGTTTTTTCCCAGCAGAAAGCTATCGAGTTTTTGACCACCAACAAGATGTGTATTAAGACGTACTTAATTGATGGATCTACATCATCTAAACCAATAGAGAGGAGTGCAATCTGGGGAGTAACCACAAAGTTTCTGTTGAGAAGCAAATTTTAATTATGGGAAGCCTGTTTCCAAAGAGTTTTAATCTTTGGACAACTCCAGAAGATGTGACGTAAATTACCAGGGAGTCCACAATGTCTCCAGCACAAAAGGTGAATATTCATAATTAATATGCAAAAGTCTCGAAGGGGTATAATATCATCTGACTAATAATTTATAGTAGGATTCGTGGGGTATCATGGAAATATTAGAAGTATTTGGAAACTCAGACAAGAGCTTAAATCGGCAATATTCTCTGGCTCTAATCAAGTCTTCAAAATTTAAGGTTTATTCTTCTTTAACCCCTTAGTGACCGAGCCAAATTTTTGAAATCTGACCAGTGTCACTTTATGTGGTAATAACTCTGCAACGCTTCAACAAATCCCAGTGATTTTGAGACTGTTTTTTCGTGACACATTATACTTTATGATAATGGTAAATTTAGTTCAACGTTTTTTGTGTTAACTTATAAAAAATATAAAAAATGTGAGAAAAATGTTAAAAAATTAGCAATTTTCTAAATTTGAATGATTATCCCTTTAATCCAGATAGTCATACAACAGCAAACCATTAATAAATAACATTTCCCACATGTCTGCTTTACATCAGCACCATTTGTAAAATGTTATTTTATTTTGTTAGCATTTTAGGAGGTTTAAAAATGTAGCAGCAATTTTTCATTTTTTCAAAGAAATTTACCACATTTATTTTTTTAGGGACTTATCCATGTTTGAAGTGACTTTAGGGGTCCCATATATTGGGAAACCCCCAAACGTGATACCATTATAAAAACAGCACCCCTAAACATATTGAAAACTGCTGTCAGGTAGTTTATTAACCCTTCAGGTGCTTTACAGGAATTAATGCAAAGTGGCATGACAGAAATGAAAATGTGTATTTTTACCACCTAAATGTTGCTAACTTCTAAACAGATTACTACAGCCATCAGACTCTAAGGCCGCGATTTGGTCATGAATTGCCATCGCAAACATCAGGACAACAAAATCATGATCGGAGGGCACCAATTGGGATAAAGAAGAAGCCCCCACACTCTGTTAACCATTTATAATGATGTAGTCACTATTGACAGCAGCATCTAAGGGGCTAAACAGATTTAGAAGGTGCAAATACTGATCGTAGCTGATACAGCAAGTTGTCAGCTATAGTATACAACCAACAGATGCTGGATTGTCATCTGTGTGGGGAGGCTATTCTCTTATATCTCAGGTCAGTTAAAAGACGTATTGGCGGTCATTAAGGGGTTAAATAAACCTACAAAATTCATGATGAGGAGGTTGAAACAAGAATAGAATTAAAAAAAGAATAAAATCAGAGCTCCGTCAGGTGACATTAAACATCACCCGAAAGATATTGCTAATACTTTCACGGACTATTATTTTAACCTTTACAATCTGAACTCTGATTCAACAATTCCCTCGGATACTGCGACCTTTCTAAAGAATTTAAATCTACCAAAAACTGATCCTCTCGACCTAGATTTTCAAACATCACCCTTTACTTCAAATGAGATTATTGACATGATCCAAAAATTAAAACTACAAAAATCAACCAGGTCAAGATGGATTTCTTAATGAATATTAGAAATCCTTTGCACAAATTCTATCTCCTCATTTGGAACGAATATTTAATCAAGCTTCTTCCTGCGGGTTCTTCCCAAAAGAAATGCTAGAAGCAACAATAGTTATGATCCCGAAATCTAAAGGAGAACTCGATAAAGTGCAGAATTCTAGGCCCATTTAGCTTATCAATAGACATTAAAATATATTCAAAAATTTTGGCAGAGAGAATGAAAAAGATTCTCCGTAAAGTAATAAATAATGACCAGATTGGTTTAGTTGAAGGTCGTCAGACTTTGGACGGCACCCTATCAATATTTTTAATGTTAGATGCCGAAAAAGCCTTCAATAGAGTCAGTTGGGAATATCTTAAAACTGCTTTATCTAAATTTGGCTTCAATAATACACTACTGACATCTATATTTGCTCTCTACTTGATCCCAAGTGCGAGAATATACGTTAATAACCATCTTTCATATACTACGTGGCTGGGCAATATACTACGTGGCTGGGCAATATACTACGTGGCTGGGCAATATACTACGTGACTGGGCAATATACTACGTGGCTGGGCAATATACTACGTGGCTGGGCAATATACTACGTGGCTGGGCAATATACTACATGACTGGGCAATTTTTGTAGTTTTTAATACTGACCGCACAGTATTCTATCCTGCCCAATCTATCTAGCTAGACTGGCCTCCTGTGCTTCATCCTGGTTTCATTCTGTGTATGTCTTTTCCCTCTCCACTCACAGTCATTACTTGTGGGGGGCTATCTATCCTTTGGGGATTTTCTCTGAGGCAAGATAGTTTTCCTGTTTCTATCTTTAGGGGTAGTTAGTTCTCAGGCTGTGACGAGGTGCCTAGGGAGTGACAGGAGCATCCCACGGCTACTTCTAGTGTTGTGTTGAGCTTAGGGACTGCGGTCAGTACAGGTACCACCTCCTTCAGAGCTCGTCCTATGTTACTCCTAAACCACCAGATCATAACAGTACAAGTGGCCAAAAATGAATTAAATGCATCTCAAAAGAAGGAAAAAAAAATTCTGAGCCATTTTTTTTCTGTGCTCTGTTTTGTCTTTTTTTTCCTCTTGATCTCTGGGTGGTTCAGGATTTATGCTCTGGCATGGATGTTCAGGGTTTGTTTTCTCGTGTGGATCAACTTGCTGCAAGAGTACAGAGTATCCAAGATTATGTTGTCCAGACTCTGGCTTTGGAGCCTAAAATTCCTACTCCTGATTTGTTTTTTGGGGACAGATCCAAGTTTTTGAACTCCAAAAATAACTGCAAATTGTTTTTTGCTTTGAAACCTCGTTCTTCTGGTGATCCCATTCAGCAAGTTAAAATCATCATATCCTTGCTGCGTGGTGACCCTCAGGACTGGGCATTCTCCCTTGAATCAGGGGATCCGGCATTGCTGAATGTAGACGCATTTTTTCAAGCGCTCGGATTATTGTGTGACGAACCAAATTCTGTGGATCATGCAGAAAAAACCCTGTTGGCCCTGTGTCAAGGTCAGGAAGCGGCAGAATTATACTGCCAGAAATTTAGGAAATGGTCTGTGCTCACTAAATGGAATGAGGATGCTCTGGCTGCTATTTTCAGAAAAGGTCTTTCTGAAGCCCTTAAAGATGTTATGGTGGGCTTCCCTACACCTGCTGGTTTGAGCGAATCTATGTCTCTAGCCATTCAGATTGATCGGCGTCTGCGCGAGCGCAAAGCTGTGCACCATATGGCAGTGTCCTCTGAGCAGAGTCCTGAGCCTATGCAATGTGATAGGATTTTGACTAGAACAGAACGGCAGGAATTCAGACGTCAGAATAGGCTGTGTTTTTACTGTGGTAATTCTGCTCATGTTATTTCTGATTGCCCTAAGCGTACTAGGAGGGTCGCTAGGTCTGTTACCATCAGTACTGTACAGCCTAAATTTCTTTTATCTGTGACCCTGATTTGCTCATTGTCGTCCTTTTCTGTCATGGCATTTGTGGATTCAGGCGCTGCCCTGAACTTAATGGACTTAGAATTCGCCAGGCGCTGTGGTTTTTCCTTGCAGCCTTTGCAAAGCCCTATTCCTTTGAGGGGCATTGATGCTACATCATTGGCCAAGGATAAACCTCAGTACTGGACGCAGATGACCATGCACATGGCTCCAGCACATCAGGAAGATTGCCGTTTTCTGGTGTTGCATAACCTGCATGATGTTGTTGTACCAGGTTTTCCATGGTTACAGGAACATAATCCGGTACTGGATTGGAAAACTATGTCTGTGACTAGTTGGGGTTGTTAGGGGGTACATAGTGACGTTCCTTTGATGTCAATTTCCTCTTCCCCCTCTTCTGAGGTCCCTGAGTTTTTGTCGGATTTCCAGGATGTATTTGATGAGCCCAAGTCCAGTTCCCTTCCTCCACATAGGGACTGTGATTGTGCTATTAACTTGATTCCAGGTTGTAAATTCCCTAAGGGCCGACTTTTCAATCTGTCTGTGCCAGAGCATGCCGCCATGCGGAGTTATGTTATGGAATCTTTGGAGAAGGGGCATATTCGGCCGTCTTCGTTACCATTGGGGGCGGGTTTATTTTTTGTTGCTAAGAAGGATGGCTCCTTGAGACGTCTAGGAATCATCGTAGGCACGTTCCCCGGCTACAGCTAGTTGTGTGTTGAGGTTCAGGATCGCGGTCAGCTCAGTTTCCATCACCCTAGAGCTTGTTTTGTTTTTTGTGCTTGTCCTTTTGTGATCCCCTGCCATTGGGATCATGACAGTATAGCCGGCCAAAAAGTGGTAATCGTATTGGCTGAAGTAGGAGGAAAAGTAGTCTGAGGAAGTTTTTTTTTTTTTTTTTTCCCCCTCAGAGTTTGCTGCATAGCCTTAATTGCAGCCTGGCTGCGTCTTACCTCCTCTTAATCCTTGAATGGCTCTGACCTCAGCTGTTTATCATGGACGTCCAGAGTTTGGCTTCCAGCCTGAATAATCTTGCTGCTAAGGTTCAAAATATACAAGATTTTGTTGTACATGCTCCTATGTCTGAACCTAGAATTCCTATCCCAGAGTTTTTTTCTGGAGATAGATCTAGTTTTCTGAATTTTAGGAACAATTGCAAGTTGTTTCTTTCTTTGAAATCTCGCTCTTCTGGAGACCCTGCTCAGCAAGTCAAGATTGTTATATCTTTCCTGCGGGGTGACCCTCAGAATTGGGCATTTGCATTGGCACCAGGGGATCCTGCGTTGCTCAATGTGGATGCGTTTTTTCTGGCATTGTGTTTGCTCTATGAGGAACCTAACCTAGAGATTCAGGCTGAAAAAGCTTTATTGGCTCTCTCTCAGGGGCAAGATGAAGCAGAAATATATTGTCAGAAATGGTCGGTGCTTACTCAGTGGAATGAGTGCGCCCTGGCTGCAAGATTCAGAGATGGCCTTTCTGAGGCCATTAAAGATGTCATGGTGGGGTTCCCTGCACCTACAGGTCTGAATGAGTCTATGACTATGGCTATTCAGATTGATCGGCGTTTACGGGAGCGCAAACCTGTGCACCATTTGGCGGTGTCTTCTGAACAGGCACCTGAGACAATGCAATGTGATAGAATTCAGTCCAGAAGTGAACGGCAAAACTATAGGCGGAAAAATGGGTTGTGTTTTTATTGTGGTGATTCAGCTCATGTTATATCAGCATGCTCTAAACGCACAAAAAAGGTTGATAAGTCTGTTGCCATTAGTACTTTACAGTCTAAGTTCATTCTGTCTGTGACTCTGATTTGTTCATTATCAGCCATTTCCGTCGATGCCTATGTGGATTCAGGCGCTGCCCTGAGCCTTATGGATTGGTCATTTGCCAACCGCTGTGGGTTTAGTCTGGAGCCTCTGGAAGTCCCTATTCCTTTGAAAGGAATTGACTCTACACCTTTGGCTATGAATAAACCTCAGTACTGGACACAAGTGACCATGCGTATGACTCCCGTTCATCAGGAGGTGATTCGCTTCCTGGTACTGTATAATTTACATGATGTCTTAGTGCTTGGTCTGCCATGGTTACAAACTCATAACCCAGTCTTGGACTGGAAAACGATGTCTGTGTTAAGCTGGGGATGTCAGGGGGTTCATGATGATGCACCTCCGATTTCTATCGCTTCATCTACTCCTTCTGAGGTTCCGGTATTTTTGTCTGATTATTGGGATGTTTTTGAGGAGCCTAAGCTCAATTCGCTTCCTCCTCACAGGGATTGCGATTGTGCTATAGATTTGATTCCAGGCAGTAAATTTCCTAAAGGTCGTTTGTTCAATCTGTCAGTGCCAGAGCATACTGCTATGCGGGATTATGTTAAGGAGTCCTTGGAAAAGGGACATATCCGTCCATCTTCGTCCCCTTTGGGAGCAGGTTTTTTTTTTGTGGCCAAAAAAGATGGTTCCTTGAGGCCTTGTATAGATTACCGTCTTTTGAATAAGATTACAGTTAAATATCAGTATCCTTTGCCATTGTTGACTGATTTGTTCGCTCGCATTAAGGGGGCTAAATGGTTCACTAAGATTGATCTTCGGGGTGCGTATAATCATGTGCGGATAAAGCAGGGTGATGAGTGGAAAACCGCATTTAATACGCCTGAGGGCCATTATGAGTATTTGGTGATGCCTTTTGGACTTTCTAATGCTCCTTCTGTCTTCCAGTCCTTTATGCACGATATTTTCCGTGAATATCTGGATAAATTTATGATTGTGTATTTGGATGATGTTTTGGTTTTTTCGGATGACTGGGAGTCCCATGTTCAGCAGGTCAGGAAGGTGTTTCAGGTCCTGCGGGCCAATTCTTTGTTTGTAAAAGGTTCAAAGTGTCTCTTTGGAGTCCAGAAGATTTCTTTTTTGGGGTATATTTTTTCCCCTTCTACTATTGAGATGGATCCCGTCAAGGTTCAGGCTATTTGTGACTGGACGCAGCCTACATCTCTTAAGAGTCTACAGAAGTTCTTGGGCTTTGCTAATTTTTATCGTCGTTTCATAACTAATTTTTCTAGTGTTGTTAAGCCTTTGACGGATTTGACTAAGAAGGGTGCTGATGTTGCTGATTGGTCTCCTGCGGCTGTGGAGGCCTTTCAGTAACTTAAGCGCCGGTTTTCTTCTGCTCCTGTGTTGCGTCAGCCAGATGTTTCGCTTCCTTTTCAGGTTGAGGTTGATGCTTCCGAGATTGAAGCGGAGGCGGTTTTGTCACAGAGAAGCTCCGATTGCTCAGTGATGAAGCCATGTGCGTTCTTTTCTAGAAAGTTTTCGCCCACTGAGCGGAATTATGATGTTGGTAATCGGGAGCTTTTGGCCATGAAGTGGGCATTTGAGGAGTGGCGTCATTGGCTTGAGGGTGCTAGACATCGTGTGGTGGTCTTGACTGATCACAAAAATCTGATTTACCTTGAGTCTGCCAAGCGTCTGAATCCTAGACAGGCTCGTTGGTCACTGTTTTTCTCCCGTTTCGATTTTGTGGTTTCATACCTGCCAGGTTCAAAGAATGTGAAGGCGGATGCTCTTTCTAGGAGTTTTTGTGCCTGACTCCCCTGGAAATTCTGAGCCCACTGGTATCCTTAGGGATGGGGTGATTTTGTCGGCTGTCTCCCCAGACTTGCGACGTGCTTTGCAGGAGTTTCAGGCGGATAAACCTGATCGTTGTCCGCCTGAAAGACTGTTTGTTCCGGATAATTGGACCAGTAGAGTCATCTCCGAGGTCCATTCTTCTGCGTTGGCAGGTCATCCTGGAATATTTGGTACTAGAGACTTGGTGGCCAGGTCTTTTTGGTGGCCTTCCTTGTCGAGGGATGTGCGTTCTTTTGTGCAGTCTTGTGAAGTTTGCGCTCGGGCTAAGCCTTGCTGTTCTCGGGCCAGTGGATTGTTGTCACCTTTGCCTATCCCGAAGAGGCCTTGGACGCACATTGACTTTATTTCGGATCTCCCTGTCTCTCAAAAAATGTCCGTCATCTGGGTTGTGTGTGACCGCTTTTCTAAGATGGTTCATCTGGTACCCTTGCCTAAGTTACCTTCCTCCTCTGAGTTGGTCCCTCTGTTTTTTCAGAACGTGGTTCGTTTGCATGGGATTCCGGAGAACATCGTTTCTGACAGGGGATCCCAGTTTGTGTCTAGATTTTGGCGGACGTTCTGTGCTAAGATGGGCATTGATTTGTCCTTTTCGTCTGCATTCCATCCTCAGACGAATGGCCAGACGGAACGAACTAATCAGACCTTGGAAACTTATTTAAGGTGTTTTGTTTCTGCTGATCAAGATGACTGGGTTACCTTTTTGCCGCTTGCCGAATTTGCCCTTAATAATCGGGCTAGTTCTGCTACCTTGGTTTCTCCTTTCTTTTGTAATTCGGGGTTTCATCCTCGTTTTTCCTCTGGTCAGGTGGAGCCTTCTGATTGTCCTGGAGTGGACATGGTGGTGGATAGGTTGCATCAGATTTGGAGTCATGTGGTGGACAATTTGAAGTTGTCCCAGGAGAGGGCTCAGCAGTTTGCTAATCGCCGTCGCCGCGTGGGTCCTCGACTTCGTGTTGGGGACTTGGTGTGGTTGTCTTCTCGTTTTGTTCCTATGAAGGTCTCTTCTCCTAAGTTCAAGCCTCGGTTCATCGGTCTCTATAGGATCTTGGAAATTCTTAACCCTGTGTCGTTTCGTTTGGATCTCCCGGCATCGTTTGCTATTCATAATGTGTTCCATCGGTCGTTGTTGCGGAAGTATGAGGTACCTGTTGTTCCTTCGCTTGAGCCTCCTGCTCCGGTGCTGGTGGAGGGAGAATTGGAGTATGTTGTGGAGAAGATCTTGGATTCTCGTGTTTCCAGACGGAGACTCCAGTATTTGCTCAAGTGGAAGGGTTATGGTCAGGAGGATAATTCTTGGGTGGTTGCCTCTGATGTTCATGCTGCTGATTTGGTCCGTGCATTTCATAGGGCTCATCCTGGTCGCCCTGGTGGTTCTCGTGAGGGTTCGGTGACCCCTCCTCAAGGGGGGGGGTACTGTTGTGGATTCTGTTTTTGGGCTCCCTCTGGTGGTTACAGATGGTACTGGGTGACTTGTGTTCTCTGCGGTCTCTGGTGTCCACCTGTTCTATCAGGATATGGGAGTTTCCTATTTAACCTGGCTTTCTTGACATTTCCTCGCCGGCTATCAATGTAATCAGTGTGTCTTGTTACCTCTGCTTCCCGCTTCTGTATTCTTCAGGACAAGCTAAGTTTTTGATTTTCCTGTTCCACGTTTTGCTTAATTTTTGTCTTAGTCCAGCTTGCAGATATGTGATTCCTTTTTGCTGGTTGCTCTAGTGGGCTGATATTACTCCTCATGTTCCATGAGTTGGAACATGAGTTCAAGTAATTTCAGGATGGTTTTTTGTAGGGTTTTTCGCTGACCGCGCAGTTCACTTTTGTATCCTCTGCTATCTAGCTTTAGCGGGCCTCATTTTGCTGAATCTGTTTTCATAACTACGTATGTGCTTTCCTCTCATTTCACCGTCATTACATGTGGGGGGGCTGCTATTTCTGTGGGGTGTTTCTCTGGAGGCAAGAGAGGTCTGTGTTTCTTCTAATAGGGAAAGTTAGTTCTTCGGCTGGCGCGAGACGTCTAGGAATCATCGTAGGCACGTTCCCCGGCTACAGCTAGTTGTGTGTTGAGGTTCAGGATCGCGGTCAGCTCAGTTTCCATCACCCTAGAGCTTGTTTTGTTTTTTGTGCTTGTCCTTTTGTGATCCCCTGCCATTGGGATCATGACAGGATTGGGAAATACAGATACCACCAGATTCTGGCTTTCCTGAGGCCTGTCCTTGCTCGGAGAACATACATATTTATGTGTTGTATTCCATTGTGTTGTATTCCATAATCTGTATTTTCCTATTCCACAGGAGTTGGTGCTTTTACAATTGTTATTTTTTGGTAGTAATGTTTTACTTTTCTTTTCACAGAACCTGGAGCAGCACCCTCGAACCTGGATCGTCCTCTGGAGCGGTCTCTCATTGAACAGCCAAGGACCAGTCCCAGCCAACCACCAGTGATGCAGCAAGTGGGCAGGCGTCACAGGCTGGAGAACAGGCAGCTGGTCCTTCAGGTGTTCCCCTGTACCAGTCCTCTGCCTCTTTTTTTTTTTTTTTTTTGGGGGGGGGCGTCTTCCCGCCAGCAGCAGAAGGCCTCGGACAGATCATTCATGCCAGAGTTTATTCTCTTGAGCTCGGTCTTCCAGAATGGCCTGAAGGTACTGGTACATAGACTGGAAAGTGGTCTGACCCATATTAACACACTTTTCCAGGATGTCAACCAACGCCTTGACAGTCTGGAAGTCGACCTCCAGAGACCGCCACACCATTTTTTAAAATAAGAGAGCAGGGCATGTCGGAACACCTTACGCCTGATCTCCAGCTCAATGTGATGCAGGCCTGCAATACTGCTTACATTCAGGCTGTGCAGCAGACTCGGTAGCTACAGCAGCCACAGGTGCTATTTCCACCTGTGCCACCAATTACTCACTTCACCTCAATACCAAGTTCTGTTGCAATTCACTGTATGGCCACCACCATGCCCAGTCCAGCCGCACACCACTACTACACCGCTGCCACCTTGCCGGGTACTGCTGAAAGCCACTCTACCATCATGCCGAGTCCTGCTCCTGCACGCCCGTCCACCGCCACCACCATGGCGGTTCAGCAAACTGCACATCAGTCCACCACCACCGCCATGGCGGTTCAGCAAACTGCACGTCCGTCCACCGCCACCACCATGGAGGTTCAGCAAACTGCACGTCCATCCACCTCCACCACCATGGAGGTTCATCAAACTGCACGTCTGTCCATCGCCACCACCATGGAGGTTCAGCAAATTGCACGGCCGTCCCGATCTACCACCATGCCGGTTACGGATCCCACCTCCCCCACCGTCCCAAGGAGACAAAGAAGCCTCCATACTCATGGAAAACCAAAAGAAACGGGCAACAAGAACTGTCGTACTACCTCCACCCTCACCTCCCAATGTGTTTGTGTTGTCCAATGTGTCTCTCCCGTCCCATGCTTCCACTCCTAATGTGTCTACTTCCATCCTTGACCTCCCAGACCCCACAAATTTACTAGGCCCTTCCCCTGGAACCCATTCATCGTCCACAGCAAGCCAATTCTCCGAGGTCCACATCCCCCCCAGGTCCATAGCATTTCCCCCTCATTGTCTCGTAAAAAAACAATTTTTTTTTTGTTGTTAAATAAATGTGTGTTGTTTTTCTCCCACCACTTCTTATTCTTTGTCTATTTCATCGCCGGCAACACACACAGTGCGCCTTCAACACACACAGTGCGCCTTCAACACACACATTGCCGTCTACACACACTGTTTTTGCCACCTCATAGCTCCATGACACAAAATCTGCTGCCCCTCTTCTTTATTTGCTTTACACTGCAGCTTTGCTTCTTTTGTCTGTCATGGAGATATGAGGTGGCAAAAACACAAAGAGGACTGAAAATCCTCCCCAAAAAAATTAATACAGCAGAAAGGGTCAGGGGTTGGCCATACTCACAAGCCCAGGTGTCAGCACTAGTGCACTCAGGATGATGGGTTTTCTGCATCCTGAGTGCACTAGTTCTCACACATGGGCAGGTGAGTAAAGATATGAGGTGGATGAGGTCCATCATCTCTTCAGTCTGCATTTATCTATTGGACTATAGAAATGCTGACTGAAGAGACAATGGAGCTAAACCAAGGTCACCTACCATAGCACTGACCTCAGAGAGAAGAGGTGTAGTGTAAAGCATGGGTGACATAACCCAATTTGGTTAAAATCCACTCCCTGTCTCATGCAATCTGCATTAAACAGGGAGTGGATGTTATAAAGACTGAAGTTGTGAACCGGTGATCACCTTATTAAACTGTAAAAAAAAGGATTGTCGTGTAGAGGGCACTTGGAACAGGTGTTTCAGTAGAGGTGGTTTATTTTCAGCAAACATTAAAGGTAAATTTAAACATTCAAGGTACATAACATTACAAAAACTTTTTACTAAACCATTTCATCTTGCCATGCCACACGTCCATTCTCAAAAACAAAGCAGGCAGCAAATGTATCCCACATTTGGGCAACTTCAACTGTTGTCCTCAGAGTGTGATGATGGTAATCTGACAATGGGTTACTAACAGGTTCATCAAGTTCAATGTTGGGACGCTCTTTAGCCATTATGTAGTTGTGCAGAACCACACATGCCTTGACCACCTCATTGACTGTCTGAATTTTCAGTTTAATGTCTGTCCCTAAAATGCGCCTAAAATTTCGAGACAAGCATACCAAAGACACACTCAACTGTTCTTCATGCGCTGGTAAGTCGGTAATTAAAAATCCTTTTTGTGTGGTTCAAGTCTTGACTGAAGTATGGTTTAAGGAGGTTTCCACGCATCTGAAAGGCCTGATCCCCTACCACAACAAATGGCATTGGCGGGATTTCAGTGTTGGGAAAAGGTCGTGGCAGGGGGAAACTAAAATGATTCCCATACAACTGTTGGCCCTCATTCCTCATGGAGAACATCCCACAAAGCCCGGCAAGTGTCTGCGACAATCCCAGATAGTGTAGAAATTCCAACTGGAAATGGAGCGATGATAGGCTCTCTCCAGTAGCCAGGAATCTGCCGAACAGAGAAAAAAATTCATAACAATAATATTTATGACAGGGTTTTGAAAAACAGAGAAAAAGGACAAGGACATGGCTTTTAGAACAATAATATTTAGGACAGTTTTTTGGTAAAACAAAAAAAGCAAAAAAATGAAGGACATTGCAGAATAATAATAATTATGACAGGCGTTTATTTTAAAATATTACGTACCTTAGTGTCACCAGCAGAAGTTCCTCAGCAGGAATGGCTCTATGAAGCTGGGTGTCCTGCTTGCTGATGGCTTCTTGTACACGAAGCAGCAAATCCGTGAAGCCGTCTTGAGACATCCTCGGGTACTCAAAATATTACTCTGGGTTTTCACGGAGTTTACTGTATAAGGAGTGGTAGGCTCCACGGCTCTGTCGGAGTTCAACAGTCGGGTGTTGCCAAAAGCGCCGACGCCGTCTTCTCTGTCTTTCTCTTTTCCGTTCTTGCTCACAAGTAAATGCAAAGGAAAGAAACAAGTTGACATCCAAATCCAGATTCCAATAGAAACTCTCCATGCGAAGATCCATCTTGACGCAGGATATAGGAGCAAAATTTGAGGATTTCATCTGTACAAGGGTCTATATACAGAAATCCCTGAGACACGCTCATTTGACGTGGCTTGTGTCAAGGAAATTCTCCTGGAAAATCATTTTCCTATCGAACGCATGCGCATAAAAACCGCAAACGCATGCAAATGCAGCGTTTTTTTCCCCCGTCTTGTAACCATGTGGAGGCAGAGAGGGCTCACTATTTCCATATGGAGGCACAGATGGGGCACTAATACCATGCGAAAGAACAGAGGGCACTAATACCATGTAGAAGAACAGAGGGGATACTATTTCCTTGTGGAGGCACAAAGGGGGCACTAATACCATGTGGAGGCACAGAGGGGGCACTATTACCATGTGGAGGCACACAGGTGGCACTATTTCCTTGTGGAGGTACAGAAGGCATTATTAGCATGTGGAGGCACAGAGGGGGCACTTTTATCATATCAAGTCACAGAAGGCACTGTTTCCATGTGGAGGTACAGAGGGCGCTATTACTACCTGATTGCACAGAGGGGGGCACTATTACCATGTGGGGGCACATAGGGGGCTCTATTAATATGTAGGGGCACAGAGGAGGTATTATTTCCTTGTGGAGGCATAGAATCTGGATTATAACATTGTGAAGGCACAGTTGGGTCACTAATACCATGTGGAGGCACAGAGATGGCACTAATACCATGTGGAAGCACAGAGGGGTCACTATTCTCATGTGGAGGCTTAGAGGGGGCACTTTTACCATATGAAGCCGCAGATGGCACTGTTTATATGTGGAGGTACAGAGGGCACTATTACTATCTTAAAGCACAGAGGGGACATTATTACCATGTAGAAGCACAGGGGGGCACGTTTACTATATAGAGCCACAGAGGGAACTGTTTCCATGAGAAGGTACAGAGGGCACTTACTTTCTGAAAGCACAGAGGGGGCACCATTACCATGTGGAGGCACAGAGGGAGCACTATTACCAAGTGAAAGCACAGAGAGGCACTGTTACCAAGTGGAGACACAGGGCATTATTTCCTTGTGGAGGCACAGACTAGGCACTATTTCCTTGTGGAGGCACAGAAGGGGCACTATTTCCTTGTGGAGGCATAGAATTGTCACACTAATATGTGAAAGGACAGAGGGCTCTAGTGCCATGTGGAAGAACAGAGGGGGCATTGTTTCCTTGTGGGGGCATAGTGTAGGTCAGGGCCAGACTGGCCATTTGGCACTTCTGGCAAATGCCAGAAGGGCCTGTCTGGTTGTGGGCTGCCTTGACTGCTACATTGTTAACAGAATCGGTGTTCTCAAGACACCCATACTGTTAAGAGTTGTGACGGAGCACAAAGTCGCTTACTCCGTCACTTACCCCAGCAGGCCATGGGTATCATTAGAAATATTGGTCTTGTAGTAAATCTTCCTTTCCTCCATCCAGGGTAATATTAGTAATATATCCCATCTGGTTCTTGGGGATGGGGACAACATGGGCCTATGTGATTTCAAATGCCAGGGCTGAATTTCATCCCCAGTCCGTACCTGGTGTAGGTGCTATAACCATGTGGAAGCACAGAAGGGGCACTATTCCCAGGTGGAGCCACAGAGGGCACTGTTTCCATGTGGAGGTACAGAGGGCATTATTACTATCTGAAAATGCATAGAGGGCACTATTACCATGTGGAACCACAGAGGGGGCATTATTTCCTTGTGGAGGCACAGAGGGGACACTATTACAATGTTGGAGTTACATATAAAGACAAAAAGGGGCCCTACTATATGTGGAGGCACTACTATACAAGTGCTTTTCACAAAAATAGAATATCATCAAAAAGTTAACTTATTTCAGTTCTTCAATACAAAAGGTGAAACATATATAGAGTCATTACAAACTGAGTGATCTATTTCAAGTGTTTATTTCTGTTAATGTTGATGATTATGGATTACAGCCAATGAAAACTCAAAAGTCCTTATCTCAGTAAATTAGAATACTTTATAAGACCAGCTTGAAAAATGATTTTAAAATCTGAAATGTTCGCCTACTGAAATGTATGCTGAGAAAATGCACTCAATACTTGGTCGGGGCTCCTTTTGCATCAATTACTGAATCAAAGCGGCGTGACATGGAAGCGATCAGCATGTGGCACTGCTGAGGTGTTATGGAAACCCAGGTTGCTTTGATAGCAGCCTTCAGCTCTTCCTCTTGACAATACCCCATAGAATCTCTATGGGGTTAAGGTAAGGCGAGTTTGCTGGCCAATCAAGCATAGTCATACTGTTGTTTTTGAACCAGGTATTGGTACTTTTGGCAGTGTTGACAGGTGCCAAGTCCTGCTGGAGAATGAAATTTCCATCTCCAAAAAGCTTGTCGGCAGAGGGAAGCATGAAGTGCTCTAAAATTTCCTGGTAGACGGCTACGCTGAATTTGGTTTTGATAAAACACAGTGGACCTAGACCAGCAGATGACATGGCTCCCCAAAACATCACTGAGTGTGGAAACTTCACACTAGACCTCAAGCAGCTTGGATTGTGGCCTCTCCTCTCTTCCTCCAGAGTCTGGGACCTTGATTTCCAAATGAAATGCAAAATTTACTTTTAACTAAAAACAACACCTTGGACCATTGAGCAACAGTCCACTTTTTCTACTTGGCCCAGGTAAGACGCTTCTGGCATTGTCTATTGGTCATCATTAGTGGCTTGACACAAAGAATGCAACATTTGTATCCCATGTCCTGGATACATCTGTGTGTGGTGCCTTCTGTCAAGTCAGCAGTCTTGCCCTTGATTGTGGAGCTACTGAAACAGACTAAGGGACCTTTTTAAAGGTTTTGGAAGCCTTTGCATGTGTTTTTGTTAATTATTCTAATTTACTGAGATAATGACTTTTGGGTTTTCATTGGCTATAAGTAGTGATGAGCGAGCATGCTCGCCACTACTCGTTACTCACCCAAGCAATCTCACTGCTCGAGATGCTCGCCGAGTATTTCCCGGGTTGCTTGCTGGGAGCTCGAGTCCCAGCCCTGCATGTTTGGCGCTCTTTAGAGAGCCAATGAACAGGCAGGGATTGTCTGCCACACTGCAATGCCGCAGTCATGTTGGTTGTGGCATTTCAGTAATTGGCTGGCCGCACAGCGTCATCAGGTGTATATCAGACCTGGAGCCGCCATGCTTGTCAAAGTTGCTGCTGAGCTAGGGAGTGATTTGCTTGGTTCTTACTTAGTGTGGAAATACCATATATTAGGCCAGAGTCACACTAGAGCGTAATATGGACGAGTGCTATGCGATAAAAAAATAAAAATAAAAATCGCATAGCACTTGGACCAGTATACTTCTATGGGGCAGCTCACATAACCGTTTTTTTCCTTAGCCTTTTTTAGTGTGCGAGTGAAATCACAGCATGCTGCGATTGTCACCGACACTCGGCCGAGACTTGTCTCACTCGCACCCATATAAGCCTATGGGTGCAAGTGAGACAACGCACATCACTCAGATATCATCCGAGTGATGTGCGTTATACGCTGACCCCGGCAATGGAGAAGACAGCAGATTAGGAGCCGAGTGTCATTAACATATCGCATCCGATGCTGTCACATCGGATGCAATACGCTAGTGTTACCCCGGCCTTATACACATATCCATCTCATCTAACAGTCCTTCCGAGAACTAAGAAAGTGGCATAGATATCAATGCTAGGCAGGCAGTGTATGTGGCAGACCGCAGTGCATGTAACAAGAGGGTCCATTCCAGTTCTGTCTGCTGCTGCTGCTATTATAGATATTTCTCAACATAGCCCCAGCTATCAGGGGTTAGGAACAATTCTTTTTTTTTTTAGAGGCCAACTATTTAAAACTGTGGTTTGTCAGTCACATGGATCAGAGATAAAAAGTGTGCTCCAAATTCTGCCATTTCTGGCCTACCTTTAAATTTTGTTGAAGTGTGTTAGTGAAGTTAAAAATAGTTACCTACAGTAACCTACAGACCAGCTATTTAAAACTGATTTGTCCGTCACATGAATCACATATAAGTTCGCTCCAAATTCAGCCATTTGTAGTGAACGTAGAAATTATTGCCTCCATTTAAAGTGGGCAAGGTGTGTGGCAAGGGACGGGGAACTGGACATAATGGTGATGGTGCATACAGAAGCCGAGGCCGTGGGCAAGCTGAAATTGTGCCACAACAAACACCCACATCTTCTCGCCCGACCTTCCTGTTCAAATTACTAGGGGACCGCAGCAAACCACTATTGAACCCAGAGCAGTGTCAAAAAGTTGTTGGTTTTATAGCGAATAATGCTTCCAGTCACTTTGCCACCACCATCACCACCCTGTCTTCCACACGGTCAAGTCTCAGTAGCCGTGAGTCTGGACCACATATTCTTCACCGTGATCCTCCTTCCTTCCACCATGCCGAGTGCCCAGAGACATCTGATCCCACACTTGGACACTGTTATCTTTTCCATTTATAGATTCTCGCCCGGTCCACTTGAAGCGGGGCAAGAGGAGATCGCATGTAGCAATGCACATATATTTGAGCAGCGACGGTCACACAAAGGCGACGTTGGGAAAGTGTCACAAGAGGAGGACGATGATGAAACAATTGCCAGAAAGTCAGAAGGAGGACCAGGGTGCGGAAGTGGAAGGCGAGGTGGTGGATGATATAGTAACTGACCCAAGCTGGCAGGAGGACATGCAGAGCGAGGACAGCAGCACACGAGGAGGGAGGTGTAGCACCCCAACAGGCAGGAAGAAGCAGTGTGGTGGCCGCAGACAGAAGGCGGTCAACCACTCCCTGTAACACCAACACGACGGAAGTTGCCAGTACAACTATTAGGTCTTCCCGAGTCTGCTTGTTTTTTAAAGACTCTGCCAATAACCTCAAGAAGGCAATTTGCACCACCTGCCAGGCCAGCTTCAACAGGGGTAGCAAAACTACCAGCCTGACCACAACCAGCATGATCAGGCACATGGCAGCAAAGCACCCAACTTTGTGGACCCAGGGTTCAGAAACAGTGTCTGCGGGTGACACCACTGCTTCTTCCGCTTTTGTGCATGCAAGCCAATCCCGTCCATGGTGCATGCGAAGATGCCTCCTGCCCTGCACCTGTCATTGCACACAGTCAACTAGCACATCAGCAAGCATGTCCTTGTCCCAGGGTTCAGTTGTCCATACCTCAGTCATTGGAACGCAAGCACAAATACGCAGCCAACGCCCCACAGGCCACACTACTAAACTCACACAATTTGCGACTGCTTGCGCTTGAAATGTTGCCTTTTAGGCTCCTGGAGATGGAAGATTTCTGCAACTTGATGGCGGTGCGGTGCCTGTCCCTCGGTACTCGGTTCCCAGCCGCCACTATTTCGCTCACTGTGCCGTCCCCGCATTACACAAGCACGTGTCCCACAACATTAGCCATGCCCTAAACAATGCAGTAACTGGGAAAGTCCACCTAATCAGGGACACGTGGACAAGTGCTTGTGGTCAGGGATGGTACAGCTCGCTGACAGCACACTGGGTTAACATAGTGGAAGCGAGGATCCTGTCGGACCTTGGGATGGAACATGTCCTGCCGATGATGAGGATTTCGGGCCCTAGGTCAATTAGGATTGCCCCTCACAGTCTACAGCTCCTGCACCTCATCCTCCTCTTCAGCCTCCATCTCCAAAATGACCACATCAGTCACAAGCTGGAAACACTGAAGTACTGCCTCAGCCAAGCAGCAAGATGGCTGTGCTGAAGCTAATATGCTTAGGTGACAAACCACACAATGATGAAGAGTTGTGGACAGCTCTGAAAAAGCAGGCAGATCTGTGACTGACACACCGATGAACCTACAGCCAGGCATGGTTGTGTGTGACAATGGCCCGGAACCTGGTGGTGGTTCTGAGGCGAAGCAAGCTCACACACGTACCATGGCTGGCCCATGTTCTTAACCTCGTTGTTCAGCGGTTTCTCAAAACCTACAAGGAGCTGCCGGATCTGCTTGTCAAAGCATGCCGCCTGTGTGCCTATTTTAGAAAGTCAGTGTCACTAAGTGACTGTCCAAGGGTGATACGACCCAACGGGTGGTCGGTCACAAAGCAGCGAGACTCACAAGGGAACACCGGGGACACAATAACAACGGTGGGCCCTGTGATAGGGTACGGGGAAATGGACACCTCCTGCACTCTCCTAAGGATGTGCCCTAATCTTCCTGACATCCCTATACAGGTTATTTAACCTGTCGCCGAGCAGAATACCTTAGCCCTTGCTCGCCCTGCACCTATCCCTTGGTAGGGAATTGGCTAGTGAGAGCACTGGTCCCACCGCTGCACTAATAAAACACAAAGAGAAAGTTTAGACAAACAAGGTATAAGCAAACAACACTTAGCTTTCCCTGCTGCAATGCACAGTACAGCAGAGTACTGCACCAGGTATGAATATTCAGCAGAACAACCACTGCTCTCAGAAAACTCCTTCCACCTCCAGAAGGACCTGTATAACCAACAGTCTGCTGATGCATCAGGTGACCTTATGAAGGATGGTGGGAGTGGTCACCACTAGTGATGAGCAAGTATACTCGGTACTTGAGATTTCCCAAGCACGCTTGGGTGTCCTGTGAGTTTTTGTAAGTACTCCGAAATTTAGTTTTCTGCGCCGCAGCTGAATGATTTACATGTTAGCCAGCATAAGTACGTGGGGGTTGCGATGGCTTCTAGTACCACCTGTATGCAAACGACACTCAGATCTACCTCTCTGGCCCAGATGTCACCTCTCTGCTGTCCAGAATCCCAGAGTGTCTGTCAGCCATATCCTCCTTCTTCACCTCTCGCTTCCTAAAACTCAATGTAGACAAAACCGAACTCATCATCTTTCCCCCATCTCGCATTTCCCCCCTACCTGATCTATCTATTATGGTAAATGGCATCACGCTATCTCCCACACCTGAAATCCACTGCCTTGGGGTAACTCTCGACTCTGCTCTGTCCTTCAAACCACACGTCCAATCTCTTGCCACCTCCTGTCACCTTCAACTCAAAAATATTGCCAGAATCCGTCCCTTCCTCAGCCCACAATCTACCAAAACTCTTGTGCATGCCCTCATCATCTACCGCCTCAATTACTGCAACACCCTCCTCTGTGGCCTCCCCACTAACTCTCTTGCACCGCTCCAGTCTGTCCTCAACTCTGCTGCCCGGCTAATCCACCTCTCTCCTCGCTACTCCCCTGCTTCTCCCCTCTGCAAATCCCTCCACTGGCTCCCAATTCCCCAACAAACCTTTCCCCTCCCTATATCTCTGAACTAATCTCCCAATATCTTCCCTCACGTAATCTTCGATCCTCCCAAGACTTCCTACTCTCCTCCACACTTATTCGTTCCTCACACAACCGCCTCCAAGATTTCTCCCGAATATCCCCCATCCTCTGGAATTCCACGCCTCAACATCCGATTATCCATCACTCTCGGAACCTTCAGATGAAACCTGAAAACCCATCTCTTCAGGAAAGCCTACAGCCTGCAATAACCATTCTGCCGCCTTATCACTACCCAAGCTGCCGCCTCACCACCACCAGAGCTGCCGCACCCCCGACCTTCTGTCTCTTCCCCATTAACCCATAGAATGTAAGTCCGCAAGGTCAGGGTCTTCTCCCCTCTGTACCAGTCTGTCATTGTAAATTTGTTTACTGTAGGGTATGTGCACACGATGCTGATTTAGTGCAGATTTCGTGCAGTTCTGCAGCGTCTTTTTCTGCAGCAGAAATGCTGCTGAACTGCACTGTGTTTTTCAGTACAATGTAAATCAATGTGAAAAAAAACCTATAATCTATAACACTGCAGATTTCAAAGAGGTGCATGTCACTTCTTTTGTGCAGTTCTGCAGCGTTTCTGCACCCCTCAATAGAAATCTGCAGTGGTAAAATCTGCACAAAAACTGCACAAAATCCGCATCAATTCCGCACAAAAAACGCACTAAAACCCGCATAAAAACGCATCAAAAACGCACCTGCGAATTTTGCCAGGAGATGCAGATTTAGTGCAGAAAATTCTACACATTTCCTACGTGTGCACATAGCCTCTGTACGTAACCCCTTTCTCATGTACAGCACCATGGAATTAATGGTGCTATATAAATAAATAATAATAATAATAATAATAATAAAAGGAGTGCAAAGTTTGGGAAGATGCTGAGGGAGTACCTTGCTGACCGTACCAACGTCTTCTGTGATTTCTCTGTGCCTTATAATTACAGTGGTCAACACAAAAAAATCATCAGCAAGGTAATATGTCTGTTTTATGGAGTTTGATGTGCTGATTTCAAAATATGCTTAGTTTTGCTCTATCACATAAAGTTTCTGAGATAGAAGAATTTTTGTTATTACGTTATTTCTGCATTTTCAATCTATTTGTTTTTTCCTATGTTATTCCCATTTCTTTCCTTGTCTTACTTGTGAATTTTCTTACAGGGACAACATCAGTGAAGGTTTTAGTGAATTTTATGTCAAGGAGTATTGACAGTGCAGTCAACCAATGACTGCTTCTCGGAAAGTCACATGTTATGGGGAATAGCTAACTGTTAACCACTTAAGGGTGGTTTGCACGTTAATGACTGGGCCAATTTTTACAATTCTGACCACTGTCCATTTATGAGGTTATAACTCTGGAACGCTTCAATGGATCCAGATGATTCTGACATTGTTTTCTCATGACATATTGTACTTCATGATAGTGGTAAAATTTATTTGATATTACCTGCGTTTATTTGTGAAAAAAAAGAATTTTGGCGAAAATGTTGAAAATTTCGCAATTTTCCAAATTTGAATTTTTATGGCCTTAAATTACACAGATATGTCACACAAAATACTTAATAAGTAACATTTCCCATATGTCTACTTTACGTCAGCACAATTTTGGAACCAAAATTTTTTTTTGTTAGGGAGTTATAAGGGTTAAAAGTTGACCAGCAATTTCTCATTTTTACAACACCATTTTTTGGGGGGACTACATCACATTTGAAGTAACTTTGAGGGGTCTATATGATAGAAAATACCCAAGTGTGACACCATTCTAAAAACTGCACCCCTCAGGATGCTCAAAACCACATTCAAGAAGTTTATTAACCCTTCAGGTATTTCACAGGAATTTTTGGAATGTTTTTAAAAAAAAAAATCAACATTTAACTTTTTTTTCACAAAAAATTTACTTGAGCTCCAATTTGTTTTATTTTACCAAGGGTAGCAAGAGAAATTGGACCTCAAATTTGTTGTACAATTTGTCCTGAGTATGCTGATACCCCATATGTGGGGGTAAACCACTGTTTGGGTGCATGGCAGAGCTCAGAATGGAAGGAGCGCTGTTTGACTTTCAATGCAAAATTGACTGGAATTGAGATAGTACGCCATGTCATGTTTTGAGAGCCCCTGATGTGCCTAAACAGTGGAAACCCCCTACAAGTGAAACCATATTGGAAAGGAGACCCCCTAGGGAACTTATCTAGATGTGTTGTGAGAATCTTGAACCACCAAGTGTTTCACTACAGTTTATAAAGCAGAGCCGTGAAAATAAAAATTCTTTTTTTTCCACAAAAATTATATTTTAGCCCCCAGTTCTGTATTTTCCCAAGGGTAACAGGAGAAGTTGGACCCCAAAAGTTGTTGTCCAATTTGTCCTGAGTACGCTGATACCCCATATGTGGGGGGAACCACTGTTTGAGCGCATGGCAGAGCTTGGAACGGAAGGAGCGCCGTTTGGAATGCAGACTTAAATAGATTGGTCTACAGGCGTCACGTTGCATTTGCAGAGCCCCTGATGTACCTAAACAGTAGAAACCCCCCACAAGTGACCCCATACTGGAAACTAGACCCCCCAAGGAACTTATCTAGATTTGTTGTGAAAATTAGAACCCCCCACGTGTTTCACTACAGTTTATAACGCTGAGCCGTGAAAAGAAAAAAAAAATTCCACAAAAATTATTTTTATCCCCCAGTTTTGTATTTGCCCAAGGGTAACAGGAGAAATTGGACACCAAAAGTTGTCCAATTTGTCCTGAGTAAGCTAATACCCCATATGTGGGGGGAATCACCGTTTGGGCGCATGGCAGAGCTCGGAAGGGAAGGACCCCCGTTTGGAATGCAGACTTAGATGGATTGGTCTGCATTTGCAGAGTCCCTGATGTACCTAAACAGTAGAAACCCCCCCAAAAGAGACCCCCTAAGGAACTTATCTAGATGTGTTGTGAGAACTTTGAACTCCCAAGTGTTTCACTACAGTTTATAACGCAGAGCCATTAAAATAAAAAAATAAAAATTTTCTCACAAAAATGATTTTTTAGCCCCCAATTATTTATTTTCCTAAGGGTACTAAGAGAAATTGGACCCCAAAAGTTGTTGTCCAATTTGTCCTGAGTATGATGATACCCCATATGTTGGGGTAAACCCCTGTTTGGGCGCACGGGAGAGCTCGGAAGGGAAGGAGCACTATTTTACTTTTTCAACGCAGAATTGGCTGGAATTGAGATCGGACGCCATGTCGGGTTTGGAGAGCCCCTGATGTGACTAAACAGTTCAAACCCCTCAATTCTAACTCTAACTATAACCCGAACACACCCCTAACTCTAATCCCAGCCCTAACCATAACCCTAACCACACCCCTAACTCAAACACACCCCTAACCCTAATCCCAACCCTAACCACACCCCTAACTCCAACACACCCCTAACCCTAATCCCAACCATAACCCTAATCATACCCCTAACCCTGACACACCCCTAACCCTAATCCCAACCATAAATGTAATCCAAACCCTAACTTTAGCCCCAACCCTAACCCTAACTTTAGCCCCAACCTTAACCCTAACTTTAGCCCCAACTCTAACCCTAACTTTAGCCCCAACCCTAACTTTAGCCCCAACCCTAACTTTAGCCCCAACCCTAACTTTAGCCCCAACCATAACTGTAACCCCAACCCTAACTTTAGCCCCAACACTAACCCTAACCCTAATGGGAAAATGGAAATAAATACATTTTTCTAATTTTCTTATTTTTCCCTAACTAAGGGGGTGATGAAGGGGGGTTTGATTTACTATTTATTACGTTTTTTTAGCGGATTTTTATGATTGACAGCTGTCACACACTAAAAAACTCTTTCTATTGCAAAAAAATAGTTTTTGCGTCTCCACATTTTGAGAGCTATAATTTTTACATATTTTGGTCCACAGAGTCAGGGGAGGTCTTGTTTTTTGTGGGACGAGTTGACGTTTGTATTTTTACTATTTCCGGCCACGTGACATTTTTTGATCGCGTTTTATTTTGATTTTTGTGAGGCAGAATGACCAAAAACCAGCAATTTATGAGTTTCTTTTGGGGGGGAGCGTTTATACCGTTCCGCGTTTGGTAAAATTGATAAAGCAGTTTTATTCTTCAGGTTAGTACGATTACAGCAATACCTCATTTATATCATTTTTTTATGTTTTGGCGCTTTTATACGATAAAAACTATTTTATATAAAAAATAATTATTTTTGCATCGCTTTATTCTGAGGACTATAATTTTTTAATTTTTTCGCTAATGATGCTGTATGGCAGCTCGTTTTTTGCAGGATAAGATGACATTTTCAGCAGTACCATGTTTATTTATATCTATCTTTTTGATCGCGTGTTATTCCACTTTTTGTTCAGCAGTATGATAATAAAGCGTTGTTTTTTGCCTTTTTTTTACGGTGTTCACTGAAGGGGTTAATTAGTGAGACAGTTTTATAGGTCGGGTCATTACGGATGCGGCGATACTAAATATGTGTACTTTTATTGCTTTTTTTTGTTATTTAGATAAAGAAATGTATTTATTGGAACAATATTTTTTTTCTTTAGGATTTTTCTTTTTTTTTACACATGTAAATATAATTTTTTTTAACTTTTTTACTTTGTCCCAGGGTGGGACATCATACTATAGTGTCAGACTGCTGATCTGACACTTTGCAAAGCACTGTGTCAGAGCAACGATCTGACAGGCAGTGCAGGAGGCTTGCCGGCGCCTCTCAGCAGGCTCTTGCAAGCCACCTCCCTGCAAGACCCGGAAGGATACCGGTGGCCATGTTGGATCCAGAGCCTGCAGGGAGGAGATGCTCGGAACAACGCAATCACATTGCGTTGTTCCGAGGGTCTCAGGGAAGCACGCAGGGAGCCCCCTCCCTGTGCGATGCTTCCCTATGCCGTTGACAAGCTGCGATTATGTTTGATCGCAGTGTTCCCGAGGTTAATGTTCCGGGAGCCTTCTGTGACCGCTCCTGGCACATAGTGCTGGATGTCAGCTGTAATAAATCTGCTTACCAGAGGGGGTTGAGACACTCCAAAGTATCTCCTGCTAGGTAGGACATTAAGAATCCCACCTTTTTCTCAACAGTGGCAAAATAGGAAGTATGCCACTTGAAGTATCGTAAGCACTGCTCCAAGAACATATGGCACTGCTTTGGCTCCCCATTGTAATTAGGCGGATCCGATGGGATGTCAACTCTTGGAGCGCAAATCAGATGTACTGGGATTATGATTGTGGGTGGTGCAGTGAAGGTCCATATTTCAGATCGGGTAAAGAAATTATCCGGTTGCTCATGCTGGCGGGGAAAAAGTTCATCTTGCTCAGAGAGCGAAGGACTATGGGACTCAGCGGGGACCATGGCCTGAGCAAACTGTCACGCTCATGCCTTGACTGGGTGGAGCGAGGGGATTGTGACCCACTGTGCCACAAACCAGACTACCCTGGAACAGGCGTGACTAAGCAGCTACCTTGCTGCTCACTGGAGCCTCTGATGGTGAGGTCAGGCTTGTGCGGCAGGTAGCTGCCAGGTACCACTCCAGGGCGGTGTCTGGCTGTGGCAGCTGATCCCACTGAGGGACAAAGCACAAGTGACAGGTGCGAGCAAGTACGGATAGGCGCGACTGGTACTCTGGCGGGCATGGCTGGCACTTTGGCAGGCAGGCGGGCATGGCTGGCACACTTGGCAGGCACAGTAGGCACTCTAGGCAGGCAGGCTTGGCTGGCACTCTAGGCAGGTGGGCGGGTATGGCCGGCACTCTAGGCAGGCAGGCAGGCATGGCCGGCACTCTAGGCAGGCAGGCACTCTAGGCAGGCGAGCGGGCACGGCAGGCACTCTAGGCAGGCAGGCGGGCACTTCTAGGGGGACTGGAATTGGTTCGGGTAGGGCAGGAACATAAGCAGGTGTCATGGATCCCACCGTGCTGCCACCAATATGTCACAGATCCCAACGGATATGTCAGGGATCCCACCAATCTGTCACGGTTCACGGGGAAGATACCTTTATCACCCCCACCACTCACACCAATTTGTCACGAACCGGGGTTGTTTGGTTGCCCCTGGTTCCATCTGAAGGGGATTTATCTATATCCCACTTCCTAGTTCTGGTTTGGAACTTGCAGCTCTCTGGTGCCCCCCTAAACCTTCAGGTCAGACTAGGTACTGCACCTGCAATTAGTCACCAGAAAGGCTGCCTGCTATGTACTGGCTATTGGGCATGCTGCAGCAAGGGCGATATAACTACTCCCACTTGGGCAGGAACAATAATTATCAACGCCGCCGTTGCTACAAAGCCTCCCAAATGCACAGAACAAAGTATGCTGCCACCAGCTCTGATTCTCTTAGGATTAATAGGTCCGGAGCCAACCCAAATCAGTAGCGTAATTCACCCCAGAGGACGCGACAGTTCATTTATAGAGCAGGGGGAGACAAGCTAGTAAATTATATATTTTACTCCAAAAAAAGGTAGGCAGTGTTTACAAAGTATAAAAGATAATATAATAAAAAATCATGTGTACAATAGAAATTATAAATAAAATGGGATTAAAATTGAAAAGAACACTTACAGGTCGTTAGGTCATGGTATCATCTTGGCTGGCCGTGTGCTGGGGGGGAAGGGTGAGCATATATCCAGATGTATAGCACTCCTCTGTGCAGCAGCAGGACCCTGAACAAAAGATGCTGCAAAAATGATGTCTCCCTAAGTCATTACTAGCCCAAACCCAGGCACTCTCCCTGTGGTGACATCACTTAGAGGCTGACACCTCCCCTTTACTTAAAATATGAAAACTATTTTTTACACATATCTCGCTGTATGAACCTCGTATAAGGAAGACACGATGATTAGAATGTGCCCCACATCATGGAGATTCTTTTAAGTGTAAGCACGGAGCAATTACCTGAACCGCTTTCTGAGAAATCCGCACTTTGCACTCGTGTTTAGCTGCTAGTGCTTTCAGTGAGTGATAGATCTACTGATGGACATCCGGAATATATAATTCTTAGCTCTCTAGCCCCGATCGGTGCCACTATATATAACTTTAATCGAAAAAAAAACTTAAGGCTTTACACCAGTTCCAACTACACTGTGTTCCAAATTATGCAAATTGGATTTAAGTGTCATAAAGATGTAATTGTTTAGTTTTTCAAATAAACTCGTGGATGGTATTGTGTCTCAGGGCTCAATGGATCACTGTAATCTTAAATACATGTGATAAATAGTTTTCTAGGTGATTCTAATTAAAGGAAAACTACTTAAAAATGATGTTCCACATTATTAAGCAGGCCACAGGTTTCAAGCAAAATGGGAAATTAAAAGGATCTCTTTGCTGCTGAAAAGCGTTAAATAGTGCAATGCCTTGGACAAGGTATGAAAACATTAGATATTTCACGATAACTTAAGAGTGATCATCATACTGAGAAGAGATTTGTGACTGAAACAGAGCACAGATAGAGTTCATGCAGATAAAGGCATAATGAGGATGGTTACTGCCAGACAAATTCACTGGATTAAGAGAGCAGCTGTCAAAATACCATTACAAAGCAGAAAACAGTTATTTGAAGCTGCTGGTGCCTCTGGAGTCCCTCGAACCTCAAGGTGTAGGATGCCTCAAAGGCTTGCTGTGGTGCATAAACCAACTATTTGGCCACCCCTAAACAGTGTTCACAAGCAGAAACTGTTGCAGTGGGCCCAGACAGACATGAAGACTAATTTTAAAACAGTCTTGTTTAATGATGAGTGTCGAGCAACCCTGGTTGGTCCAGATGGATGGAGTAGTGGATGGTTAGTGGATGGCCACCATGTCCCAACAAGGCTGCGACATCAGCAAGGAGGTGGTGGAGTCATGTTTTGGACCAGAATCATGGGGAAACAGCTGGTAGGGCCCTTTAAGGTTCCTGAATGTGTGAAAATGACCTCTGCAAAGTATATAGAGTTTCTGACTGACAACTTTCTTCCATGGTCTAAAAAGCAGAAACATGCCTTCAGGAGCAAAATCATCTTCATGCATGACAATGCACCATCTCATGCTGCAAAGTATGCCTCTGAGTCATTGGCTGTTATGGGCATAAAAGGAGATAAACTCATGGTGTGGCCACCATCTTCCTCTGACCTCAACCCTATAGAGAACGTTTGGAGTATCATCAAGCAAAAGATCTATGAGGGTGGAAGGCAGTTCACATCAAAACAGCAGCTCTGGGAAGCTATTCTGACTTCATGCAAAGAAATACAAGCAGAAACTCTCCAAAAACTCACAAGTTCAATGGATGCAAGAATTGAGGAGGTGATATCAAAGAAGGGTTCCTATGTTAACATGTAACTTGGCCTGTTAGGATGTTTTGAAGTTAAATAGCTTTTTTTTCGTTCAGTGAATGTGACCTCCTAATGCTGCAAATTCCACAAATGCGCATTTTTAGTTCTTTAAAACATATCTAATGTTTAGAATTTCTACTGTGCCTAATAATTCGGAACAGTTCATTTTGAGTTTTTATTCATTTTGGAGATTATACTGTTATCATTGGGAGGTTTCTTCAATAAAATTCGATGTATACTCTAACAGGTGATGACTTTTATTAGGGCTCTTTTCCATTTGCGAGAAACACGTCCATGTCTCGCATGTGAAAACCAAGCTCTGGTGCTGGCACTCCAGAGCGGAGCGTGCGGCCGCATAGCAACACATGGAGCTGCACGCTCCGCTCCCAAGTGCCGGCACCAGAGCTTGGTCTTCACATGCGAGACACGGACGTGTTTCTCGCAAATGGAAAAGAGCCATTAGACTGACTGTCATTTGCACTGACCATTTAGGAAAATCCAAGAATAATGTAATTTGCATAATAATTTGGAACATGGTGTAGTATTAGATGGGAGGGGGGAATGAGGAGTGTAGGGAGATCTGCTTGCAGCGTAGAGCAATAAAACTTCAATGATTCTAGAAAGGGTTTTGAATTACACACATAGCAGCAGCAGAGTGAGAAGAGGGGGGTCGGAATGGCCCACAGTGTCTGTTCTCTGCTCTTGGATGTAGCAGAGCTCAGTGTGAGCGATATTACACAATCAATATCTCATGTTCCTGACAGCAGGTATGAGGTAGAGAACAGATAGGAACCAGTTCAGACTGGAGGGACAGGAACCATTTCAGGAGACACGGGAATACAGACTGGAATGAGTAGGATAAGGGTAGGAACCAGTGCAGACTGGAGGGACAAGGACACATGGGGCGCGGAGTGGGAGCAGAGCAAAGCCGCATGATGCGGAGAGCAGGACAGAGCCGCAGGAGGCGAGACGGGAGTCGAGCAGGACTGCAGGAGGCGGAGCAAAGAGCAGAAACGCAGGAGGCGGTCAAAGAGCAGAAGCGCAGGAGGTGGAGAAAAGAGCAGCACTGCAGGAGGCTGAGCAAAGAGCAGAACCACAGGAGGCAGGGCAAAGAGCAGAACTGCAGGAGGCAGAGCAAAGAGCAGAACATCAGAAGGCGGAGCAAAGAGCGGAACCACAGGAGGTGGAACAAAGAGCAGAACCACAGGAGGCGGAGCAAAGAGCAGAGTCTCAGGAGGCAGAGCAAAGAGCAGAACCGCAGGAGGCGGAGCAAAGAGCAGAACAGCAGGAGGTGGTGCAAAGAGTAGAACTGAAGGAGGCAGAGCAAAGAGCAGAGCCGCAGGAGGTGGGGCAAATAACAGAACCGCAGAAGGAGTGAACACATTGAAACATACAGCGGAATAGGAAAGGCTACAGACAGGGATACAAACGGGCACAGGTATAGGACTAAGTTCAGACAGGGTCAGGAATGGGACAAGGCACAGAAACAAGGACTCAGACCAGGGTACAAAGCTTCCCTGGGTGGCTGATAAGAGAGATAAAGCAAGACAGGACCTGGCAACTCAGCAGCAAGACAATAAGTAAATACATTGCTCAGGCATCCCCCTAGGGGTGGGGAAGCCTTAAGTACCTGAGGCCTCCTGGCAATTGGTTGGGGACACCTTAGGAAGGTACACAAAGTCACTATAAGAAACAGGAAGTGCCGCCACCCTAAGCATACAGCCAGGAAGTATGCAACAAGAAAGAACATGAGGCCCAGAGCATGGAGCCAGCAGAGGACAGAACTCACAGCATGGCTCGGAGTGGTGAGTAAGAGGGGAGATGGGAAGCCATGCAGAGATGCCAGCAGGGATGTTACAGTATGTACCTGATGGAGCAGCCGAGCAGCCAGAACGCTTTACTCAACATGAATTAAATGATCTCATCAGAGACCTTTCATTGTCAAAAGATAAAGCTGAACTTCTTGCATCTAGGTTGAAACAGAAGAATCTTCTTCATGATGATGTCAAAATGTGTTATTACCAAAACAGAAGTAACACTTTATTAACACAATTTTTCACAATTGATGGACCAATGGTGTACTGTAACAATGTGAATGGCCTCTTTGAAGAACTGAATCAAGAGTATTTTGTTGCAGATTGGCGATTGTTATTGACTCATCCTAGAGAAGTGTAAAATATGAAACCATCAATTCCTATTGCTCACTCAGGAAAGTTATGTTAATCTGTCAGCTGTTTTGGATGGCATATTTGTGGAGATTTGATAATGATTGGTCTCCTAATAGGACTACAAGGAGATTTCACAAAATATTGTTTCTTCTTGTGTTTATGGGACAGTAGAAATATAGTAGATCATTATGTTCGTCGTGATTGGGGACAGAGATACATCTATGCTCCAGGTAGAGACAATGTTCAACATAATCCTTTAGTTGCTCCAACCAAAATCTTTCTTCCTCCACTATATATAAAGTTGGGATTGATTTAAAACTTTGTGAAAGCCATGGCAAAGACAAATTCACAAGGGTTCAAGTACATTTGACAGAAATTCTCCAGCATTTCACAAACAAAACTGAAGGAAGGGGTATTTGTTGGTCCTCAGATCAGAGACTTTATGAGAGATGATGTGTTTGAGGGAACTTTAAATGATAAGGAATTGAGATCTTGGAAAAGTGGATCTGTGAAAACTTCTTAGGAAAACAAAAATCTCCAGAATATGTTGAAGGTGTTGAGGAACTGCTAGGTGCATACCAGTGTCTTGGATGTCACATGTCTCTGAAAATGCAACTTTTGCATTCACATTTACATTTCTTCCCTCAAAATCTTGGGGATGTAAGCAATGAACAAGGGGAGCGGTTTCACCAGGAAATTAAAGTAATGGAACACCGCTACCAGGGTTTTTGGAATGACTCAATGATGGCAGATTACTGAAAAATCGTATCAACGACAGTCTAATGTCAAGCACTTTTAATTTCTGCTCAAATTTGGTTTCTATTTTGCATGTGAAATTATTTTGGTTCAATAAAAACTGTTTTGTAAGTTGAAGCATTTTTTTCTGATATGTAGATTACTGGTTTCTTACTATTGCCAGCATATTTCTTATACCTTATAATAATGATGCTGCTCCATGGAAACTATGCATGCTACAGAAAAACTATATGCATTTTTGCAATCAGGACAAAAAGATGATTCAGGAAAAGTACAAAGTCACCTGCGATGATTACAAAAAATATTTTTTTGTAGACCTGTGTTATTGGGTATCCAAGCTGGACATGTGGCATGAACTGGCTTTGTACGCCTTGGAGGTCCTGGCCTGCCCTGCCGCTGGTATTTTGTCAGAGCGGATTTTTAGTGCCGCTGGTGGAATTATAACTGATAAGCGCATCCACCTGTCAACTGAAAATGCTGACAGGCTGATGTTGTGAATTCTGTTGTCGAACTCCCTCCTGTGGTCGTGAATGGTACTTCTGCGAGTTCTGTCTATGGGCTCCCTCTGGTGGCTATGAGTGAAGCTGCTGCTTCTGAGGTTCCTTACACAGGTGACGTGGTTTATCCTTTGGTTGGCTTCTCTATTTAACTCCACTCAGATCGTTACTCCATGCCAGCTGTCAATGTTTTAGCATTGGTTCAGTTCGCTCCTGGATCTGCCTGGTGACCTGTCTTCTCCTGCAGAAGCTAAGTTCCTTATTGTTATTTTTGCTCGTTGTTTCTTTGTCCAGCTGGTTATCCTGATTTTGTCTTGCTAGCTGGAAGCTCTGGGATGCAGAGTGGCAGCCCCCCCCCCCCCCGCGAGTCGGTGCGGAGGTCTTTTTTGCACACTCTGCGTGGTCTTTTGTAGGTTTTTGTGCTGACCGCAAAGATTCCTTTCCTATCCTCTGTCTATTTAGTAAGTCTGGCCTCTCTTTGCTGAAACCTATTTCATTTCTGCGTTTGTGACGTTCATCTTTTCTCACAGTCATTATATGTGGCGGGCTGCCTATTCCTTTGGGGAATTTCTCTGAGGCAAGGTAGGCTTTATTTTCTATCTCTAGGGCTAGCTAGCTCTGAGGCTGTGACGAGGCGCCTAGGGAGCGTCAGGAGCGCTCCACGGCTATTTTTAGTGTGTGTGTGATAGGATTAGGGCTTGCGGTCAGCAGAGCTCCCACATACCAGAGCTCGTCCTGTATGAGTTTAACTATCAGGTCGGGTGCTCCTAACCACCAGGTCATAACAGTACAGCTGGCCCAAAGTATTAATGCATCTCAATAGAGGGATAAGAGGACTTCTGAGACCATTTTTTTTTCTTTGCACTGTGTTTTGTCTTTCTTTTCCCCTAGACCTTTGGGTGGTTCAGGACACAGGTGTCGAGATGGACATTCAGGGTCTATCCTCTTGTGTGGATCATCTCACTGCAAGGGTACAAAACATTCAAGATTTTGTGGTTCAGAATCCTATGTTAGAGCCTAGAATTCCTATTCCTGATTTATTTTCTGGGGATAGATCTAGATTCTTGAATTTCAAAAATAATTGTAAACTGTTTCTAGCTTTGAAACCCCGCTCCTCAGGTGACCCCGTTCAACAAGTAAAAATCATAATTTCTTTGTTGCGTGGTGACCCTCAAGACTGGGCATTTTCCCTTGCGCCAGGAGATCCTGCATTGCGAGATGTAGATGCGTTTTTTCTGGCGCTTGGATTGCTTTATGATGAACCAAATTCAGTGGATCAGGCAGAGAAAATCTTGCTGGCTTTGTGTCAGGGTCAAGATGAAGCGGAGGTGTACTGTCAGAAGTTTAGAAAGTGGTCTGTGCTTACTCAGTGGAATGAATGTGCTCTGGCAGCAATTTTCAGAAAGGGTCTTTCTGAAGCCCTTAAGGATGTCATGGTGGGATTTCCCACGCCTGCTGGTCTGAATGAGTCTATGTCCTTGGCCATTCAGATCGATCGGCGCATGCGTGAGCGCAAAGCTGTGCACCATCTGGCGGTATTCTCTGAGCATAGGCCTGAGCCTATGCAATGTGATAGGACTTTGACTAGAGCTGAACGGCAAGAACACAGACGTCGGAATGGGCTGTGTTTTTACTGTGGTGAATCCACTCATGCCATCTCCGATTGTCCTAAGCGCACTAAGCGGTTCGCTAGTTCTGCCACCATTGGTATGGTACAGTCTAAATTTCTTTTGTCTGTTACTCTGATTTGCTCTCTGTCGTCCTATTCTGTAATGGCATTTGTGGATTCAGGCGCTGCCCTGAATTTGATGGACTTGGAGTTTGCCAGGCGCTGTGGTTTTTTCTTGGAGCCCTTGCAGTATCCTATTCCATTGAGAGGAATTGATGCTACGCCTTTGGCCAAGAATAAGTCTCAGTACTGGACTCAATTGACCATGTGCATGGCTCCTGCACATCAGGAGGATATTTGCTTTTTTGTGTTGCATAATCTGCATGATGTGGTCGTTTTGGGGTTGCCATGGCTACAGGTCCATAATCCAGTGTTGGATTGGAAATCTATGTCTGTGTCCAGCTGGGGTTGTCAGGGGGTACATGGTGATGTTCCATTGCTGTCAATTTCGCCTTCCACTCCTTCTGAAGTCCCTGAGTTTTTATCAGATTACCGGGATGTATTTGAAGAGCCCAAATCTGGTGCCCTACCTCCTCATAGGGATTGCGACTGTGCTATTAATTTGATTCCTGGTAGTAAGTTTCCTAAGGGCGGTCTGTTTAATTTATCTGTGCCAGAGCACGCCGCTATGCGGAGTTATATAAAGGAATCCTTGGAGAAGGGTCATATTCGTCCGTCGTCGTCACCATTGGGAGCAGGGTTCTTTTTTGTGGCCAAGAAGGATGGTTCTTTGAGACCTTGTATTGATTACCGCCTTCTTAATAAGATCACAGTCAAATTTCAGTATCCTTTGCCGCTGCTGTCTGATTTATTTGCTCGGATTAAGGGGGCTAGTTGGTTCACCAAGATAGATCTTCGAGGGGCGTATAATCTTGTGCGAATTAAACTGGGTGATGAATGGAAAACAGCATTTAATACGCCCGAGGGCCATTTTGAGTACCTGGTTATGCCATTCGGGCTTTCTAATGCTCCATCTGTGTTTCAGTCCTTTATGCATGACGTCTTCCGAGAGTACCTGGATAGATTTATGATTGTATATTTGGATGACATTTTGGTCTTTTCAGATGATTGGGAGTCTCATGTGAAGCAGGTCAGAATGGTGTTCCAGGTCCTTCGTGCGAATTCCTTGTTTGTGAAGGGGTCAAAGTGTCTCTTTGGAGTTCAGAAGGTTTCATTTTTGGGTTTCATTTTTTCCCCTTCTACTATCGAGATGGACCCTGTTAAGGTTCAGGCCATTTACGATTGGACTCAGCCGACATCTGTGAAGAGCTTGCAGAAGTTCCTGGGCTTTGCTAATTTTTATCGTCGCTTCATCGCTAACTTTTCCAGTATTGCTAAACCGTTGACTGATTTGACCAAGAAAGGTGCTGATGTGGTCAATTGGTCCTCTGCGGCTGTAGCGGCTTTTCAGGAGTTGAAGCGTCGTTTTGCTTCTGCCCCTGTGTTGTGCCAGCCACATGTTTCGCTCCCTTTTCAGGTGGAGGTTGATGCTTCTGAAATTGGAGCAGGGGCTGTTTTGTCGCAAAGAAGTTCTGATGGCTCGGTGATGAAACCCTGTGCCTTCTTTTCTAGAAAATTCTCGCCTGCTGAGTGCAATTATGATGTGGGCAATCGGGAGTTGTTGGCCATGAAGTGGGCATTCGAGGAGTGGCGACATTGGCTTGAAGGAGCTAAACATCGCGTGGTGGTCTTGACGGATCACAAGAATTTGACTTATCTCGAGTCTGCCAAACGGTTGAATCCTAGACAGGCTCGATGGTCGCTCTTTTTCTCCCGTTTTGATTTTGTGGTTTCATACCTTCCGGGATCTAAGAATGTGAAGGCTGATGCCCTGTCAAGGAGTTTTGTGCCTGACTCTCCGGGTGTTCCGGAGCCGGCGGGTATTCTTAAAGAAGGGGTAATTTTGTCTGCCATTTCCCCTGATTTGCGGCGTGTGCTGCAAAAGTTTCAGGCTGATAGACCTGACCGTTGTCCTATGGAGAAACTGTTTGTCCCTGATAGATGGACTGGTAGAGTTATCTCGGAGATTCATTGTTCAGTATTGGCTGGTCATCCTGGAATCTTTAGTACCAGAGATTTGGTGGCTAGATCCTTTTGGTGGCCTTCTTTGTCACGGGATGTGCGTTCTTTTGTTCAGTCCTGTGGGATTAGTGCCCGGGCTAAGCCCTGCTGTTCTCGTGCCAGTGGGTTGCTTTTGCCCTTGCCGATTCCGAAGAGGCCCTGGACGCATATTTCCATGGATTTTATTTCTGATCTCCCTGTTTCTCAAAAGATGTCGGTCATTTGGGTGGTTTGTGATCGCTTCTCTAAGATGGTCCATTTGGTACCCTTATCTAAACTGCCTTCATCCTCTGATTTGGTGCCATTGTTTTTCCAGCATGTGGTTCGTTTGCATGGCATTCCGGAGAACATCGTCTCGGACAGAGGTTCCCAGTTTGTTTCGAGGTTTTGGCGGTCCTTTTGCGCTAAGATGGGCATTGACTTGTCTTTTTCTTCGGCTTTCCATCCTCAGACTAATGGCCAAACCGAACGAACTAATCAGACTTTGGAGACATATCTGAGATGCTTTGTTTCTGCTGATCAGGATGATTGGGTGTCCTTCTTGCCTTTGGCTGAGTTCGCCCTTAATAATCGGGCCAGCTCGGCTACTTTAGTTTCTCCTTTTTTCTGCAATTCTGGTTTCCATCCTCGTTTCTCTTCAGGGCAGGTTGTGCCTTCGGACTGTCCTGGTGTGGATGCAGTGGTGGACAGGTTGCAGCAGATTTGGACTCATGTGGTGGACAATTTGACATTGTCCCAGGAGAAGGCTCAACGTTTCGCTAACCGCCGGCGTTGTGTTGGTCCCCGACTTCGTGTTGGGGATTTGGTTTGGTTGTCATCTCGTCACGTTCCTCTCCTAAGTTTAAGCCTCGTTTCATTAGACCATATAAGATTTCTGAGGTTCTTAATCCTGTGTAATTTCGTTTGGACCTTCCAGCTTCTTTTGCCATCCATAATGTGTTCCATAGGTCGTTGTTGCGGAGATACGTGGCACCTATGGTTCCCTCCGTTGATCTTCATTCCCCGGTGTTGGTCGAGGGGGAGTTGGAGTATGTGGTGGAGAAGATTTTGGATTCTCGCGTTTCGAGACGGAAACTCCAGTACCTGGTCAAGTGGAAGGGTTATGGTCAAGAAGATAATTCCTGGGTTTTTGCCTCTGATGTTCATGCTGCCGATCTTGTTTGTGCCTTTCATTTGGCTCATCCTGATCGGCCTGGGGGCTCTGGTGAGGGTTCGGTGACCCCTCCTCAAGGGGGGGTACTGTTGTGAATTCTGTTGTCGAACTCCCTCCTGTGGTCGTGAATGGTACTTCGGCGAGTTCTGTCTATGGGCTCCCTCTGGTGGCTATGAGTGAAGCTGCTGCTTCTGAGGTTCCTTACACAGGTGACGTGGTTTATCCTTTGGTTGGCTTCTCTATTTAACTCCACTCAGATCGTTACTCCATGCCAGCTGTCAATGTTTTAGCATTGGTTCAGTTCGCTCCTGGATCTGCCTGGTGACCTGTCTTCTCCTGCAGAAGCTAAGTTCCTTATTGTTATTTTTGCTCGTTGTTTCTTTGTCCAGCTGGTTATCCTGATTTTGTCTTGCTAGCTGGAAGCTCTGGGATGCAGAGTGCCCCCCCCCCCGCCCCGCGAGTCGGTGTGGAGGTCTTTTTTGCACACTCTGCGTGGTCTTTTGTAGGTTTTTGTGCTGACCGCAAAGATTCCTTTCCTATCCTCTGTCTATTTAGTAAGTCTGGCCTCTCTTTGCTGAAACCTATTTCATTTCTGCGTTTGTGACTTTCATCTTTTCTCACAGTCATTATATGTGGGGGGCTGCCTATTCCTTTGGGGAATTTCTCTGAGACAAGGTAGGCTTTATTTTCTATCTCTAGGGCTAGCTAGCTCTGAGGCTGTGACGAGGCGCCTAGGGAGCGTCAGGAGCGCTCCATGGCTATTTTTAGTGTGTGTGATAGGATTAGGGCTTGCGGTCAGCAGAGCTCCCACATCCCAGAGCTCGTCCTGTATGAGTTTAACTATCACTTCGGGTGTTCCTAACCACCAGGTCATAACAGGCTGACTCTTATAAAAATGAACAAGGGCTGGATTGGGCCAACACCACGAAAAATAGCTAAGGCATATAATGGAATAAGCCTTGTCTATATCCTCAGGATCAATATGGAATTAGCTGTGGAGGATATCCACTAGATTAAAACATAACCTTTAATAAATGTAATTAAAATACTCGGATCCTAACAAAACACATACATACATTCTGGGAGAAGAGAGACATTTAGGTTATTATTTGGTTGGTGGGTGTCCATAGCAGGGCTTACTCGGGGCCTGTCCTTGTTAGGACAGGAGCTCTTGGAGGGTTTACAGGGAAGACAGTGGTGGTATATCATTTCCCTACCTCTGGCCCGATGGTTATTTTGGAACCACCTCCCTTACAGAATTTGAGGGATTTCTTCTATACGTCCGTCTAAATTGGTAAAACTGTTCCAATTTCTTATCTTGAGCACTGATTCACCTGAGCACGTTGTTTAGCATCTATGTATGTGTTTTGTTAGGATCCGAGTATTTTAATTACATTTATTAAAGGTTATGTTTTAATCTAGTGGATATCCTCCACAGCTAATTCCATTGGGCCAACACCACCAAATGATAGCAGCGCAACATAAACTCAATCCAGTGTCTTTTTTAGCAGGCCTATTCCCATGCACTTCTTCACACCCACACATGGGTATATGCTTCCTGATTTTGGCTATTTGATGTTGTCCTCCTCCTTCTCCTCATCCTCCAGCATATCACCAGGGTGACTGTGGTCCTTGATGCAACACCCGCATAATTTTTTTAAAAGGGTGTTTATGATGCCCGTCAAATTTGTATACAGTATGGTCATGTATACCTCCAGGGGTAAATGTTTGTGAGCCCATACACTGAGTGCATGGGCATTACAAGTCTAGGAGACCAGCTCTTTATGAGGCCCTCCTCCACGTCTTTTCCAAGGGGCATTGGAGTGCCTCCAAATTTTTGGCAGCCCTTGCATTCAATGCATAGGCAAACACTGTGGGAGACCCACTTCCTAATAATGGGAACATTTTTTCATAAGGCCCTCCTCTACATCTCTTCAAAGGGGCAATGGAGTGCGTCCAATTTTTGGCAGCCCTTAATAATAATAATAATCTTTATTTTTATATAGCGCTAACATATTCCGCAGCGCTTTACAGTTTGCACACATTCAATGCATAGGCAAACAGTATGGTTCATCCACTTCCTAATAATGGGAACATTTTTCATAAGGCCCTTCTCTACGTCTCTTCAAAGGGACATTGGAGTGCCTCCGAATTTTTGGCAGCCATTGCTTTACTGCATAGACAAACAGTATGGGAGACCCACTTCCTAATAATGGGAACATTGTTTTCAGGAGACCCTCTGACCTCTACGTCTCTTCCAAGTGGAATTGGAGTTCCTCCAAATTTTTGGCGTTGCTTCACCGCATAGGAAAACACTATGGGAGACCCACTTCCTAATAATGGGAATATTTTTTTTCATGAGGCCCTCTACGTCTCTTCCAAGTGGAATTGGAGTTCCTTCAAATTTTTGGCAGCCGTTGCTTCACCGCATAGGAAAACACTATGGGAGACCCACTTCCTAATAATGGGAATATTTTTTTCATGAGGCCCTCCTCTACGTCTCTTCCAAGGGGAATTGGAGTTCCTCCAAATTTTTGGCAGCCCTTGCATTCACTGCATAGGCAAACAGTATGGGAGACCCACTTCCTAATAATGGACACATTGTTTTCCGGAGGTCCTCGTGTACGTCTCTTCAAAGGGGTATTGGGGTGCGTCCAAATTTTGGGCAGTCCTGCCACTCACTGCATACGCAATAACAGTATAGGATACCCAGTGTTTGATAATGGGAACAGCAAAGCAAAGCCGGCTGTTGGCTCTCTAAGAATAGTGAAGGTCAACTGCTGGCCCTTTAAGAAAAGTAAAGGCAGCCTGGTGGCCCTATAAAAATAGGCTTTGTGATTTTCAGAGTCCTTCCTTCATAAATGAAACAGATGTGTCTGATGATGTGTCACACATCACATGGCCACATAAGGTTGTAAAATCTTACAATGACATTTCCCAGTGAATGCATTTGTCTTGGTTGAAAGCAATGCTAAAGTTCAAAAACACATCAAAAACGCTACATGTGAAAATAGCACAATTGTGGAGAGCATTTTTGTTTTTGGTTATTTATTTTGGCTTATATACAAGTCATTACCCTGGAAAGGATGTTCCTTAACATATTTCCCAGGAAAATCCATTTTGGTTTTGTTTTTGTATGTTTTATTGTGAGTCTGTAAAGGTGGCGTAAGACTCTGACAACATTGTTCACATCAGTGACTTGGGAGTCAGAAATGATTCCAGGCGTCTTCCCCATGCTGTTCCTATGTCATTTGAGCACTGTTCCCATCTATTTCCGCAATTTCTAGTCCCTCTGCAGACTGCCAGGGGGTCCGCCGAAAAAATGTTCAAGTTTCCCATAGACTTACATTGGGCTCGTTGCTCGGGTAGAGCATCTGAGCATTCCAATTTACTCGAGCCGAGCAATGAGCACCCGAGTATTTTAGTGCTCACCCATTACTAGCTGTAAGCCATAATCATCAACATTAACAGAAATAAACACTTGAAATAGATCACTCTGTTTGTAATGACTATATAATATACGAGTTTCACTTTTTGTTTTAAAAACTGAAATAGTTAACTTTTTGATGATATTCTAATTTTGTGAGAAGCACCTGTATGTGGAGGCACTATTATTGGGGTGCACAAAATGTGAGTATTATTACTGGGTAGGACATGAGAAGAATTTATTAGTCCTGGCGCTCGGTCTCATATTATACTGCTTCTGCTTCTGTACAAGTGGGAAAAGTGCTAAACCAAAAACATCTGTTACATTTTGCAGAACCGAGTGGTGGAAGGAAGAAGCTGTTGGCGCCAAATGGAGAAGATCATCAGGAACATCACCGGTGGTCACTGATTGGTGCGTTATACACAGAGCGCCTCTCTTATACGCTACCTAGCACTATGTAGCCATTTTGAGTCTCATTACCATGGACTTAAGTCACGGTTTGGGGGAATTATCGGTATAGTACAGTACTATCGATACTTTATCTGTATAGCAGACGATGAATCAATAGTCAGGAAATGAGGCGACGAGAGAAGGAAAACCAGTGTCTGGTGTTAATGGAAAACCACTTTATGTTATTTAGTGACCGATGTGGCAGCGCTGAGAATGCGAGTGTCATAGCAGAGCAGCCTGGATGTGTGTAAGTGCAGCCACTCGCCCCGCGCCGTCACAACGATTACTACAGGACGGGCATCATCTATTCTACTAGGGCCGGTACCAGAAGGGCCCACACCGAGGAGACAGCACTGATCATAGACCTGGATCAGTTTCATGCCAATCCTCCGCCTCCAGCACGTACACAGTCCTCCAGCCCACCCCATCCTCCAACAAGTACACAAGCCTCCAGCACATACACATGCCTCCAGTCCACCCCATCCTCCAGCCCACCCCAGCCTCCAGCACATACACATGCCTCCAGCCCAGTCCAACCTCCAGCATGTACACAAGCCTCCAGCGAACCCGTTTCCAGTGCGTACACAAGCCTCCAGCCCACTCCTGCCACCAGCGCGTACACAAGCCTCCAGCCCGCCCCTGCCTCCAGTGCGTACACAAGCCTCCAGCCCGCCCCTGCCTCCAGTGCGTACACAAGCCTCCAGCCCACCCCAGCCTCCACCATGTACACAAGCTTCCATCCCACCCCAGCCTCCAGCGCGTACATAAGCCTCCAGCACATACAAAAGCCTCCAGCCCACCTCAGTCTCCAATACAAACACAAGCCTTCAGAACGCCCCTGCCTCCAGAGCATACACAAGCCTCCAGCACGCTCCAGCCTCCATCCTGCCCCAGTCTGCCCCAACCTCCAGCAAGCACTCAAGCCTCCAGCACATACACAGGCCTCCAGGCCCCCCAGCCTTCAGCATGTACACAAGCCTCCAGCACATACACAGGCCTCCAGGCCCCCCAGCCTTCAGCATGTACACAAGCCTCCAGCACATACACAAGTCTCCAGCTCACCCCAGCCTACAGCATGTACACAAGCCTTCAGCCCACCCCAGCCTCCAGCATGTACACAAGCCTCCAGCCCACCTCAGCCTCCACCACATACACAAGCCTCCAACCCACCCCAGCCTCCAGCGAGTACACAAGCCTCCAGCCCACCCACCTTCCAGCGTATACACAAGCCTCCAGCATGTACAAAAGCCTCCAGCCCACCTCAGCCTCCAGTACAAACACAAGCCTCCAGACCCCCCAGCCTTCAGCATGTACACAAGCCTCCTGCTCACCCCAGCCTCCGAGTACACAAGCCTCCAGCCCACCACAGCCTCCAGTGTGTACCCAAGCCTCCAGCCCACCTCAGCCTCCAGTACAAACACAAGCCTCCAGCACGCCCCAGCCTCCAGTACAAACACAAGCCTCCAGACCCCCCAGCCTTCAGCATGTACACAAGCCTCCTGCTCACCCCAGCCTCCGAGTACACAAGCCTCCAGCCCACCACAGCCTCCAGTGTGTACCCAAGCCTCCAGCCCACCTCAGCCTCCAGTACAAACACAAGCCTCCAGCACGCCCCAGCCTCCAGCACGCATACAACCCTCCAGACCCCCCAGCTTTCAGCTTGTACACAAGCCTCCAGCACGCCTCAACTTCCATCACGTACACAAGCATCCAACCCACTTTAGACTCCAGCACATACAAGTTTCCAGCTTGCCCCAGCCTCCACCACGTACATAGGCCTCCAGTGCATACACAAGCCTCCAGCACACCCCAGCCTCCAGTGTGTAAAACCTCCAGCACATATACAATCTTCCAACCCTCCCCAGCATCCAGCATGTGCACAAACCTCCAGCCCACCCCAGCCTCAAGCACGCCCCAGCCTCCAGTGTGTACACAAGCCTCCAGCCCACCCCAGCATCCAGCATGTACACAGGCCTTCAGCACATACACAAGCCTCCAGTTTGGCCCAGCCTCCACTGAGTACACAAGCCTCCAGCACGCCCCAGCATCCAGCACGTACACAAGCCTTCAGCGTGTGCACAAGCCTCCAGCACACCCCAGCATCCAGCACGTACACAAGCCTCCAGCAAGTACACAAGTCTCCAGCCCACCTTAGACTCCAGCACATACACAAGTCTCCAGATCGCCCCAGCCTCGAGCACATACACAAGCCTCCAACAAATACACAAGCCTCCAGCACGCCCCAGCGTGTACACAAGCCTCCAGTACACCCCAGCATGTACCCAAGCCTCCGGCACATACACAAGCCTCCAGCATGCCCCAACCTCCAGCACGTACACAAGCCTCCAGCAAGTACATAAGCCTCCAGCACACCCCAGCCTCCAGCGTGTACACAAGACTCCAGCACGCCCCAGCCTCCAGAATGTACACAAGCCTCCAGCAAGTACACAAGCCTCCAGCCCACCTTAGACTCCAGTACATACACAAGTCTCCGGCTTGCCCCAGCGCGTACACAACCCTCCAGTGCATACACAAGCCTCCAGCCCGCCCCAGCCTCCAGCACGTACACAAGCCTCCTGTGCACATACATAAGCCTCCAGCACGCCCCAGCCTCCAGTGCATAAAACCTCCAGCACATACACAATCCTCCAACCCTACCCAGCATCCAGCACGCCCCAGCCTCCAGCTTGTGCGCAAGCCTCCAGCCCACTCCAGCGTGTACACAAGCCTCCAACAAGTACACGCCCCAGCGTTTACACAAGCCTCCAGTACACCCCGGCATCCAGCACATACACAAGCCTCCGTTACATACACAAGCCTTCAGCACACCCCAGCCTCCAGCAAGTTCACAAGCCTCCAGCACGCCCCAACATCCAGCATATACACAAGCCTCTAGCACGCCCCGGCCTCCAGCACGTACACAAGCCTCCAGCACGCCCTGGCCTCCAGCACGTACACAAGCCTCCAGCACGCCCCGGCCTCCAGCACGTACACAAGCCTCCAGCACGCCCCTCCATCTGACTTTCCTTTTGACATTAAACACTACACAACATTCAGCTTCTGGTCTATTTAATGAACATTAGTATGGAGATTTTGCTCCTAGTCACTTGGCGCCCCTCCCCAGGTCACGACCAGTCTCAGCATTGTCACTTCTATGGAGGAAGGCGACTACGTACAGGTTGTGCGATTCTCCACCCTGTAGTGCAGCTCTTTGTGTTTTTCTGCCTTCTTGACCTTCTACAGTTTCCTTCTCTAGTGCAATCACAACATCTAATGTTGTCAGTCTCTTTCCCATTAATGTTCATGAATGAGCGGCCATCAGGATATAACATTGTAAGCTTACTCGTCATTGTGCCCAGGGAAGACAGAGTACTGGCACTTATGGAGCAGATGTGCACCTGGTCTCAGCTTTGTACCAGTCTCCTGCCACCATTAATGCTGCATAAATTGCTTCACTACAGTTTCCTGGTCATCTATTGTGCAACACATTCAGCAGGATTCTCCACAACTTCATCCTCAGCCTCGGGGTTCAGAGTCTTCTTCTGCTCAATTTCCACCTGATCATAGGAAGGGAAGAATTAGAATAAGCACTCAACCATCCATAGAGTAGTCAATGCATCAGGAGCCACAGTGGGAACAGAAAGGCAAATCAGGGTCTCCATTTATATATTTCTAGACTGAATCAGGTTCCTAGCTGGTCAATAATTAACAATTCATGTGGTTGCCTGACTATTTTCAGCATGGTCTTACCTTGTAGTAGTAATGAGCAGAGTAGTTCACCCACTTCTTGATTTCTGTCCTTCCCTCTACGGAAATGGATCGCAAAGCTGTCTTGGAAGCAGATGCTGCAGGCATAGAAAATTCCACCTCCACGTATTTGGCGAAGATTGGAGGAATTTCCCTGTCTGAACCCAACTCCAAGTGGCAGTAGAAACAGTGTGGATGACCCCATCCTAGGAGAGACGAAATCCATGTCAAATATTACTGGGACTTAAAGCTCTAGTGAGAGGCTTGATACATTTTATCTTAATTAATCAGACGTCTATTCTCAGTAATCAAGGAGTTATCTACATGTTGACTTTTGAATTTGTGTGTCTCTTTCTGGTTGGTCAAGAAATTAAGGAGAGCGCACATAGGGCGATAAAAGTGATAATTTGGATGACAATACACGGTAGGTGCACTCACCTTTAGAGGTTGTGAAAAGTCACAACCCCTTGCAGAATATAAGAAGAAACAGTGGTCGCTGCAGACTCCCGTGGATACCAATGTGACAAAGAAGGAAGGAGAAGACCGGGTTTCTCAATGTATCCGCGCTGACCACATACGATGGAAGTTTCGACGCGTTTCGTGGCAATCTGCCACTTCCTCAGGGCCAAAGATTTTACAGTGTCTGTTTACAGCAGTGGTTTTATACAGAATCTTCATGGCATCACAATTACAAACAAACTGACATCACTTCCTGTGGGAACGCCCCCTCCAGTGTTAGAATGTCGTACACCAGTTACAATGACTTTATTTAAAAATCTAAACTCTGATGAAACACACTATCCACCTAAAACTTCAGTCTTTAATTAATATATATATATATATATATATATATATATACACATATATTATAATATATATATATATATATATATATATATATATATATATATATACATATATACATATATACACACACACAATGATCACTGCATTTTTTTTTTTTTTAAATGGAGTTGGCTAGAGTCAAACTCACAAATTATGGGCAAGCCAGAACACTTCGGGTTCCCCAGTAGCATCATACTATCTCTCCACTTATTGGGAATGGTTGAGGATTTAGACAAAACCTTCATGACATCCCAAACAAACAAACATCACTTACTGCAGAAACATCCCCTCCAATATCATGATGTCACACAACAATCACAATATCTTTACATCAATGTATAACCTCTGATAAAATACATTAAACCTCTAAACAGTCAATTTTTGATTTGAAACCATATATAAAACCTATAATCAAAATGTGTTAAGATTTTATAAAAATAAAATGGCTAGACTCAAACCCATAGGTTTTGGACAAGGAAGAACACCAAATGCGTCCCTTGTCATTATACTAAATCTCCATTTCTGGGGAATGGATATGTGATTGGGAGATCCGTCGGGCCACTAGGGACAAGAAACCATAAAGGATGGCTCATCAAAAAAGATCTACCAGCTCTTTAAGACTTTTTGGATGAATAGTATCTAATTTGTATATCCAATACACTTCTTTCTTATTTAGACACTGTAATCTATTTGGGGTATCCGCTGGTACATGATCTATAGGTGTAACTCGTATTGGTTCTTTGTTCCCGTGTTTTTCAAAACAGTGTCGAGACAAGCCATGTTTCAGATATCCCTTGGAGATGTTGATGATCTCCAGAAACTCAAATACTGTGTTCCTATGGTTATTATAAAAATATTGTCTATAAACCGCTTATAGACGATAATATCATCCCTGAAGGTATTATTGAAAACATGCCAGGACTCGAAGGTGGCCATGAATAAATTTGCATACGTAGGTGCCACCCTCGAGCCCATTGCCATGACCCGTTTCTGATGGTAAACCTTCCTTATAATAACCATAGGAAGACAGTATTTGAGTTCCTGGAGATCATCATGTGCAACAATTGGGGAATTGAACTAACACCTGAGATTAGCAAGATGGAGATCAACTTTTTGGATCTAACGATAAAACATGATGGTAAAGGTAAAATAATAACAAAGAATTTTTTCAAAAAAGTTAACGCCAATAGCTATGTACACTACAAAAGTAACCATTACAACAAATGGCTCACAAATGTACCAAAAAATCAGTATCAACGAATAAGGAAAAATTGTACCTTATTAAAAGATTATAAGGAACAAAGCAAATGTCTAAGAGAGAAATTTTTAGAGCGTGAATACCCCCAAAACTAATAAAAAGCATATTCAGAGGCAAAGGGAATTTCACAAAGTAGTTTAATAGATGGGACAGAAACTAAAAAGTCTACAGAGGAATTTTATACCACCAATTTCATCACCACCTTCTCTTCCCAAAATAGCACCATTAGGAACATAAAACAGAAGCATTGGAAGATTCTACTAAATGACCCGGTCTGTCAGAACGTATTACCAACTAGACCAGTGGTTACCTTTAGGAGGGCACCATCCCTGAAAAACATTTTAGCCCCCAGCAGAATTAGGGATGGGGGAGTCAAAAAAGCCCCTTATGCAGGAATCAGCACCTGACAGATGCCTCTAAGAGGTTCCTTCAAATGTAAAAATAAAAAATGCTTGTGTTGCCTTTGGATCAGTGATAATGTGAATACTTTTCACTCAAATAATGATAGTGAGAGAGTATATGACATTCATTTTAAATTAACATGCCAATCTAGTTTTGTTATTTATCTAATTGATTGTTGCTGTGGGAAACAATATGTGGGACGCACCACACAGCCTCTATATTTAAGGATGAACTCACATAGACCCAACATCTCCAAGGGATATGTGAAACATGGCTTGTCTCGACACGGTTTTGAAAAATACAAAAAAATACGAGTTACACCTACAGATCATGCACCAGCGGATACCCCAAATAGATTACAGTGTCTAAATAAGAAAGAAGTGTATTGGATATACTCGAGTATAAGCCGACCAGAGTATAAGCCGAGACCCCTAATTTTGCCACAAAAAACTGGGAAAACTTAATGACTCGAGTATAAGCCAAGGGTGGAAAATGCAGCTACCGGTAAATGTCAAAAATAAAAATAGGTACCAATAAAAGTAAAATTAATTGAGATATCAGTAGGTTAAGTGTTTTTGAATATCCATATTGAATCAGGAGCCCCATATAATTCTCCATAAAGTTTATGATGGGCCTCATAAGATGCTCCATATTAAAATATGCCCCATACAATGCTGCACAAATGTTGATTATGTCCCCATAAGATGCTCCATAGAGACATTTGCCCCATATAATGCTCCACAAATGCTGATTATGGCCCCATAAGATGCTTCATACAGACATTTGCCCCATATAATGCTCCACAAATGCTGATTATGGCCCCATAAGATGCTCCAGAGATATTTGCCCCATATAATGCTGCACATGGCCCCATACAGATATTTGCCCCATATAGTGCCGCACATGGCCCCACAAGATGCTCCACAAAATAATTTCCCCCTATAATGCTGCACATGGCCCCATACAGATATTTGCCCCATATAACGCTGCACATGGCCCCATAAGATGCTCCATACAGACATTTGCCCCATATGCTGTTGCTGTGATTAAAAAAAAAAAAAAAATGACATACTCGCCTCTCAGGCCCCCGGCACTTGCTATATTCACTTGTCCTCCATTCCACCGATGGGCGCCGCTGCGTCTTCCCCATCCTCTCCACTTACTGTTCAGGCAGATGGCGGCGCGCACTAATCGCGTCATCGCGCCCTCTGACCTGAGAGTCACTGCAGAGGACGGGGAAGACGCAGCGGAGGCCGGCGATGGAACGGGGAGCAGGTGAATATCACGCACTGCGTTATACTCACCTGCTCCTGGTGCGGTCCCTGCATGTCTGTTCCCCTGCGCCGGCAGCTTCTTCTTGTAGTGAGCGGTCACATGGTACCGCTCATTACAGTAATGAATATGCGGCTCCACTCCTCTGGGAGTGGGGTCTATATTCATTACTGTAATGAGCGGTACCATGTGACCGCTCACTACAGGAAGAAGCTGCCGGCGCCAGGTAACCAGGGACCTGCAGGGACCGCGCCGGGAGCTGGTGAGTATTATTACACAGCTGCCGCTCCCCCTCCCCTGCCGACCCCTGGGAATAACTTGAGTATAAGCCGAGAGGGGCAATTTCAGCCTAAAAAAATGGGCTGAAATTCTCGGCTTATACTCGAGTACATACGGTAGATACTATTCATCCAAAAGGTCTTAATGAGCAGCTAGATCTTTTTTGATGAACCATCCTTTATGGTTTCTTGTCCCTAGTGGCCCGACGGATCTCCAAAACACATATCCATTCCCCAGAAATGGAGATTTAGTATAATGACAAGGGACGCATTTGGTGTTCTTCCTTGTCCAAAACCTATGGGTTCGAGTCTAGCCATTTTATTTTTATAAAATCTTAACACATTTTGATTATAGGTTTTATATATGGTTTCAAATCAAAAATTGACTGTTTAGAGGTTTAATGTGTTTTATCAAAGGTTATACATTGATGTAAAGATATTGCGATTGTTGTGTGACATCATGATATTGGAGGAGAGTTTCTGCAGTAAGTGATGTTTGTTTGTTTGGGATATGATAAAGAAAACCTTCGGCACTCAACAAGTCCACAACTTTTTGCTCTCAAATAGAAATACATTTATTTAGCAGCCAGCAACAAGATAACAGACATCAAAGTTCCAACGTTTCGGCATACATTGCCTTTGGAATGGAATGCTGGCGTGCATCCCGTGGCCGGAAGCAAGCCACGGGACGCACGCCAACATTCCATTTGTTGCAGCTATGCCTCCTTTTCTCATGCCATATTGGCAAATAATATAATAGGAACACTGTTTGCTATATACAGACTTCCTCGAGAAAGGCAATGTATGCCTTAACGTTGGAACTTTGATGTCTGTTATCTTGTTGCTGGCTGCTAAATAAATTTATTTCTATTTGAGAGCAAAAAGTTGTGGACTTGTTGAGTGCCGAAGGTTTTCTTTATCATATTTGAATCTTTTTTCCTTCGGGCACCACATTAGTGATTGAGTGCACCACACTTGATCTGACTAGCTATGTTTGTTTGGGATGTCATGAAGGTTTTTTCTAAATCCTCAACCATTCCCAACAAGTGGAGAGATGGAGAGATAGTATGGTGGTAAGGGGGAACCCTAAGGCTATGTGCACACGTTCAGGATTTCTTGCAGAAAATTCCTGAGAAAAACCTGAAATTTTCTGCAAGAAATCTGCATGCGTTTTTTGCGCGTTTTTTTCCGGACATTTCCCAATGCATTTTATAGTGGGAAATCCGCAAAAAAAAACACAAAATTAATGAACATGCTGCGTTTTTTACCGCGATGCGTTTTTTTCGCGGAAAAAAATGCATCATGTGCACAAAACATGCGGAATTCATTCTAAATGATGGAATGCTTATTGTATGCTGTTTTTTTGCGGTTTTATAGTGTTTTTATCGCGCAAAAATTAGCAACGTGTGCACACAGTGTTAGGTGTCGAGTTCCCACCTCTGCACAGGGGGAATCTCGAACCATCTCTGCTGCGGTCTCCAATTCTTCTCCAGCCGCAGTGGATTCTGCTCAGCGGAGACGTCGGTCCCAGCGTCTTGCTCAGTCTCACTCTGTGCATAGGATTACTGCTGCTTTTCCTGCTTCTGCCATTGAAGCCAGTGCTGGGCAGCGGCGAGCAGACGCTTTTGGGACTAAGTCCTGCTTTTTCCCTTCTGAGCATGCCCAGGGTGAGATCTTACGTTGGAGATCGAGGGTCACATGCTCAGATGCTGCAGCGGTTCCCATTGGTCCTCCAGGAAGGTCCTGAAGGTGCTAAACTTCTGTGGCAGCTTCCCATTGGACCTTTATTAGAAGGTCCTATACATGCAGGAGCTAGATAAAATTCGCATGACTGCATGGCCATGCGCTAGTGTACAATTGTCATCGTGTGTGTGTTGATGAGTGCAAGTCGTTCGTTAAAAAACCCATCCCTTGTGTATGACTGTTCGCGTAAGGTGTATGTCTGCAATCTAGCGCCCGGCTGAACTCACAGCGTTTCCACACGAAACAGCGCCTACTGCTGTGACCGCCAGTACGGTGCCACGTGCCATTAGAGCGCTTCTTTAACCCAAGTCAGGGTGGTTAGTGGCATCCGCCAGTACAGCACAGTTCGCACTCTCATGCTATTTAATTATTAGTTTTGTTACGTGCGGTACTGCGGCCCTGTGACTCAACAGGGTTCGCTTCCTTCACACAGGGTGAAGTTAACCCGTGTGTGTATTCACATTGTACCGCCATATAGTCCGTCATTACTTGGCAGCAGGTTCCATCTCTGCACGGTGGACCCCGGGCTGCGAACGCACCTTATTCTATCTTATTATTTGGTGCCTAACACACAGCCTAAGTGTTCTGGCTTGCCCATAACTTGTGAGTTTGACTGCAGCCAAATCCATTTTTTGTTAAAAAAAAAAAAAAAAAAATGCAGCGATCATTATATATATATATATATATATATATATATATATATATATATATATATATATATTTTAAATTAAAGACTGAAGTTTTAGGTGGATAGTGTGTTTCATCAGAGTTTAGATTTTTAAATAAAGTCATTGTAACTAGTGTACGACATTCTAACACTGGAGGGGGCGTTCCCACAGGAGGTGATGTCGGTTAGTTTGTAATTGTGATACCATGATTCTGTATAAAACCACTGCTGTAAATAGACACTGTAAAATCTTTGGCTCTGAGGAAGTGGCAGATTGCCACGAAACGCATCAGCACAATAAAGCTTTCAAAAAAACTTCCATCGTGTGTGGTCAGCGCGGATACATTGAGAAACCCGGTCTTCTCCTTCCTTCTTTGTCGTCTGGTTGGTCAAGAAATCACAGACTTTTGTTCATATAAGCCTGTAATATTGACTTGTAAGTTGACATTTGATGTAACATATTGTGCGGTTATCCTGGAAGACTAGAGATGAAGAATAATTGAACAATCAAGTTTGCTGAAATGTTAATTACACATTGTCCAGGCCAGCTAGCTTGTTGACTTGCAAAACAGGAGGAAAAACTATGCAAATAGATTAAATAAACAATGCGAGTTGATCTCGTCACCATTCTTCCCCTTTACCTCTGGATGCTGGGTTGAAGGACAGTTGTTAACTATAAAACAAGGATATATGCACCTATATATCAGATACCTCAAGACACAGATATACATCCAGTCATCTAGACAGCCAAGAGATCCAGAGACTCTTTACAAGCAGCAGCCAAGACATTATGGCTCCATCAACAGGGGCACAGATTTGACATTCTACAGCATGACAGCTTAGGGGACCAGAGCCCCAGCTGAAAGAATGCAGATCTGCTCCATTGACCATAGCTGGACCATGGATAATTTTGTGGTAGTCAGGATTTGGACCTACCGGTCACCTGAGACCTATGGGTATGCTTGTGAAAGCCAGGAATGGCACTCACCAGTCACCTGGCTCCATGGAGATGTTTGGAGCAGCCAGGATGTGACCCTCTGGTCACCTGGCCTTGTGCCTCAATGGACTATCAGCTTCCTAAGATTGTCGTTACCTCCTCTGTGTCTGTGCCACAGGTGGCGTAGTCGGCCCTGGAAGCCCTGAAGTCACAACTGCTCTTATCCCGGCGAGTCAGAAGAAGGCCAAGACTTGGTATTTTGCACCAACTTGGGTATTCTGCTGGGACTGTTCTACATGTTATTTACCTGTTTTGTAGTTCAATAAACACTGTTTTACCCTCACCCTGTGTTGCCTGAGTAGTATGACGCCCACGGGGAATGGACAGCGGGCGCTCGGTGGGATGATCCCTGGTCCATGCGGTTTCAGAAAGCGGACCAGGGCACCCGCTGACCCTCATGTCTCCACATCTACGTAAAAAATAAATAATATATATATACAGTGGGGCAAAAAAGTATTTAGTCAGTCAGCAATAGTGCAAGTTCCACCACTTAAAAGATGAGAGGCGTCTGGAATTTACATCATAGGTAGACCTCAACTATGGGAGACAAACTGAGAAAAAAAAATCCAGAAAATCACATTGTCTGTTTTTTTAACAATTTATTTGCATATTAAGGTGGAAAATAAGTATTTGGTCAGAAACAAACAATCAAAATTTCTGGCTCTCACAGACCTGTAACTTCTTCTTTAAGAGTCTCCTCTTTCCTCCACTCACTACCTGTAGTAATGGCACCTGTTTAAACTTGTTATCAGTATAAAAAGACACCTGTGCACACCCTCAAACAGTCTGACTCCAAACTCCACTAAGGTGAAGACCAAAGAGCTGTCAAAGGACACCAGAAACAAAATTGTAGCCCTGCACCAGGCTGGGAAGACTGAATCTGCAATAGCCAACCAGCTTGGAGTGAAGAAATCAACAGTGGGAGCAATAATTAGAAAATGGAAGACATACAAGACCACTGATAATCTCCCTCGATCTGGGGCTCCACGCAAAATCCCACCCCGTGGGGTCAGAATGATCACAAGAACGGTGAGCAAAAAATCCCAGAACCACGCGGGGGGACCTAGTGAATGAACTGCAGAGAGCTGGGACCAATGTAACAAGGCCTACCATAAGTAACACACTACGCCACCATGGACTCAGATCCTGCAGTGCCAGACGTGTCCCACTGCTTAAGCCAGTACATGTCCGGGCCCGTCTGAAGTTTGCTAGAGAGCATTTGGATGATCCAGAGGAGTTTTGGGAGAATGTCCTATGGTCTGATGAAACCAAACTGGAACTGTTTGGTAGAAACACAACTTGTCGTGTTTGGAGGAAAAAGAATACTGAGTTGCATCCATCAAAAACCATACCTACTGTAAAGCATGGTGGTGGAAACATCATGCTTTGGGGCTGTTTCTCTGCAAAGGGGCCAGGACGACTGATCCGGGTACATTTAAGAATGAATGGGGCCATGTATCGTGAGATTCTGAGTGCAAACCTCTTCCATCAGCAAGGGCATTGAAGATGAAACGTGGCTGGGTCTTTCAACATGACAATGATCCAAAGCACACCGCCAGGGCAACGAAGGAGTGGCTTCGTAAGAAGCATTTCAAGGTCCTGGAGTGGCCTAGCCAGTCTCCAGATCTCAACCCTATAGAAAAACTTTGGAGGGAGTTGAAAGTCCGTGTTGCCAAGCGAAAAGCCAAAAACATCACTGCTCTAGAGGAGATCTGCATGGAGGAATGGGCCAACATACCAACAACAGTGTGTGGCAACCTTGTGAAGACTTACAGAAAACGTTTGACCTCTATCATTGCCAACAAAGGATATATTACAAAGTATTGAGATGAAATTTTGTTTCTGACCAAATACTTATTTTCCACCATAATATGCAAATAAAATGTTAAAAAAACAGACAATGTGATTTTCTGGATTTTTTTTTCTCAGTTTGTCTCCCATAGTTGAGGTCTACCTATGATGTAAATTACAGACGCCTCTCATCTTTTTAAGTGGTGGAACTTGCACTATTGCTGACTGACTAAATACTTTTTTGCCCCACTGTATATATATATATATATATATATATATATATATATATATATATCAGCTAAAGGGGGGTTATGACATGCTAATCCTCTCTAATCTGGAGGGGTACTAATGCCAGAGAACCACAGACACCCTACACTCAGCTAACCTCCTAAGTTTCATCAACACCAGCCTAAAGAGCCACCACCAAATCCAGAGAGCCACCAACGCAAACATTTGAAAGCCATCAATCCCACCATAAGAGCTACCAACTTTAGAGAGCCACAAAAACAACCAACGAAAGCCATCAACTTTGAGAGTCACATTTATGCTAAGAGACAACAACTGTAAAAACCACTAAAACCAACTTTTCAAAACTACCAATCCGAGGAGTCCAGTAACATATGAAGTGACTAAAACGCTGAGAGCCACCAATTCTTGAGAGCTATCAACTTTAGAGAGCTATTAACACCAACCTCCAAAAGCCACTTACCCTTGAGAGTCACCACTAACCTGGGAGCCAACAACTCCAGAGACTCACTAAAACAAATTCTTGACAGCTAGCAGCCCCAAGGACCCACTAACTCCAGAATCCTCCAACTCTAACCCCTTAGAACCACCAACTTCAGAAAGACACCAAGACTCAGAGTTCTGCAATTCTTAAAAGAAATCCAACTCCACAGCCTTAACTTGATCCCAACATTGGTTACAGATCTAAGGGCTGATTTTCTAAGGCTTTGGTGACCTAACATGCATACTTTGATTTAATAGAAGATATAGTCAGTGTGCGATGGACACTTGTCCTCACCTGAGTTTTTGTCAGGAAGTCTGCTAATCCTCCATACAATGGCGTTATATGCGTGTTCATATTTTGCAGTTCCCAGTGTAACTCTCATAGCTGGCTCTGAACCAGAGAAGCTGGGAGAACCAAAACTGGCCTCCCGATTGACTTTAGCTTTTAGTGACCTCTCCCCAAGTACACTGTCTCTTCGGAAATAGTTCACCCACTCTGATGGTACTGGGTGTCGGATAGTGATGTTTTCGCAGGGGACCTGGGAAAGACTGTCTCTGTTAGAAGAGAAGCCAGAAGACATGACCACCCAACTCTGCAGCTCAACCTCTGCTCCACGAACACAGGCCATAGTTCTGAGGGTGAAGGGCAAAGTCTTTTCTGAAAACACAGTCCGGAACCTCATTAACTCAAACCTACATGCATCAAGTGGGGTGAATAGAACAGTTCTAGAGCCAAGGAAAGCCTCTTCATCTACTGATGAATGGAATTGGCAGTCATGTAGTCTCACCCACTTGGTGGTTGTAGTTGGCATTATGTCATGCCTGGACACAACTTCATTGCCTTTGATGAGAACATCGTTGAGTCCTATCCTGCAATCCGCCATTCCTGAGATGAAATTCAGAACATAGACATGTGTGACCACAGAACACTGAAGAAGCTGGTTGTCCCTCTTGGCCAGAATTCCTCTAAACTCATCTTTGACATCTATAGTTATCTCCTCCTCAATGTAATTCTGGTGCATGGTTCTGAGGTCCACTGTGGCCGGAAGATGGAACAAAACATCTTGGATGGTGGAGATAAAGCTTATAAAGTCCATATAGTCAACTGTCCCCAGCTTTATCACCTGCTCCCTCTCTCCTGCGTGAGTCACAAGCGGCATTGGCTGATATTTGCGTTTCTCCCTGTATAATACCCGGTCAATGCGGATGGTGTGAATCCTTCCACTCTCGTCATAGTTTTGGAGCTTTGGGTCCGAGATCTCATGGTTGACCTCCAGTTTAAATTCTCTGAATGGTTTTTCCAAACCCTTCTCATAGAATAGCTGCAGGAATCCAGCTTCATTGACTTTCACATAAATAGGACCCCAGTGTCTAGAAGACATAATGTTCTTTTTCTCCGGAATTCTCAGCAGCATTGGCCATCCTTCTTTTAGCTGAGGCTTTGTGAAAGATAAAGAGGGACCGATAGGTTCATTATACTTCAAGGGGTCATCTGGTAGAGAAGGGCTCCCGGGAGAATCTGGGTCCTCTATTTGAATTTGCTTGAGTTGTTCTACCACATCAGCTTGTAAGACTTTCTTCCGATAATCTTCAAACTGTTCCGTATCGAGCTCTTCAGCGAGAATGGAGATGGAGTTTCTTTGGCTGGTTCCTGGCCCACTGGATACTGAGGAGTGTTGAGAGCGTCTCTCCTGCTCCTCAAAGAAGGAGCTAAAAGGATTAATAGGGGATGGCTGGACATCCTTCAAGGCCTCATCAAGAAAAGGATTAGGAGCCTTAGAAGGAGTGGAATTTAATGAGAGCTGTCTGTGCAATGTTGAAAAGTCAAGTCTCTGAGTCCTAGAGAGGTCAATCAGTGAGCTCTTTGGTCGCTCTCTTTTTTTTAAGACTTTGACATTATTCAAGTTGCTCTCAGGGATAGAGGGGGATTGAGGACTGTCTATAGGTTTCTGGGGAGAATCTATATGACTGGGTGCTATTATCTCATCTTCAAAGGTGACCCAACTGGGGAATCGAGTTCTTGCGCACGACTCCGGATGACCATTGACTGTGCCAGACCAGTTTACAGATTCCATGTCTAGGTCTTCATCTTCCTGGAAAGATGAGTCACCTGGAAGAAGAACAGAAATCATAATTGTTAAAATTGTTGTGGATGTCTCTAATGTCTAAGGGAAAGTAGAGCAATTAACAGTATAGGAATTCTAAAGGCTTTTACAGAGAAGAAATACAACAAATAACAGACAGAGTTCCAACCTTCAACTATTGGTGACTTCAGACAGGATCGTATCATGTATCTCTGTATAAAGGGAGCTCCCTCTAGTGGTGGCTGCAGACAGGATCTTACCATGTATTTATGTATACAAGGAGGTCCCCCTAGTGATGGCTGCAAACAGGATCGGATCATGTATCTCTGCATACAGGGAGTTCCCCCTAGTGGGGGCTGCAGACGGAATCTTATCATGTATCTCTGTGTACAGGGAACTTCCCCTAGTGGTGACTGCAGACAGGATCTTATCATGTATCTCTGTATACAGGGAGCTCCCCCTAGTGGTGACTGCAGACAGGATCTTATCATGTATCTCTGTGTACAGAGAGCTTCCCCTAGTGGTGACTGCAGACAGGATCTTATCATGTATCTCTGTATACAGGAGCTTCCCCTAGTGGTGGCTGCAGACAAAACCTTATCATGTATCTCTGTATACAGGGAGCTCCCTCTAGTGGTGGCTGCAGGGTATTTTGCCCCCAGCCAGCTATAAAGCTATAGGACATTATTGGGGCTGAAGGAAGGCAATCAACTTGTCTGACACTTTCTGTTTGGCTCAGTCCAATAACCTGAGAATGTGGAGGAATCAGAATGTGGAGAGATCAGAGTGCGGAGGATAAAAGCTTTTACTCCTCGGTGTGATGAGTGGGACAAGCATTTTCTGGAATTTTCAGTTTAAAAGAGGAAATGATCTTGGAATCATGATGTTCCCAGGTCGGGTGCAGATGGAGTAAACAGGACATGACGTTGGTTCCCAGAATCTCTCTATACGCAGCCGGAGCAGCACGGCTCCTCGTGTCAGGAAGAGGCAGTGACAGGAGTGGGAAGTGTGAGCAGATATAGGGGCAGGGAAGGCTCTGAGGTCGCCGCTCAGGAAAAACGAGCACAGACGCCGATTATGGCGTTTCCTTAATGAATTCTGGATAAATGTTACTTGGAAACAGACCAGAAGCCAATCTGCAGAGTCTTCACAGCGAAACTCAATTGTGTCGCTGCAGCCAAAGCTCCCCCATCCTATGTAATACAGACTCGTCACATCTCATGGAATGAAAGCGACCAATCACACAGCGGCTCTCATTTTTCAAAAGCGGAATATAAAATTAAAGCTTCTCTCCGATTGGCTGTTGTGGGCAAGAAAGAAAGTGAAAGGGAACATCATTTGTAACTAATCCTATCCTGTGTGATACCGTCTGCTGATCGTGTATCTAATCCTCTAAGGCAGAGGTCCCCAACTCCAGTCCTCAAGGCCCACCAACATGTCATGTTTTCAGGATTTCCTTAGTTTTGCCCAGGTAATAATTGCATCACCTGTGCAATCCAAAGGAAATCCTGAAAACATGACCTGTTGGTGGGCCTTGAGGACTGGAGTTGGGGACCTCTGCTCTAAGGGTATGTTCCCATGGTCAGGAACGCTGTGGGTTGGACGCAGCGGCCAGATGTTACAGCATAGTGGATGAGATTTTGAAAAATCCCATGCACACTATGCGTGCTGAGCCCTGTATCTAATCCTATCCTGTTTGATACGTCTGCTGAGCCATGTATCTAATCCTCTCCTGTGTGATTTCGTCTGCTGAGCAATGTATGTAATCCTATCATTTCTGGGGTCAGGGCTGTTGTGATACGAGGGGCGACAGGTCAGCGGCTCATTACTTCCGCAGTTCAGATTGAGGGAATCGGAGCGTCACTAGCGCCACACACCAGAGGGAAGGGACGCTGAGCCGATAATGTACACATGTACAATCATGACAAAAAAAAAAAAAAGAGAAAAAATAGCAAATTGGACATAATTTCACACAAAACCCCTAAGAATGAGCTAGACAAAATTGTTGACATTTTTCCAAAATTGTGGATATACCCTTTGCTTGAAGCATGTGATGCTTGTTCAGAGTCACCTGTGGCAAGTAGCAGGTGTGGGCAATATGATAAGGATGAGGTTGCGGGAGGGGAGATCAGCGCCCAGTCCATGCACTGCAGTGCGAGTGCAGACCAATTTCCCCCTTCCAATAATTATACTGCCATAATAATAAAAAAAAAGTTGTTTACCAATCATATATACCCACTTTTTATTTTTCCATCAGTATGGCCATGTGAGGGCTTGTTTTTTGTGGGACGAGTTGTACTTTTTAATGACATGATAGGTTTAACCAAATAGTGTACTGGAAAATGGGGAAAAAAATTCAAAGTGCGATAAAATTGCAAAAAACGTGGAATTATATAATTGTTTTTTGGGTTTTTTTTTTACCATGTACACCAAATGCTAAAACTGACATGCCATTATGATTCTCCAGGTCATTACGAGTTTGTAGATACCTAACATGTATACTATAGGTTCTTTTTTATTTAAGTGGTGAAAAAAAATCCAAAGTTTGTCAGAAGAGAAAATAAAACAAGTTGCCATTTTTCGAGGCCCGTAGCGTCTCCATTTTTCGTGATCTGGGGCCGGGCGAGGGCTTGTTTTTGCATGCCAATCTGATGTTTTTATTGATACCATCTTGGTGTAGATATAATCTTTTTATCGTCCATTATTGCATTTTAATGCAATCTTGCAAAAAAAAGTAATTCTGCCGGTTTTGATTTTCGCATTACGCCGTTTACTTTTTATATATTGATAGATCAGGCGATTCTCAACGCGGCGATACCAAATATGTGTAATTTTATTTTAATGTTTCTATTGTTTTATTTTGAATGGGGCGAATGGGGGGGGTGATTTAAACTTTTATTTAAAAATAAAACAAACAAACATTTTTTTCACATTTTAATAGCTTCAATAGTTTCCATGGAAGACTAAAAGCTGCGATCATCCGATCTCCTCTGCTACACATAGCAGGACTGCAGCTTTGCTCTATGTAGCAGAAATTCTCATTTGCTATGAGTGCTGACCACTGGGTGACGCCAGGGCCGCCATCAGGGCATTGCAGCCGTGACTGGCGTATGGGGCTCATACCGGCAGCCGCAGCCTGAACCGGGCCCTTATCGGCGACGGGCGCTGCAGCTGTTTAACGCTATTGATGTGCTGGCCCGCACGTCAATAGTTAACAGCCGCCAGCCGCAGTGTGCAGGTCGCCGGCGTCTGACGTCATTGTCAGTCGCCGGCGAGTGCACGCTTCAGCTGCGTGGAGAGAGCAGGAGCGCGGCAGGTAAGCAGAACTTGTTTTTTTTTTAATTGAGAGCGGCGATCCGGGGGGGGGGGGGGGGGCCCAGGGCAGTAAGGCTGGACACCGGGGGGGGGGGGCAGAAAGCTGGACACAGGGGCAGAAAGCTGGACACAGGGGCAGAAAGCTGGACACAGGGGCAGAAAGCTGGACACAGGGGCAGAAAGCTGGACACAGGGGCAGAAAGCTGGACACAGGGGCAGAAAGCTGGACACAGGGGCAGAAAGCTGGACACAGGGGCAGAAAGCTGGACACAGGGGCAGAAAGCTGGACACAGGGGCAGAAAGCTGGACACAGGGGCAGAAAGCTGGACAGGGGCAGAAAGCTGGACACAGGGGCAGAAAGCTGGACACAGGGGCAGAAAGCTGGACACAGGGGCAGAAAGCTGGACACAGGGGCAGAAAGCTGCGCACAGGGTCAGAACGCTGGACACGAGGGCAGAAAGCTGGGCACAGGGGGGGCAGAAAGCTGGGCACAGGGGCAGAAAGCTGCGCACGGGCAGAAAGCTGGGCACGGGCAGATTGCTGGACAGGGGCAGATTGCTGGACACAGGGGCAGATTGCTGGACACAGGGGCAGATTGCTGGACACAGGGGCAGATTGATGGACACAGGGGCAGATTGATGGACACAGGGGCAGATTGATGGACACAGGGGCAGATTGATGGACACAGGGGCAGATTGATGGACACAGGGGCAGATTGATGGACACAGGGGCAGATTGATGGACACAGGGGCAGATTGATGGACACAGGGGCAGATTGATGGACACAGGGGCAGATTGCTGGACACAGGGGCAGATTGCTGGACACAGGGGCAGATTGCTGGACACAGGGGCAGATTGCTGGACACAGGGGCAGAATGGAGAAACGGGGGGCAGGATGACAGACATGGCGGCATGACTGGAAACACTGGGGCATGACTGGAGACAGATGGGGCAAAATTGAGGCACAGGGGGCATGACTGGAGACGGGGCAGAATGGTGATACGGGCATGATTGGAGACACTGGAGGCAGAATTGGAGACAGATGGGGCAGGATCATGGGGCAGGATGGATACGATGGAGACAGATGGGGCAGGATGGGGAGATCATATGGGGCAGGATGGATACTCATTAGGGCAGGATGGGAGAACATATGGCTGACGCCAGGAATGAGACACACGGGGGCTAGGATGGCGAATATTATTACCATAGGGGCTAATTAAGGGATATTATTACTGCAGTGATGTATTTATTTTTTGAGTATACTGTTCTAAATGCGGGGGGCCGTCCTATTACTGTGTAGAGTGATACTATGTCGCCTTCTTCATGTGGTGTAATGTAGAAGTTGGGAAAATTAAGTAATGTGTTCTGCAAGTGGAACTCGAGAGAACGGTGTTATTTCCTGCAGAGACGAGTCCTGGCTGGATGAAGTGATGGCGGTCTGTGCTGGATGAAAGATGAAGGACTTCACCTAGAGACGTCACTGGTGAGTCAGTGTGTTACCTATACACTGACACTATACACTGTATACTATATACAGAGGTCCTGTGTATAATGTCACCAGTGATCACTGGATTACCTATACACTATATACAGAGCTCCTGTGTATAATGTCACTGGTGATCACTGTATTACCTGTACACAGACACTGCATACTAAGTACAGATCTCCTGTGTATAATGGCACTGATGGTGATAGTATTGTGTTTTTTTTTTTTTATTATTGATCAGTATTGTAGTATTCAGTCACTATGTGGTGGTAATATGTGGTCTGGTCATGATGTTGTGGTATTTGTTCCTTGTATTTGATATTATTCGATCACTGTGGTGGTAATATGTCATCTGGTCATGGTGTGGCGGTATTTGTGCCTTGTAGATAGTATTATAGGTCACTGTGGTGATATGGTGTCTGGTCATGGTGCTGTGGTATTTGTTCCTTGTATGTGGTATTATAGGTCATTTTAAAAATTGAAAAATAAAAATATACCTAAATTGTATTGCATATTTTAACAAATATTTAATAGGTTACAGTAGAGTAGGGCCCGGCCAAAAGTGTCTACCTTGTCATTTTGGTGGCTTAAAAAATCTTTTGGCCAAAACAAAAGCTGCCGGTTATGTGTGTGATCTGGTGATGGGAACTGTTAATGTGTGATAGGTGAGAAGTGGAGTTTTTCCAAGAAAGAGTGGTGGGACTGTGGATAGTTTGAGGGGTGGAGCGTGGAGGCGGGGCTGGGGTGGAGCCTGGGTGGAGTCTCAAGGGGGCCCCGGAAATTTTGCCAGTATGGGGCCCTTAAATTTCTAGTGGCAGCCCTGGGTGACGCTCATCGCAGAGTGGCAATGACAACCACAGGGGTCTGCTGCAGACCCCGGGTTGTCATGCCAACCCATCGGTGACCCACAGTCATGTGACACTGGCGTCTGTTAGGGGCACATGATAGCTGATCAGATCAGCTGTCACGTGCCGGAAAAAGTGTGGGCTCATTGCCAAAGCCCGAACCAAATAGGGGAAGGCATCCAATGACAGACACTGCACGTCATTGGGTGTTAAGGGGTTAATAAATGTAAACAGTGTATATTATTGCATATACGTATATTCACCGATTATACACTACCAAAAAATCTCTTTATTGGTATTTATTAAAGTCCTATAAATTCTAGAATATACTGTAAATACACCCCAAAACATGAGAACTCAAAAAGTGAAAATAGAAAAAAATATCAAGTAGTCAAGTATAAAGGGGGATCACCCTATTTGTCAACTATTCTTGTTCCTACTTGTCCGCAGAGGTTGGCACCCTTTTAGGGTAAGTTCACACAGGACGTTTTTGCTGCGTATTTTTGCTGCTTTTTTATGCTAATTTTCAGCTGCTTTTTACAATACCAGCAAAGCCTATGAGATTTCAGAAATCTCATGCACACACATTGGTTTTTTGTTTGATCAGTATTTTGTGCTTTACTGCGTTTTTTTGACATAGAGCATGTCACTTCTTTCAGCGTTTTTGCTGCGTTTTTTCACCCATTGACTTGAATGGGTGTTGAAAAAAATGCAGCAAAAACGCAGGAAAAAAAGCAGGTAACATTATTTGCTGCGTTTTTGCTGCTCAAAATCCAAGGACATTAGCCTGAACAAAGAAAAAAAAAATACACCGAATACACAACAAAAAAAGCAACAAAAACGCACCTAAACCTGCGTTTTTGACGCAGCTTTTTTCCTGCCAAGATGATCAGGTTTTGCTGCAGAAAAAAAATACGCAGCAAAAACGTCCTGTTTGAACTTACCCTTAAAACGCAATCTGCGTCGTCGCTCCTCGTTGACTAGCTCTGGTCGTCCTCCCCCCGCCTCCTCAGCCACACCCTGTTGGACGCAGACTCAACTCAGCAGCCTCTCACTCCCGTAAGCAGCCTCCCCCTGCTGGATGCAGACTCCCCTTGCCTGAATTCCCTCAGCAGCCTCCTCTCAACAGCTTCACCCTGCCGGATGCAGACTCCCCTCAACAGCCTCCCCTCCCCTCACTCACCTCAGCAGCCTCCCATCTCCTCACTCACCTCAATAGCCTCCCATCTCCTCACTCACCTCAACAGCCTCCCATCTCCTCACTTCCCTCTGCAGCCTCTTCCAAGTCCTCACACACTGCCTGCCTGCCAACTTCAGTTTCTCCTTTCTCCCACAAACGTGGCATGGCGCTCTGCTCCTGAATGAAGAAAAGCATGCCGCGTGTCACATAACCGGCGTCAGGACCATGATGCACTCGGGACTGCTACTGCAGCTTAAAGGTACAGAATGGATTTCTGGCCACCGCATGCATTAATAACACTGTAGTTGTATCTTTAAATCACTGCAGTGTTGTTATGTATCCGGCTTGCAGCAGCCCTGAACTATTGCACCTGGGAACCCGAAAAGCAGAAGCAAGAGAAGAGGGCCCGGGCTGCCAGCGCGTCCGGGCCCCCTTTTTGCTTCTGCTCACAGGGCCCCATACAGTAGTAAGGGCAGTAATGCCCTGATGGCGGCCCTGAGCAGGATAGTCCGGATGGTGGATAAGCCCAATCAAGGTCCAAAGAAATTCAAGCTGTCCTGCAAGCTCAGGGTTCATCAGTATCAGCGCCAATTATCCATCCACATGTGAATGAAATGTCGGAGACCCAAGAGGACCCCACTGCTGCCAGAGACATAAAAAATCTAGACCGCAGCTTGCAAAAATGTAAGTGAGTAACCAAAATCCTCCTGAGAAAGTGTTTGGTGGGAAGATGAGACCAAGATAGAAGTTTTTAGTAAAGCACATCATTGTACTGTTTACTGAAAATGGAATGAAGCCTACAAAGAAATAACACAATACCTACAGTCAGACATGATAGAGGGTCACAGATGTTTTGGGGATGTTTTGCTGCCTTTGGCCCAGGGTGCTTTGACTGTGTGTAAGGCATCATGAAATATGAAGATTCCCAAAGGATTTTGGGTGGCAATGTAGTGCCCAGTGTCAGAAAGCTGGGCTTGCTTCCTAGGTCATGGGTCTTCCAGCAGTACAATGACCCCAAACATACTTCAAGAAGCCCTCAGAAATGAATGGAAACAAAGCACTGGAGAGTTGTGAATTGGCAGCAATGAATCCGAGTCTAAATCCCATTGATCATCTGTGGAGAGATATTACAATTGCTGTTGGGAGAAGGCGCCTTCACATATGAGAGACCTGAAGAAGTTTGTAAGAGACGTCCAAGATACAAGCTGAGAGGAGTATGAAGCTTGTGGATGGTTATAGGAAGCGATTGATTGCAGTTATTTATTCCAAAGGGTGTGCAAGCAAATATTAATATGAGGGAGTTAATAATTTTGTCGGGCGCATTTTGGGATTTTATGTGACATTATGTCCAATTGCATTTTTCTTTAACGCTTTTTTTTTTTTACACATGTTTACTTCCTGTGTGTATTGGAATAACAAAACATGGGGAATTCCAATAACATACTGGAAGAAATAATTAACTTTCTGCAACAATTTCAAGGGTGCCAACACATTCGGCCATAACTATAGCTACACCCTGCACATATATCTGCACACAGCCTCTAACATGCCTGACCTAGCTGATAACAGAGAATGACTAGTAGCTCTGATGCAAACAGAAACCTGTGCACAGCAGTGGCTGGATGGGTGCTCCTAAGGCATCTGGCAGCCCGTTCACAGTTGGTTTCCATCTCTGTGGCTGCACCTGACTGTGGCGTGGCCCCTTGTGTGGAGCGTGTCACATTCACTTTGAGGTGTCACCACCATATTGCGGTGCAGCCATCAGTCGTGGCGCTGTGTGCGAAGCACATGTGACGGCTCGGATCCACAGATATAACGGAAATGAGTGCGGTTTCTAGACGGGATCCAGACTCAGCTGCGGCATAACTCTGGCATCTGACAGCCCAGGTGTTAACCCCTTAGTGAGACGACATGCTTCAGATTGTAACACAAAGGTCTTCTGGAAGCTGCGATGTCATTGTCTCATCAGGGGTACACATTATGGAGGGTGGCCATGTGCCAAACAGCAAATCACAAGACCTACGAACAGATGGCGGCAAGAGAAAGCCCCTTCTTCTCAAACACAATATGGCAGCATGTGAAGAGAGCGAATGGGACAGACTTTCAGATGGCCTGATGGAAAGGATGGGACAGATGTAGGATGGAACGGATGGGACAGATGTAGGATGGAACGGATGGGACAGATGTAGGATGGAAAGGATTGGACAGATGGCTGGATAGGACTGATGGTCAGATGGCAAGATGGGACAGATGGTCAGATGGGAAGGATGGTCGGATGGTCAGCTTGGTCAGATGGGACGGATGGCATGGATGGTCCGATGGCACGGATGGTCAGATGGGACGGATAGTCGGATGGCACAGATGGTCGGCTGGGACGGAAGGTCGGATGGGACGGATGGTCGGATTGGACGAATGGTCAGATGGGACGGATGGTCAGGTGGGACGGATGGTCAGATGGGATGGATGGTCAGATGGGACGGATTGTCAGATGGGATGGCAACGTCTGCTCATCACACACCAAACTGGACCTGAACTGGGTGATGTAACAGAACCCTGTTCCCAAGACACAGAGAAGCCCGAAGTCCAGCCCGCTGACACGCTGTGACGGATACTTAGAGAACAGCACAAAAGACTGGTCCACAACACCCAGCGATCACAGTGCTCCTAGTTACTGATTATAGGGGGCACTTTTTCATTCCAGCCAGCTTCTCCAGCCCATCACTGTATATGTGGGTGCCATGTATACACTATAGGTAGAGTGGCTGCATATTAACAGTGATGATATCAGCAACAGCGTGTTCCCGGGGTCAGGAAGTGGCAGGAGTTCATCTACCACCCCCCTTCCCCAGCAGACCCCCAAGGGGTCCATTAACATACTATTCAGCTTGGTTGGGTGACTCAAAACAATAAGTCCAGGCTGCAGAGCTTCTCAGGTAAAAGCAACACTTAGAAAACTGAGGCGCAGAACATTTACATTGAACCTTATGGCCATCATATTCTCTCCATGATTTTGTCCCTAGGCCAGTTAAGAATACGCAGTGTCTGCATCTAGGGCGACGTGCAGAATTAGAGTGTCAGCTCTGCAGCCAAGAGTCAGAAATAGGGCATGTATTATGCAAAGATAACCGCCCCGTATATTATACAGAGATAACCACCTCCTGTATGTTATAGAGAGGTAACCACGCCCTGTATATTATACCAAGGTAACCACCTCCGTATATTATACAGAGATAACTGTCCCCGGTATGTTATACAGAGGTAATCACACCTGTATATTATACAGAGGTAACCGCCCCCCCGTATATTATACAGAGGTAATCGCCCCCTCCCCTGTTTACAGGAGCTTCTCACAAAATTAGAATATCATCAAAAAGTAAATTTATTTCAGTTCTTCAAAACAAAAAGTGAAACATATTATATAGAGTCATTACAGAGTGATCTATTTCAAGTGTTTATTTCTGTTAATGTTGATGATTATGGCTTACAGCCCAGTCATTATACCAGTAAATTAGAATACTTTATAGCACCAGCTTGAAAACTGATTTTAAAAAACGAAATGTTGGCCTACTGAAATGTATGTTCAGTAAATGCACTCAATACTTGGTCGGGGCTCCTTTTGCATCAATTACTGCATCAACACAACGTGGCATGGAGGCGATCAGCCTGTGGCACTGCTGAGGGGTTATGGAAGCCAAAGTTGCTTTGATAGCAGCCTTCAACACGTCTGCATTGTTGGGTCTGGTATCTCTCATCTTCCTCTTGACAATACCCCATAGATTCTCTAGGGGGTTAAGGTCTGGCGAGTTTGCTGGCCAATCAAGCACAGTGATACTGTTGTTTGTAAACCAGGTATTGGTACTTTTGACAGTGTGGACAGGTGACAAGTCCTGCTGGAGAAGGAAATTTCCATCTCCAAAAATCTTGTTGGCAGAGGGAAGCATGAAGTAATCTAAAATTTCCTGGTAGACGGCTGCGCTGACTTTGGTCTTGATAAAACACAGTGGACCTACACCAGCAGATGACATGGCTCCCAAACCATCACTGATTGTCGAAACTTCACACTAGATCTCAAGTAACTTGGATTGTGGCCTCTCCACTCTTCCTCCAGATTCAGGGACCTTGATTTCCAAATGAAATGCAAAATTTACTTTCATCTGAAAACACCTTGGACCACTGAGCAACAGTCCAGTTTTCTCCTTGGCCCAGGTAAGATGGTTCTGGCGTTGTCTATTAGTCATGAGTGGCTTGACACAAGGAATGCGACTCTTGTAGCCAATGGAGGGGTATATTATGTATACCCCTCCTCACATGTAAAGCGCCATGGAATAAATGGTGCTATAATAATAAATAATAATAATGTCCTGGATGCGTCTGTGTGTGGTGGCTCTTGAAGCAATGACTCCAGCAGCAGTCCACTCCTTGTGAATCTTCCCCAAGTTTTTGAATGGCCTTTTCTTAGCAATCCTTTCAAGGCTGCGGTTATCCTGGTTGCTTGTGTACCTTTTTCTACCACACTTTTTCTTTTCCCTTCCACTCAACTTTCCATTAATATGCTTGGATACAGAACTCTGAACAGTCAGCTTATTTAGCAATGACCTTTTGTGGCTTACCCTCCCTGCCTTGTGGACATCTCGCAAGTCAGCAGTCTTCCCCATGATTGTGGAGCTACTGAAACAGACTAAGGGACCTTTTTAAACACTTAGGAAGCCTTTGCAGGCTTTTTTTGTTAATTATTCTAATTTATTGAGATAAAGACTTTTGGGTTTTCATTGGCTTAAAGCCATAATCATTAACATTAATAGAAATAAACGTGAAATAGATCACTCTGTCTGTAATGACTCTATATAATATAGGAGTTTCACTTTTTGTATATTATTGAATAACTGAAATAAATTAACTTGTTGATATTATAATTTTATGAGAGGTAACAGAGATATACAGAGTTAACCGATCCCCCCCCCCCCACTCGTATATTATACAGAGGTAACCACCCCCCATAAATTATACAAAGATAACCATCCCAGGTATATTATACAGAGGTAACTGCAAGCTCCTCCCCTATTATTATACAGAGATAACTGCCCCCCGCGGTGTATTGTACAGAGGTAAACGCCCCCCCATGTATATTATACAGAGATAACTTCCCCCCATATATTATACAGAGTATCGTGCTGTATTATGTGTCTCCTTAACACTGACTACACCCCATTACCAATTATTGCGATAAGCCTCCTCTGTGAATTATATAACCAGAGGACAGCTGCCCCTTCTCCCTAAGTCTCGCTGCAGCTGCCTTATCTTTGCACGTCTTGCTTACTCAGTCCCATCTCCCCACGTCCTGCTGCAGCTGCACCTTCTCTGCACGTCTTGCTTAGGCTACTTTCACACTAGCGTCGGCCCGTCGCGGTGCGTCGAGCCGACGTACCGACGCATCCTGTGACAATGCAGCACAACGGGGGCAGCGGATGCATTTGCATTATAACAACGCATCCGCTGCCCCATTGTGAGCTGAGGGGAGGAGGGGGCGGAGTTCCGGCCGCGCATGCACGGTGGGAAATGGCGGACACGACGCACAAAAAAACGTTGCAAGCAATGTTTTTTTGTTCCGACGGTCCGCCACAACACGACGCAACCGTCGCACGACGGTTGCGACGTGTTGCAATGTGTCGCTAATGTTAGTCTATGGGGAAAAAACGCATCCTGCAGACAACTTTGCAGGATGCGTTCTTTCTCCAAAGTGACGCATTGCGACGTGCGTCGTACCACGCTAGTGTGAAAGTAGCCTAACTTAGGCTATGTTCAGACTAGCGTTGTGCTAGTGTGCGTTGGGTTAGCGTCGGGCGACGCAGCGGCGACGCACGCGTCATGCGCCCCTATGTTCAACATGGGGGACGCATGCGTTTTTGTTTGTTGCGTTTTGCGACAAATGCGTCTTTTTTGCCACAACCGTCGGACCAAGAAAACGCAACAAGTTGCATTTTTCTTGCGTCCGATTTTCGGCAAAAAACGACGCACGCGTCGCAAAACGCAGCGTTTTTGCGTGCGTTTTGCCGCGTTTTTGCGTGCGTTGCGTCGCCGACGCAGCGGCGCACAACGCTAGTCTGAACGTTAGGCTACGTTCACACTAGCGTTCTGCTAGTGTGTGTCGCCTTAGCGTCGGGCGACGCAGCGGCGACGCACGAGTCATGCGCCCCTATGTTTAACATGGGGGACGCATGCGTTTTTGTGTGTTGCGTTTTGCAACACTTGCGTCTTTTTTGCCGCTAGCGTCGGACCAAGAAAACGCAACAAGTTGCATTTTTCTTGCGTCCGATTTTCGGTAAAAAACGACGCACGCGTCGCAAAACGCAGCGTTTTTGCGTGCGTTTTGCCGCGTTTTTGCGTGCGTTGCGTCGCCGACGCAGCGGCGCACAACGCTAGTCTGAACGTTAGGCTACGTTCACACTAGCGTTCTGCTAGTGTGCGTCGCCTTAGCGTCGGGCGACGCAGCGGCGACGCACGCGTCATGCGCCCCTATGTTTAACATGGGGGACGCATGCGTTTTTGTGTGTTGCGTTTTGCAACACTTGCGTCTTTTTTGCCGCTAGCGTCGGACCAAGAAAACGCAACAAGTTGCATTTTTCTTGCGTCCGATTTTCGGCAAAAAACGACGCACGCGTCGCAAAATGCAGCGTTTTTGCGTGCGTTTTGCTGCGTTTTTGTGTGCGTCGTGCGATGCGTCGCCGACGCAGCGGCGCGCAACGCTAGTCTGAACGTAGCCTTACTCAGTCCCTTCTCCCGCTGCAGCTGCTCCCTCTGCACTCTTGCATGCTCAGTCCCTCCTCCCTCTGCCCCTTTTCTGCATGTCTTGCTTGCTCAGTCCCACCTCCTGCTGCAGCTGCCCCTTCTCTGAACATCTTGTTTACGCAGTCTCTTTTCCTCACCTCCTGCTGCAGCTGCCCTTTCTCTGCACGTCTTGCTTGCCGAGTGCCTTCTCCCTAGGTCCCGCTGCAGCGGCCCCCTCTCCCCCTCCGCATGGCTTGCTCCTGCAGTCCCACACTCCCGACGCCGGCGCTGCCCCAGGTGAGAGTCCTGGCTTGGAAACCATCCACAAGGCTCCTGAGTTTGAACACGCCCGAGCATTACTAGGTGAAGGCCGCAGGCAATGACTCTCAAAGAGCTGAAATCCTTCATTGTTCCTGCAAAACTAAGTTTGACGCCATTAACTCTTTATGTGCAGTAATAATTGAGAAGCGAGCAGCGGCTGAGACAGAAATCAAAGCTGGACAATCCTGAGCAGGTGATTGGCAGCTCTGCTCACCGTGCTTTAGTCAGATCTCTGTTTGCGGTCAGTGAATTACAACATTCTTGTTCACATTCAGAGGCAGAAACATTGTCTTTACTGAATACTTGTCACAGCTGAGGGTTTGTTACCGTTGTATCCAGTTTAGACAATGCTTTGTGAGCTAAACATAGCACAAGTCTCTCTTGTCCATACAGCGTTTCTATGTGTCAGTCTGGGCTCTGTATCTCAGAGGATGAACTAGATGCAATTGTGACAAGTCATCAGCTGTAGAAATGCGAGTCGGCAGGTTTTCAGCTTCCAGATGTCAAAGAGAAACTTCTCATTCACCGATGACAAGCAGAGCTATTGTAGATAGTGAGAACTGGTAGCAGAGGAACTTCTCTCACTGCTGCATCAGAAAAACAATGTAGAAAGGACTGGGTTAATTCATGGAAATAGTATGCAGCCGCAGAAAGGTCACAAACTTCATTGTGCCATCTCCCAACAGCCCGAAAATGGCACAATGGCGCAGTGTCTGCCCACGGGTGGCACCCCACATTCTCACATCTATACTTCTCTTCTGCCAGTCTGCTGCAAGCCTAATACCATGCCCTCAGTGTACACTTTGCTCAGATACCCCTGGTGTCCGCCTCATACTAATATTCCCTGCTGTCCGCCTTGTACTGCTCCTCCCACCCAGTAACATAGTAACATAGTTAGTAAGGCCGAAAAAAGACATTTGTCCATCCAGTTCAGCCTATATTCCATCATAATAAATCCCCAGATCTACGTCCTTCTACAGAACCTAATAATTGTATGATACAATATTGTTCTGCTCCAGGAAGACATCCAGGCCTCTCTTGAACCCCTCGACTGAGTTCGCCATCACCACCTCCTCAGGCAAGCAATTCCAGATTCTCACTGCCCTAACAGTAAAGAATCCTCTTCTATGTTGGTGGAAAAACCTTCTCTCCTCCAGACGCAAAGAATGCCCCCTTGTGCCCGTCACCTTCCTTGGTATAAACAGATCCTCAGCGAGATATTTGTATTGTCCCCTTATATACTTATACATGGTTATTAGATCGCCCCTCAGTCGTCTTTTTTCTAGACTAAATAATCCTAATTTCGCTAATCTATCTGGGTATTGTAGTTCTCCCATCCCCTTTATTAATTTTGTTGCCCTCCTTTGTACTCTCTCTAGTTCCATTATATCCTTCCTGAGCACCGGTGCCCAAAACTGGACACAGTACTCCATGTGCGGTCTAACTAGGGGTTTGTACAGAGGCAGTATAATGCTCTCATCATGTGTATCCAGACCTCTTTTAATGCACCCCATGATCCTGTTTGCCTTGGCAGCTGCTGCCTGGCACTGGCTGCTCCAGGTAAGTTTATCATTAACTAGGATCCCCAAGTCCTTCTCCCTGTCAGATTTACCCAGTGGTTTCCCATTCAGTGTGTAATGGTAATATTGATTCCTTCTTCCCATGTGTATAACCTTACATTTATCATTGTTAAACCTCATCTGCCACCTTTCAGCCCAAGTTTCCAACTTATCCAGATCCATCTGTAGCAGAATAATATCTTCTCTTGTATTAACTGCTTTACATAGTTTTGTATCATCTGCAAATATCGATATTTTACTGTGTAAACCTTCTACCAGATCATTAATGAATATGTTGAAGAGAACAGGTCCCAATACTGACCCCTGCGGTACCCCACTGGTCACAGCGACCCAGTTAGAGACTATACCATTTATAACCACCCTCTGCTTTCTATCACTAAGCCAGTTACTAACCCATTTACACACATTTTCCCCCAGACCAAGCATTCTCATTTTGTGTACCAACCTCTTGTGCGGCACGGCATCAAACGCTTTGGAAAAATCGAGATATACCACGTCCAATGACTCACCGTGGTCCAGTCTATAGCTTACCTCTTCATAAAAACTGATTAGATTGGTTTGACAGGAGCGATTTCTCATAAACCCATGCTGATATGGAGTTAAACAGTTATTCTCATTGAGATAATCCAGAATAACATCCCTCAGAAACCCTTCAAATATTTTACCAACAATAGAGGTTAGACTTACTGGCCTATAATTTCCAGGTTCACTTTTAGAGCCCTTTTTGAATATTGGCACCACATTTGCTATGCGCCAGTCCTGCGGAACAGACCCTGTCGCTATAGAGTCACTAAAAATAAGAAATAATGGTTTATCTATTACATTACTTAGTTCTCTTAGTACTCGTGGGTGTATGCCATCCGGACCCGGAGATTTATCTATTTTAATCTTATTTAGCCGGTTTCGCACCTCTTCTTGGGTTAGATTGGTGACCCTTAATATAGGGTTTTCATTGTTTCTTGGGATTTCACCTAGCATTTCATTTTCCACCGTGAATACCGTGGAGAAGAAGGTGTTTAATATGTTAGCTTTTTCCTCGTCATCTACAACCATTCTTTCCTCACTATTTTTTAAGGGGCCTACATTTTCAGTTTTTATTCTTTTACTATTGATATAGTTGAAGAACAGTTTGGGATTAGTTTTACTCTCCTTAGCAATGTGCTTCTCTGTTTCCTTTTTGGCAGCTTTAATTAGTTTTTTAGATAAAGTATTTTTCTCCCTATAGTTTTTTAGAGCTTCAATGGTGCCATCCTGCTTTAGTAGTGCAAATGCTTTCTTTTTACTGTTAATTGCCTGTCTTACTTCTTTGTTTAGCCACATTGGGTTTTTCCTATTTCTAGTCCTTTTATTCCCACAAGGTATAAACCGCTTACACTGCCTATTTAGGATGTTCTTAAACATTTCCCATTTATTATCTGTATTCTCATTTCTGAGGATATTGTCCCAGTCTACCAGATTAAGGGCATCTCTAAGCTGTTCAAACTTTGCCTTCCTAAAGTTCAATGTTTTTGTGACTCCCTGACAAGTCCCCCTAGTGAAAGACAGGTGAAACTGCACAATATTGTGGTCGCTATTTCCTAAATGCCCAACCACCTGCAGATTTGTTATTCTGTCAGGTCTATTAGATAGTATTAGGTCTAAAAGTGCTGCTCCTCTGGTTGGATTCTGCACCAATTGTGAAAGATAATTTTTCTTGGTTATTAGCAGAAACCTGTTGCCTTTATGGGTTTCACAGGTTTCTGTTTCCCAGTTAATATCCGGGTAGTTAAAGTCCCCCATAACCAGGACCTCATTATGGGTTGCAGCTTCATCTATCTGCTTTAGAAGTAGACTTTCCATGCTTTCTGTTATATTTGGGGGTTTGTAACAGACCCCAATGAGAATTTTGTTACCATTTTTCCCTCCATGAATTTCAACCCATATGGACTCGACATCCTCATTCCCTTCACTAATATCCTCCCTTAAAGTGGACTTTAGACAAGACTTTACATAGAGACAAACCCCTCCTCCTCTCCGATTTTTACGATCCTTTCTAAACAGACTGTAACCCTGTAAGTTAACTGCCCAGTCATAGCTTTCATCTAACCATGTCTCGGTTATTCCCACTATGTCAAAGTTACCTGTAGATATTTCTGCTTCTAGTTCTTCCATCTTGTTTGTCAGGCTTCTGGCGTTTGCGAGCATGCAGTTTAGAGGATTTTGTTTTGTTCCAATCTCCTCACTGTGGATTGTTTTAGAAATGTTCTTACCTCCCTTCTGAGTATGTTTTCCTGGGTCGTCTTTGTTCGAGTCTAATGTTTTTCTTCCCGTCCCCTCTTCTTCTAGTTTAACGCCCTCCTGATGAGTGTAGCGAGTCTTCTGGCGAATGTGTGTTTCCCAGGTTTGTTGAGGTGTAGTCCGTCTCTGGCGAGGAGTCCATCATACCAGTAATTCACACCGTGGTCCAGGAATCCAAATCCTTGTTGTCTGCACCATCGTCTTAGCCAGTTGTTTGCATCAAGGATCCTGTTCCATCTCCTGGTGCCATGCCCGTCTACTGGAAGGATAGAAGAAAAAACTACCTGTGCATCCAGTTCCTTTACTTTCTTCCCCAACTCTTCAAAGTCCTTGCAGATTGTCGGTAGGTCCTTCCTTGCCGTGTCATTGGTGCCAACATGTATCAGAAGAAATGGGTGGACGTCCTTGGAGCTGAAGAGCTTTGGTATCCTATCGGTCACATCCTTGATCATCGCACCTGGAAGGCAGCATACTTCTCTTGCAGTTATGTCCGGTCTGCAGATGGCTGCTTCGGTGCCTCTCAGTAGTGAGTCTCCCACCACCACCACTCTTCGTTGCTTCTTGGCTGTACTTTTTGCTGTCACTTGTTGCTGTGTGCCCTTTTCTTTTTTGCTTGCTGGTATTGCTTCATTCTTAGGTGTGCCATCTTCATCCTCTACAAAGATTTGATATCGGTTCTTCAGTTGTGTGGTTGGTGATTTCTCCATGGTCTTCTTGCTTCTTTTGGTCACATGCTTCCACTCATCTGCTTTTGGAGGTTCTCTGACACTTTTTGCACCTTCTGTGACCAGTAGAGATGCTTCTGTTCTGTCTAGAAAGTCTTCATTCTCTTTGATGAGTTTCAAAGTTGCTATTCTTTCTTCCAGACCCCGCACCTTTTCTTCTAAAAGGGCCACTAGTCTACACTTCTGACAGGTGAAAGTGTTTCGTCCTGAAACCCCCTGCTGTCTGCCCTGTACAGATACCCTTATTGTCTGCCTTGTACCTCTCCTCCCAGGATCCATCTCATACTGATACTCCCTGCTGTCCACCTTGAACCCCCCCGATGTCTGCTTCGTACCAATACAAATTCCCCGTGTCCGCCTCGTACCGATACCCACCCCGTAATAATAATTAATAATTAGTGTCCACCTCTCCCCCGATGTCCATCTCGTACTGATACTGCCTCGTACAGATAACCTTAGTGTCCGCCTTGTACCTCTTTTCCCCCGCTGTCCGTCTTGTATGGATACCACCTGCTGTCCGCCTTGTAAGTCTCCCCGCAGTGTCCACCTCGCTCTGATACCCTTGGTGTCTGCCTTGTACCGATACCCCCTGCTGTTTTCCCCGTATTTATACCCCCTACTGTTCACCTTGTACTGATAACCCCATCTGCCGTGTACCTCTCCTCCCCCAGGGTCCGCTTCGTATCAATACCCCCCAACCCCAGTGTCTTCCTTGTACCAGTACCCCATGCTGTTCGCCTCGTATCGATACCCTTAGTGTCCTCCTAGTACCTCTCCCCCCGGTGTTTTCTCTCATACTGATATTCCCTGCTGTCTGTCTTGTACCTCTCCCCCCACCTCCGGTGTCCGCTTCATAGCAATACCCTTTTTCCCTCCCGGTGTCTGCCTCTCAGCGATACCCTTATCCCAATACCCTCCCTCGCAGCGATACCCCGTGTTTGTCGTGTACCTCTCCCCAAGGTGTACGTCTCATACCTATACTCCCTTTGTCTGCCTCGTACCTCTCCCCCGTGTCTGCTTCGTACCATACCCCTCGCCCCCTGAGTCCGTTTCGTATCAATACCCCCCACCCCAGTGTCCGCCATGTACCAGTACACCCTGCTGTCCACCTCGTACCTTTTTCTCTGGTGTCTGCCTTGTACTGATACTCCCTGCTGTCCACCTTGCACCTCTCCTGCCCGGTGTCTGCTTCATAGCAATACCCCTTTTCCCCCAGTGTCTGCCTCGCACTGATACCCCTGGTGTCCACCTCGTACCAATACCCTTTAGTGTCTGCCTCGTACCTCTGCCTCCGGTGTCCATCTCGTACTGATACTCCCTGCTGTTGGACTTGTACCTCAACCCCCCTGGGTGTCCCTTCGTAACAATACTCCCCGGTGTCCGCCTCGTACCGATACCCTCGGTATCCACCTCATGCCAATACCCCCTGTCGTCTGTCTCGTACAGATACCCTTAGTGTCCGCCTCGTACCTCTTGCCCCAGCGTCCATCTCATGCTGATACTCCCTGCTGTCCGCCTTGTCTCTCCCACTGATGTCCGCTTCATACCAAGATCGTTTCCCCCCGGTGTCAGCCTCGTACCAATACCCTTGGTGTGTCTCGTAATGATACCCGTAGTGCTCGCATCGTACCTCTTTCTACGGTGTATGTCTCGTAACTATACCCCCGGTGTATCCTTCGTACAGATACCTCTCCTCCCGATATCTGTCTCTTACTGATAGCCCCACCGGTGTCCGACTGGTACCGAAAACCCCCTGGTGTTTTCCTCTTACCAATACCCCCCGGTGTCTGCATCGCAGCGATACTCCCCCGGTGCCCGCCTGGTACCGATACTGCACACCCAAAGTGTTCACTTCGTACTGATAACCTCCGGTGTCTGGCTCACAGTAAAAATACCCCAGTGTCTGCCTGGCACTAATACCCCCACACACCCCCAGTGTCTGTCTTGTACTGATACCTATTAGTGTCCGCTTCGCAGTACTAATGCTCCCAGAATCTGCCTTGTAGTACTGACACCCCCAGTGTATGCCTTGCAGTACCAATACCCCCAGTGTCCGCCTCGAAATACCAGTGCCCCCCAGTGGCAGCCATACAGTACCAATGCCCCAAGTGTCCGCCTTGTACCAATACCACCAGTATCCACCTCGCAGTACCAGTGCCCCAACTGTCTGGCTTGTACCAATACTCTCAGTCGCTCAATGCCAATGACTCTGTGTCCGCCTCGCAGTACCAATGTGCCCCAGTGTCCACCTCGCAGTACCGATGAGCCTCAGTGTCCGCCTCGCAGTACCATGCGCCCCAGTGTCCGCTTCGTAGTACCATGCGCCCCAGTATCCACCTCGCAGTACCATGCCCCCCAGTGTCTGCCTCGCAGTACCATGCCCCCCAGTGTCTGCCTCGCAGTACCATGCCCCCCAGTGTTCGCCTAGCAGTGCCGATACCCCCCAGTGTGCACCTTGCAGTACCATGCCCCTCATGCCCACCTCGCAGTACTATGCCACCATGTCTGCCTCACAGTTGCCATGCCTCCAGTGTCTGCCTCGCATTACTAATGCCCCCCAGTGTCAGGCTCACAGTACCGATACCCCCAGTATCCGCCCCGCAGTACTAATACCTGATATAACTGAGCACCTCTCACGTTGATCCCAGCATTAGCATTGTAGTTAGTTAGCATTGCACCTGCTAATAGAGTCCCCTGAGAGGAAATGGTTAAAAAGCTGAGTAGGATGGGAAAGAAGGGTGAGGGTGGTCTGTCCCCAGGGAGAAGGGCTGGATGGTGGGGGCCACCCCCCTATTCATTGTGATTCTGATCCCCAGCCCCCACTGCAGGTTCCTGACACAACAGATATAAAGAGCCAGCTAGCAGGAATCCGCCACCTGTTACTATGGCAGCCGAGGGGGAATCTGCTCTGTTCTATGGAGGAGCCTGGGAAACTGTGCCACACATCCAGAAAGGGCGTCAGGAAGCGGGTGCAGGGGGCCACCCTGCTGCCAGACACTGAGGCTGCCCAGGAGGGTCACTGTCATCTGTGCCCACTAAACACAAACAGTGAAAACCAGTCTTAAAGGAAAAGGTGTCAGCAGAAGCGCCCATGTGAGGGAGAGTGAGCACTCAAGAGGAGCGTGCACATGTGAGGGAGCGAGAGCACTCGAAGAGTGTGCACATGTGCGAGCATTCAAGAGGAGTATGCATGTGTGAGAGCACTCAAGAGGAGCGTGCACGTGAGGGGGAGAGCACTCAAGAGGAGCGTGCACATGAGGGGGAGAGCACTCAAGAGGAGCGTGCACGTGAGGGGGAGAGCACTCAAGAGGAGCGTGCACATGAGGGGGAGAGCACTCAAGAGGAACGTGCACGTGTGAGGGGGAGAGCACTCAAGAGGAGCGTGCACGAGTGGGGGAGAGCACTCAAGAGGAGCGTGCATGTGTGGGGGAGAGCACTCAAGAGGAGCATGCATGTGTGAGGGGGAGAGCACTCAAGAGGAGCATGCATGTGTGAGGGGAGAGCATTCAAGAGGAACGTGTGAGGGGGAGAGCACTCAAGAGGAACGTGTGAGGGGGAGAGCACTCAAGAGGAACGTGCACGTGTGAGGGGGGAGAGCACTCAAGAGGAACGTGTGAGGGGGAGAGCACTCAAGAGGAACGTGCACGTGTGAGGGGGAAGAGCCAGTGCCGTAACTATAAACTTCGGGGCCCTGGGGCAAAACTTCATAGTGGGGCCCCTCAACATTTCAATCGCTAGAGGTTGTGCGGAACGTAGTGAAGCCTGCTACGCATTGATAGTCTCTCCTGTCCTCCGGGTGACATTGTCTGACAGGAATATAGGAGCTGGGTATTTTATGAGAAATTAAAGTATTAAAATACAATTTTTTACCATCAGTTTGGGGCCCCTTGGGTGGTTGGGGCCCCGGGGCAGTGCCCCGGGTTGTAGTTACGGCCCTGGGGAGAGCACTCGAGGAGCGTGCACATGTGAGGGGGAGAGCACGCAAGAGGAGCGTGCACGTGTGAGGGGAGAGCATTCAAGAGGAGCGTGCACGTGTGAGGGGAGAGCATTCAAGAGGAGCGTGCACATGTGAGGGGGAGAGCACGCAAAAGGAACGTGCAGAGGGGAGAGCATTCAAGAGGAGCGTGCACATGTGAGGGGGAGAGCACTCAAGAAGAGCGTGCAAGTGTGAGGAGGAGCATGCATGAGGAGCGCATGAGGTGGAGTGCCCACAAAAAGCTCTTGTGAAGGAAATCGCACTAAGGAGAAGCGTGCACAAGAAGCACATGAGATGATAACATCTATGAAGTGTGCACAAGAAGCACATGAGGCGATAACATCCATAAAGTGTGCACGAGAAGTGCAGGTGAGGGGGAGAGTGCACGCAAGAAGCACCTAAATGGGGGTAAAGAGCATGTGTGAGGGACCGCACACAGAAAGCGTGCACGAGAAGTGCCTGTGAGTGCACACGAGCAGCAAGTGTGAGGTGGGGTGCACATATGAGAAGTGCGCACACACAAGAGCCGCACGAGTGAGCTGAACATAAGGACCGCTCGTCTGTTTACATTTTTCAGATTCTCCTATTTATAGCAATATTCAGCCCCCCAAATAAAATCAAACAAGGCCGTGGAGCTCGCCACCCGCCACGTGTCTCCTGATCACACATGAAATCCAATATCCACATATTTTTGCCAGCGCTCACCTGGTGAATGGCGCCGGTGCCTTGCACCTCATCGTGAACCTTCTCTGATTGTAACGGATTCAATATGATCAGAGTCAGGAGATACGATCATTAATATCCGTCCTGGCAGGGCAGGGTTAACAGCGTCCCCTCCCTTTGGCTGAAAGATTCAACTAAGGATGTTAATGTTCCCTGAGGGAACCACAGCTGCAAACGTCCTCACCCATCTGATGACATCACCACCCAACTGTGATGTCACCAGCAATAGGGGAGCCAAAAATGCTCCGCAGCCCAAGAACAACAGGTCAAACCCAGTGACTCATGGTGCCACCGGCACAGTGCAACCATCCTTCCCCAGCTACAAAGCAGGCAGATGTACTGATGCAGGGAGTACTGTACTGATCTATGGCCTAGAGTACTGCGATGTATATGAATGGGCGAATGACTACCGCTGTAACATTTAGTTTGTTCTGTACATGTCTGACATGATACTTGTGGAGCTGCAGGTTCAGAGCTCAGAGGTCTCCTCACATGTCATGGGTGGTGGGCACCTTCCAGCACTAAGAACAGAGGTGCGGAGAACATCAGCAAGTAGCAGGGCAGTAGCTGCAGGATCAGGCTACACAGGGTTAGTTTACAGTCTGTGACCACAGAGTCACATAGCTCTGCATAGAAGCTGCGTACACTAAACTCTTGTATGCTCCCTCCAGTCTCTGAGTCTGCTCATTTACATGTAATTTTATGTATACAGGCAGAGCTATACAGGTATATAGACAGCTGGATATATGTGTATACAGGCAAAGATATACGGTATATAGACAGCTGAATATATGTGTATACAGGCAGAGATACGGGTATAAAGGTATATAGACAGCTGGATATATGTGTATACAGGCAGAGGTATACGGGTATATAGACAGCTGTTATCAGTCTACCACCCTACCCGTGCCCTCCGCACCGCTAATGACCTCAGGTTAGCATCCTCAATAATCAGAACCTCCCACTCCCGTCTCCAAGACTTTACACGTGCTGCGCCGATTCTTTGGAATGCACTACCTAGGTTAATACGATTAATCCCCAATCCCCACAGTTTTAAGCGTGCCCTAAAAACTCATTTGTTCAGACTGGCCTACCGCCTCAATGCATTAACTTAACGATCCCTGTGTGGCCTATTTATAATAAAAAAAAAAAAAAAAAAGGTTCCTCGCATCATGTTCTCATACACTTTATGCAGTTAATAGCCCTCTGTGTCTGTACTGCTACATACTTAGGCAGATAACTGGTTCATGCAGCTTTACATGAACACCTGAGCCTTACACTATAGCTGGTCCGAATAACTAAAGCAATTGCTACCATCCACCTCTCGTGTCTCCCCTTTTCCCCATAGTTTGTAAGCTTGCGAGCAGGGCCCTCACTCCTAATGGTATCTGTTTTGAACTGTATTTCTGTTATGCTGTAATGTCTGTTGTCTGTACAAGTCCCCTCTATAATTTGTAAAGCGCTGCGGAATATGTTGGCGCTATATAAATAAAATTATTATTATTATTATTTATTAGCTGTATATGTGTGTATATAGGCAGAGGTATACGTGTACATAGACAGCTGTATATGTGTGTATACAGGTAGAGGTATACGAGTATACTGGTATATAGACAGCTGGATATATGTGTATACAGGCAGAGATATTATTATTATTATTTATATAGCACCATTGATTCCATGGTGCTGTACATGAGAAGGGGTTACATACAAGTTACAAATATCACATACAGTAAACAAACTAACAATGACGGACTGATACAGAGGGGCGAGGACCCTGCCTTTGCGGGCTTACATTCTACAGATATACGAGTATACAGCTATACGGAGAGCTGGATATATGTGTATACAGGAAGATATGGTTATGATTAAGAACACTTTTGTTCGAAATGCGTAATCCATCACTCACTATTTTAACAGCGTGTTTTTAAAGGCATTGTAATAAAATGAAGTTTTTAATGTCCACTCAATAACCTGATTTTGGATGTCTGTTGCTGGAACTTATTTGTTTGTGGAAGATATACAAGTATACACGTATATAGACAGCTGGATATACAGTTGTGTGAAAGAGTGTTTGTCCTCTTCCGGATTTCCTATTCTTTTCCATGTTTGTCACACTTAAATGTTTCATATCGCCAAGCAAAGAAAAAGAAATCCAAACCTACAGTAATTGCCCTCCCTCCTTCAAACAAATAAATTAACTTTGGTTTATCACATCATTGTGAAGTGGAATTCACATTCCCTAGCCCCACCCAGGCCTGAGTGCTGCCACACCTGTTCTCAATCAAGAAATCACTTAAATAGGACCTGCCTGATCAAGTAAAGCAGACCAAAAGATCCTTCAAATTTAGACATCATTCTGCGATCCAAAGAAATTCTGGAACAAATGAGAAACAAAGTAATTGAAATCCATCAGTCTGGAAAATGTTATAAAGCCATAAAGCTTTGGGACTTCAGCGAACCACAGTGAGAGCCATTATCCACAAATGGCGAAAACATGGAGCAGTGGTGAATCTTCCCAGGAGTGGCTGGCTGACCAAAATTACCCTAAAGGCCCCTTCACATTAGGCGACGCTGCAGCGATACCGACAACGATCCGGATCGCTGCAGCGTCGCTGTTTGGTCGCTGGAGAGCTGTCACACAGACCGCTCTCCAGCGACCAACGATGCCGGTAACCAGGGTAAACATCGGGTAACTAAGCGCAGGGCCGCGCTTAGTAACCCGATGTTTACCCTGGTTACCATGCTAAAAGTAAAAAAAAACAAACACTAGATACTTACCTACCGCTGTCTGTCCTCCAGCGCTGCGCTCTGCTTCTCTGCTCTCCTCCTGTACTGGCTGTGAGCCGGAAAGCAGAGAGGTGACGTCACCGCTCTGCTTTCCGGCTCACAGCCAGTACAGGAGGAGTGCATAGCACAGCGCTGGAGGACAGACAGCGTTAGGTAAGTATCTAGTGTTTTTTTTTTTTTACTTTTAGCATGGTAACCAGGGTAAACATCGGGTTACTAAGCGCGGCCCTGCGCTTAGTTACCCGATGTTTACCCTGGTTACCAGTGAAGACATCGCTGGATCGGTGTCACACACGCCGATCCAGCGATGTCAGCAGGAGTCCAGCGACGAAATAAAGTTCTGGACTTTCTTCAGCAACCAACGATCTCCCAGCAGGGGCCTGATCGTTGGTCGCTGTCACACATAACGATTTCATTAACGATATCGTTGCTACGTCACAAATAGCAACGATATCGTTAACAATATCGTTATGTGTGAAGGTACCTTAAGACTGCAGCGACGACTCATCCAAGACATCACAAAAGACCCCACAACAACATCCAAAGAACTGCAGGAGAACACTCTGTGGACTGACGAGACAAAAGTTGATCTTTTGGGAAGGTGTATGTCCCATTATATCTGGGGTAGAAGTAACACATTATTTCAGAAAAGAAGCATCATACCAACAGTACAATGTGATGGTCTAGGGCTGTTTTGCAGCTTCAGGACCTGGAGACTTGCTATGGTAAAATGGAACAATGAATTCTGCTGTCTACCAAAAAAATCCTGAAGGAGAATATCCGGTCATCTGTTCATGACCTCAAGCTGAAGTGCACTTGGGTTATGCAGCAGGACAATGATCCAAAGCACACCAGCAAGCCCATCTCTGAATGGCTAAAGAAAAACAAAATTAAGACTTTGGAGTATTCTAGTCAAAATCCTGACCTTAATCTGAATGAGATGCTGTTGCATTACCTTAAAAAGGTGGTTCGTGGTTGGAAACCTCCAATTTGGCTGAATTGCAACAATTTTGCAAAGATAAGTGGACAAAATTCCTCCAGAGTGTTGTAAAAGACTCTTTGCCAGTTATCACAGACACTTGATTGCAGTTGTCTCTGCTAAGGGCGGCTGGCACCGTTATAAGGTTTAGGGGGCAATCGCTTTTTCACACAGGGACCTGAAGGTTTGGATTTCTTTTTCCCTTGAAGGGAACCGGGTACCAGGTTTGGCCGATATAACATACGGTCACCGCCTTTCAGGGCTTATATACAGCATTCTATAATGCTGTAGATAAGTCCCCGATCCGACCTGAAAGAGAATAAAAATAACTTTTATTATACTCACCTGCAGTGCGGTCCGGTCCGATGGGTGTCGCAGGTCCAGGTCCGGCGTCTCCCATCTTCTTATGATCGCTGCCCTCCTGCTTGCTTCATGGCTCCCTGGCATCGTGCTCCTGTACAGGCATACTTATCTGCCGTGTTGGTGGCAGAGCAAAGTACTGCAGTGCGCAGGGCCTCTTTGACCTTTCCCACCGCCTGGGTACTGCAGTACTTTGCTCTGCCCTCAACAGTGCAGATAAGTACACCTGGGCAGGAGCGCGATGCCAGGGAGCCATGAAGCAAGCAGGAGGGCGGCAATCATAAGAAGATGGGAGGCCGCGGACCTGCGACACCCATCGGACAGGACCGCCCTGCAGGTGAGTATAATAAATTTTATTTCTCTTCTCTTACAGGTCAGATCAGGGGCTTATCTACAGTATTATAGAATGCTGTACATAAGCCCTGAAAGGCGATGGTCGTATCTTCTATTGGCCAAACCTGGTGACAGGTTCCCTTTAATAATAAAGACCTTAATTTATAAACTGCATTTTGTGTTACTTGTGTTATCTTTGTCTAATATTTACATTTGTTTGGTGATCAGAAACATTTAAGAGTGACAAACATGCAAAAGAGTAGGAAATCAGGAAAGGGCAGACACTTTCACACAACAGTATATGTATACAGGCAGAGATATACGCTTATACAGGTATATAGTCATCTGGTCTAGCTCTTCCTATAGAGGTCTGTATCCACCTTCCTGCTGGTGCCACTAAGTATGAAATATCCTTAGCTCTGAGATACGTCCTGATATATGCTGCAATGTCTGAGCAGGAAATCTCCAGACAGCGACTACTCAATGCAAGACACAAATCAGAAGATCTGTCACTACAATGAAGAACTCAGAACAGACAGAGACCAGAAATATCAGTGCTAGTTCCTGTACCGATCTCCACCATTTCTATGGTCAGGGCTGGTGACAGACTCTTCCACAGTAGGAGACCCAGGAGCCTGGAGGGCAGAGACCACCACACATCAGGAATATAACAGCTATTGACTTCTCTGCATTGCATGTATCATGTGAAAAAAATCTCTAATTGTTTTTTTATTAAGATTTTTAACTATTTGGTACCAGTGGCTTCCAGGAGACACAGCGCATTGCAAGCTGCTTGAGGCCTTTCCTTGTCAGTCCCAACACATAAGCTAAGCTATATTCTTTAATATGTTGTTTTATAGAACCCTAGAATGTTAGAATTGGAAGGGACCTCCAGGGTCATCGTGTCCAACCCCCTGCTCCATGCAGGATTGACTAAACCATTTGAGACAGATGTCTGTCCAGCCTCTGAAGACTTCCATTGAAGAACTCACCACCTCTTGTGCCAGCCTGTTCCACTCACTGGTCAATTCCCTAATCCATCCAGTCAGTGATTTCATCATAGAAGGAAATTAGATTTGTCTATAACAGATCTTTCCTGTTATAGAAGTAGGGCTCACTGGCCTGTAATTTCCTGGTTCCATCTTCTTTCTTTTTTTGAAGATAGGGACAACATTTGCCCTTCTCCAATCTTCTGGGACTTCTCCTGTTCTCCAGGATTTTATAAAGATTCTGGCTAGTGGTTCTGTAGTTTCCTCTGCTAACTCTTTCAGTACCCCAGGATGTAATTCACCTGGACCAGGAGATTTACATTCATATAAATTAGCCAAGTGTTCCCTCACCATCTCTCCGTTTATTGATAGTGTGGATTCTTTTATTCCTTCGATGGCACATTGAAGATCAGTTGATGTTACATTTGTTTTCTTAGACAACATGGATGCAAAATAAGAATTTAAAAGTTTGACTTATCATTTTTGACCACTTTACCCTTTTCATCTTTTAAAGATCCTATAACATCTTTGATTTTTCTTTTCCTTTAGCATACCCCCAAAATCTTTTTTTTACTGCTTTTGGTCCCCCTTGCAAGCCTCGCTTCATTACTGGCTTTAGCTCTTCTAACTCATGCACTGCATTCCCTGCAGACAGCATTATATTCTTATTTACATATGCCCCCATTTCCATTTAATACACATTTCTTTTGTCCTTTTTAACAAGTAATTAAGTTCTGTATTCATATATTCTGGTCTCGTTAAATGCTTCCAGTTCTCCCTTCTTTTCGTGGTTGTTACAGATTTTGCTAAATGAAATTCTCACTGCACAATCTCCAATTCATCTTGGACATTTCTGTCCTTTAGAACATCCAGCCATTGGATCTTTCCTACCCTCTTTCTGCTTCTTTGGTATTCAAGAATTGCGGCAAAAAGCAACTTGTCTGCATATTGTGAAAGCAGCCTAAACTTATTTGTGGATTGATTTGATATTGAGATTAAATTTGTGAAGGAGAATACAACCCTGAGCAGCTTGCAGTGTATTATAATGTATGTATGCAAGCTGCAGATGATGAAAAGCAAATAAAACGTTTTCTCTCTTATTCGCATGAAATGTGCATTAACACAAGGATGCAAAGCAGTCTTCAGCCTCTAAAGTGGTGACAAAAAAATATTATACTAAAAGTCCTGAAATATAGGACTTTCTTTTTATAGTAATCTATATATAAGCTGCTGAAGGGTCTCTGGATAAACAGGCAGAACACTATTTCTATTGGCTGCTCTACAGTAAACAGAGGATCGCTATGCAGACACTTGGCTGTGGAAAGTGACTGAGCATGTGTGTCTTCCAGGACTCAGCTAATCAGGGGTAGATGACTGAGCATGTGTGTCCCCCTGCACTCCACTTATCAGGTGGTGGTGACCAAGCGTGTGTCCTCCAGAACTTGGCTCATCAGGTGAAGGTGACTAAGCTTGTCTATCCTCCAGGATTCGGCTTATTAGGAGGATGTGACTGAGCATGTGTCCTCTAGCACTCGGCTCATTAGTTGGAGGTGATAGAGCGTGTGTGTCCTCCAGCACTCAGCTCATCATGGGGAGGTGACTGAGCTTGTCTGTCCTCTAGAACTTGGCTCATCAGATGGAGGTGATTGAGAATGTGGTGTCATCCAGTGCTCGGCTCATTTGGTAGAGGTGACTGCGCGTGTGTCCTCCAGCACTTGGCTCATTAAGTGGAGGTGACTGAGAATGCGTGTCCTCCAGCACTCTACTCATCAGGTGGTGGTGACTGAGCATGTTTCTTCCAGTACTCAGCTCATTACTTGGAGGGGACTGAGTGTGTGTGTCCTCCAGCACTTGGCTCATGAGGTGGAGGTGACTGAGCATATGTGCCCTCCAGCACTTGGCTCATTAGTTGGAGGTGACTGAGCTTGTGTGTTCTCCAGTACCAGGCTCATTAGGTGACAGTGACAGTGTACGCGGTGTCCAGTACTCGGCTCATTAGGTGGAGGTACCTGAGCTTGTGTGTCCTCCAGCACTCGGCTCCTGAGGTGGAAGTGACTGAGCAGGTGTCATTCAACACTTGGCTCATTAGATGGAGGTTTCTGAGCATGTGTGTCCTCCAGCACTAGGCTTATCAGTGGTATTGACCGAGTGTTTCCTCCAGTACTCAGCTCATTGATTGTAGGTGACTGAGCGTGTCTTCCAGTACTGGGCTCATTAGGTGGTGTCTAAACTTGTGTGTCCTCCAGTACTTGGCTACTTGGCTCATCATGGGGAGGTGTGTTATGATGCGGTGGTCTAGGAGCAACATGGAACGAGCTCTGAAGGAAGTGGTAACTGTACTGACCGCAGTCCCTAAGCTCAACACAACACTAGAAGCAGCCGTGGAATGCTCCTAACTCTCCCTATGCATCTCGTCACAGCCTAAGAGCTAACTACCCCTAAAGACAGAAGCAGGAAAACTATCTTGCCTCAGAGAAAATCCCCAAAGGATAGATTAGCCCCCCACAAATAATGACTGTGAGTGGAGAGGGAAAAAGACATACACAGAATGAAACCAGGATGAGCACAGGAGGCCAGTCTAGCTTGATAGATAGGACAGGATGGAATACTGTGCGGTCAGTATAAAACACTACAAAAATCCACGCAGAGTTTACTAAAAATCTCCACACCTGACTAAAGGTGTGGAGGGTAAATCTGCTTCCCAGAGCTTCCAGCAAGACAGAATTAATTCATACTGATAAGCTGGACAAACATAGAAAGCACTGAACGGATAAGTCCACAATCTGTGAACAGAACAGAGCAAGTAAGAACTTAGCTTTGCTGAACTGGTCAGGAAAACAGGGAAATCCAAAGAGATGTGAATCCAACCTGGAACCATTTACAAGTGGCACTAGCTGAAGGAACAGCCAGACCTAAATAGCCGAGCAGAAGAGAAGATAAGTGGAGGCAGCTGATGACAGCTAACTCCAAGGAGCAGCCATACCACTTGAAACCACAAGAGGGAGCCCAAGAGCAGAACTCACAAAAGTGCCACTTACAACCATTGGAGGGAGCCCAAGAACGGAATTCACAACAGAGGTGACTGAGCTTGTCTGTCCTCTAGCACTTGGCTCATCAGACGGAGGTGACTGAGCGTGTGGTGTCATTCAATTCTTGGCTCATTTGGTGCAGGTGACCGTGTGTGTCCTTCAGCATGTGGTGCATTCATGGAGGTGATTGAGCATGTGTGTCTTAAAGCACTCTGCTCACCAGGCAAGGTGACTGAGCGTATGTGTCCTCCAGCACTCTGCTCATTAGGTGGAAGTGATTGAGTGTGGGTGTCATCCAGCACTTGGCTCATTAAGTGGTGACTGAGCATTTGCATCCTCCAGCACTCTGCTCATCAGGTAGTGGTGACTGAGCATGTCATCCAGTATTAAAGGGACTCACCTGAATTTGGAGGGAACAATCTTCAGCCATGCCTTGCGCAGGCGTGTACTACGGAGGACAGAGAATGAACTTCAATCCAATATTGCGGCCAGCATGCAGCCAGCGGGTAAGGAAAGGGTGAATCAAACACCTGAAAACTCCGCCCATATGACCGAAAACCGGTCCCGCCAAATTCAAGTGACAGGTTCCCTTTAAAGGGAAGGTGCCACCAGTTTTCTTGCATTTTGTTTTTTTTGTGAAATTAAGCTTAAAATAGTAATTAAAATGTATTAATGCAATGTTTGCACTGTTTGCAAACATTTCTATATGAAAAATATATATTTTTCTACAAATATACATATTTACCACTAGGGGGAGCATTTTCCGTTTTAGACCTCAAGCAGCTATAGTAAGATTTAGAAGCTTTACTGTTAGCAGCAATCCCCCACCTCCCTCTCTGCAGGCTTTGAGTGCAGCTTACCAGAGATCACAGGGACTGTGTGTGAGGGGGAGGCAGAGACACAGCAGGAGAAGCACACAGGGCAGCGTGTGAGGAGCAGAGGATGTGTGCCTGCTTGGAGTACAGAGGAGCAGTGAGGGCTTCTTCTGTACTGCGATAGAGAGTAAGTGGAGCTCGGCAGATAGCACAGGGCTATAATAAAATGGCAGCTAGTCACACCTACAGTAGTGAAGTGAGTTGTGCAGCCCACAGAGGCGTGCCCAGCTCACTGCTAATGCTGCTGCAATGTTACAGATAGGAGATAATAGACCGGCGCTGACCCTATGTCCATGGGGTGCCGTAATCTGACACTGATAGTGCCCTGCTACTGCTGCAAAACCAAGATGTCAGCCCTCAGTGCATTCTTTAAACTCATATAACACATGAAATCTGTTTCACATGCATTTCAAACTTGCTTATAGCAGCATGTTATGCTACATTACAGTGATTTATTAATGATCTACAAATGCGGTACCTTCCCTATAAGTTCATTATTTGGAGGGGACTAAGCATATGTGTCCTCTTGCACTTGGCTCAATAGGAGGATGTGACTGAGCATATGTGTCCTTCAATTCTCAGATCATTAGTTAAAGGTGACTGAGCTTGTCTGTCTTCCAGTACTCAGCTCATTGGGTGGAGGGGACTTCGCATGTGTCGTCTAGTACTTGGCTCATTAGATGGTGATTGAGTGTGTGTGTGTGGCCACCAGCACTCAGCTCATCAGGTGGTTGTGACTGAGCGTGTGCTCTACAGTACTCAGTTCATTAGGTGGAGGAGACTGAGTGTGTGTGTGTCCTCCAGTAATTGACTCATTAGGTGGAGGTACCTGAGCTTGTGTGTTCTCCGGCACATGGCTCATCAGGTGGTGGTGACTGAGCATGTGTCCTCCAGTACTGAGCTCATTAGTTGGAGGTGACTGAGCTTGTGTGCTCTCCAGTACCCGGCTCATTGGGTGGAGGGGACTGAGCTTATGTCAATGGTTTTACAACAAATCAAGGTAGATGACCAAAAGACATTGCCCACCCCCCAGTCCACAAGATTCCCTTCCCTGGGGCTCATAGTCACATTTTCCCCGTACCAGGCAATATTTACGGTTTTCAAACTTTTGTTTGGGCCACAGATTTTGTATCTCCCCCCAGTATAGTCTGTAGTCAGTCCATGCTCCTCCAGAGGACAAACACAACTCCCATGTATCCAGCAGCAATAGTCCTTAAAGCTACGTTCACATTAGCGTTACGCTAATGTGCGTCGCTGTTGCGTCGGCGACGCAGCGGCGACGCGCCCCTATGTTTAACATAGGGGACGCGTGCGTTTTTTTGTTTGCGTTTTTCGACATGTGCGTCGTTTTCGACGCTAGCGTCGGACGCACGAAAATGCAACAAGTTGCATTTTTCGTGCGTCCGATTTTCGTCAAAAAACGACGCACGCGTCGCAAAACGCAGCGTTTTTGCGCGCGTTTTTGGTGCGTCGCGTGTTGCGTCGCCGTTGCGTCGCCGACGCACAACGCTAATGTGAACGTAGCCTAAGAAAGTTTGAGAAATGCAGATGACAGATCCCTCAGCCATAGCATTGGGAACCAGCCCAGCCAGCAACTGATTTCCAAACTCCATAGGCCATCCATCCATGGCTCCAGGACCTCAGTCTTCTAGATCCTCTCCCCTCAACCCAATTCCTACAACCGACTAACCATGTGGCTTCTTTTCCTCCTTCCCCCTTAAACATTTGCTTTTAGCTCAAATAATGAAGAATATTCCATAAGCCCATTACCTGGACTGCATGTGAGACCCCTGTAGTGACGGCTCCCCAGGGTCTACGATCTCCATCAACACAATGAGACTAAAGGCCCCTTCACATTAAGCGACGCTGCAGCGATACCGACAATGATTCGGATCGCTGCAGCGTCGCTGTTTGGTCACTGGAGAGCTGTCACACAGACCGCTCTCCAGCGACCAACGATGCCGGTAACCAGGGTAAACATCGGGTAACTAAGCGCAGGGCCGCGCTTAGTAACCCGATGTTTACCCTGGATACCATCCTAAAAGTAAAAAAAACAAACACTACATACTTACCTACCGCTGTCTGTCCTCCAGCGCTGCGCTCTGCACTCCTCCTGTACTGTCTGTGAGCCGGAAAGCAGAGCGGTGACGTCACCGCTCTGCTTTCCGGCTCACAGCCAATACAGGAGGAGTGCAGAGCACAGCGCTGGAGGACAGACAGCGGTAGGTAAGTATCTAGTGTTTGTTTTTTTTACTTTTAGGATGGTATCCAGGGTAAACATCGGGTTACTAAGCGCGGCCCTGCGCTTAATTACCCGATGTTTACCCTGGTTACCAGTGAAGACATCGCTGGATCGGTGTCACACACGCCGATCCAGCGATGTCTCCAGGGAGTCCAGCGACGAAATAAAGTTCTGGACTTTGTTCAGCGACCAACGATCTCCCAGCAGGGGCCTGATCGTTGGTCGCTGTCACACAGAACGATTTCATTAACGATATCGTTGCTACGTCACAAATAGCAACGATATCGTTAACAATATCGTTATGTGTGAAGGTACCTTCATGGCTGGAAGAACAATGGAATGATAGAGTTGCTTGATTACTACTCTTGGGTTTGTTCTTAAGGTACCGTCACATTAAGCGACGCTGCAGCGATATAGGCAACGATGCCGATCGCTGCAGTGTCGCTGTTTCGTCGCTGTGTGGTCGCTGGAGAGCTGTCACACAGACAGCTCTCCAGCGACCAACGATGCCGAAGTCCCCTGGTAACCAGGGTAAACATCGGGTTACTAAGCGCAGGGCCGCGCTTAGTAACACGATGTTTACCCTGGTTACCATTGTAAATGTAAAAACAAACAAACAGTACATACTTACATTCCGGTGTCTGTCTCCCGGCCTCAGCTTCCCTGCACTGTGTCAGCGCTGGGTCGGCCGTAAAGCAGAGCGGTGACGTCACCGCTGTGCTTTACGGCCGGCCGGCGCTCACAGTCAGTGCAGGAAGCTGAGGCCGGGAGACAGACACCGGAATGTAAGTATGTACTGTTTGTTTGTTTTTACATTTACAATGGTAACCAGGGTAAACATCGGGTTACTAAGCGCGGCCCTGCGCTTAGTAACCCGATGTTTACCCTTGTTACCAGTGAAGACATCGCTGAATCGGCGTCACACACGCCGATCCAGCGATGTCTGCAGGGAGTCCAGCGACGAAATAAAGTTCTGGACTTTTCCCAGCGACCAACGATCTCCCAGCAGGGGCCTGATCGTTGGTCGCTGTCACGCATAACGATTTCGTTAACGATATCGTTGCTACGTCACAAAAAGCAACGATATCGTTAACGATATCGTTATGTGTGACGGTACCTTTATGTATGCATAAAATTCAACCTGCACGTCTTCCTCTGCTTATTGTCACTGAATGGAAACATTGATTTCTGAGGCTGAACTGACGAGCAAGCAAATCTCTAATAAAACACAATATGTGCTGGAAAAAGTCTACATCCCTTAGAGCCATGGACTCCGCTCTACATCCGTTCGTCCAATAGTCTTTAGTAAGTGGCCAGCTCCTCACAGACCCAAACACAATAAATGTGGATCACCAATAATGATTGCGCTACAAAACAGACAATAAAAACCGCACTCAGTACATCCTGCTTGTGAAAGTGCAGCGCCCCAGAGTCCTGGTCGTTGCAGTAATGCAGTAATGTTACGTCTGATGGCACCAAAGGAGTTCACCCTGCCAGGTATCACAGCCACACACACACTTCGCACGCCAGTCCACCAGGGGGAGCTAAGGGTTCTTTTCACTAGGCCACTCCTCACACAGGGTAAAACTGGTGGGTTGGTTAGGAAGTCAGTCATTCGGAGGAGAGAGTTCCTGGCTGGGTGGGCCGACGAGGAAAGGGCTCCAGGTCGAGCTGGCTGGGGTGATCCCTGGTCAGAACCAGACTGTAGTCTGAGGAGGATGAAAAGAAGGACACGGAGCTGCGCCTGCATCCTAAGAAAGGACACGAAAGGAATTGTGCTGTAGTGAGTGAGAAAAGAAGTCATAGCAACAGGAGTGAAACATCGGTGGGAGACCAGCTAGAAGCAGGCTGCCTCCATCTGAAGCGCAGACCCGGTGGCCGGAACACCGAGGGAGTAATAGACTCTACGCTTTACTTCAGAGACCGGCAGGGCAGTCGATTCCAAGTTGGCTGTCCGACCTAAACACCTAAGCAGACACGGTGGCAATTGCGGAGGAGGGGCGTCACTAGGGTCCCTATAAAATAGCCTCAGGCCACCACCGTCATAAGGGTTTGTCCTATCCATCTGGGGGACAGAGAGAGAGAAGTAACAGGAGTGAGGACCTTATGGTAGCTTATGCAAATAGGGACCTACTATGTTACTGTGCGCAAGGGGAAGGTTACTGATTTCCACCTGGACAAGGGGACTCTGGAATTGCCATCAGACTCTGCCTACCCTGTCATCCGGCACTCTGGACTGTGGATGCTGAAGCCTTCAGTAAAGGTAAAGAGACTGCACCCATTGTGTCCTCGTTATTCACTGCGCCTTACATCATCCACCATCACCATCTACACTTCTGGGAAGCCCTGGGGAAATACTTCACCTGTGGGAAGGTATACCATCAAGCTGCCATAACATCACCCCAGTGGACCCCTGAGCAGCGTCGGTCACTCTGACCGAATACCACAGGTGGCGTCACGAACACTACCGTTATCTAAGAACTTTGCCTTTGAGGCTGTGTGCACACGTTGCGGTTTTTTCGCGGTTTTTCCCGATAAAAACGCTATAAAACTGCAAAACAACCGCATACAATAAGCATGCCATCATTTAGAATGAATTCCGCATGTTTTGTGCACATGATGCGTTTTTTTCCGTGAAAAAAACGCATCGCGGTAAAAACCGCAGCATGTTCATTAATTTTGCATTTTTTTTGCAGATTTCCCACTACAAAAATGCATTGGGAAGTGTCCGGAAAAAAAACGTGGCAAAAACACATGCAGTTTTCTTGCGGATTTCTTGCAGAAAATGTCCAGTTTTTCTCAGGAATTTTCTGCAAGAAATCCTGAAAGTGTGCACATAGCCTTATTGGGCGCCCCTCATAGGGCCATGGTCCGGGTCGGGCCACCGTGACATTCTCGCTGAGGGAATTGAAGGACCTGGTACCGAGTATCCCATTGCCCTTACGTGGGGGTGATCCAAATCCAAAAAGTGTCAAAACTGCACTGTGTGTCCTGCACTGCAGTGATTCTGATCTTACGTTTACAAGATTGCACTTTGAGCAGTTCCCTGGAATAGATTTCCTGTCTTACGTCGGGGCAGCGGGTCTGTACTTGGTTCCATCTTTTTCTCCACTGTGATTCCACTTTAAATTCTTTTCACTAGTGACAGAACAGGTTTTTCTGGTGTGGAGGCAAGTTGGCGCAGAGAGGATAATGTGACAGCACTGAATGTGGGGCAGCCCGAAGCCCAGCAGCGACATGAGTCAGAACATCCGCTGCCCTCGGCGCCCTCACAATGGCCGATTCAGCCCGAGCCAAAGGCTGTGGGCCCTGCGTGCCCTGGCATCGTCCACAGAGGCACAGGCCTTCCCCTCCCCCACCCCCCCAGCAGACACAGGCCTTCCCCCGCTATAGTTGCCAGCACCCTGCCACAGTGACCCATCCCCGCCACATTTGCCCTTGCAGCCACATATAGCCCACAGCACAGTCATTTGCCCCCACAGCCATAATTACCCCCAGCCACCACATTTGCCCCCGCAGCCATATTTACCCCCAGCTACAATTACCCCCAGCACCCATATTTACCCCCAGCCACATTTGCCCCCGCAGCCATATTTACCCCCAGCCACATTTGCCCCCGCAGCCATAATTACCCCCAGCCACATTTGCCCCCCCAGCCATATTTACACCCAGCTACATTTGCCCCCGCAGCCATCATTCTCTCCCAGCCACATTTGCCCCCGCAGCCATCATTCCCCCCCCAGCCACATTTGCCCCACAGCCATAATTACCCCCAGCCACATTTGCCCCGCAGCCATCATTCCCCCCCAGCCACATTTGCCCCCACAGCCATAATTACCCCCAGCCATAATTACCCCCAGCCACATTTGCCCCCCCAGCCATCATTCTCCCCCAGCCACATTTGCCCCCGCAGCCATAATTACCCCCAGCCACATTTGCCCCCGCAGCCACATTTGCCCCGGCAGCCATCATTCCCCCCCAGCCACATTTGCCCCACAGCCATAATTACCCCCAGCCATATTTACCCCCAGCCACATTTGCCCCCGCAGCCATCATTCCCCCCCAGCCACATTTGCCCCACAGCCATAATTACCCCGCAGAGATAGGCAGCTGAAGACACCCATTCTATGACACTGACGATTCCGGGGATGTATGTGGCTGTGACGATACGGCCGGTCCCCCGGACGCAGATCATATGACCCTTCAGCAGATGTGACCTGTCTGAGGAGCTGACAATCTGCCGCACATTAGCGCGGGATGCGGAGCAGGTGGCGGCTCATTACTCGCTCCAGAGTCCACACAGAACTAGGGTTGTGAGTGATAGACGCAGGACGGCGGCTCCGCCTGACCCCGGGACCCCACCGGAAATCTGACAGTCCCAAGCAACGCATCGTTTCCCGCAATGAAGTCGGAGGACTGTGAGTTGATCGCACGATTGCCAAACTGCATAGCCGCTAGCGTCACTGCTGCCTCACCTGAGCATTTCCAGTCCGTTATGCCGGGATCTGGGTGCACAGCCTCACTTACCTGAGTCTCCAACTTCTCCAGCAGTCCCGACCGACCATAGAACCGTCCACTCCAGCCGGACACACAACTTCGGTACAGAGCCGCCGGGTGTGCGCTATGCAGAGCTGTGTGGGGTGAGGTACGCTGTGCAGAGCCAGGTCCACACTGTGCAGAGCTGTGTGGGGTAAGGTGAGCTGTGTGCAGAGCCAGGTCCACGCTGTGCAGAGCTGTGTAGGGTAAGGTGAGCTGTGTGCAGAGCTGGGTCCACGCTGTGCAGAGCTGTGTGGGGTAAGGTATGCGCTGTGCAGAGCCGGGTCCACGCTGTGCAGAGCTGTGTGCAGAGCCGGGTCCACACTGTGCAGAGCTGTGGGGTAAGGTATGCGCTGTGCAGAGCAGGGTCCACGCTGTGTGGGGTAAGGTATGCGCTGTGCAGAGCCGGGTCCACGCTGTGCAGAGCTGTGTGCAGAGCCGGGTCCACGCTGTGCAGAGCTGTGTGCAGAGCCGGGTCCACGCTGTGCGCAGAGCCGGGTCCACGCTGTGCAGAGCTGTGTGCAGAGCCGGGTCCACGCTGTGCAGAGCTGTGTGGGGTAAGGTATGCACTGTGCAGAGCTGGGTCCACGCTGTGCAGAGCTGTGTGCAGAGCCGGGTCCACACTGTGCAGAGCTGTGTGGGGTAAGGTATGCGCTGTGCAGAGCTGGGTCCACGCTGTGCAGAGCTGTGTGCAGAGCCGGGTCCACACTGTGCAGAGCTGTGTGGGGTAAGGTATGCGCTGTGCAGAGCCGGGTCCACGCTGTGCAGAGCTGTGTGGGGTAAGGTATGCGCTGTGCAGAGCCGGGTCCACGCTGTGCAGAGCTGTGTGGGGTAAGGTATGCGCTGTGCAGAGCCGGGTCCACACTGTGCAGAGCTGTGTGGGGTGAGGTATGGGCTGTACAGGCTTCCGCAAGGAGCCGTCATTCAGGGAGGATTCGTTCCCTTTCATGTGAGTGTGAGGAGGGCACAGACTGGAGGGAATAATGAGGAGGGAGTGGAGAACAAGAGGAGGCTCAGCCCAGACGTCGCTGCTCCATAGAGTGTCAGCTCCTGGGTCCAGTGCACTGACTTTTATCCGTAGCTTCCGTGAAATATAAGGCACGAACAATATGACAAATAACAGTACAGAGGGGAAAATATGAGAGAAAGAGAGCGATAACAGCGACACTGTCACGCTGCGCCATGAATACAAACGGCAAAATCGGGGGCAAAAGTCACCTGCGGAACCGCCTCAGCAAACACCTGATACGTAAGAGGCAGGAAAAGGGCAGAGACACTGAACACAGGAGAGCTGCAGCAGTGGCCACCACACCGGGCCCTGCAGCCGCCCAAGACCTCACCAATACTGTACGTGGCACGTGGTGGTGGGGCAGGAGCAGGTCCTGAGCCGTAGAATCAGGTATAGAGGAGTGGACAATCTCTCTGTTGAGCGATGTGGAGCGTAAGGGTATGTTCACACGTTCAGGATTTCCATCCTTTTTTTTTCAGGACAGTTTTTTTAAAAAACTGCAGCTCTTGGCAGAAAACGCAGGTCCTTTTTTTGTCCGTTTTTGATGCGTTTTTTGATGCGTTTTTTTATCCTTTTTTTACTGTGTGTTTCCTAGGAAGCTTTTTAGGGCTAAAATGGCTGAAAATACCTAACCCTACCCCTACCCCTACCCCTACCCTTACCCCTAACCCTACCCCTAACCCTACCCCTAACCCTAACCCTACCCCTAACCCTAACCCTAACCCTAACCCTACCCCTAACCCTACCCCTAACCCTAACCCTATTCTAACCTTAGTGAAAAAAAAAAAAAAAATTCTTAATTTTTTTTATTGTCCCTACCAATGGGGGTGACAAAGTGGGGGGGTGTCATTTACTATTTTTTTTATTTTGATCACTGAGAGGTTATATCTCAGTGATCAAAATGCACTTTGGAGCGAATCTGCCGGCCGGCAGATTCGGCGGGCGCACTGCGCATGCGCCCGCCATTTTGCAAGATGGCGGCGCCCAGGGAGAAGACGGCCGGACGGACGCCGGGTAAGTATAAGGGGGGGAGATTAGGGCACGGGGGGGGCATCGGAGCACTGGGGGGGGGCATCGGAGCACGGGGGGGGGGCATCGGAGCACGGGGGGCGGGATCGGAGCACGGGGGGGCAGCCACACTCCGCCCACGCACTTCCGCCCGCTCCCCCGCACTTCCTGCTGCAGCGGTTCTGCACATCAAATCGCAGTAAAACCCGCAGATATATTTTTGATCTGCGGGTTTTACTGCGATTTTGACCTCACAATGGAGGTCTATGGGTGCAGAACCGCTGCGGTTCAGGAAGAAGAATTGACATGGTACTTCTTTTTTCCGGGAGCTATTCAGCGCGTCTTTTTTTTTTACAATTTCCGGACCATGTGCACAGTGTGTCCTGTTTTCCATAGGGTACAGTGTACTGTACCCTGCATGCAAAACCGCCGCGGTTCCGCGGTAAAAAACGCACTGTGTGAACATGGCCTAAGACCCAGGAATCAGTGCAGCACACGAAGCCAAGCAATGAAATCATCTCACATTTAATCAGTATAGTAATCAGTATCGAGACAGTAATCCGCATCGGGACCGTAATCCGGATCAGTATTGAGACAGTAATCGCTATCGGCATCAGGACAGTAATCAGTATCAGCATCGAGACAGTAATCTGTAACAGGACAGTATTTAGTATTCAGTATCGAGAAAGTAATCCGTATCAGGACAGTAGTCCGTATCTGTATTGAGACAGTATACAGCATCGAGACAGTAATCCGCATCAGTAGTGAGACAGTAATCATTATCAGTATCGGGACAGTATTCAGTATCGAGACAATCCGAATCGAGACAGTAATCGGCCTCGAGACACTAGCATTGAGACGGTAATCACTATCAGTATTGAGACAGTAATCCGTATTAGTATCGAGACAGTATTCAGTATCGAGAAAGTAATCTGTTTCGGGACAGTAATCCGTATCGGTATTGTGACAGTATTCATCGAGTAATCAGTATCAGTGTTGGGACAGTGATCCATATCAGTATTGGGACAACATTCAGCATCGAGACAGTAATCCGTATCGGGACAGTAATAATCAGTATTGGGACAGTATTCCACATCGGGACACTAAGTATCGAGACAGTAATCAGTATTCAGCATCGGGACAGAATTCAGCATTGGGACAGTAATCCGTATTAGTATCAGGACAGTAATGAGGATCGGTATCGAGACAGTATTCCGTATCGAGACCATAATCAGCATCGAGATAGTTATCAGTATCGAGACAGTAATCCATGTCGAGACAGTAATCCGTATTAGGACAGTGATCAGTATCGGAACAGTATTTAGCATCGAGACAATAATCAATATTGGGACAGTATTCAGTATCGAGAAAGTAATCCGTATCAGGACAGTAGTCCGTATCTGTATTGAGACAGTATACAGGGCAGCACGGTGGCGCAGTGGTTAGCACAGCAGCCTTGCAGCGCTGGAGTCCTGGGTTCAAGCCCCACTAAGGACAACATCTGCAAAGAGTTTGTATGTTCTCTCCGTGTTTGCGTGGGTTTCCTCCGGGTACTCCGGTTTCCTCCCACATTCCAAAGACATACTGACAGGGAATTTAGATTGTGAGCCCCAATGGGGACAGTGATGATAATGTGTGTAAAGCGCTGCGGAATATGTTAGCGCTATATAAAAATAAAGATTATTATTATACAGCATCGAGACAGTAATCGGCATCAGTAGCGAGACAGTAATCATCACTCGGGACAGTAATCCATATCCGCATCTAGACAGTAATCTGTATCAGTGTTGAGACAGTATTCAGCATCGAGACAGTAATCACTATTGGTATAAGGTCAGTAATCTGTATCCGCATCGAGACAGTAATCTGTAACGGGACAGTAATCCGTATTCAGTATCGAGACAGTATTCAGTATCGAGAAAGTAATCCGTATCAGGACAGTAGTCCATATCTGCATTGAGACAGTATACAGCATCGAGACAGTAATCCATATCAGCATTCTAGACCGTAATCCGTATCGAGACAGTATTCAGCATCGAGACACTAGCTTTGAGACGGTAATCCGTATCGAGACAGTAGTCCGTATTAGTATTGAGACAGTATTCAGCATCGAGACAGTAATCTGTATCTGGACAGCAATCCGTATCGGTGTTGTGACAGTATTCATCATTGAGTAATCAGTATCCATCCCATCCCATCCCACCTCCTCCCCAACCTCACCACCACACTTATCCCATCCCTAACCCACCTCTTCAACCTATCACTAACTTCTGGCACCTTCCCCTCTGCGTTCAAACATGCCACAATCACGCCTATCCTTAAAAAGCCAACCCTCGATCCAACTGCAATGTCCAGCTATCGCCCAATATCTCTGCTCCCATTTGCTTCCAAACTCCTGGAGCAGCACGTCCATGCTGAACTCTCCTCCCACCTCTCATCTAACTTGTTGTACGACAATCTACAATCTGGTTTCCGCCCCCATCACTCAACTGAGACTGCCCTGACCAAAATCACTAACGACCTACTTACTGCCAAAGCTACTGGACAATACTCTGTACTCCTCCTAGACCTGTCCTCTGCTTTCGACACAGTTGACCACTGCCTCCTACTACAGATCCTCTCCTCCTTTGGCATCAAAGACCTTGCCCTATCCTGGATCGCCTCGTACCTTTCCAACCGCACATTCAGCGTCTCCCACTCCCATACTACCTCCTCATCCCACCCTCTCTCTGTTGGAGTCCCCCAAGGCTCTGTTCTAGGACCCCTACTCTTCTCAATCTATACACTTGGCTTGGGACAACTCATAAAGTCCCATGGATTCCAGTACCACCTCTATGCTGATGACACTCAGATCTACCTCTCTGGCCCAGACGTCACCGCTCTGCTGTCCAGAATCCCAGAGTGCCTATCAGCCATATCCTCCTTCTTCTCCTCTCGCTTCCTCAAACTCAATGTGGACAAATCTGAACTCCTCATCTTTCCTCCGTCCCACAAATCTTCCTTACTTGACCTATCTATCGCAGTCAATGACATCATGCTTTCCCCTGTACCCGAAGTCCGCTGCCTCGGAGTAACCTTCGACTCTGCCCTGTCCTTCAAACCACACATCCAAGCTCTTTCCACCTCCTGTCGCCTCCAGCTCAAAAATATCTCCAGGATCCGTCCTTTCCTCAACCCCCAATCTACTAAAATGCTTGTGCACGCCCTCATCATTTCCCGCCTTGACTACTGCAACATCCTTTTCTGTGGCCTCCCTGCTAACACCCTTGCACCTCTCCAGTCCATCCTTAACTCTGCTGCCCGACTAATCCATCTCTCTCCTCGCTACTCCTCCGCTTCCCCCCTCTGCAAATCTCTTCACTGGCTCCCATTCCCTCAGCGTATCCAGTTCAAATTGCTAATACTGACCTACAAAGCCATCCACAACCTGTCTCCTCCATATATCTCTGAACTAATCTCTCGATATCTTCCCTCACGTGACCTCCGGTCCTCCCAAGACCTCCTTCTCTCCTCCACACTTATTCGCTCCTCATCCAATCGCCTCCAAGACTTCTCCCGAATATCCCCCATCCTCTGGAACTCTCTGCCCCAACACGTCCGACTATCAACCACAGTCGGATCCTTCAGACGGAACCTGAAAACTCATCTCTTCAGGAAAGCCTACAGCCTGCACTGACACCGCTGCTGCCTCATCACCACCGGAGCTACCACCTCACCACCACCGGAGCTACCGCCTCACCACCACCGGAGCTACCACCTCACCACCACCGGAGCTACCGCCTCACCAACACCGGAGCTCCTGCAACCCTCAACCTACTGTCTCCTCTCCCATAATCCTGTAGAATGTAAGCCCGCAAGGGCAGGGTCCTCGCCCCTCTGTATCAGTCCGTCATTGTTAGTTTTACTGTATGTGATATTTGTAACTTGTATGTAACCCCTTCTCATGTACAGTACCATGGAATCAATGGTGCTATATAAATAAATAATAATAATAATAATCCGTGTCGGGACACTGATCCGTATCAGTATTGGGACAGCATTCAGCATCGAGACAGTAATCCATATCGGAACAGTAATCGGTATCCGTATTGGGACACTGATCAGTATCGGAACAGTATTCAGCATCGAGACAGTAATCAATATCAGAACAGTATTCAGCATCGAGACAGTACACGGTATCGGGACAGTGTTCAGTATCGGGACAGCAATCAGTATCGAGACAGTAATCAGTATTAGTATCAGGACAGTATTCAGTATCGGGACAGCATTCAGTATCGGTATCGAGACAGTATTCAGCATCAGGACCACCGTAATCAGTATCGGGACAGTAATCCGTATTGGGACAGCATTCAGTATCGGTATTGCAACAATGTTCGGCATCGGGCAGTATTCCGCATCGGGCGAGTAATTGGTATGGAGACAGTAATCAGTATCAGCATCGGGACAGTAATCGGTATCGGGACAGTATTCAGCATTGGGACAGTAATCAGTATTAGTATCAGGACAGTAATGAGCAGCGAGACAGTATTCAGTACCGGGACAGTATTCAGCATCAGGACCGTAATCAGTATCGTGACAGCATTCAGTATCGAAACAGTGTTTGGCATCGGGACAGTAATCGGTATGGAGACCGTAATCCATATTCAGCATCGGGACAGAATTCAGCATTGGAGCAGTAATCAGTATTAGTATCAGGACAGTAATGAGCACAGACACAGTTTTTAGTATCGGGGCAGTATTCAGTATCTGGACAGTAATCAGTATTGGGACAGTAATCAATATCCTTAACACGATGGTAATCGGCATCTATAACCTTACAGTAATAAGTATCAGTATTGGGACAGTAATCAGTATCCATAACAGGACAATAATCATTATCAGGACAGTATTCAGTATCAAGACAGTAAACAGTGTCAATATCGGGACTGTAATCAGTAACAGGACAGTAATCAGTATCTGTACCCTGACTGTAATAAGTATCCATATCGGGACAGTAATCCGTTTCAGTATTGGGACAGTGTTCATTATCGGAACAGTAATAAATATCAAGATTGGGACAGTAATCGGTATAGGGACAGTCCCTTCTGAATACTGTCTTGATCAGTTATAATTGTGTAATAATGAAATGATGGAACATGGACCCCACATGAGCCGCTGCGGGACGGAGCAGGAAGAAACATTGCAGCACGCACACAGCTGCATACGGCTCCTCACTATACCCCATACACCTGCATCGCTCCAGCTGCTCTACATTCATGATCTGACGTGTCCTGTCTGCTGCTGGATCTGAACTCTGTTTCTAGTGTCTGCACTGTAATGCACAAGTCTGAACCTGCAGAGCCGACTATTGTTCTCTACATGAAGTGCCCCAGGCATATGTGCATGAACAACCTCTGCAGATACCTCTGCGTCACAACAGGGGCTCATCTAATGTACAGTATATCTACTATATAAAGCTGAATGTGTGTGTGTGTGTGTATGTCCGGGATTGGCATCTGCACCGTCGCAGCTACAGCCACAAAATTTTGCACAGTCACACGTCTGGACCCCGAGAGCGTCATAGGCTATGTTGTGAGGCGAAATTTTAACCCCGCGCGTTCCAATTCACCAACAATTTTGCCCCTATCTACATAATGGGGAAAAAAGTGAAAGGAAAAGTGTTGGAAGCGTCGCAGCTACAGCAACAAAATTTTGCACAGTCACACGACTGGACCCTGAGAGCGTCATAGGCTATGTTGTGAGGTGAAATTTTAACTCCACGCTTTCCAATTCACCAAACTATTTTTCCCCTATCTACATAATGGGGAAAAGTGAAAGGAAAAGTGTTGGAGGCAAATTGACAGCTGCCAGATGTGAACAAGGGGGACTTAGAGTGAGAGCGATGGCGCCAAAGAGTATATACCGTACAGTTGCTAAGGTGGGACCCCGACATGGGATACTCACCACACATGGGGATATGAACACACACACAAAATGCGCCACACACTACCACGTGCTTGAACACATATACCACCCTCAGCACACATTTCACCACACATACACCAACCTCGCCACATAAAAGTCGAAACACAAAAGTCGCCGCTCAAAACTCACCACGCGCAAAACTCGCCACATGCAAAAAATAGGCTCACGCAAAACTCGCCACAAGTGCAAAACTCACCTCATGGAAAACTCGCCACACGCAAAACTTGCACATGCGGAAAAATTGACACATGCACAAAATTTGCAACACATGCAAAAGTTGCCTCACACAAAACTTGCACATACTCAAAAGGCACCAGACATAAAACTCACCACGCGCAAAACTCGCCATGCGCAAAACTTGCTGCACACAACTTGCTACACTAACCTGTCACATGCAACTCGACACACAAAAAGTTGCTACACACATGTTGCCACACAACTCATCTCACAAAAGTCGCTACATGCATGTCGCCACACACAACTCAACACACACAACTTGACAAACGAAACTCGCCCTAAAACACACACAAGTCTGGTATTAGCCTTCAAAAATAAAAATCTGATTAATAAGCAGACAAACTACAAGAGCAACAAATGTACCATATAGGAAATACGGCAGCTGTCAGTCACATGACCTGTCTATTATGTGTATGTGTGAGCTAATATATACTGCCAGGGGGAGGGCTTCCTGTTGGCTGGGGATTTATCAGGCTGCCAATTTATCTTACAAATACTGAGGTAAAAATACTGAGCAAATAACGTGTTAACGAGGTCTAATACAGGAGATCACACAGATATATACTATATACATGAGAGATGACACACAGGTATATACTATATAAAGGAGGAGATGACATACAGGTACATACTATATATAGGAGGAGATGACATACAGGTATATACTATATACAGGGGAGATGACACACAGCAGGTATATACTATATAAAGGGGAGATGACATATAGGTATATACTATATACAGGAGATGACATACAGGTGTATACTATATATAAGGGAGATGACAAACCTGTATATACTGAGGTGAAAATGAGAGGTGTGAGTGCAAAATAAGAGGAGTGAGGGAAAATAGTGTAGTGATCGGAAAATGACAGATGTGAGGTCGAACTGACAAGTGTTAGGCGGGAATGAGAGGTGTGAGGGAGAAAATGAGATGTGAGGGGGAAAACTAAAGATGTGATTGGGAAAATGAGAGGCGTGATGGGAAAATAAGAGAAGTGACGTGCTATAACTAACCACAGATATTTACTATGCCCAGGCAACGCCGGGCTCATCAGCTAGTATAAAATAAAGTTACATCCTGTATTATGCTCCAGAGCTGCACTCACTATTCTGCTGGTGGAGTCACTGTGTACATACATGACTGATCCTGAGTTACATCCTATATTATACTCCAGGGCTGCACTCACTATTCCGCTGGTGCAGTTATTGTGTATGTACTGTTGTAGATCGGCTCAATCAGCTGTACAAGGAGGTAGACACGGAAACACTGTCTCTTTAAGGTCTTCACTGATTTATTATAGACTAGATGGTGGCCCGATTTTAACGCATCAGGTATTCTAGAATATGTATAGTAGTATATAGCACAGCCCACGCAGTATATAACACAGCCACGTAGTATATAACACAGGCCTCGCAGTATATAACAGGGGTGTCAAACTGCATTCCTCGAGGGCCGCAAACAGGTCATGTTTTCAGGATTTCCTTGTATTGCACAGGTGATAATTTAATCACCTGCACAGAATGATTCCAGCACCTTGTGTAATGCAAGGGAAATCTTGAAAACACGCATGGTCTGAGGCCCTCGAGGAATGCAGTTTGACACCCCTGGTATATAACACAGGCCATGCAGTATATAGCAATATGGGCACTATATCCCTGTTTAAAAAAAAAAAGAAAAAAAAAAAAAAGACTTAAAATAAAAAATAAAAAAGTTATATATTCACCTTCCGGCGGCCCCCGGATCCAGGCCGGCATTTACCGATGTTCCTCACGACAGTCCGGTCCCAAGAATGCATTACGGCAATAACACGTGATCATGTAGCGTGAGACCGCTACGTCATCTCGCGAGACCGCTATGTGAACTCCGCTCATTGCCGAAATACATTCTTGGGACCGGTGAGAATAGAAAGACTTTTTTATTTCTTTAAATTATTTTTTTACATTATATGTTTTTACTATTGATGCTGCATAGGCAGCATCAATAGTAAAAAGTTGGTCACACAGGGTTAATAGTAGCGTTAATAGACTGCTAAAACCCTATGTGGCTGCTGACTGGAGGGGAGTAGGGATGGGCCAATTCACGGCTGGACTGTGCCTGTCACTGATTGGTCGCAGCCGGCTGGCCGCGACCAATCTGCGACCCGGGATTTCCGCGACAGACAAACAGACGGAAGTTAGAAACAGACGGAAGTACCCCTTAGGCAATTATACAGTTATATGAAAAAGTTTGGGCACCCCTATTAATCTTACGTTTAATGTTTTATAAAAAAAAGGTTTTTTTGCAACAGCTATTTCAGTTTCATATATCTAATAACTGTTGGACACAGTAATGTTTCTGCCTTGAAATGAGGTTTATTGTACTAACAGAAAATGTGCAATCTGCATTCAAACAAAATTTGACAGGTGCATAAGTATGGGCACCCCACCAGAAAAGTGACATTAATATTTAGTTGATCCTCCTTTTGCAAAAATAACAGCCTCTAGTCGCTTCCTGTAGCTTTTAATGAGATCCTGGATGAAGGTATTTTTGACCATTCCTCTTTACAAAACAATTCAAGTTCAGTTAAGTTTGATGGTCGCAGAGCATGGACAGCCCTCTTCAAATGATCACACAGATGTTCAATGATATTCAGGTCTGGGGACTGGGATGGCCATTCCAGAACAGTGTAATTGTTCCTCTGCATGAATGCCTGAGTAGATTTGGAGCGGTGTTTTGGATCATTGTCTTGCTGAAAGATCCATCCCCTGCGTAACTTCAACTTTGTCACTGATTCAAGAACATTGTCAAGAATCTGCTGATACTGAGAGGAATTCATGCATCCCTCAACTTTAACAAGATTCCCGGTGCCGGCATTGGCCACACAGCCCCAAAGCATGATGGAACCTCCACCAAATTTTACTGTGGGTAGCAAGTGTTTTTATTGGAATGCTGTGTTTTTTGGCCGCCATGCATAACGCCTTTTTGTATGACCAAACAACTCAATCTTGGTTTCATCAGTCCACAGGACCTTCTTCCAAAAAGAAATTGGCTTCTCCAAATGTGCTTTTGCATACCTCAGCCGACTGTTTGTGGCGTGCTTGCAGAAATGGCTTCTTTCGCATCACTCTCCCATACAGCTTCTCCTTGTGCAAAGTGCGTTGTATAGTTAACCGATGCACAGTGACACCATCTGCAGCAAGTTGATGCTGCAGCTCTCTGGAGGTGGTCTGAGGATTGTCCTTGACTGATCTCACCATTCTTCTCTGCCTTTCTGATGTTTTTCTTGGCCTGCCACTTCTGGCCTTAACAAGAACTGTACCTGTGTTCTTCCATTTCCTTACTATGTTCCTCACAGTGAAAATTGACAGGTGAAATCTCTGAGACAGCTTTTTGTATCCTTCCCCTGACCAACTATGTTGAATAATCTTTGTTTTCAGATCATTAGACAGTAGTTTTGAGGAGCCCATGATGCCACTCTTCAGAGGAGATTCGAACAGGAGAACAACTTGCAAGTGGCCACTTTAAGTAGCTTTTCTCATGATTGCATACACCTGGCTATGAAGTTCAAAGCTCAATGAGGTTAGAAAACCAAAAAAAGTGCTTTAGTAAGTCGGTAAAAAGTAGGTAGGAGTATTTAAAACAAGAAAATGAAAATGATAAGGGTGCCCATACTTATGCACCTGTCAAATTTTGTTTGAATGCAGATTGCACATTTTCTGTTAGTACAATAAACCTCATTTCAAGGCAGAAACATTACTGTGTCCAACAGTTATTAGATATATGAAACTGAAATAGCTGTTGCAAAAAAAACAATTTTTATAAAACGTTAAGCTTAAGATTAATAGGGGTGCCCATATTTTTCATATAACTGTATATATACTAGATGGTGGCCCGATTCTAAGGCATCGGGTATTCTAGAATATGTATGTATATAGCAGCCACATAGTATATAGCACAGGCTACGTAGTATATAGGAGCCATGTAGTATATAGCAGACAATACTACGTGGCCTGTGCTATATACTATGTGGCTGCTATATACATACATATTGTAGAATATCCGATAATACAGCCCACACAATATATAACAGTGGCCACGCAGTATATAGCAGCCACGCAGTATATAACACAGGCAACGTAGTAATAACAATGGCCACGTAATATATAGCACAGCCCACACAGTATATAGCAGCCACGCAGTATAGAACACAGCCCACATAGTATATAACACTGCCTATGTAGTATGTAGCAGCCACGCGGTATCAAACACAGCCCACGTAGTATACAGCAGTGTGGGCACCATATCCCTGTTTAAAAAAAAAAAATAATTAAAATAAAAAGTTATATACCCACCCCCTGGGATCCATCGAAGCTCCAGCGATACGTGTGCGGCTGCCGCCATCTTCCGTTCTCGCGAGACTGCTAAGTCATCTGGGTAATTACGCAATGCATCGCCGGGAACGGAAGATGGCGGCAGGCGCGAGCGCATCGTTGGACGACGGAGGGTGAGAATAGCAGGTTTTTTGTTTTTTTTATTTTTAACATTAGATCTTTTTACTATTGATGCCGCATAGGCAGCATCAATAGTAAAAAGTTGGGGACACACAGGGTTAATAGCAGCGGTTACGGAGTGCGTTACCCGCGGCATAACGCGTTCCCTTACCGCCGGCATTAACCCTGTGTGAGCGGTGACTGGATGGGAGTATGCGGGTGCCAGGCACTGACTGCGGGGAGTAAGGAGCGGCCATTTTCTTCCGGACTGTGACTGTCGCTGACTGATCGTGGCTGTTTTGCCGCGACCGCGGCTTGGATTTCCATGACACAGAGGCTGGGACCAATGAATATCCGTGACAGAAAGAAGGAAAGACAGAAAGACGGAAGTGACCTTTAGACAATTATATAGTAGATATAGATGTGGCATAACCATGGCCGGTTTTAGACAAATTGGGGCCCTGAGCAAAAGTTTAAAATGAGGCCCCAAATGCTAACATATTGCACCATCACACAGAAACATTTCTGTTGTATTTACAGTAAATGCGCTGAGTTTAGGCCATTAAACAAGCGTGATCGACAATATTGAAGTCATTCGATGCTTGTTTCCTGACCTCTTAACGCCAGCTGAGGAAGAATGATGGGCACCGAGTCTGCAATACACTATAATGCAGGTCCCATATAGTATAATGTACTCCCCATGGTCCTTGATAGAATATACTGCAGCCCCTCTCAGATTATGCTTCAGCCCCCCAACCAAGTACAGTGCAGCCCCCCCACAGTACAGTGCAGCCCCCATACACAGTATTGTGCAGCTCCACACACAGTAAAATATAGCCCACCACGCGCACACAGTATAATGCAGCCCCCACATACACAGTATAGAGCAGTCCCTCCACGCACAGTAAAATGCAGCCCCCCCACACACACTGTATAGTGTAGACACACACACACCTCTCCTCCTTGTTCCTCTGCTGCTCTGGCTTCTGCAGCGCGTCTCATCCGATCCACCGCTGGCACACGCTGAGGCAGAGGGGGAGTGATGGGAGAGGGAGTGTCATCTGACGCTCTCTCCTCTATCACTTCTTTCAACTGTATCAGCATCTATGATCCCGATAAATTGATTGTGCAATGTGGGGGGGGGGGCATAGGGACTCTCTTACTCAAGGGCCCCATAGCGACCGCATGGTGTGCCGCTATTAGCGGCACGCCACTGGTTGGGGGCCCCTTGGAGGTGTGGGGGCCCTAGGCAGCTGCCTAGTCTGCCTACCTGAACGCTGCATAATTAGCATATCAGCAAACATCACTAGTTATCAAAGATAAGCAAACATTATGTTATGTGAAATATTAGTTTACAAGTCACTATTACAGGTTTACACAAGCAAAAGTATAGATAACAGCATATTCTTCTTGGTTTGCTAAAAATAGTTGTCTGGGTAATTAAGATATAATCCGGTTTCTTCACAGTTGTCCACAAAAACATAGCCCTTAAATTGGCTGATTTAACCCCTTTCAACACAATGTGCTGGAAAAAAAATTTGGGGTTTCAAATCACTGAAGCTAATAGCCTCAGTGAAACATATCTCCCCTCCAGCACTTTGCCAGGGACATTGTCACATATCCCTCCCCTCTGGGGTTGTGGCAACTTTACTCACTAAGCAGGGTAGTCTGGATAGGCCATCTGCGTTACCATGTAACTTTCTGGGCCTGTGCTCCATGTGGAAGCTGAAGTCCTAGAGCGCCAGAAATCACCTAGTCACCGGGACAATCTTCCCATTCCTTTCCCTCAACCATCTCGGGGGCACATGGTCTAAGGCTAGCCTGAACTTCCAGCCTAACAGGTAGTATCTCAGCATGTAGCTTGCCCATTTGATGACCAAGCACTTTTTCTCCACAATGGCATCATTCGAAATTAACCATAAAACTAAATGAACTTGATGATGTTATAATGACCTTAAAGGTAAAAGTCGATGCCTAAGAATATGAAACATCATTGCATCTTACACAATCATCTGTCACCAAGCTGGAAGAAGTGATTACCACTATTAAAATAAATTCCAGCGGGATAGCAATGATTATAAAATGGAACAAGGGAATGAATGGTGTAGATGGGAGAAATTACCCAAATCTCTCAAATCGATTATGAAACTTTTTCACGGGAGAGATCTTTCCCAAATGTGCAAGTTTTTGTTCCACGGATCCAGAGCTAACACTAATGAACTTAACTCTTGTCAGATTTTTTCTTAGTTTCGTAAGGACAAAAAATGGTCAAAAAAGCACAAAAAATGAGGTGGACGCAAACATTGCAAACGCCACTGGCATGTCAACTCGATGCAGGAAAGTGTTTTACGCGTTTAAGCGCACAACAAACATCTAATGTCTTAAATTTGTCCAAGCAGACTTTGAACAACACTCAGATTTGTGTCCTTGGTTATGTACTAAACTTTGTGCAGGAGAAGAATTTTGATCTTTTTGGTAGTCTCATGGACATAAATACATTTATCAGGAATCTCACTGTCAGGAGACCTTGACAGTGAGACCTCAGACTTTCAAGAGATCTTAACAGCAGGAGAATGAGTTTCGGACGCTTAATTTTATGGAACGGATGTCATTGTTGAACTTACAGGAACTAAAAACCGGAGAGAAAAACACCATGGTTACTTACTGGTAGCCGGTTTTTCCGGAGCCCATGACAGCACACCTGAGAGAGGGGATCCGCCCAGTCAGGACAGGAAACCTACTGAAATAAAAGGGCGGTACCTCTCCCTCGCTTCAGTTGGTTTTCCAGAGCATGAGAGGCCTCTTTGGTTAGTATACATGGTAATCCACCACCACATTATAATAATAACAAAAAACACCCAACTAAAAGTGCGCACCAAAGGGTGACAAAAGAAGGGAGGGAATATACAGGTGCTGTCATGGGCTCCGGAAAAACCGGCTACCAGTAAGTAACCATGGTGTTTTCCCGTCTCCCATGACAGCACACCTGAGAGATTTTTGGAGAAAGGAACACCTTAGGGAGGGACCACCGCTTCCAGCACCCTTCTACCAAAGGTAAGGTCAGTCGAGGAGGATAGATTCAGTCGGTAGTGCTTAAAAAAGGTAGATGGTGAGGACCAGGTAGCAGCCTTACATATTTGATCAAGCGATACCTCTGCTTTTTCTGCCCAGGAAGTAGCCACGGCCCTGGTGGAGTGTGCCTTGATGCCCTCAGGGATCGGAACGCCACAAGCAGTATAGGATAAGCTAATGGCCTCTCTAATCCACCTGGCAATAGTACCTTTAGATACCCCATGACCTTTCCTGTTACCCTGGAAAGCTACGAACAGAGACTGATCCTTCCTCCACTGACTAGTTAAGGATATGTACTGTAACATAGACCTTCTTACATCAAGAGTGTGAAACCTCTCCTCACCTGGATTTTTTGGATTAACACAAAAAGAGGGTAACACAATTTCCTGACTCCTATGAAATTTAAGGACTACCTTAGGCAGGTAAGCCGGGTCTGGTCTTAGGACCACCCTGTCGTCATATATCTGAGTGTATGGGGGACAAATGGACAGGGCTTGCAAATCGCTCACTCTACGTGCGGACGTCAAGGCTACCAATAGCACTGTTTTTAGAGTGAGAAATTTAATTGATAATTCTTGCAAGGGTTCAAACGGTTTCTTAGTTAGAGCGTCTAACACGAGATTTAAATCCCAAGGAGGAATTTTTTGAATTACTACCGGTCTAGACCTACTACATGACCTAATGAAACGGGCCACCCATTTATTGGAAGCTAAATTGCAATGGTATAAAGCTCCTAACGCTGACACTTGGACCTTGAGTGTATTGGTAGCCAGGCCTAACTGTAAGCCTGCTTGAAGAAACTCCAAGATAGCACCCACAGGAGGCTCGTCCGACAAAGGTTGTCCTAGAAACTCTAGAAACCTCTTCCATGTCCTACCATAAATTTTTGATGTAATTGGCTTCCTGCTTTTCAACAGGGTGGAAACTAACCCTGGCGAGAATCCCTGTCTGCTCAGTAATGCCCTCTCAAATTCCAGGCTGCCAGATGGAAGCCCTTCACTTGAGAGTGGCATACTGGACCTTGGGTAAGCAGGTCCGGGACCTCTGGTAGGATCCATGGATCGGTTACCGACATTTGTCTCAGGAGAGAGAACCATGGCCTTTTCGGCCAGAATGGAGCAATCAGAATCACCCTTGCCTGCTCCGTCCTGATCTTCCTCACTACAACCGGAATTAATGCTATTGGTGGAAACACATAAGCGAGGCTGAACTCCCACGGTATTCGGAGGGCATCTACTGCAACCGGGTTCCCCCTCGGGTCTAGCGAACAGAACCTGTTCACCTTCCTGTTGTGAAGCGTGGCAAACAAGTCTATTACCGGTTCTCCCCAGGCCTGCACTATTTGTTGGAATACCCTGGGATTCAGTGACCATTCTCCTTGTCTTAGCTTTTTTCGACTTTAGTAGTCCGCCTTCGTGTTTTCGACCCCCTTTATGTGTAGAGCTGTGAGAGACAGTAGGTGAGATTCTGCTAACTGAAGGAGCGCCGATGTTGCCTTCATGAGTGAAGAGGATCTCGTTCCCCCCTGATGGTTGATATAGGCTACCACCGCGTAATTGTCGGACATTACTCTGGTATGGCGACCCTGAAGAATTGGAAGGAAATGTTTTACTGCCCTTTCTACAGCCCATAACTCTTTTATATTGGATGTTTGATGTTTTTCTGTATGGGACCAGGACCCCTGGACGGAAAGGGACCTCAGATGTGCACCCCATCCTGTGCCACTCGCGTCTGTTGTGATCACGTCCTCTATTGGAGTCAGCCACTGAACCCCTGAGCTCAAGTGATCCCTTACTGACCACCAGGTTAGGGAATCTCTGACGCGCATTGAGAGATGAATTTTTCCCTCTAAATGCCCTTTTAACAACCTCTGTGTTGACAGGACCTCCCACTGTAATTGCCTCAGGTGAAGTTGTGCCCATTTTACAGCGGGAATACAGGATGTTAGTGACCCTAACAGGGACATCGCCTTCCTTAGTGTCATCACAGGTTGATGTATTGCCAATTCTACAAGACTTTGAATTTTGAGAATTTTGTTCTCTGGCAGGAGACAGAGTTGACGCGTGGAATCCAGATTCAACCCCAGGAAGGATTGAACCTTCACTGGTGTTAATCTCGACTTGGCGACATTTACCTCCCAACCTAATATGGCTAGGGTCGTAGTCACTTCTTTTACTTGTGCAAGACAGTGATCCACTGATCTGCCTATTATTAGGAAGTCGTCTAGGTACGGGACGATGACTATGTCCCGGGAACGGAGGAAGGACATAACCTCTGACATCAGTTTTGTAAATATCCTTGGCGCTATTGATAGACCAAATGGAAGGGCGGCATATTGGTAGTGTTTGAGCTGACCCTGGACAAACACTGCCACCCTCAGGAATTTTTGATAGTCTTGATGAATTGGGACATGGTAGTACGCGTCCTTTAAGTCTATAGCTGCCATGAAGCAGTCTGGAAACAGCATCTTTATCGCTGAGCTTACCGACTCCATCTTGAAGGAGTAATTTTTTATTGACCGATTTAGTTTTTTTAGGTTGACAATAGTCCTTAGTGAGCCATCTGGTTTTCGTATTAAGAAGAGAGGAGAATAAAACCCTTCTCCTTTCTCTACTTTTGGAACTTCTACTAGGACCTTTTTTAGAACTAGCCCCAATACCTCTGTTTCCAGAGCTAGCTGTTCTTCTGGAAGTTTCCTGCATGGTGTTAACACAAAAGTCTCTCGAGGTAGATGAATAAATTTTATTTTTAGTCCGTCGTTGACAACATCCAACGCCCATCGACTGGGGGAGATATTTAACCAGGCATGAAGATAGTAAGAAAGCCTTCCCCCTACTTCTGGCATGGCGTCATTGGGGGGGGGGGCTTTTTTGTGGATGTGGAGGGGCCCTTAAACATGTACCCTGATCCTTTCCTATCCCTATAATCCCAGTTTCTTCTATCTCCTGGGGGGCGACCTCTATTGAATTTTCCCCTCCGAAAATAAGGTCGTCTGATATCTACTGGGAAACGGGGAAAACCTTTCTTCTTGTCGCCAGCCTTTTCTAAAATGTCCTCTAGTTTCTGACCGAAGAGGAATTTGCCGTCGCACGGGATGGAACAGAGTCTATTTTTTGAGGGTAAGTCCCCTGGGCACCCTTTCAACCACAAGGCACATCTTGCCGCGTTCGACAATCCTGCTGCCCTAGCTGCAAGTCTTACAGAGTCGGCTGATGATGACTGATTTGAGTGTTGCTCAGTACAGTCCTCCATAGCTGAGCTCTGTACGTACGAGCACTTTTCTTGTGGATCCACACCCTTTTAAGGGGTAATCCACACTGCTCACCGCCTCTTCCGGTACTCTTTTTTGGCCCCTCCCCCACCTCTGCGCCCACCGGAGACCACCAGGGGATTCCTGAGACGCCGCAGCGTTCGGTCATGGGCGCCGCCATCTTGGATCCGGCGCGCAGCAGCGACGTCACGAGGCCACGCCTACTCCCAGCGTGCCCCGCGCGCATCACTGCCGCGCACCCGGAAATCAGAGCCGGCGGCAGCAGAGGAGGAAGAGAGCGGCGTGACAGCCGCAGAAGAGCCCCAGGACTCCGGACCGCGCTGCCAACGCCCGCACGTGCGCTAAGGCCCCAGGACCCGCGAACGGCGCTTCCACCACCTGAAGGCCGGCTTACAGGCATTCTGCCTGTTCTTCCAGAGCCGGGACAGGAGTGGGTGAGTGGAATCTTCAATCAACGTACCGCCGTACATTCAGTACAAGGGTTCCCCTCAGGACAGGAAACCCAACTGAAGCGAGGGAGAGGTACCGCCCTTTTATTTCAGTAGGTTTCCTGTCCTGACTGGGCGGATCCCCTCTCTCAGGTGTGCTGTCATGGGAGACGGGAAAATAACACATCCAGTGTGAACCAGGCTATGAAATGTAAAACCCACAATCTACGTTTTTATCCTAGTCAGTCCAACACAGCATCTATGGACCAGTTCCAAGAAGTAGTCTTGCGTGAATGGAAAGATTTACATGCATCTTTAACCACCACTCGCAGACATGCTAATTTTTCCCAACTGGAATTTGTTGCATTGGAGGAACTTGGAAATATGAACTGGACAATATAATTGTGAAAATATCCAATTAAAGGAGGCCTGGTTGTCAATATGGATATTGAGATTTACAATCAGCAAATGCTGAATGTGATTCGATGCAGCTACATACAAGAAATTGTCGTCCAATCCGTTAGCGGTTTATGCCAAAGAGACACATTTGGTCATCACTGAAGGCTTTACATTGGGGATATTGAATGAAAGACAAAAAGAATATTTAACCCCTTAGTGACAGAGCCAATTTGGTACTTAATGACCAAGCGAATTTTTACAATTCTGACCACTGTCCCTTTATGAGGTTATAACTCTGGAACGCTTTATCGGATCCCGCTGATTCTGAGATTTGTTTTTTCGTGACATATTGTACTTCATGTTAGTGGTAACATTTCTTCGATATTACTTGCGATTATTTATGAAAAAATGGAAATATGGTGAAAACTTTTAACATTTTGCAATTTTCAAACTTTGAATTTTTATGCCCTTAATTCAGAGAGATATGTCACACAAAATGGTTAATAAATAACATTTCCCACATGTCTACTTTTACATCAGCACAATTTTGGAAACAAATTTTTTCTTGTTAGGAAGTTATAAGGATTAAAAGTTAACCAGCGATTTCTCATTTTTACAACAAAATTTACAAAACCATTTTTTTAAGGACCATCTCACATTTAAAGTCACTTTGAGAGGTGTACATGACAGAAAATACCCAAACTTGACACCATTCTAAAAACCACCCCTCAAGGTGCACAAAACCACATTCAAGTTTATTAACCCTTTACGTGCTTCACAGGAACTGAAACAATGTGGAAGGAACATTTTACTTCAGAACCAATTTTTTTTATTTTCACAAGTGTAAATGAACCACAAAATTTGTTGTACAATTTCTCCTGAATACACTGATACCCCATATGTGGGGGTAAACCACTGTTTAGGCACACAGCAGAGCTTGGAAGAGAAGGAACGCCGTTTGACTTATTCAATGCAGAATTGGCTGGAATTGAGATCGGACGCCATGTCGCGTTTGGAGAGCCCCTGATGTGCCTTAACAGTAGCAACCCCCCACAAGTGACCCCATTTTGGAAACTAGACCCATTATGGAACTTATCTAGATGTGTGGTGAGCACGTTGAACCACAAAGTGCTTCACAGAAATTTATAACGTAGATCCGAGAAAATAAACAATCCTTTTTGTTTCTTCAAAAATGATTTTTTTAGCTCGCAATTTTTTATTTTCTCAAAGGTAACATAAGAAATTGGACCACAACATTTATTGGGCAATTTATCCTGAGTACGCTGATACCCCATATGTGGGGGGGGAGGACCACTCTTTAGGCGCATGGCAGAACTCGGAATGGAAGGAGCGCCGTTTTGAGATGCAGACTTTGATAGAATGGTCTGCGGAAGTTATGTTGCGTTTGCAAAGCCCCTGATGTACCTAAACAGTAGCAACCCCCCACAAGTGACCCCATTTTGGAAAATAGACCCCAAATGAACTTATCTAGATGTTTGGTGAGCACTTTGAATGCCCAAGTGCTTCACAGAAGTTTATAATGCAGAGTCGTGAAAATACAACATATTTTTGTTTTGCAAAAATTATTTTTTAGCCCCTAATTTTTTATTTTTGCAAGGGTAACAGGGGAAACTGGACCCCCAAAGGTTGTTGTCCAACTAGTACTTAGTACGCTGATGCCCCATTTGTGGGGGTAAACAACTGTTTGGGTGCACGGCAGAGCTCAGAAGGGAGAGAGCACCATTTGACTTTTTGAGCACAAAATTGGCTGTCTCGTTTGGAGATCGCCTGATGTATCTAAACAGTTGAAACCCCGCCAATTCTAACTCCAACCCTAACTCCAACACACCCCTAACCCTAATCCCAACCCGATCCATAATCGTAATCACACCCCTAACCATAACCCTAATCAAAACTCTAAACCCAATACACCCCTAATCCCGAACCTAACCCAAACCCTAATCCCAGCTCTAACCCTAACCCTAATTGGAAAATGGAAATACATACATTTTTTTAAAATTATTATTATTTATTCCTAACTAAGGGGGGGATTTTTTTATTTTGATCACTGTGATAGGATCTCACAGTGACCAAAATAAAACAAGAGGAAGAATCTTCCTCTGCTGGCAGTCAGATCACAGCGGGCGCACTGCGTATGCGCCCATCATTTTCTTCCCAGAGGATGATGCTGGCGGCCAGGAGAAAAAGCAGGACCCATGGACACCGGTAAGTATAACATTGTCCCCGATCCCCCTATTTCTCTGTCCTCTGATGTGCGATCACATCAGAGGACAGAGAATAACACACCGCAATTTTTTTTTTTTTGCGGTCGCCGGTAAACTTATTTACCGGCGATCACAAAACGGGTCGGTAAAAACCGACTCCGATCATGTTCTTTGGGGTCTTGGCTACCCCTGGCAGCCGAGACCCCAAAGATCTTCCGGGTGCTGGCATTTTTTTTTCCGGAAGAAGATGGCAGCGCTCATGGGGAACCACGAGAAGCACCGTGGAGACAGGTGAGTATCCGGGGGGTGATTGGGGACCCCATTTCTCTGTCCTCTGATGTACGATCACATCGGAGGACAGAGAAATTAAATGGCGACCGCGGTTAAACTGTTAATTACCGGCGATCGCAACTTGGGGGTCGGTAAAAACCGACGCGATTCATGTTCTCTGGGGTCTCGGCTATCCCCAGCAACTGAGACCCCAGAGAAAATCCGACTCTGGGGGCACTATATACTTTTTCCACAACGCCGTTAATTTACAGGGCTGTGGTTTAAGTACCCTTAACTGCTGCCATTAAAAAGCGTATCGGCGGTCGTGAAGGGGTTAATTGTAGAACATTCCAAATGATCTGTTGTATGGTCTCCCTAAAACACAAAGCCACAAATTCCCCCCCCCCCCAAATGAGACTTGTAGTGTCAGGAATTGGTGCAGTAACAGAGCATTTGAGTGAATGGCTTGAGTCTCTATTGAAGCCCCAAGTGCAGAGAACTTCTGGCTTCCTCAAGGACTCTCATGATGTCTTGTACCAAATGTCAGTTATTTTTGGGTCCTAGTTTCTCATGGCTTAGCTGTGATATGATCTTTTTCTATACATGCATACCCTACAAGATGGCCTTTAAAGCACTTAAATTTCACTTGTTTCAGTTTAGTAGCTACTCTGCTGAGTTATGTACATATATATCACATGTAGTACTTTTCTTAATGACTCAACTTTTTTATATTTGGACAGGTGTGGAGATCTGAGGTTGTGTGTTGCAATAAACACCTAGGCAAGTTAACGATGCAACTATCTTTTATTCCATACATCAAACCCAGGTAGATGGCTAATGTCACCGACCCTGTTGGGTCGCAATACGGATTGTAAGTGGATGGAGCAACAAACTCCCAATGAGATGGAAAAGGGGGAAGGAAGGCCCTCTCAATAGGGAAATTAAGGAATGGTCACCTCCTGCACAAACCTGAGCCTGGCCCTGCAATCCCCTAATGCCATCAGAAACCTTGTCCCTAATTGTCACCTCACACTGCACTGGCCGGCAAGGGGCGCTAGCCACACCCTGCTGATGGTACCACACAGGGGATAGTGACAAACACAAAAGGGACGGGGGGAAAGACCCCACATAGCTTTCAGTCTGAGCTGCCAAGCTCCAAACCTCAGATGACATTGAAGCTGGACTCCAAACTCCACTTATCCTAGGATATGACACCAGGACCTCAAACAGCTGGTACACGCTGGCACCAGAGAGCTCCTCACACATCAGCTGGTCTCCAGAGAAACTCTATCACCAACAGTCAATTGATGCATCAGCTGACCATTTAAAGGATGATGGGAGTGGTCACCACCCACATCAGCTGACCCAGCAGCACTGCAGTTACACTAGATTGCCAGCGGGGGGGGGGGGGGGGGGAGAAACTGACAGTAACCCCCGATGGTCCTGAAAGGAAAAAAGCTACTTTTAAAACAGAGTAGAACCATAGCTGCCACAATCCAAGAATGGATCGTGACACCTAAAACCAGTGTCCTCAATACACAAGATCCATTCCCCAAGGCCGATAGTCCCACTCCCCAGCGGCAGGTTCCGGTGCCAAGGATGCTATGCGAGAAGGACCTGCCATGACCGCGACGTTATCACAGGTCATGCGTTCATACAAACCCTGGGACCGGAAGCTACTGCTTGCACCGCACACAGCCACCAGGACTACAAGGGGCCCTTGGAAGGTGAGTATATATTTATTTTTTATTTTAAGTCTTTTTTAACCTGTTATATACGTGGCTGGGCAATATAATAATAATAATAATCTTTATATAGCGCCAACATATTCCGCAACGCTTTACAGTTTAACAGTTTCAAACACAACAGTCATAGGTAACAATGTTAACAATACAGTAATAAAGCAAAATAAGACGACCCTGCTCATGAGAGCTTACAATCTACAATGAGGTGGGGGAGATACAAAGTACAGGTGTGTATTTACAATGATGGTCCAGCCATCTTCAGGGGGTGGGGGGGTAGATGGAGATAGTGAATGGGCTACACACACACATAAAATGACTGATTAGGGAACGTGATAGGCCGCTCTGAACAAATGAGTTTTGAGCGAGCGCCTAAAACTATGCAAGTTGTGGATGGTCCTAATATCTTGGGGTAGAGCATTCCAGAGGATTGGCGCAGCACGGGAGAAGTCTTGGAGTCGGGAGTGGGAGGTACGGAGTAGTGCAGAGGTTAGTCGAAAATCATTTGCAGAGCGCAGTGGTCTGTTAGGCTGATAGACAGAAATGAGGGAGGAGATGTAAGGGGGTGCCGCACTGTGGAGAGCTTTGTGGGTGAGAACAAGTACTTTGAATTGTATCCTGTAATGAATGGCCAGCCAGTGTAACGACTGGCGAAGAGCGGACACGTCCGAGTAACGATTAGCCAGATGGACAACCCTGGCTGCTGCATTAAGGATAGACTGGAGAGGGGAAAGTCGCGTGAGGGGAAGGCCAATTAATAGAGTTGCAGTAGTACTACGTCACTGGGCAATATAGTACGTAGCTGGGCAATATACTACGTGACTGGGAAATATACTATGTGGCGGGTCAATATACTACATGGCTGGGCAATATTCTACGTGGTTGGGCAATATTCTACGTCGCTGGGTAATATACTACGTGGCTGGGCAATATACTACGTGGACATGCACATTCTAGAATACCTGATGCGTTAGAATCGGGCCACCATCTAGTATCTAATAAAAAAACACAACAATATCAATGCAACCGGTGCTCCGTGCGGTAAAAAATCTCTATCTCTTAGAGCTGTGGACTCCGCTCTGTCAATTCATCCTATAGTCTATAGTAGGTGGCTGGGTTTCGATATGTGCAAGATACTCTGTTGCCAACCTGGTGATGTCCTTTTGGGAATTAAACTGGCTGTATGTTCTATCTAATCCATTTTCTGATAACTTTTTTTGGTATGGGAGATACATTGATGACCTCTTCTTCATTTGGAGGGGGAGGGGGCAGCGATGTGTCTGCAATACCCGAATTTGTTTCCTATGCCATTAGTAATCCATATGGTTTGTCATTTACATCTTATTCCCATGATAAATGTATTTATTTTTGGATCTTAGATTGGTAGGTATTTTCTGTGACATCATGACCTCCACCTTTTGTTTTTCCTGAGATAGGCTTTACAATCTTACATGCGGCCAGTGGCCATCCAAAGCCGTGCCGGTGGATGAGGTGATCCCTCATATCAAACGTAATTGCAGTGATGCACGTAAGCTAGAGGGAGAGCTGGTGGGCTGTGATAATAAGCTAAACAATATTTAAATTGTAACAGTGAAAATGTAATTTATTGTGTGTATTGTAATAAATTATATGTTGGTTGCACATCTCAGAATGTGAAAAAACACCAATCTGAACACTTGACTGACATTTATACCGCTGACATTGTCCACGCGATTTCCCATGCTTCCTAGTAGGCTTGAGCGAAACGGATCGTACAAATTCAAAAGTCGCCGACTTTTGGCAAAGTCGGGTTTCATGAAACCCGACCCGATCCTTGTGTGGGATCGGCCATGCGGTCGGCGATCTTCGGGCCAAAGTCGCGTTTCGTATGACGTGTTTGGCGCCATTTTTTCAGCCAATGAAGGAGCGTGGGCAGAGTGATGACATAGGTCTTAGGGGCGTGGACGCCTATCGCCATCTTGTCGCTTGTGCACTGTAGCGATTTGCAAAGTGTAACACCAGCTTTTCTGTTCAGGGACGGACGAGAGAGAGAGAGGAGAAAAAAAAAAAGATTTCCCATTGACTTTGCATTGGGTTTCGTGTTTCGGTCGATCCCCGACTTTTCGCCATAATCGGCCGATTTCACTCGACTCGACTTTTGAGATAGTCGGGTTTCGCGAAACCCGACTCGACCCCAAAAAAGTAAAAGTTGCTCAACCCTACTTCCTAGCACTTCATTCAACAGCACCAACGAGAGACTTCCTCATTCCAGGTTTTTGCAATTGAAAATATCCCATCTCCTTTGAGAGGAGGCAATATTAGGAAATGTCTCCGGAGCCATGAAGCATTGTGGATGTTATAATCTTAATACATGCAATCGTAACAAACTGAACATGCGTAGGGAATTGATGTTTCATTATTGAATCGTTTTTTGTACCATCTGTTTCACTGCGATCTAACAGGCGGGGGTTTTGTTCTATTTTTGCACATTTATGCTGATATATAAGATTTGTACTCACTGAGCTGCTCTTGAGGTAGGCTCAGGAGGCGGTTTTCATGCAATAATCCAGGCAAGTTTATTCAACTTCAAACCACTTCGGGTGGCAAACAAAACTGAGCTGTGTCAAGCACAAAGTGAAAATACAAACTGAAAACAAATTGTCCATATGTTATTGCGGGTCCGCCCGCTCAGGTCAGTGCCTTTAGCAACACACACTGAAGGTAAACCCGAACTGCAGATAAATAGTCCATATAAGCCTGTGGGTCTGCCCACTCAGGTCAGTGTCTCCACACCTCCAGCCACAGACCCTGCATGAGAGACTCAGCCTCCTTTTTATCTGCAAAACCACGCCCCTGGGGGTTGGGATATGTGAGCGATCATTACCATCCATCTCTTGTGACCACTCATAAAACCCGGCCGTGGAACGGCCAAATAACTCTCTCAGCACTATACGTGCTGAAGCATGCTTCCAAGCTCACATCATCACAGCTAATAGCTGGGATGGCACATATCTCCTCTCAAGGACTCGTCCGACGGCCATCTTACAGTATATGTCAGTATATTGCCCTGGACGAAGCATTTCGGTGCGAAACGCGCGTCGGGTGTGATGGGTCCCCTAGGTGCGCCTCCTTGGTAACTACAGTTGTGGCCAAAAGTATTGACACCCCTCCAATTCTGTCAGACAATACTCAGTTTCTTCCTGAAAATGATTGCAAACACAAATTCTTTGTTATTATCTTCATTTAATATGTCTTAAATGAAAAAAACACAAAAAGAATTGTCCTAAAGCCAAATTGGATATAATTCCACACCAAACCTAAAAAAGGGGGTGGACAAAAGTATTGGCACTGTTTGAAAAATCATGTGATGCTTCTCTAATTTGTGTAATTAACAGCACCTGTAACTAACCTGTGGCACCTAACAGGTGTTGGCAATAACTAAATCACACTTGCAGCCAGTTGACCTGGATTAAAGTTGACTCAACCTCTGTCCTGTGTCCTTGTGTGTACCACATTGAGCATGGAGAAAAGAAAGAAGACCAAAGAACTGTCTGAGGACTTGAGAAACCAAATTGTGAGGAAGCATGATCAATCTCAAGGCTACAAGTCCATCTCCAAAAACCTGAATGTTCCTGTGTCTACCGTGCGCAGTGTCATCAAGAAGTTTAAAGCCCATGGCACTGTGGCTAACCTCCCTAGATGTGGACAGAAAAGAAAAATTGACAAGAGATTTAAATGCAAGATTGTGCGGATGTTGGATAAAGAACCTTGACCAACATCCAAACAAGTTCAAGCTGCCCTGCAGTCCGAGGGTACAACAGTGTCAACCCGTACTATCCGTCGGCGTCTGAATGAAAAGGGACTGTATGGTAGGAGACCCAGGAAGACCCCACTTCTTACCCCGAGACCTAAAAAAGCCAGGCTGGAGTTTGCCACAACTTACCTGAAAAAGCCTAAAACGTTTTGGAAGAATGTTCTCTGGTCAGATGAAACAAAAGTAGAGCTTTTTGGGCAAACACATCAACAGAGTTTACAGGAGAAAAAAGAGGCATCCAAAGAAAAGAACACGGTCCCTACAGTCAAACATGGCGGAGGTTCCCTGATGTTTTGGGGTTGCTTTGCTGCCTCTGGCACTGGACTGCTTGACCGTGTGCATGGCATTATGAAGTCTGAAGACTACCAACAAATTTTGCAGCATAATGTAGGGCCCAGTGTGAGAAAGCTGGGTCTCCCTCAGAGGTCACGGGTCTTTCAGCAGGACAATGACCCAAAACACACTTCAAAAAGCACTAGAAAATGGTTTGAGTGAAAGCACTGGAGACTTCTAAGGTGGCCAGTAATGAGTCCAGACCTGAATCCCATAGAACACCAGTGGAGAGATCTAAAAATGGCAGTTTGGAGAAGGCACCCTTCAAATATCAGGGACCAGGAGCAGTTTGCCAAAGAAGAATGGTCTAAAATTCCAGCAGCGCATTGTAAGAAACTCATTGATGGTTACCGGAAGCGGTTGGTCGCAGTTATTTTGGCTAAAGGTTGTGCAACCAACTATTAGGCTGAGGGTGCCAATACTTTTGTCTGGCCCATTTTTGGAGTTTGGTGTGAAATCAATGTTTTGCTTTTTGCTTCATTCTCTTTTGTGTTTTTTCATTTAAGACAAATTAAATGAAGATAATAATACCAAAGAATTTGTGATTGCAATCATTTTCAGGAAGAAACTGAGTATTATCTGATAGAATTGCAGGGGTGTCAATACTTTTGGCCACAGCTGTATGCCTTATCTACACTAATATCGCTTTGTATACTTATGTTCTATTGCTGTGACATCTTTTTGCCCTCTCTGTGCTATGGTGGACACTAGTTGAAATTACACTTTCTATTTATATTACTTTTTAGACTGATTACATTCCTACACCAAAATTGTACTTTGGTGTCCATGTTTACACACGGAGGGTTAATCATTTTGTTCTTTTGTTACTATAATATTTAATTTTTTATTTTTTGTATTACATGGTATACTCTGCTTGCTTTTGGGGGGCGTTTTCCTGCAGATGTCCCACCATTTATTCCCCTGTACTTGTGGTATCTACCTTGTTTTTAATGGTTACTAGTGTTGAGCGAATATACTGGTTACTAGTGATGAGCAAATCTACTCGTTACTCGAGATTTCCCGAGCATGCTCGGGTGACCTTAGAGTATTTTTAGTGCTCGGAGATTTAGTTTTTATTGCTGCAGCTGAATGATTTACATCTGTTAGCCAGCATAAGTACATGTAGGGATTCCCTAGCAACCAGGCAACCCCCACATGTACTTATGCTGGCTAACAGATGTAAATCACTCAGCTGCGGCAATAAAAACTAAATCTTCGAGCACTAAAAATACTCGGTCACCCGATCGTGCTCGGGAAATCTCGAGTAACGAGTATATTCGCTCATCACTAATGGTTACATATTCTTTAATAAAGATATACATTTTTTTATTATTATTTGGGCTTGTGTGAAGGTTTTTTTTTTTTTGTATTAATAGCCGGGATGACACATATCTCCTCAAGGACTCGTCCGACGGCCATCTTACAGTATATATCTTGTGAGACAGTGACCGGTGTTACATGTGAGGGTCACTGTGTGTTCCTCCAGGATGCTCACGGAGGCGTATTGAGACCATGGGAGTGCATTGCAGTCACAGGCGTAGCTGTGATTGCAATGCGGAATAAAAGTAAATGTTAGGCTATGTGCCCACGTTGCAGAAATGCTGCGGAAATATCCGCAGCATTTCTGCAACTCAGTGCTGCGGGTAAAGAGCATGCGGAATTCGCATGCGTTTACCCGCAAAACACAGGTGTTTTGCAAGCACTTTTAGCTTGCAGAATGCTTGCGTTTTCCAAGCGATGCTTCAAATCAAGTGATTCAAAAGTGATTGACAGGTTGGTCAGGCTTGTCAAGCATAGTGCTTGACAAGTGTGACCAACTTTTTATTATTGATGCTGCCTATGCAGCATTAATAGTAAAAGATAGAATATTTAAAAATAATTAGAAAAATATGGTTATTCTCTCCCGACGGCCCCCGATCTCCTAAGCGGCGCTCCCGTTACGTTACGTTCCCAGGGATGCTTTACGCGAAGGACCTTTGTGATGTCACGGTACCACGACATCCCAGGTGATTCGTGTAATGCATCCCTGGGAACTGAAGCCGCCGCGTGCACCGCTGAGAGGCAGGAGGACTCCAGGGGCCATCAGATGGTAAATATATCCCTATTTTTTTATTTTATTTTATTTTTAACAGAAATATGGTTCCCAACGGCCTGCAGACCCGGGTACCATCCACACATGAAGTGCTCACTTTACGCTTGGTGGGCATAGCCACATGTGTAAAGTGAGCATTTCAATGCAATCATATGGCTGCGGAATCCTCGCAATTCCACAGAAATAATGAACATGCTGCGGATTTTACCGCTATACGATTCCGCAGAGGGAAAATCCGCAGCATGGGCACAGCAACTTTGGAATTCCATAGGATTGCATGGGAATGCGGTTTTTAAGCATTTTTATGTGTTTCCGCTGCGGCAAAAAACGTGGCAGAAACGCATGAAAAATGCAACATGGGCACACAGCCTTAGTCTTGGGCAAACTATTTGTCCAAGGCAGATTTAAGAAATCCTGCTGAGCTTTTATTATTGAAGCGAACTACAGGATGGTAGTGGGGTAGTCCGTTTCCTTCCTGGCCGGATTTTCAATGTGGCCCAAGGCCACAGATTCCGGTTAAAAACCCTGCAGTAAAGGGTTTAAGTGCGTCAGTGTCAGTTTGGTTGTTGCAAGAGTGCAGAGCAGAATGCTCTGCAGAGCTCCACCTGTTTGAGGCAATACAGGCAAGCAAAGCCAAACAGCCAAGGTAGCTGAAAGGCCTGCTACCCATAGCGTACACAGCAGTGCAGTCACCCAATGCAATCGGTTCTTGAGGTGGACTGGTGTGTTTATTGGCTGCAATCTGACGGAATATCTTGTTTCCTGGCTGCAACTCTGAGGATATCCTTTTGTTTTCTACTTTGTGAGTATGCTGAACATTAAAGAGACTTTTCTTTTGGAACTTTATTCTGGTCACTGCCTGTCTGTCACACTGCACCAATCCCGTTGCACTACAGTGGGTGCGGAAAGCATTCAGGCCCCTTTTAATTTTTCACTCTGTTTCATTGCAGCCATTTGGGACCACCAGAAGTCTTCCTAGACATCGCTGTCCAGCCAAACTCAGCAATCATGGCTGAAGAGCCTTGGTGAGAGAGGTAAAGAAGAACCCCAAGATCACTGTGGCTGAGCTCCAGAGATGCAGTAGGGAGATGAGAAAGTTCCACAAAGCCAACTATCACTGCAGCCCTCCACCAGCCGGGCCTTTATGGCAGAGGAAACATGAATGCGGCCAAGTACAGAGATATCCTGGATGAAAGCCTTTTCCAGAGTACTCTGGACCTTAGAATTGGCCACAGATTTACCTTCCAAGAAGATAATGACCCTAAGCATACAGCTTAAATAACCAATGAGTGGCTTCAGGACAACTCTGTGACCATTCCTGACTGGCCCAGCCAGAGCCCTGACCTAAACCCAATTGAGCATCTCTGGAGAGACTTGAAAATGACTGTCTACCAACGTTCACCAACCAACCTGACGGAACTGGAGAGGATCTGCAAGAAGATTGGGCAGAGGATCCCCAAATCCAGGTGTGAAAAACTTGTTGCATCATTCCCAAGAAGACTCATGGCTGTACTATTTAGTATTATTATTATTTATTTATATAGCACCATTAATTCCATGGTGCTGTTCATGAGACGGGGTTACATCAAAATACAAATATCACTTAAAGTAAACAAAACTAACAATGACAGACTGATAGAGGGGAGATGATCCTGCCCTTGCGGGCTTACATTCTACAGGATTGTGGTGAAGGAGACAGTAGGTCGGGGGTTGCGGTAGCTCCAATGGTGTTAATGTGGCTGCGTGGTCGTTACAGGTTGTAAGCTTCTTTTGTTTGAAGGATCCAAATTTGGTGGATAACCGAATGTGTTGGGGCACAGAATTCCAGATGATGGGGGATATTCGGGAGAAGTCTTGGAGGCAATTGGGTGAGGAGTGAATAAGCGTGGAGGAGAGGAGATGGTCCTGGAAGAACCGAAGATTACATGAGGGAAGTAATTGAGAGATTAGTATGGAAATATACAGAGAAAGGTTATGGATGGCTTTGTAGGTCAGTGTTAGTAGTTTAAACTGGATACGCTGGGAAATTGGGAGCCAGTGAAGGGATTTGCACAGAGGGGGAAGTAGGAGTGTAGCGAGGAAAGAGATTAATTAGTCGAGCAGCAGAATTAAGGATGGACTGGAGAGGTTCGAGAGTGTTAGAGGGTAGGCCACAAAGGAGGATGTTGCAGTAGTCAAGGAGAGAGATGATTGGGGCATGCACAAGCATTTTGGTAGAGTGAGGGTTGAGGAAAGGACGGATTCTAGAAATTTTTGAGCTGGAGGCGACATGAGGTGGTGAGAGCTTGGATTTGCGGATTAAAAGACAGGGCAGAGTCAAGAGTTACTCCGAGGCAGCGGATTACCGGGACGGAAAAAAGTGTGAATTCATTTATTGTGACAGATAGATCAGGTAGGGAAGGTGTGCGAGATGGAGGAAAGATAATTAGTTTGGTTTTGTCCACATTGAGTTTGAGGAAGCGAGAGGAGAAGGATATGGCTGATAGACACTCTGGGATTCTGGAGAGCAGAGAGGTGACATCTGGGCCAGAGAGGTAGATCTGAGTGTCATCAGCATATAGAAGGTACTGGAAGCCATAGGACTTTGAGTTGTCCCAGGCCAAGGGTACAGATTGAGAAGAGAAGAGGTCATAGGACAAAGCCTTGAGGGACACCATCAGAGAGGGGGCGAGATGAAGACTTAGTATGGGAGTGGGAAACGCTAAATGTGCAGTTGGTGAGGTATGAGGAGATCCAGGATAGGGCGAGGTTTTTGACACCAAAGGAAGAGAGGATCTGTAGTAGGAGGCAGTGGTCAACTGCTATCCCTGAATGAAACATTCCAGTTGTAAATCTTTATTCATTACATAGTGGAATGTGTTGAGAAAAATAAAACCTAAAAATGATCAACGTAAATCGCAACTAATATCCCACGGAGGTCTGGAGTTGAAATGATGCTCAAAATCATTGTGGAAAATGAAGTTACAGGCTGATCCAACTTCAGTGGAAATGCCTCAAGGTAAGGAAATGATGCTCAGTAGTGTGTGTGGCCTCCACATGCCTGTATGATCTGCCTACAATGCCTGGGCATGCTCCTGGTGAGGTGGTGGATGGTCTCCTGAGGGATCTCCCAGACCTGGACTAAAGCATCCACCAACTCCTGGACAGTTTGTGGTGCAACGTGACAGTGGATGGTGCGAGACATGATGTCCCAAATGTGTTCAATTGGATTCAGGTCTGGGTAACTAGCGGGCCACATGAAATCTGGCATTGTCCTGCATTAGGAGGAACCCAGGGCCAATCGCACCACCATATGGTCTCACAAGGGGTCTGTGGATCTCCTCTCACCTAATGGCAGTTAGGCTACCTCTGGCAAGCACATGGAGGGCTGTGCGGAACTCCAAAGAAATGCCACCCCACACCATTACTGATCCACTGCCAAACCGGTCATGCTGAAGGATGTTGCAGGCAGCAGATCGCTCTCCACGGTGTCTCCAGGCTCTGTCACGTGATCAGTGTGAACCTGCTTTCATCTGTGCAGAGCACAGGGCGCCAGTGGCGAATTTGCCAATCCTGGTGTTCTGTGGCAATTGCCAAGCGTCCTGCACAGTGTTGTGCTGTGAGCACAACACCCATCTGTAGACGTCGGGCACTCAGACCATCCTCATGGAGTCGGTTTCTAACCGTTTATGCAGACACATGCACATTTGTGGCCTACTGGAGGTCATGTTGCAGGGCTCTGGCAGTGCTCCACTTGTTCCTCCTTGCACAAAGGCTGAGGTAGCGGTTCTGCTGGTGGGTTGTTGCTCTCCTACGGCACCTTCCACGTCTCCTGGTGTACTGGCCTGTCTCCTGGTAGCACCTCCAGCCTCTGGATACTACACTGACAGACACAGCACACCTTCTTGCCACAGCTTTCATTGATGTGCCATCCTGGATGAGCTGCACTACCTGAGCCACTTGTGTGGGTTGTAGAGTCTGTCTCATGCTACCACAAGTGTGAAAGCACAACCAACATTCATGATGTGGTCTGTGGTCTCCACCTGCAGAACCACTCCTTTATTGAGGCTGTCTTGATAATTGCCAATAATTTCCATCTGTTTTCTATTCCATTTGCACAACAGCATGTGAAATTGATTGTCAAACAGTGTTGCTTCCTAAGTGGACAGTTTGATTTCACAGAAGTTTGATTTACTTGGAGTTATATTCTGTTGTTTAAGCGTTCCCTTTATTATTTGAGCAGTGTAGTTGCCTACCTTTGAACTGACTATTTTCTGAAAGTCATTTTTTAAATGGGGCCCAAAGCTGCATCCCATATTCTAGATGTGGCCTCACAAGTGATTTAGAAAGGGGCAACAATACATTGGGATTGCAGGATTTTATCTCTTTTTATACATTCTAAAATCTTGTATGCTTTTGCGGCTGCTGCTTGACATTTAGTACTGCTGCTCAGCTTACTTTTAACCAGAATACTCAAGTCCTTCTCCTTTCTGTAGTTCCGAGTATACTTCCATTTAATGTATATGCAGCAATAGGATTACTCTGTCCTAGGTGCATTACTCTACATTTATCTACATTAAACCTCATTTGCCAAGTGTTTGCCCATTCAGTCATCTTATTAAGATCGTTTTGCAAAATTGTTATGTCAAAGTCAGATTTTAGTATCCTGCATAGTTTTGTGTCGTCAGCAAAGACTGCCACTTTACTCTCAATCCCATCCAAAAGGTAATTAATAAAGAGGTTAAAAAGAATTGGTTCTAGCCCAGATCCCTGCGGTACTCCACTGCTGACTATATGCCATTTAGAAAACGTGCCATTTAAAGGGAACCAGGTTTGGCCAACATGAGCCACGGCCACTGCCCCCCAGGGCCCATCCACAGCACTCCACAATGCCGCAGACAAGCCGCCGCAATAGAAGAAAAACAACTTCTACTATACCCACCCTGTGCTAGCTCAAAAGGGTGCTTCTACTCAATACTGAGCAAAGGGTCTGACTACTTATGACCATGTGATATTTCAGTTTTTCTTTTTTAATAAATTTGCAAACATTTCTACATTTGTTTTTTTTTTTTTTCAGTCAGAATGGGGTGCATAGTGTACCTTTTTATGAGAAAAAATTAACTTTTTTGAATTTACAAAATGGCTTCAATGAAACAGTGAAAAATGTAAAGGGGTCTGAATACTTTGCGTACCCACTGTACATATATGGCGCCACCATTGATTCCAGCCAATTTTGCGGTCAAAAAGCCAAATGGTGCTCCTTCCCTTCTGAGCCCTGCCATGCACCGAAACAGTGGTTTACCCCCACATATGGGGTATCAGCATACTCAGGACAAATTGCACAATAACTTTGGGGGTCTAGTTTCTCCTGTTACCCTTGGGAAAACAAAAATTTGTGGGGCAAAAAATAATTTTTGCGGAAATTTTTTTTTTTTTTTTTTTCACTGCTCTACGTTATAAACTTCTGTGAAGCACTTGGGGGTTAAAAGTGCTCACCACACATCTAGATTAGTTCCTTTGGGGGTTTTGTTTCCAAAATGGTGTCACTTGTGTTTTTTTTTTCACTGTTTAGGCACATCAGGGGCTCTCCAAACGCGACATGGCGTCCGATCTCAATTTCAGCCAATTCTGTGTTGAAAAAGTCAAACAGCGCTCCTTCCCTTCCAAGCTCTGCTGTACACCCAAACATTGGTTTACCCCCCATATTGGGTATCGGCGTATTCTGGAGAAATTGCAAAATAACTTTTGTGGTTCATTTTCTCTTTTTACACTTGTGAAAATAAAAAAAAAATTGGTTCTGAAGTAAAATGTTTGTGAAAAAAAGTGAAATGTTCATTTTTTTCCCTCCACATTGCTGCAGTTCCTGTGAAGCACGTAAAGGGTTAATAAACTTCTTGAATGTGGTTTTGTGCACATTGAGGGGTGCAGTTTTTTGAATGATGTCACTTTTGGGTATTTTCTGCTATGTACACCCCTCAAAGTGACTTCAAATGTGAGGTGGTCCCTTAAAAAAAAAAAAAAAAAAATTTGTAAATTTTGTTGTAAAAATGAGAAATCATTGGTCAAATTTTAACCCTTATGACGTCCTAACAAAAAAATAATTTGTTTCCAAAATTGTGCTGATGTAAAGTAGACATGTGGGAAATGTTATTTATTAAGTATTTTTTCTGGCATATCTTTCTGATTAAAGGGCATAAAAATTAAGTTTGAAAATTGCTAAATTTTAAAAATTTTCTCCATATTTCCGTTTTTTTTCATAAATAAACACAAGTCATATCAAAGAAATTTTATCATTAACATGAAGTACAATATGTCACGAAAAAACAGTCTCCGAATCAGCGGGATCTGTTAAAGCGTCAGAATTGTAAAAATTGGCTCTGTCACTAAGGGGTTAAGTTAGCAAGGCCAAAAACAGACATTTGTTCATCCAGTTCAGCCTATATTCTGTCAGAATTAATCCCCATATCTTTGCCTTCTAAAGAACCTAATCGCTGTAAGATCACAATATTGTTAAGCTCCAGGAAGACATCTAGGCCTCTCTTAAATCCCTCTGAGTTCGCCATCACCACCTCCTCAGGCAGGGAATTACAGATTCTCACTGTCATAACAGTAAAGAATCCTCTTCTATGTTGGTGGAAAAACTTCTCTCCTCCAGACACAGAGAATGCCCCATGTGACCGTCGCCTTCCTTGGTATAAACAGATCCTCGGAGAGATAGTTGTATTGTCCTCTTATACTTATACATGGTTATTAGATTGCACCTCAGTCTTCTTTTTTCTAGACTAAATACGGTAATCCTAATTTTGCTAATCTCTCTGGGTATTGTAGTTCCCCCATCCTCTTTACTAATTTTGTTGCCCTCCTTTGTACTCGCTCTAGTTCCATTATATCCTTCCTGAGCAGCGGTGCCCAAAACTGTACACAGTACTCGATGTGCGATCTAACCAGAGATTTGTACAGAGGCAGTATAATGCTCTCACCATGTGTATCCAGACCTCTTTTAATGCACCCCATGATCCTGTTTGCCTTGGCAGCCACTGCCTGTCACTGGCTGCTCCAGGTAAGTTTGTCATTACCTAGAATCCCCAAGTCCTTCTCCATGTCAGATTTACCCAGTGGTTTCCCGTTTAGTGTGTAATGGTGATATTGATTCCTTCTTCCCATGTGTATAACCTTACATTTATCATTGTTAAACCGCATCTGCTACTTTTGGCCCAAGTTTCCCAATTAATCCAGATCCATCTGTAGCAGAATACTATCTTCTCTTGTATTGACTTCTTTACATAGTTTTGTAGAATGGCTGTTTGCATAGGGCGAACTTCAACTGCTGGAACGCCATCTCCGCTTCACAGGACCACTTGGCAATCTACATCTTTGTGCAATTAAGATCAGTCAGTGGGGCGGCTATCATGGTGAAATTTGGGAGAAATCGCCAATAGTAACCTACAATTTCCAGAACTTGTTTCTTGAAGACTGGTTGCGGTCAATTTTGGATTGCCTCCACCTGATCTCCTTATTTAATTGTGATTTTATTTCGCCTCTTCCGATTATGTAACCCAAAGTATTTTGCGTCTCCTTTCCCATGGCGCACTTCTTTTGGGTTTATGGTAAACCCTGCCTTCCTCAGTGCATCCAGTATTGCTTGGACCTTCTGAAGTTGACTTCCTCAATCTGGGCTGAAGTTTACGGTGTCCTCCAGATAAGCTGCAGCGTACTTTTTGTGAGAGGCTCGGATCCGGTCCATGGTCCTCTGGAAGCTGGGGCTTCCTGCAGACCAAATGGCAACCTGGTGTACTGAAACCACCCATCATTTGTATAGAAGCTTGTCTTCCCCTTGGCACTTGGGGACAGGAGAATTTACCAGTACCATTTGGTTAGGATCCAGGATGGTGATATATCTGGCTCATGCTAGACTCTCGGTGAGTTTATCAATGTGGGGCATCGTGTCGAATTTGGAAACCTCATTTAGCTTTCTGTAGTTGTTACAGAAATGTCACTCTCCATCAGGAGCAGATCTTTCATTCCTTGATTACTCCCAGGCTCAACATTCTTCTCACCTCTTTGAAGAACACCTTGCCACGGGCTTCGGGAATCCGATACGGCTTTTGCTTCACCCTCACATGCGATTCTGTCAGAATTTCATGCTCCACAATCTGCATACAAACTTGGCGACTCCGAAAGAAGTCCTGGTTCTGCTAAAGCAGGTCTTGGCACTGTTGCTTCTGAACCAGTGACAGTGTCTCTGCCACTGTGACATCCTTGACTCTGGCTTCAGAATTGTCCCCCAGGCAAATAGCTTCCAGTGGTTCCGTTTCTTCATGGTTTGAGCAGGTTAATGTGGCACACATGGTGCAGCTTTCTTCTCCCTGGTTGGTGGACCTTGTAGTTGATATCACTCAACTTTTCGACCACCCCATGGCCCTTAATCATGGTTAGGAACTTACTTTCTGTAGTAGGGATCAACACCAATATCGGGTCTCCAGGACTAAATGGTCTTAGTCTCGCCAACCAGTTATAGACCTTTGCCTGGGTCTCTTGTGCTTAAAGGATGCTCTCCCTCACAATCGGCATCACCCTCATTATCCTAGCCTGTACATGGGCCACATGTTTGATGAAGCTTTGGTGGGGTGCTATCTTCACTTCCCAGGTCTCCTTGGCAATGCCCAGAAGTCCCCGAGGGTGCCATCCATATAGCAGCTCGAATGGTGAGAACCCCGTAGAGGCCTGTGAGACTTCTCTAATTGATCACAGTAGGTACAGTAGTAGGCAATCTCGGTCTCGGCCATCCTTCTCCATGACCTTCTTAAGCATAAATTTCAAGGTCTTGTTGAACCTCTCCACCAGGCTGTCCATCTGCGGATGACACACCGATGTCTGGAGTTGGGTAAATAGGAGAGCTATCGCGCTTGGACACGGGTAAGACCAGCGAACAACATAGCATACAAGTACTGCTGGGTGGAAAAGGGAGAGGAAGGCCCTAAAAGTAGGAAGTGGGGGGGATAGGACATGCCCTGACATCAACCTGTGCCTGTCCCTAAGCTCTGCTAATGCCCTATGCGGGTCCTTACCACTCCCCTCACCGTCATGTGCCTAGTCCCTGTTTGTGGGAATAAAAGGACTAGAAATAGGAAAAACCGAATGTGGCTAAACAAAGAAGTAAGACAGGCAATTAACAGTAAAAAGAAAGCATTTGCACTACTAAAGCAGGATGGCACCATTGAAGCTCTAAAAAACTATAGGGAGAAAAATACTTTATCTAAAAAACTAATTAAAGCTGCCAAAAAGGAAACAGAGAAGCACATTGCTAAGGAGAGTAAAACTAATCCCAAACTGTTCTTCAACTATATCAATAGTAAAAGAATAAAAACTGAAAATGTAGGCCCCTTAAAAAATAGTGAGGAAAGAATGGTTGTAGATGACGAGGAAAAAGCTAACATATTAAACACCTTCTTCTCCACGGTATTCACGGTGGAAAATGAAATGCTAGGTGAAATCCCAAGAAACAATGAAAACCCTATATTAAGGGTCACCAATCTAACCCAAGAAGAGGTGCGAAACCGGCTAAATAAGATTAAAATAGATAAATCTCCGGGTCCGGATGGCATACACCCACGAGTACTAAGAGAACTAAGTAATGTAATAGATAAACCATTATTTCTTATTTTTAGGGACTTTATAGCGACAGGGTCTGTTCCGCAGGATTGGCGCATAGCAAATGTGGTGCCAATATTCAAAAAGGGCTCTAAAAGTGAACCTGGAAATTATAGGCCAGTAAGTCTAACCTCTATTGTTGGTAAAATATTTGAAGGGTTTCTGAGGGATGTTATTCTGGATTATCTCAATGAGAATAACTGTTTAACTCCATATCAGCATGGGATTATGAGAAATCGCTCCTGTCAAACCAATCTAATCAGTTTTTATGAAGAGGTAAGCTATAGGCTGGACCACGGTGAGTCATTGGACGTGGTATATCTCGATTTTTACAAAGCGTTTGATACCGTGCCGCACAAGAGGTTGGTACACAAAATGAGAATGCTTGGTCTGGGAGAAATTGTGTGTAAATGGGTTAGTAACTGGCTTAGTGATAGAAAGCAGAGGGTGGTTATAAATGGTATAGTCTCTAACTGGGTCGCTGTGACCAGTGGGGTACCGCAGGGGTCAGTATTGGGACCTGTTCTCTTCAACATATTCATTAATGATCTGGTAGAAGGTTTACACAGTAAAATATCGATATTTGCAGATGATACAAAACTATGTAAAGCAGTTAATACAAGAGAAGATAGTATTCTGCTACAGATGGATCTGGATAAGTTGGAAACTTGGGCTGAAAGGTGGCAGATGAGGTTTAACAATGATAAATGTAAGGTTATACACATGGGAAGAAGGAATCCATGTCACCATTACACACTGAATGGGAAACCACTGGGTAAATCTGACAGGGAGAAGGACTTGGGGATCCTAGTTAATGATAAACTTACCTGGAGCAGCCAGTGCCAGGCAGCAGCTGCCAAGGCAAACAGGATCATGGGGTGCATTAAAAGAGGTCTGGATACACATGATGAGAGCATTATACTGCCTCTGTACAAATCCCTAGTTAGACCGCACATGGAGTACTGTGTCCAGTTTTGGGCACCGGTGCTCAGGAAGGATATAATGGAACTAGAGAGAGTACAAAGGAGGGCAACAAAATTAATAAAGGGGATGGGAGAACTACAATACCCAGATAGATTAGCGAAATTAGGATTATTTAGTCTAGAAAAAAGACGACTGAGGGGCGATCTAATAACCATGTATAAGTATATAAGGGGACAATACAAATATCTCACTGAGGATCTGTTTATACCAAGGAAGGTGACGGGCACAAGGGGGCATTCTTTGCGTCTGGAGGAGAGAAGGTTTTTCCACCAACATAGAAGAGGATTCTTTACTGTTAGGGCAGTGAGAATCTGGAATTGCTTGCCTGAGGAGGTGGTGATGGCGAACTCAGTCGAGGGGTTCAAGAGAGGCCTGGATGTCTTCCTGGAGCAGAACAATATTGTATCATACAATTAGGTTCTGTAGAAGGACGTAGATCTGGGAATTTATTATGATGGAAAATATAGGCTGAACTGGATGGACAAATGTCTTTTTTCGGCCTTACTATGTTACTATGTTACTATGTCACCTTAATGTATCCTGGCTACAGTACTGGCCCGGGAAGGACGCTAGCCTCACCACTGCAGATTGTAACACATGGTCAGAGACAAACACAGGACAGGCAAAGAAAAAGAGAAGAAATACTCTGCTTCAGGCTCTGCTGCTAAGCTCGAAAGCAGCAAAGGGGGTAAATAATTGGAAGGTCCCTGGGCTGAGAACGGCCGCCACTCTATATGGTCTCATGACCCCAGAACTCCAAATCCCAGATGCGTACTTCCACCTTATGTTTAGTGGATATGCATACGTACGGGCCTGAACGTTTATTACCATGCATACGTATGCGACAAGATGGTACTTTAAGGAACAGACAATAGAGGCGTCCCCGTGTCACCAATCTCATACCATCAGGATACTCAGAACGTCCACCCTCCCCTGACCACTCTTCCCTGGAGGACACCGAGACTCGGTTTACCTGAGATGTGGATAGTCTTGCCCCTATTCCCTGGTAACATCTTAGCTGCCTCTACCAGAGGAGTAGATTTAAGAAGGATGGCAGAGATCGTAGCTCCCAGGCAACAGTTTTTACAAAACGTGCCCCAACGACTTCTCTGGACCTGTCTCTCATCTTAATAATAATAATAATAATAATGAGAATTTTTATTTATATAGCGCCAACATATTCCGCAGCACTTTACAATTAAGCGGGGACATGTGCAAACAATAATTTCGGTACGAGTTAAGTTAATTTAAACAGTGACATTAGGAGTGAGGTCCCTGCTCACAAGCTTACAATCTACAAGGAAATAGGGGGACACAATAGGTGAAAAGTGATTTTTATTTCAGGTCTGGCAATTATAATAAATAGGGATTTTCATACAAAGCTGCATGATCCGGTTATCAGCCCATGTGTTTAAGTGCAATAGTCAAGTATCAAGTGCAGTTATGATGTGTATGGAGGGTGTGGAGACAGATGAATAGTAGGGTGCAGATTCAGAGTAATATTTGGAAGGATGGAACAGGGCAAAGTTAGTTTACTGAGTAGTTGATGTGGTAGGCTTGTTTGAAGAGATGGGTTTTCAAGGCACGCTTGAATAGGTCGGGGCTAGGTATCAGTCTGATCGTCTGGGGAAGTTCATTCCAGAGAGCTGGCGCAGCACAAGAGAAGTCTTGGAGATGGAGGTGTGAGGTTCGGATTACAGGGGATGTTAGTCTTAGGTCATTTGTAGAACGGAGGGCACGTGTAGGGCGATAAACAGAGATGAGAGAGGAGATATAAGGCAGTGCAGAACTGTGGAGAGCTTTGTGGGTGAGAGAGATGAGTTTATACTGGACCCTGTAGCGAATGGGTAGCCAGTGTAATGACTGGCACAAGATGGAGGCATCCATAAAGCAGCTGGACCAAAATATGACTCTGGCTGCAGCATTCAAGATGGATTGGAGAGGAGAAAGTTTGGTAAGAGGGAGACCGATCAGAAGAGAGTTGCAGTAGTCCAGACGGGAATGAATAAGAGTGACAGTAAGAGTCTTAGCAGTTTCAACGGTGAGAAAAGGTCGGATTCTGGAGATGTTTTTAAGATGCAGGTGACGAGAGAGTGAGTGATCGGATATAGGGAGTAAAGGAAAGTTTGGTGTTGAATATGACCCCAAGACAGCGGGCATGCTGCTTGGGAGTTATGGTTGAACCCTCCATGGTAATTTCGATGTTGGGTAGAGTGAGGTTAGTAGAAGGGAGAAACACAAGAAGTTCCGTTTTGGAGAGATTTAGTTTCAGGTAGAGGGAGGACATGATGTTAGAGACAGCAGACAGACAATCCTTGGTATTTTGAATTGGGGTAGGGGTGATGTCAGGGGAAGAAGTGTATAATTGGGTGTCATCAGCATAGAGATGATACTGGAACCCAAATCTGCTGATTGTTTGTCCAATAGGGGCCGTGTAAAGAGAGAAGAGGAGGGGGCCTAGGACCGAGCCTTGCGGGACCCCGATACTAAGGGGACGAGGAGAGGAAGAGGAGCCAGAAAAAGATACAGTGAATGAGCGGTCAGAGAGGTAGGAGGAGAACCAGGAGAGGGCTGTGTCCTTGAGGCCTATAGAGCGGAGCATAGTGAGGGGAGGAGCTGGTGATCCACAGTGTCAAATGTGGCAGAGAGATCCAGGAGAATCGGCAGAGAGCAATGACCTTTTGGATTTAGCTGTTATTAGATCATTAGAGACTTTAGTGAGGGCAGTTTCAGTGGAGTATAAAGAGCGGAAACCAGATTGTAAGGGGTCAAGAAGAGAGTTATCCGAGAGATAGTGGATTAGACGGGAGTGGACCAAGCGTTCCAGGAGTTTAGAGATGAAGGAAAGGTTAAAGACAAGTCTGTAGTTAGCAGTGCAGTTCTGGTCCAGGGATGGCATTTTAAGTAAAGGGGTTATGATGGCATGTTTAAATAAGGAGGGAAAGATACCTGAAGAAAGAGAGAGGTTAAATATTTTAGTCAGGTGAGTGGTGACCACTGGTGTGAGAGACTGCAGGATATGTTTCTGAAATGGGGTCACTGTTGCAGGTTGTAGGCCGAGCAGAAGCAAGGAGCTTGGAAACTTCTGAAACAGGTTCAAAGATGTCTAGTGAGCTTGAGGTGCGGCAGGGAAGGGAATCCAGGCACTGAGGAGATTGCTCTGAGATATTCTGATGGATGTGGTTGATTTTTTTCTAAGAAATAAGTGGCCAGATCTTCACCATTGAGGTTGGTGATGGGGGCCTGTACTTTAGGTTTCAGGAGGGAGTTTCAAAAAGCCGTTTTGGGTTGTTGGATAGTGAGGTGATGAAGGTGGTGAAGTAGGATTGTTTGGCCAGATAAAGGGCAGAGTTATAGGTTTTGAGCATGAACTTATAGTGGATGAAGTCTTCTGCTAAGAGAGATTTTCTCCAAGGCCGCTCTGCACACCTTGAACAACGCTGAAGAAAGCGTGTTTGCATAGTGTGCCAGGGCTGCCGTTGTCTGTGTCGGGTCTTTCTGCGTGTAGAAGGTGCTGCTTCATCTAGGGCATTCTTCAATGTATTATTGAAGTGTGACAATGCTAAGTCTGGACAGGAGAGGGATGAGATGGGGGGGCTAGAGATGTGTGGAGATTGACAACAAGCTGCTGGGTATTAATCGTACGTGTATTCCAATAAGTGTGGTAAGTGGGGGTGTCCCGGGTGAGGTGACAATTCTTAACAGAGAAGGAAAGAATCTTCCCCTGGTTTATGGCCACCTCAACCTCAGGACATGCGTTTTGTCCACAGCCGTTACCAATGTTCCTGGAAAGGTTGCCCGCAAACGATACACCACCTGTGGTCAATTGGCTTAATCAGCTATACACGGAGATAAACATGAAAAGACTGTCTCTTTAAGATCTTTACTGGTTCAATATATATGCGGCATAAAACATAGTGAAGTCAAAATAATCATGACCCTTTGGGCAAAAACAGGACAGCACAGTCCTTGTGGTTGCGGAGTTACGCTTGCTCAGGGATATCAAAACACATGGTTCAGGTTAGCACGAACATTTCTCTAGTTAGCCACTCCAGACACACTGAAAACTGCCTCTGGAGGCCAACTATTTAAACCCCAAACCACACCCTGGGTTGGAGATAAGGTGGACAATCTATCTGCTGTTTGTCCACAAAAACCCAGCCATGTACTGATCCTTAGTTACATCCTAGAATATATCCCAGAGCTGCACTCACTATTCTGCTGGTGGTAACAAAAGTGGCTTAAGGATAACAGTCAATGTTTTGAAGTGGCCATCACAAAGACCTGATCTCAATCCTATTGAAAATTTATGGGTAAAGCTGAAAAGGCAGGCGCGAACAAGGAGACCTACAAACCTCGATCAGTTACACCAGCTTTGTCATGAGGAATGGGCCCAAATTCTGACCAATTGTGAAAAGCTTGTGGAGGAATATTCCAAACGTTTGACCGAAGTCATTCAGTTTAAGGGCAATGATACCAAATACTAATGTAATGTATGTAAACTTTTGACTTTGCAGTAAGTAATAAAAATGCCTTAAAACATTCTCACACTAATATTTGCCAAATGCCAGAATAATGAAATTATGGTAATCCTTATTGACCTAAAACGGGACAGGTTTATTCTGATTTCATGCCAGATATTGAGAAAAACATGCAGATGTGTCTTTTTATATAGTGTATGGAAACTTGTGGTTTCAACTGTATGTACACAGTGACTTCACCAGCAGAACAGTGAATGCAGCTCTGGGGTATAATACAAGCTATAACTCAGAATTAGTATAGGATAAGTAATGTATGTACTGTAAGGATTTCACTCACTCAGCTGCGACGGCTGACACTCAGGAGACGTGTTCCTTTAAAGTTCACTGGGTTTATTGCTTCATAAACCATGTGGCAAATAACAGAAAGCAAAATGGGCCTTTGGTTCAGGCAAAGAAAAGCAAGTGTCCAGTTCATCCGGCTCAGTCCTGAAGCCGTAACACACTCAGGAGGGTTTCACCTCCACACATCTCTGCTGTGTAAAGGATTAGCCAGTCTTATAAAGAGCTAATCCCACCCAGTAACCCATCACATGATTAGCCATGTGGTCTGACATTACCACAGGTCCTGAAACACATATACAAGATTATGTGCAAGAAAGGAATACTCCGGGCTACATTACAGCAACCAGGCACTTATGTGGCACATACCTCCCATCGACTACAAACCCTTTAGCCATGCTACATACCTCCCCCCTCTGCCTAAAGCCGTGGGGCTTGGCACTTTCCCCCACTAAACAAGGGATTCTCGATAGGGCATCCGCATTACCGTGCAGCTTTCCGGCCCTATGTTCCACATGGAAACTGAAGTCCTGCAGGGCTAACAACCAACGGGTGACTCTAGCATTTCTTCCTTTCGTTTCTCTCATCCACCTAAGCGGGGCATGGTCAGATACCAGTCTAAATTTACGTCCCAGCAGATAGTACCGCAATGTGTCCACTGCCCATTTTATGGCCAAGCACTCCTTCTCAACGACTGAGTAGTTCTTTTCAGATGAGGACAGCTTCCTACTCAGAGAACAGGATGCTCCTCCCCATGTAGTTCTTGGGAAAGGACTGCTCCCACCCCAACATCTGAGGCATCTGTCTGAAGAATAAACTCTTTCTTGAAGTTTGGGGCCATCAGAACGGGTTGCTTACACAAAGCGTTTTTCATTTCTTGGAAGGCTGACTCTGTTTCTTCGGACCACTTAACCATTACTGATTTTGTCCCTTTTAGCAGGTCAGTCAGAGGCGCAGCCATCGTGGCGAAGTTTGGGATGAACCTCCTGTAATATCCCACGATTCCCAGGAAGGCTTTAACTTGTTTCTTGGAAACTGGTTTTGGCCATGTATGGATTGCTTCCACTTTATTGATTTGGGGTTTTATTTCTCCATGACCCACTATGTATCCAAGGTACTTAGCTTCTTCTTTACCCAAAGCGCACTTCTTCGGGTTTATAGTAAATCCGGCCTCTCTTATAGCATCCAACACCGCTTGGACTTTCTCCAGATGACTCTCCCTGTCCGGGCTAAAGATGACGATATCATCTAGGTACGCAGCAGCGTAGGCCTTATGGGGTGCAAGGACTCTATCCATAGCCCTCTGGAAGGTCGCCGGAGCTCCCTGTAGGCCAAACGGCATCCGGGCATATTGGAAGCATCCATCAGGTGTCGAAAAGGCCGTCTTCTCCTTGGCTTCCTGTGCCATGGGGATCTGCCAATACCCCTTTGTCAAATCCAAGGTGGATATATATCTGGCGTGCCCAAGCCTTTCGATGAGCTCATCAATACGGGGCATGGGATAAGCGTCGAACTTGGAGACTTCATTCAACTTCCGATAGTCGTTGCAAAACCTCCACTCTCCATCAGGTTTTGGGACCAGGACAATTGGGCTCGACCAACCGCTCTTGGATTCCTCAATGACCCCAAGCCTCAACATACGCTCCACTTCCTTGGAGATAACTTCTCGACGAGCCTCAGGAATACGATAAGGTTTCACATTCACCCGCACATGTGGCTCTGTTAGGACCTCGTGCTCTATGACCTTCGTGTATCCTGGCAATTCTGAAAACAGGTCCCTGTTTTTCTGGAGTAACTCCCGGCACTGCTGTTTCTGGGTCTTTGATAGCGTCTCTGCTATAGTAACCGCTCCAACCTCACCTTCTGGGTTGCTTAACAATGACGGAGTTGCTGTCGGCTCTCTATCTTGCCATGGCTTGATGAGGTTGACATGGTAAACTTGGAATGGTTTCCGTCTTCCTGGTTGGTGAATTTTATAATTTACCTCACCAAGTTTCTCGACAACCTCATATGGCCCTTGCCATTTGGCCAAGAACTTGCTTTCCACCGTTGGAACTAACACAAGAACTCTGTCTCCCGAATTGAACTGCCTCACTCTTGCAGACCGGTTGTAGACCCTGGCTTGAGCTTCTTGTGCTTGGAGAAGGTATTCTTTCACGATAGGCATCACCTTTGCAATCCTCTGCTGCATCAGGGCCACATGCTCAATGACGCTTCTGTGGGGTGTGACTTCGGCCTCCCAGGTTTCCTTGGCTATATCCAGGAGTCCTCGTGGATGTCGGCCATATAGAAGCTCAAACGGTGAGAACCCTGTGGAGGCCTGTGGAACTTCACGAATGGAAAACATCAGATAGGGTAAGAGACAATCCCAGTCTCTACCGTCTTTCTCTATAGCTTTTCTCAGCATGCTCTTTAGTGTCTTGTTAAACCTCTCAACAAGGCCATCTGACTGGGGATGGTACACCGAGGTCCTCAACTGGGAGATCTTCAGGGCTTTACATAACTCCCTCATCACCTTGCTCATGAAAGGTGTACCCTGGTCAGTCAGGATCTCCTTTGGCAGACCTGTCCGGGAAAAGACATGGACCAACTCGCGGGCTATGCTTTTTGAGGAAGAATTTCTCAAGGGAATTGCCTCAGGATAGCGTGTGGCATAGTCCAGGATGACTAATATATACTGATGGCCTCGAGCTGATTTAACTAAGGGACCGACCAAGTCCATGGCAATTCTCTCGAACGGTACCTCAATAATGGGCAGTGGCACAAGGGGGTTCCGGAAATGAGGAGTAGGAGCAGTTAGCTGACATGTAGGGCAGGACCTGCAATAGTTCACTATTTCCCGGTGACACCCAGGCCAATAGAACCTCTGCACAACCCGTTCCTGCGTTTTTTCCACCCCCAGGTGTCCACCCAAGATGTGTGAATGGGCCATGTCCAACACTTTCCGTCTATACGGACCCGGCACTATCAACTGCTCTACCAACTCCTCCCGTATTTTCGTGACACGGTACAACAACTCCCCCCTCAACAGAAAATGGGGAAATCTTGTGTCTGCCCCCGGCTCCTGTACCACCCCGTCAATAACTGTGACATTATTAAAGGCTTCCCTCAGAGTGGGGTCCCTATGTTGGGCAGTCCCAAAATTTTCACCGGTAACTTATAACTCCAGAATGTCAGATGTAGGGGATACTTCCTCCTCATCCCCAACCAGAACACAAAAAGGAAAACTGTCTGCCTCTGGGTGTGGCGATACCCTTCCAGGGTTCACTGGTTCCCTGCCAGGGAGCTCAGAACCATTTCTCCACAAATCCCAAAACAAACAGAAATCCCGGCCAATAATTATAGGGTGCAACAAGTCCTGAACCACGCCGACTATGTGGGACTCAGTGCCACATGCCGTTTCAATGTCCACCCTGGCCATAGGGTAGTCCTTTGCATCACCATGTATGCACCGCACTCCGACCTTCTTTCCTGGGAGCAGGTGGAGAGGAAAAGTGGCCCTCACCAGGGTCACTAGGCTCCCCGAGTCTAACAGTGCCGTTACTGCTCGACCGTTCACCTTTACGGGACACGCTTGAGGTCTCTCGTTGGATGGAGAGTTCACACTACAGGCTGGATACGCATAGTATGAACAACGGCGTCCCATGCTGCAGTCCATCTGCTCAGTGGTTTGGGAACAACGGGCAGCTATATGTCCTGGCTTGTGGCACCTCCAACAAATAATATCACCCGTGGGGACCTTGGGCACCACCTCCCCCGCCCTTTGTGACCTTGGACGCACCACCCCTTTTTGGGACTCAGCTGCCTTCTGGGACCCCCAGTATGGCATGGGCTGCCTCCCGAAGGAGCCTTCCAACCCTTGGTATCTCTCAACCAGTCCGATCAGCTCGTCGGCATTCTGGGGATCACCCTGGGCAACCCAAGACTGTATAGGCCTCGGGAGGGAATGGACAAACCGATCCATCATCACCCGTTCTACCATCTGTGCAGGCGCAGAGGATTCTGGCTGCAGCCATTTCTGGACCAGGTGCAACAGATCAAACATTTGGGAACGAGGTGGTTTGTCCCGGTGATAGCCCCAGGAGTGAACTCGCTGTGCCCTGACAGTCAGTGTCACCCCCCAAACGTGCGAGAATCTCGGCTTTCAATTTGTGATACTCTTTGGCATCCTGCAAGGTCAAATCATAATACGCCTTCTGGGGTTCTCCCGTCAGGTATGGCGCAAGTACCTCTGCCCACTGCTCTGGCGGAAGTTTTTCCCTCTCAGCGACCCTCTCAAACACCGTCAGGAAGGCCTCAACATCATCCCCGGGAGTCATTTTCTGCAATGCGCGTCTTACCGTCTTCCGGACGTGGGTGTCATCAGCCAAACCTGGGGTTGGGGTGCTCGCCTTGCCCTGGATGGCGGTTGCCAGAAGCTGCATCTGCTGCTGATGCTCCTGCTGGCTCTGCTGCATCTGCTGCCGTTGCTCCTGCTGGCTCTGCTGCATCTGCTGCCGTTGCTCCTGCTGACTCTGTTGTATCTGCTGCATCAACAGCCTGTTGGTCTCTTGCTGCCTTTGCTCCTGCTGGCTCTGCCTTTTCTCCTGCTGTGACTGCATCTGGACCAAGTGTTTCAGCAGGTCCTCCATTTTCTCCGGCAATGCTTGCTGCCTTGCAACAGCCTTGACCCAGGACATTCAAAAATAAACTCACGTCTCCGCTGGGAACGCTGCCCGCATTCTCCACCAATTGTAAGGATTTCACTCACTCAGCTGCGACGGCTGACACTCAGGAGACGTGTTCCTTTAAAGTTCACTGGGTTTATTGCTTCATAAACCATGTGGCAAACAACAGAAAGCAAAATGGGCCTTTGGTTCAGGCAAAGAAAAGCAAGTGTCCAGTTCATCCGGCTCAGTCCTGAAGCCGTAACACACTCAGGAGGGTTTCACCTCCACACATCTCTGCTGTGTAAAGGATTAGCCAGTCTTATAAAGAGCTAACCCCACCCAGTAACCCATCACATGATTAGCCATGTGGTCTGACATTACCACAGGTCCTGAAACACATATACAAGATTATGTGCAAGAAAGGAATACTCCGGGCTACATTACAGCAACCAGGCACTTATGTGGCACATACCTCCCATCGACTACAAACCCTTTAGCCATGCTACAGTACACAGTGATCATGCCAGCAGAATAGTGATTACAGCTCTGTTCAGCTGTTGCTCATTGTGGCGATTGTGGGTATGTTCGCTGCTGATTCTGCTGTGTGCTCCTGAGAAGCCACCATCTCTCCACCCAGGGACCTGCTATCTCTCCTACCCATGGAGGGAGTGGGTTTCCAGGGATGAGCAACGGAGGCAAGTACCAGGTTTCTGTTTCCCGGGCCATGCTGGGGGGGGGGGGGGTATAGGAGAAACCAACAACCAGCCTGCACATCAGAGGACTTGGGGGTGTGACGCTCTACCAGGAGTCGCAGCAATGTGGCTCATACCCCCCCCCCCTCCCGTCTGCAGAGACCCAGAGAAGCCGTAAGGCTTCCAACATAGAGGAGAAGCCTGCTAGCGTTCAAGATGGTGGTCATTCCGGAGAAAAGCTGAGTGCTCATGGAGGTCAACCACACTGAGGAAGGTTGGGGGCTGCAGAGCCCCCGGGAGTCTGTATCCACCTTTGGCTCCCGGGTCATTAGCCACCTGCGTAAGGTGGAAAATGCATCTCCAGGCAGAGGTAAGGAGACTGAAACAAGAACTTGATGAGTTTGAAGTGAGGAAAGCATTCATCAGAGAGAAAAGTGGTCACTTCAAGGAAAAACTAATGAATGAGGACAGATTCAGAGAAATGGCTAGAAACAGAGAGCAAAGGCAGATGGCGCTGCAGCCTGAGAGCAAGGTGGATGATGAGGAGGATGATGACCAGCAAAAAGCCCTACCTGGTGGCCTGCATAGTCACCCGCAGGCAACGTGCAATAAACTCCCTGCAGGACAGGCGACATTAACAACTGGGTGCAGTTCTGCTGGCTCAGTGGAGGACAGTGATAACAGCAGCCAGGGAGGGGTCCTAATGGCGGAGATTAAGCTCCTGGTGTACCCATTGTACCTTCAAAACTTCCATTTGTTTATTTACCGGAGGAGGCACCTGGGGGCCAGAAGAAAAAGGCAAAGACCAAGCCAAAGCTGCAGGAAGCGGTAAGCAACGTGTATGCCCCCTCCCTGTACCCCCCTGAGTCGGCTGCCGGGTCAGCTCACTGTATAAGCCCCGTTGCCCAGCCCGGGTTCTGTTGTGGATCCGGTGTAAAGACGCAGGGAGATTACAAAGCACAGTAGTGAGGCACAGAGATCCGTCTCTGCTTGTAGTAGTGGAGACATAGCAGGAAATGCATCAGCTTAGAGGTTGTACAGTGAAGGTGGCCCTGTAGCAGTCATACGGTCAGGCCACAATACTGTGTGAGGGGAGATCAGCCTAGTGTTGGGGGTAGCCACGGCGCCCCAGAATGCTGTTGCCGCTGATCATTTAGTTGAGAAGTGGTGGCAGTGTGAAGGGGTTGCCGAGGCTGGGTGTTCTGGACCTCCCAAAGTCCTGTTCTGTGTTGGCGCCACTGGTCAGCAAGATCCTGATATAATGGATCAACGGCACCTAACAGCAGGTAAAGATCAGCAGCGCCTGGTATCAACAGTAAAGTAGCGGAAAATATCAACTGATGCGGAGGGCATACGTTAAGACCAGGGGTGTGGTCGCCTCCAGTTCTGTGGAGGAGACCGAGCCCCTTGTGCCTGTTAATGCTGAGGTCAAAATTTCACCCCTTGTTGTCAATGGTACAGCAGGAGTGAATGAGGTGGTGGGTATGAATGAAGAAAATTCTTTGTCTAGTAGTGTAGTTGCTGGTTTGAAGAGTGAGGGATTTATGGAGGTGGGTAATACTGTGGTGTGGTCACTGGTACGGTTGCCGCCCCGGTGGTAGCAGCACCCGTCAGGAGTTATGCCACTGTCACCTCTGGGGGAAAAAGGGTGTTCTTGTCTCCGGGCTCTGGGGACGGCATGTTGCAGCGGTGTCTCCTGGAAGCTCTAAAGAAGTGAGAGATCACTGATGGTAAAGGATCGAGAGGTTGATCTATCCTTCTGGATAGAGCGGCATGGCCTCAGGGCCTTCCAAGAGCAAAATGGGGGGATACAGTGTAGTCCTTTCCAACAGCCGGGCCGGGTAGTGTGCGTAGGAATTTGGTCCGTCTTCGGTGGAGGGGCAGTGTCCTCCAAGGTCTAAGGTTGTGGAGCTCCTGCTGAAGATGTGCTTCAAGGTGATTGACATATACGCCTTGATGCATCCCTATTCCATGCCTGGGTTTGATGTCAGCTTTGTTCGGCCAGAGTGGCTTGAGCTCTTCTGGTCGACTTATGAGTTGGCAAAAAATGAGCCCGGCTGGCGAGAATTTGCCATTCAGGCGGTCTTTCCAAAACCAAGTCAAGAAAGTGACCGTGATGACTTATAACGAGACACTTTCTTGTTATGACATCATGACATTTCTTGGCTGATATGGAGAGGTGGTGGAGATGCCAATGAAAAACTGACGAGTTTGGTATCTGGTCAGGGACCTGGTCATTTGTGGTGAAACTTAAGCGTTCAGGTGGTACGGTTGTGCTGTTCCATGTATGTTGTTATATTTAACTCTGCTGCCACCCAATGGCCTTTTTCCGTATGGCATCTTGTTATTCATTATTTCTTATGTGCATGTCTTTCACTTCCGGTTCAGGGGTCAAGTCTTCTCTTCCTCTGGCAGCCATTTCAGTTTCAGTTTTATGCTGTTGTGAGAGGACACTTGAACTGGCTTAGGAAGGCATCAGTTTTTCAACCTCTTGCTGCTCTTTGTTGCTCACACTTGCAGTCATACTTGGTGCTACATCTTACTGTACCTTGTCTACACCTGCATTTCTGGAGAAAGTACTGTATTACCAGTTATATACTGTATGTCCAGATCTACAAAATAAACAAGTCTGGATTACACAATCCCTGGAGTGCATCATCTCTTCGGATGCTGAGCAGCATTGGTCCTGTCTGCCTCACGTGGAGGAAAATATGGAAGGTACGTTTCTCTCTCACAACGCTTATTAATCAACTACACCTCCATTCGCCTCATGTGGGGACAGAACAGTCGAAAGACTGCCTTGAAGCCCGGCCAGAATCATCCTTATATCCCTATCCATGCGCCCGCTCTCTGCCTGCTCACATACTGCAGCCCTCCTCTGCTAAGAAATCTCCTGCAGCATCACCTCAGACCGCATTGCGCATAAAGACTCTGTGTATTATACCACGTCGCTGCAGAACCCCACAATTCTTCAAAAACACCTTGGGAATCTTATCAGGGGGTTGCAACTAAGCTGCACCACGATTCCCAGCCCCCAATTCAAAAGTTCAGTTTCTTAAAGGGACAGTGCACCTTAAATCAAAATAACCGAAAAGGACCTTACGCAGTTCCCCAATGCTGGAACAGAGCAAACAGAACCCGATACTGTCCATTATGAAGACCGGGAAGCAGAGCCGGCTTCTGCAGCAGACCCAGATGCACGACCAGTACGCTCCATCAAGCCCACATTAAAGGTTCTTGAGAATTACCATTCCACAAGGGATGAGTTCAATGACAACCTGGATGACCTGTGGGAAAGAGTTGCCTCCCTTATGTCAAGCGTCCAACACCACAAAAATGATACAGCGGGTTTACAGGACACTATAAGACAGCTAGACGCGGCCCACGGCAGATACAAGAGACTGTCCACAAAGTATGCCGCCTTCTTAAAAGACTAAAATCGACGAAGCCCTATCAGAGTTAAGCAAGGCAGATACCACAGAGAAAGGGACGCCGCCGTGCAAGACGCCAAAGATAAAGCGGAGCTTCGTATCGCCCATCTGCAAGAAACTAGATCGCACAGGTCAGCCTCGTCTAAACACTCTGTTCGGTCATACAAATCATCCTGTTCAAGAACTTCAGGTCTCAGTGACAGAATTCTAGAGGCCCGTTTAAATGCAGAGCGGTCCAAACTAAGACGTTCCTACACAGAAAAGAAAGTAGAGACAGAAGCAGAAGTCAGGAAAGCAGAGGCTCAAGCAAAGATTCTTCAAACAGAAATGGAGGAAGAAATCGCATTAGCCGAAGTAAAAATACTCGAGCAAGCATTGAAGCAAAACCTCGACCCGATTTGCCTGCCACCACAGGAAGACGACCCAGCTGTTCGTACCAGAGACTACGTGCAGAAACCGATACCTGCAGTGCACACCTTCTCCAGCGACGTTCAACCCAACACTGCGGAAATGTCCAAGTCAGCCCAACCTATGGTGCCAGTATCGCCCACAGCCCCTACAGAGACCCAAGACCAACACCGTGATGTACCCCCTCAGGAGCAGTTATCACCGCAAGACGACCACAAGGCGCACTCCAGCTCGCCTCCACAGTTCAAGCAGCAGTCATCAGAATCTCCAGAGGTCAAACCACAGCTCAACCCTGCAGCGACATCTTTCTACCCGTGAACAATTCACCCTTCCACGCCACACAGCTTATACGCCCGAGGGGCACCACAGGCTAATACGGTAACAAGAAGTGAAGGATCGGAAATGTCCGAGTTTGCCAGGTTCATGGTGAGCAGGGAGCTAATCAGCACTAGCCTCTCAAAATTCGACGACCGTGCAGAGAACTACAGAGCCTGGAAAGCAACCTTCAAGGCCGCCATTGCTGATCTCAACCTATCCGTGGAGCAGGAGCACGACCTCATGGTGAAATGGTTGGGTCTTGAATCCACAAATCGTATTAAGAGTCTTAGGGCCGTCTATGTGGGGCAGGCTGAAGCAGGTCTGCCGCGGCCTGGCAGAGACTCGAAAGAACCTACGGCAGCGCTGAAGCCATAGAAAAGTCCATATTCAAGAGACTGCAGAATGTGTTCCAAGGATCAACCTTAAGGAAGCCCACAAGCTTCTGGACTTAAGAGACCTGCTTATGGAACTGGATTTTGCTAAAAGAGACCCTCGTCTGTCTGGACTGTGCTTCCTGGACACTGCCCATGGGGTGAACCCAATCGTCTCAAAGCTGCCACATAGTCTGCAAGAGAAGTGGGCAGTGTGCGTCTCCAGGTATAAAAGGTCACATGACGTCACCTTTCCTCCGTTCATTCAGTTCTGCAAGTTCATTGACGAACAAGCCCAAATGAGGAACGACCCTAGCCTCGACTTCCTGGCGTCTAACACTGCAGCTCCAGCAACATCTTTATCAAGGTATGAAAGCGTCGCATATAGACGCAAGGACTCAAGGAACAGTGTAAGCATCAGAAAGACTAACCTGCCATCACCTGCAGTACCTGCCGATAATCAGAACACTATTCCGTCGAGGGATAAATCTTTCAATCGTGAGTGTCCCATTCACAAAAGACCACACTCACTGAACAAATGTAGAGGCTTCAGGTCCAAAACCATGCAGGAGCGCAAGAAAATCCTCAGCGAACTTGGGGTATGTTTCAAGTACTGCGCTTCATCAGAACACATGACCAAGGACTGTAAATCTGCCATTAAGTGTGAAGAGTGTCATAGCGACAAACACCCATCAGCATTGCACCCAGCCTCAGCCACCAGCGATCCAGCAGTCGCTGTTACCTTTAGTCCCGCTATAAACCATGGCGGGGAGCCACAGAATCACGCCAAGTCTACTACAGCTGTTTCCTGCTCATGCTCAGAGGTATGTGGGGAGAATCAAAGTGCTAAATGCTGTGCCAGAATATGCCTAATCAGAGTCTATCTAGAAGGGCAACCAGAGAAGGCTGTAAAAATGTATGCCATCATTGATGATCAGAGCAATCGATCCCTAGCTGGACCTAAGTTCTTTGAAGCCTTTAGAATCAAGGGACCAGCAACACCCTACACTCTGAATACTTGCTCGGGCGCATAGAGACTAGCGGCAGAAAAGCACAAGGTTTCATCGCTTCTCCTGTCAATAAAGACCTAAAAATACCCCTACCTATGCTAATCGAATGCGATCAAATACCAGACCAAAGGGATGAGATCCCTATCCCGGAAGCTGCTTTCCACCAACCACACTTAAGGCACCTAGCCAGCGTTATCCCACCTTTGGGCACAGATGCTGAAATCCTACTTCTACTCAGCAGAGATAATTTAAGGATACATAAGTCCGCCAACAGTGTAACGGTCCTGACTACGCCCCCTACGCCCAGAGACTTGACTTGGGGTGGGTAGTCATAGGAAATGTATGCTTGGACCGAAAAGGAGTCCATTCCTTTAAGACCTATGTACGCCGAGATGGGTGCACTGCTTTCTGCAAACCATGTTCTCATCACTATGAGGTGAAGGAAAAGCTTCCAGATCCTGTACAGCTGCCTGATGTTATCCCAACTCCTTATGCAGACGACTTGGGAAGATCGGTGTTTCGTACCAGTAAGGATGACAACAAAGTATCCCCGTCTATGGAAGACAAGGAATTCATCAGGATAATGGACAATGAGTTCCTTAAGGACAAGACTAATCACTGAGTTTTGCCCTTACCCTTCCGAGCTAGCAGAGGAAGGCTCCCGAACAATCGTGAACAAGCCTTGTCCAGATTCAACTCTCTCCAGCGTACACGAAGCAATAAACCAGAGATGAAAGAACACATCGTCACCTTTATGGGCAAAATATTCCATAGCAACCATGCGGAGCCAGCGCCTCCCTTAAAGGAAAATGAGGAGTGCTGGTACCTACCCTCATTTGGAGTATATCACTCGAAGAAACCTAAACAAATTAGAGTTGTCTTTGATTCAAGCGCCAAACATCAAGGCGTATCTCTCAATGATGTCCTCCTCACAGGTCCTAATCTGACAACCTAGTAGGAGTGTTGATGAGGTTCAGGAAAGAGCCCATTGCCATCACCGCCGACATTGAACAGATGTTCCACTGTTTCATAGTCAGAGGACCACAGGAATTTCCTCAGGCTCCTGTGGTACAAGGACAATGACCCCAGCAAAGAGATGGTGGAGTATCGCATGTGGGTGCACGTATTCGGGAACAGCCCTTCACCCGCAGTGGCAACATATGGCCTGCGGAGAACCGCACAAGGAGAGTCCGAGTATGGAACAGACGCCAGAGACTTTGTAGAGAAAGACTTCTACGTAGATGATTGACTAAAATCTCTACCCACCGAAGAAGCGGCAACCGACCTACTTAAAAGGACCCAACATACGCCCTTTGCGTCAAGTGACCATGCACCTGGATTCAAGGACATAGACCTAGGACCAGACCGTCTGCCTGTGCAGAGAAGCTTAGGCCTGAGGTGGAACCTGTCAGCTGACACCTTCGGTTTCCAAATCAACTGTGCAGACAAACCATTCACTAAACGTGGTGTCCTGTCAGTGGTAAATAGCCTGTATGACCCACTGGGGTTCGTGGCACCAATTACAATACAAGGTAAATCCCTTCTGAGACAGCTTTCCAAAACTGTCAAGGACTGGGATGCCCCACTACCTCCTGATAAGGAATCGAAATGGGAAACCTACGGGTCCCGTAGAAGCGTTTGGATCAGCGCGAAACGGCCGTTGTCGTTCCCTGCTCACCTCCCCTCCATCTGCACTCCCTCGGGCCGTGAAGCTGTTATTTTTCATGTCTTAATAAAGTACTGGACCACACGAAGCTGGGTGAGTGCTGCCGCATATTTTTCTTCATTTTCATGAATATATATATATATTATAGTTTTTGTTTGTCATTGTTTACTTTATTTGTTTGTCGTTATTGTTTTGTTTGGTGACCAGACCAGAAGGTGTAAGGAGTTATTATTCTGTATATATAATGTGTGTGAGGAGAGACTGAGCGGCTGGACCAGTGTTCATTATAGTGATTATTTTCTGGCTGACATTCTTGTTATGTTTCTGTTATTATTATTATGTTTTTCATTTTTATATTAAAAGATCTACAGGATGTAACTTCGGATCAGTACTGTAAAGGACGTACACAGTGACTGCCCCAGCAGAATAGTGAGTGCAGCTCCGGAGTATACAAGATATGTCACGATCAGTAAAATATGTACACAGTGAGAAAAACATGCATGTGTGTCTTTTTTATATAGTGTATGTAAACTTCTGGCTTCAGGTGTACTTTACATTTCAGTATGTAGCTCAGGATCAGTAATTTAATGTATGTACACAGTGACTTTACCAGCAGAATAGTGAGTGAAGCTCTGGAGTATAATACAGGATGTAACTCAGGATCAGTAATGTAATGTATGTACACAGTGACTGCACCAGCAGAATAGTGAGTGAAGCTCTGGAATATAATACAGGATGTACCTCAGGATCAGTACAGGATGAATAATGTAATGTATACACACAGTGACTCTTCCAGCAGAATAGTGAGTGCAGCTCTTGAGTATAATGCAGGACCAGTAATGTATGTAAACAGTGACAACACCAGCACAATAGTGAGTACAGCTCTGCAGTATAATACAGGATGTAACTCAGTAAAGGAATGTATGTACACAGTGCACCAACAGAATAATGAGTACAGCTATGCAGTATAATAAAGGAGGTAACTTATGTTCAGTAATGTATGTACACAGTGACTGCACCAGCAGAATGAGTGCAGCTCTGGGGTATAATACAGGATGTAACTCAGAATCAGTACAGGATAAGTAATGTAAGTACACAGTGACTGCAATTATAGGGGAGTGGTAATGTAAAGTATGCAAGAAGAAACGATAAATATCTTTGTACCATGTTAGCCAGTAGAAAAATATTACGATTTGAGAGTCCTCAGTGGTTGATACCTTTTAATGACTAACTGAAAAGATGGTAATAATTTGTAAAGTCTCTTCATCAGGCAATTACTAATACAAAGTCTGAAGAATCACATATTGCAATAGATAAGACAAGTGATGTGAAGCAGAACTATCATTATGGGAGAGGGATAAACAGTTGTGGCTGTAAATATTGGAACAGTTCCTAGATGAGGAGTATGAAACCTTTATTGTCCTCTGATTGGTGGTTCTGTGTTAAATGAAAAAAAAGTGGTTTGGTACAGGAGCGCCCCCAAGGGCTAGGGGGTACTCTGTACCGGGTCCTTCGGTTCTCAAGGGGGATGTCACGGTGGCTGACCCAGTCCGTGGCCCTCTGGAGGTCCGGTGTAAAAGGGAAAGGTCTTTAAAGGGATATGTTCGTGACGCCACCTGTGGTATTTGGTCAGGGTGACCAACGCTGCTTTGAGGGGTCCGCTGGGGTGATGTTATGGCAGCTAGATGGTATACCTTCCCACAGGTGGAGTATATCCCCAGGGCTTCCCAGTGTGTAGATGGTGGATGGTGAATGGAGTAAGGCGCAGTGAAGAACGAGGACACAAGGTTGCAATCTCTTTACCTTTACTGAAGACTTCAGCATCCACAGTCCAGAGCACCAGATCACAGGGTAGGCAGAGTCCGGCCGGTTTGGAGGCAAATCCAGAGTCCCCTTATCCAGGTGGAAATCAGTAGCCTTTCTCTAGCGCCTGGGTGTTGTAGTACCTTATTGCTGAGCCTCTCATAAGGTCCTCACAACTGTTGTAGATGTTCTAGGTGTTATGTCTCTCTCTGTCCCCCGGATGGATAGTACAAACCCGTATGACCGGTGGCCTGAGGCTTTTTACAGGGACTATATCATGCCCCGGCCTCTCTTGGGTGCCACCTTGTCTCCTGGGTATAGGGCGGATCAGTAACTTGCAATTAGCTGTCCTGCTGGCCTCTGGAGCAAGGCATAAAGGACTGTTGCTCATTCGGTGTTCCAGCTACCGGATCCTGCACCTCAGAAGGAGGCAGCCTGTGCAGGGCAGAACTCCTTATGGTTTCCATTCCTTTTGCTATGACTTTTTTCTCACTCTCTACAATACAGTTCTCTGTTCTTGTCCTTTCTTAGGAACTGCCACACGTGGGGCAGGTGCAGCTCCGTGTCCTTCTGTCTAGGCCTCTAACAGGATCCCACCCCTGTCAGGGACCAACTACCTGAGCGGAGCTCAGCTAGCAACTGCCTTAGCGAAGCTCAGCCAGCATCTCTCTAACTTTCTATCCAGACCACCAGTTTTACCTAATTGTGAAGAGTGCCCTAATAAATAGGAGCATAGCTCCCTCTGGTGGACTGGAGTGTGAAATGTGTTGTATGCTTGTGGTACCTGGTAAAGAGATCTCCTTTATTGCCTCCAAACATAACATCACTCTCCCCCAGAGGAGAATGGTATTACTACAACCAGGACCCTGGGGCGCTGCAGTACAGTCTTAGCCAGTAGAAAAAAAAGATATAGAGTGTTCTCGGTGAGAGAACCAAAATAGGAATCTTGTGTTATTGAACGGCAATTTCAAATCACAGAAACATCGCAGGGAGTGGGAATACAAATTCATTACCATCTTTGATTTTGTTCACACAGGACTCAATTTTTCAGGAGAATTTATAGCCCACTACCAAATCTGAGCAATTTCCTCCAAAAACAATGAAGGCACCACCAGCCCTTTGATCCCACATGCATATGGGGTCCATGAAACTTTCACACCACTTATCTAATCTTACCTTATTAAGGATTCTCTATTTAAGCTCAGTATTTGTTTATTTAAATGTCCATGTATCACACCATGCCAATGCGCTTTATTGTATATAATTGGGTTTCCTCAAATATCTTGTTTTATCAGCCTGAAGAGACTAAAGGTACCTTCACACATAACGATATCGTTAAGGATATCAATGCAACGTCACGCTTTTTGTGACGTAGCAACGATCCCGTTAACGATCTCGTTATGTGTGACAGCGACCAACGATCAGGCCCCTGCTGGGAGATCGTTGGTCGCTGGGGAATGATCAGGACCTTTTTTTGGTTGCTGATCACCCGCTGTCATCGCTGGATCGGCGTGTGTGACGCCGATCCAGCGATGTGTTCACTTGTAACCATGGTAAATATCGGGTTACTAAGCGCAGGGCCGCGCTTAGTAACCCGATATTTACCCTGGTTACCATTGTAAAAGTTAAAAAAAAAAAAAAAAAAACAGTACATACTCACATTCTGATGTCTGTCACGTCCCCCGGCGTCCACAGGGTTAAAACTGCTTTCGGCAGGGGCGCTGCTAATGCACGCGCTCTGGCCGAGAGCTTCCCTGCACTGACTGTCAGTGCCAGCCATAAAGCAGAGCACAGCGGTGATGTCACCGCTGTTACTGCCGGCGCTGACAGTCAGTGCAGGGAGATCTCAGCCGGAGCGCGTGCATTAGCAGTTTTAACCCTGTGGACGCCGGGGGACGTGACAGACATCGGAATGTGAGTATGTACTTTTTTTTTTTTTACTTTTACAATGGTAACCAGGGTAAATATCGGGTTACTAAGCGCGGCCCTGCGCTTAGTAACCCGATGTTTACCCTGGTTACCTGGGTGCTGCAGGGGGACTTCTGCATTGTTGAAGACAGTTTCAACGATGCAGAAGACTTTCCCCTGATCGTTGGTCGCTGAAGAGAGCTGTCTGTGTGACAGCTCCCCAGCGACCACACGACTTACCAACGATCACGGCCAGGTCGTATCGCTGGTCGTGATCGTTGGTAAATCGTTTAGTGTAACGGTACCTTTAGCAGTCTCGAAAGCTTGCTTTGTAACATCATTCACTATATTTTGTTAGCCATTAAAAAGGTATCACACCCACAAGATTCCTACTTTGGTTTTGTGTTGTGATGCTCCACATAGTTTGAGAAGCAAATTCCTTAGTTGATGTAGAAAGACATAAATCCATGTGACACATTCATTCCTGCACTGAGTTTGTCAAAGGTTGTCATAAGTTTGTACTTCCAGACCCTTCTCTCTGAGATTTGAAGTTACCTTTTAATACAAGTAATTTCAGGTCCATGGTGCTGTGATCAAGGATACAAAAATATATGGCCACAGGTAAATCTATTCTTTTTTTCTCCTATTGTGTGGTGATGAGAATTTATCCTTTTTTAAAGGGAACTGTCACCCCAAAAATCGAAAATGAGCTGCGGCCACCGGCATCCGGGGCTTAGCTACAGCATTCTGTAATCCTGGAGATAAGCCCCCAATGTAACCTGAAAGAGAAGAAAAACTGGTTATATTATACTCACGCAGGGGCGGTCCCAATGCGGTCCGGGTCCAATGGGCGATGCGGTCCGGCGCCTCCTATCTTCTTACGATGACGTCCTCTTGTCTTTACGTCGCAGCTCCGGCGCAGACGTACTTTGTCTGCCCTGTTGAGGGCAGAGCAAAGTACTGCAGTGCACAGGCACCGGAAAAGGTCAGAGAGGCCCAGCGTCTGCGCACTGCAGTACTTTGCTCTGCCCTCAGAATGCTGTAGATAAGTTCCTGATGCCGGTGGCCGCAGGTCATCTTCGATTTTTGGGGTGACAGGTTCCCTTTAAGCATTTGCCCTGTCTCCCCTATATACAGACCCCCAGTTGGACATTTAGTACAATTAATTAAGTACGCCACATTAGATGTGATGCAGCTGAAAGTACCTCGGATCTTGTAGTCCTGATCTTTGTCTTATCCGTGGTCATAGATGGACAGGTTTTACATTTTTTCTGGTTGCAAGGAAAGATTCCTGTAGCTGTTGGAGAGGACAGGGAGCTTCTGACAATTATGCTGCTTAGATGTTGGGGCTGCCTAAAACACAGTAGTAGGGGGTCTGGAAACATGGATTGTAGTTGGGCATCTTTTTGTAGCAAAGGTTGTAATTTCTGTGCAGCTCCCCTTAGCACTTCCAGATTTGCACTGTAGGTGACTACTAGAGGCACCCGGTTATTTTCCTATTTAGCTTTGTAATGTAGGAGATGATTGCTTGATACTCTGGTGGCTCTTGTAATCTGGTTTTCCATTGTTCTTGGATGATAGCCCTGATTCACAAAGTTCTTTCTGAGGCGATCAAGGCGTTTGTCTCTGTCCAAGGGGTTGGAACATATCCAATTGTATCTGATGGCTTAGCTGTAGACAATAGAGCTTTTGATGTGTTTTGGAAGGAAACTGTCCCATTTAAGGTACGTTGGATAGTCGATTGGCATCTAATACAGGAATTTCTCTATTTCAATGTTCTGTAGCTTAATGATGGAGTCCAGAAAGTTAATTTCAGTGCTGGAGTAGTTGAGTGTTAAGTTGATAGTGGGATGAAATGCATTAAACTGTTCATGGAACGTCTTTAGTTGTTGCTCAGACTCCATCCAGATGATTCAAATATCATCAATGTAACAGTAGTAGGCCTGATGGGACATTAGAACAAAAAGCTTTCAAGCTTGGCCATGAAAAGATTTGCATACTGTGTGGAGCCATTTTACTTCCCATTGCTGTACCAGTCTCCTGTAGATATATCTTGTTATCAAATTCAAAGTAATTGTGGGCGAGGATGAATTTTGTAAGTTTCACCACCGAATCAACATCAATTTGTGTATTTCTCATGAAGACTTTGCAGGCATTTAATCCATTCTACAGTGGGATATAAGATAGTTGCAGCTACAACTGTTTATCCCTCTCCCATAATGATAGTTTTGCTTCACGTTACTTTGTCTTAATTATTGCATTATTCCTGTGTCCGGTTGTGCATAAATATGTGATGCTTCAGACTTTGTATTAGTCTATGCCTGATGAAGAAACCGGAGTAGTCTCCAAAGCTGCTATTTGTTGCCATCTTTTCAGTTATCCATTGGGGACTCTCAATTTTAGTATGCAAGCAGTAACTGTTTTTGGAGATTCCTTCTTGTACACTGTATGTTGGTTTTCTGGGTGCTCAAGGATTCACACACAGTGACAGCTCCAGTTACAGAAACTGTAAGGCTGGCTGTACTGACTAATTCCCTGTCTTTCTCTCTGGGCAGATGATGTTGTGGAAATAATGATCCAGTCTGTCTGATTTTGGACTGCGGACATTTTGTTGTCAGCACTCCTGTATGTGGAGGACTCTGGCGCAGTGGCGTAGGAAGGGGGGGGCGGTCCGCCCCGGGCGGCACAATGCTGGGGGCGGCCGGCGCTGCAGGAGAAGAAGATAAAAAAAAAAAAAAAAAGACGCCCCTTTAAATCTTCGGGCGGCGCCGTCCGCCGCCACGACCAGGGCCAGCTCCCCCCACCCCCGGGTCCCGCCCCCGCCCCCCGCTCTAATACTCACCTCTCCTGGTTCCTGCGGCTTCAGCGTCCTCTGACTCTGCGACGTCTCAGGGCAGAGGGCGCGATGACGTCACTACTGTGCGCGCCGCTCTGCCTCTCTGTCCTGAGCGTCGCAGAGCCGGAGAGACGCTGACTGCACCGGACCTGCGCTGGGAACGGGAGAGGTGAGGATTTTACTTTTTTTTTTTTTTTCTTTATGTCTGACGGGCTGGGGCAGTACTGGAGACCATGGGGCAGAATGCTGGACACACTGGGGCAATACAGGAGACCATGGGGCAGATTGCTGGACATACTGGGGCAATACAGGAGACCATGGGGCAGATTGCTGGACACACTGGGGCAATACAGGAGACCATGGGGCAGATTGCTGGACACACTGGGGCAATACAGGAGACTATGGGGCAGATTGCTGGACACACTGGGGCAATACTGGAGACCATGGGGCAGAATGCTGGACACACTGGGGCAATACAGGAGACTATGGGGCAGATTGCTGGACACACTGGGGCAATACAGGAGACCATGGGGCAGTTTGCTGGACACACTGGGGCAATACAGGAGACTATGGGGCAGATTGCTGGACACACTGGGGCAATACTGGAGACCATGGGGCAGAATGCTGGACACACTGGGGCAATACAGGAGACTATGGGGCAGATTGCTGGACACACTGGGGCAATACAGGAGACTATGGGGCAGATTGCTGGACACACTGGGGCAATACTGGAGACCATGGGGCAGAATGCTGGACACACTGGGGCAATACTGGAGACCATGGGGCAGAATGCTGGACACACTGGGGCAATACTGGAGACCATGGGGCAGAATGCTGGACACACTGGGGCAATACTGGAGACCATGGGGCAGAATGCTGGACACACTGGGGCAGTACAGGAGACTATGGGGCAGAATGCTGGACACACTGAATACTGGAGACCATGGGGCAGATCTCAGGACACATTGAGGCAATGCTGGAGACCCTGGGGCAGACTTCTGGACATACTGGGGCAATACTGGAGACCATGGGGCAGATTGCTGGACACACCGGGGCAATACTGGAGACCATGGGGCAGAATGCTGGACACACTGGGGCAATACAGGAGACCATGGGGCAGATTGCTGGACACACTGGGGCAATACTGGAGACCCTGGGGCAGATTGCTGGACACACTGGGGCAATACTGGAGACCCTGGGGCAGATTTCTGGACACATTGAGGCAATGCTGGAGACCCTGGGGCAGACTTCTGGACACACTGGGGCAATGCTGGACACTGGGGCAGATTGCTGGACACACTGGGGGTAATATACTGGACACACTGGGGCAATGCTGGACACTGGGGGTAATATGCTGGACACACTGGGGCAGACTGCTGGACACACTGGGGAAAGGCTGGACACTGGGGCAGATTGCTGGACACACTGAGGGCAGATTGCTGGACACACTGGGGGTAATATGCTGGACATACTGGGGCAGATTGCTGGACACACTGGGGGTAATATGCTGGACACACTGGGGCAGATTGCTGGACAACATGGGGGTAATATGCTGGACACACTGGGGCAGATTGCTGGACAACATGGGGGTAATATGCTGGACACACTGGGGGCAGGACTTGAGGCATGGGCAGAATGTAGATACGGGGCATGATTGGAGACACGGGGCAGGATTGGATCATGGGGCAGGACGGATACGATGGAGGCTGGTGGGGCAGGATGGGGAGATCATATGGGGTAGAATGGATACTCATGAGGGCAGGATACAACATATGGCTGGAGCCAGGAATGAGATAAACGGGGCCAGGGTGGGGAATATTATTACCATAGGGGATAATTAAGGGATATTGTTACTGCAGTGATTTATTTTATTTTTTGAGTATACTGTTTTAAATGGGGGGGCGGTCCTGTTACTGTGCAGAGTGACACTATATCACCTTTTTTTCTTCATGTGGTGTAATGTAGAAGTTGTGAAAAATTAAGTAATGTGTTCTGCAAGCGGAGCTTGAGATAACTGTGTTATTTCCTGCAGAAACGAGTCCTGGCTGGAAGGAATGATGGCGGTCTGTGCTGGATGAAAGATGAAGGACTTCACCTAGAGACGTCACTGGTGAGTCAGTGTTACCTATACACTGTATACTATATAGAGGTCCTGTGTATAATGTCACCAGTGATCTCTGTATTACCTCTACACAGACACTGCATACTAAGTACAGATCTCCTGTGAATACTGGCACTTATGGTGATAGTATTGTGGTTTTTTTTTTATTACTGATCAGTATTGTAGTATTCAGTCACTATGTGGTGGTAATATGTGGTCTGGAAATGGTGCGGTGGTATTTGTCCCTTGTATGTAGTATTATTCGGTCACTATGTGGCCTGGTCATGGTGTGGTGGTATTAAGTCACAGGTGTGGCATGTGGGGGTGACACCATTAGGCCCAGTTTAAGTTCTACAAAACAGGAAAACCATTTTTGGTAACCTTTGTGTGTATTGAGCTGGGGGGGGGGGGCGCCAAACTCGGGTACAGCCCCGGGCGGCAAAAGCTCTAGCTACGCCTCTGCTCTGGCGGGAGTTGCAAAACCAACGACCAGCAGAACTGTTCCTCAGCCTACAGCTGTGTGTTGTGTGGAGCCTCCTGCTCTCTGCTAAATTCAGCTTTGATGTCACACAGAATCAGTGACCGCACAACTTACCCGCCGGGATCCTGGGACCACACAAAATGCTCAAAATGCTTACCTGGGAGCAGCCTCATGGTGTCCAGTCGCCCTGTCCGGTGTCTGGGGTATGACTGACATTACACGGGTCTGCACACTAATAATGGAGCCTCCTCCCTCAGAATAAACCAGCCCCTGACCCCCACCCCACTCACTGGTCTGTAATGATTCACTCTGCAGGGGGCAAATCCCACAACCAACCCACAGACCCCCCTCCGTACTCACACCTGTCCCTGCATACCCCTCCCCCACCAGACGCTCCACACAAGTACACAGTGACACGGCACATGACTCAGCTCTCCCGACACACACAGGGCACGTGACTCTGTTCCCTCCGACACACAGGGCACGTGACCCAGCTCCCGACACACAGGGCACGTGACCCAGCTCCCGACACACACACAGGGCACGTGACCCAGCTCCCGACACACACACACAGGGCACGTGACCCAGCTCCCGACACACACACACAGGGCACGTGACCCAGCTCCCGACACACACACAGGGCACGTGACCCAGCTCCCGACACACACACAGGGCACGTGACCCAGCTCCCGACACACACACAGGGCACGTGACCCAGCTCCCGACACACACACAGGGCACGTGACCCAGCTCCCGACACACACACAGGGCACGTGACCCAGCTCCCGACACACACACAGGGCACGTGACCCAGCTCCCGACACACACACAGGGCACGTGACCCAGCTCCCGACACACACACAGGGCACGTGACCCAGCTCCCGACACACACACAGGGCACGTGACCCAGCTCCCGACACACACACAGGGCACGTGACCCAGCTCCCGACACACACACAGGGCACGTGACCCAGCTCCCGACACACACACAGGGCACGTGACCCAGCTCCCGACACACACACAGGGCACGTGACCCAGCTCCCGACACACACACAGGGCACGTGACCCAGCTCCCGACACACACACAGGGCACGTGACCCAGCTCCCGACACACACACAGGGCACGTGATTCGGCTTCCCCGACACACAGGTCACATGACCCGGCGTCCCACTTCCTTCTACACAATAAAATGCTGGGATCTCATCTGTATTCCCTTCATTAACCAAATACAAAGCGGAAAAATGCGGAGTGCCAGAATCCACAATGCTCCGCAGCATGGGATGCAGCAAGATCCAGGCCAGTACCTCCTGTTCCCAATGTCTGTTACATCACATCATGTGTCTGGGGGTTCCACACCATGTGTCTGGGGGTGTCTCCAGAGCCCCATCCACCTTGCAGCAGTCCCTGATTCTCGGGATCCCTCCTGACACCTCAGTGCGAGTGAGACAATCAGGAGACAGCAGTGGATGCCACGCTGACACAGAAGCCTATGTGGCTGACAACAGGGAATAACAGCCAATAAAGAGCAGATGCGCTGCAGCTGGGGAATGGTGTGCACAGACCACTGCTCATGGCAACTGGAAACGTTCTGCAGCTTCTTTATAAACTTTAGGATTGTTCCCAGGTCCTGGAGGTGTCACAGGTTTGCTGTCATTTCTGGAGATCTCAGCACAAACCTCAGTGATGTGTGAACAGGCCCCAACTGTTACCCTCTGTGGCTGCACACTTAAGGTACCGTCACACTAGACGATATCGCTAGCGATCCGTGACGTTGCAGCGTCCTCGCTAGCGATATCGTCCAGTGTGACAGGCAGCAGCGATCAGGCCCCTGCTGTGATATCGCTGGTCGGGGAAGAAAGTCCAGAACTTTATTTTGTCGCTGGATCTCCCGCTGACATCGCTGAATCGGCGTGTGTGACGCCGATTCAGCGATGTCTTCGCTGGTAACCAGGGTAAACATCGGGTTACTAAGCGCAGGGCCGCGCTTAGTAACCCAATGTTTACCCTGGTTACCATCGTTAAAGTAAAAAAAACAACCACTACATACTTACCTACCGCTGTCTGTCCCCGGCGCTGTGCTTCTCTGCTCTGGCTGTGAGCACAGCGGCCGGAAAGCAGAGCGGTGACGTCACCGCTCTGCTTTCCGGCTGCCCGGCGCTCACAGCCAGTGCAGGAGGAGTGCAGAGAAGCACAGCGCCGGGGACAGACAGCGGTAGGTAAGTATGTAGTGTTTTTTTTTTTTACTTTAACGATGGTAACCAGGGTAAACATCGGGTTACTAAGCGCGGCCCTGCGCTTAGTAACCCGATGTTTACCCTGGTTACCGGGGACCTTGGGATCGTTGGTCGCTGGAGAGCTGTCTGTGTGACAGCTCTCCAGCGACCAAACAGCGACGCTGCAGCGATCCGGATCGTTGTCGGTATCGCTGCAGCGTCGCTTAGTGTGACGGTACCTTAACACCTCAGAGCCGAGGTTGTAGTGTATCGGTGCACAAAACATTGTCAGCTGCTCACATCTCTCCCCCTTCACAAGTCAGTAAGGTGTGCAGCTGAAGCCCACCATTTATACAGGTTGTAGCCTGGGGAATACACTGCAAATGTCAGGTGCTGGTAGAGGATATACGAGCAGAAATGGCGGCATTACATGGAGAACCCATCCCAGAGGCATCGTCCAGGTGGGTGCTCGAGCAGGCTGTGCGTGGGGGTCCGATACCTGTGCTGCTGTGGGAGTGTAACGGGGCAGCCTGAACAAGGACCTCCATGGACATGATGCTAATAAAAGAATAAAAAGCAGCAGGATGCTGGGAAAGCTGGGTGGCAATCTGTAACCAGGTCCCCAGCCAGTGATACACCCCGTACTGCCATCATACCATGCTAAGCAGAAGAAAAAAAAAAAAAAAGGAAGAAGCCAGCACTGCTTATGGTCAGAACGCAATAAATGAAGTGCAATTGCACATAAATTCTAACTGTATTTCAAATATGAGACATTTAGCAAACAATTGATCAATTCTTTGAGCTACCCCGCCACTTCACAGCATTCTCATAATGGGGCTGTCCTAATCTACGTATTTTATTTACGTTGTGCCATTATGGCCTCCTGAATGTATAAAGAGTATAAAAAAAAAAAAAAAAGGACCACATTACATGCGAACTGTACCTGGAGCATTTTCAGAATCACTCCCTTGGTGATATATACCATGCTGCCTCCTCTATATGGCCCCACCTCATATAGCTCACCATGAAGAACTGTAAAAGGCATCACTACCTGGTAAACTCTGGCTGGGATAATTGTCGGAGAGCCATCAGAACTCACGGGACTCGGCTCTATATCAGAGGGGTCTGGCCGTGAATTTTGGGGGTCCTTGGATCCTGCCAGGATGCCCTTATGCTCAGGGGGTGGAGAGGGCTATTTTCTTGACTTGTCCACAGCAACCAGAGTGACCCTGAGCTCTGCACACAGTGTATACATATGACTGGCCACGCATCATTACCCTGTAAGGTGGGATCATCGCTGAAGGACACCCACCAGGAATTCTGGGTCCCCCGTGATGTCATCTCTCGTCAGTCTCAAGGATTCACAGTGACGCTCTGACAGAAAGAGAAGAGACCTCTTCACCGGCCCACCCTAAAAAAGCAGCTAAGCCATGCAATGCCCTCCGCATGGACAGTACAGCGTCAAGAAGGAGACGTCAGCGAATGAAGGCGATCACCGGACAGAGATCTGCAGAAGAGGAAAACAACATAACAACCTCTGGATTGTTCAGTCCGGAGTCTGAGCCTCGTACAGAAATCCCAGCACCTCCGGCCTCGGCTGTTGTCACTAAGGTCAGACATTAATGGTCGTTTGAGGAAAGTTCTGCCGCATGGGTCCAGGATTTCTGCATGAGGCTCAGACTCCACACTGGAGGCTCCAGAAGTTACCAAAATTTTATTTGCTTTATTTCCTCATTTGCAAATCAGTAACATTTCTGGTGATTCCCAGATTTCCACAAATTTTCCTTCTTGGTGTTGTAATTTCATAAGGAGAAACGATACCCCTTAGACCCCAGTCCAGAGCCTCTCACCTAGCCAAATCAGTTCTCATGCTTGGCACTGACAAGGGCCAACAGCCCGAAACACCGTGTCTGCGAATTGAGATATTGATTTGGCTTTTATCCTAAGTCATATTGCACGACTCGTTACAGGGTTGCTTGTGACTTGTAGGATCGCTACTTCCAACAGGTGGCGATATAGAGTTTAAGTCCTCTTTTTTTCTCAGAAGAGGCAATTTGCATGGTAGAGGAGTGTAATTATTACCTCACTTCTACATACAGGATGATATACTGACCCCTCCAGAGCTGCACTCACTATTCTGCTGGTGCAGTCACTGTGTACATACATTACTGATCCTGTACTGATCCTGAGTTACATCCTGTATTATACCCCAGAGCTGCACTCACTATTCTGCTGGTGCAGTCACTGTGTACATACATTACATTACTGATCCTGAGTTACATCCTGCATTATACCCCAGAGCTGCATTCACTATTCTGCTTGTGCAGTCACTGTGTACATACATTACTGATCCTGAGTTACATCCTGCATTATACCCCAGAGCTGCATTCACTATTCTGCTTGTGCAGTCACTGTGTACATACATTACATTACTGATCCTGAGTTACATCCTGTATTATCCTCCAGAGCTGCACTCACTATTCTGCTGGTGCAGTCACTGTGTACATACATTACATTACTGATCCTGGGTTACATCCTGTATTATACCCCAAAACTGCACTCACTACTGGAGTCACTCGGTACCGGTCCCTTCTCCTTCGGTTCTGCGGTTGTCACGGTGCCTGGACCCGGTCGTGACCCTGCTAAGGGGCGTCCAATGGGAATGGTAGTACAGTCTGTCAGTAGTTCGTAACGCCACCTGTGGTGTTCGGTCAGGGCGACCGATGCTGCTGTGGGGTCCGCTGGGGTGATGGACTGGCAGCTGGATGGTATACCTTCCCACAGGTGAAGTATGTCCCCAGGGCTTCCCAGTAAGGTGGATGGTGATGGTGTGAGGTGCAGGCAATAACGAGGACACAGGGTTGCAGTCTCTTTACCTTTTTACTGAAGGCTTCAATACACTCAGCCCGGTTGAACGTGCTCTGGACTATCAGAGACCGGCCGGTCCGATGGGCACATCCAGAGTTTCCCTCGCAGATGGAAATCGTTGCCTACCAATAGCGCCTGTGTGTTGTAGTCCTACCCTGCTGAGCATTCGGAATAGTCCTCACAACTGCTGTTCTCGTTCGTTCGTTCTCTACAGCTCTCTCTCTCTCTCTCTCTCTCTCTCGTTCTTTGGTTCCAGATGTTGCTAGTTTCTAACGTCCCCCAGATAAAGTATGGCTAGGACGCCACCCGTTTGACGGGAAGGCTTGGAGGTCTTCCGGGACCCTAGTGACGCCCCTCTCCCAATGTTGCCCCCTATGTCTTCGTAGGTGTAAAAGGTAGACAGCCAACCTATAATCAACTGTCCAGCGGAATATGAAGTAAGGCCTGAAGTCAGTTACTCCTACGGTGATCTGGCCACCGACTACGCGCCTCAGTAAGATGTTGCCTTCCTCTCTCGGCACGACTCTTACTGGCTCTCCTTTGTGCTGATCTCGTTTACACTGTTCCACAATATTCTTCCCCTCTTGTCTCTTCCTTAGGATACCGCCGCAAGGTGTGCAGGCGCGGTTCCGTAACGTTCTGTTCTGTCGCTATGCACCTGCCAGGTTCCCACGCCTGACAGGGACCCCCCTGTGTCTTCTCCCCGCAACACCCCCTACCACGGGATGTTGCTTGGTTCCAACCCAGTCAGCTTCTGACTAACTTCCTCCCCAGCCCCTAGGTTTACCAGTGTGAGGAGTGGCCCAATAAATAAAGCCTTTTGCTCCCCCTAGTGGCTGGAGTGTGAAGTGTAATGTGTTCTGGTGATACCTGGTCAGGAGAATTCTTTAGTGCCATTGGACGTACCGCTACTCGCCTTGGGGCCATACTGCAACGACCAGGTCTCTGGGGCGCTGCACTACTCTGCTGGAGGAGTCACTGTATATACATTACATTACTGATCCTGAGTTACATCCTGCATTATACCCCAGAGCTGCATTCACTATTCTGCTTGTGCAGTCACTGTGTACATACATTACTGATCCTGAGTTACATCCTGTATTATCCTCCAGAGCTGCATTCACTATTCTGCTGGTGCAGTCACTGTGTACATACATAACATTACTGATCCTGAGTTACATCATGTAGACTGTATTATAAAAATGAAAAACATAATAATAATAATAACAGAGACAAAACAAAAATATAAACCAGAAAATAATCACTATAATGACACTGGTCCATCCGCTCATTCTCTCCTCACACATCTATTATACATATATACCAAATAATCTTAATATATACTTACATTATGATGTCTTCACTACCTGTTCCATCCAGTTGTGTCTGGATCCCAGAATTCCAAGCGGCTGAAGTTCACCAACCTTCATATTGGGACACCCAACTGATGGGTGTCTCCATGTGGAAACTGCTGGTGGTACCAGCCTCTTGCGCGGTACCACCAGCAGAACATCGTCGCACCACACACACACACACACACACTGTAACTCTATATGCCTTATGCACCACACACACATTGTATACGCCGTACGCCCCACACACACACTGTAAACGCTGTAAGCAGCCTCTTGCGCGGTACCACCAGCGGAACACTGTCGCAAACACGCTGCAGCCGGGATCAGCTGAATTATTTACTGACCGCCGTCATCTTTGTACAGGAGGAGTGCATGCACAGTTTTAATGTGACCGCCGCGATCTGCGCAAAGATGGTGGCCATCTGATTTAATGTGCCTGCGTGAATCATTTGGCTGATCCCGGCGGCAGATGCGTGACGTGTCTACAGGTATAGGAAGCCGGTCACATTATACAGAGATGTGTACGGAGAATACCACATCTCCTGGGCAGGGGAGGAAGCAAAAGACAATACTGACATTACTGCATGTTAGGTATGTATCCTCTGTGATCTCCTGCTGTAATGTCAGTATTGTCTTTTGCTTCCTCCCCTGCCCAGGAGATGTGGTATGTTCTGTACACAGTCAGACACAGACAATTTTTAAAATTAACTTTCATTCATGGGAAAACCTCTTTAAAAACCAAATATCAACATCCACATTGCTCCTCCTAAAAAGTACGCCAATGACAATGAAAGGAAAGCAGCAAAGGAGATTCTCAAAGCTGCAAAGCTTGCCCCCATCGTGCCATTAATGCCCTCCCAATGCAACAGCATCAGTCCTCCATCTAGTAACTAATAATAACTACTTACACCTTCTGGTCCGGTCACCAAATAAAATAACCACAAACAAAACTTCATTAAAACTCATTAAAGCCTAATTTAATGTATTCATCATATGCATTAATTTTTTCATCTTTTATTGCACTTTTTATCATTTTTGCAGGATGCAGCCAAGCCCCTTATTGTTGGCTTGGTGTACTAGGGCATCTGTCCCTGTGGGATGCATGTATATAGTACTGGGCAGCCTGCCTGATAATATTATGGACGTCATCAATGGGCTGTAAGCCAGACACTTTGCATCACACATACCTGTGTGACTGGCGCTCTATGCAAGCCTTATTAGGGTGCATTTTTTCTATTAGGCAGCCAACCCCTCCATAATCTGGTAGGTGTGTGGGTGGCAGTTTCTATTAGTAGTTTGCACCTGTGCTGCTGTAAGGGGGTATATTATGTTTTTGCATTTCTTGCTTGTCCCGGTACCGTATGTTATAGTGTATATTTATGTATAATGTAATGTTTTACCTTTGACTACTGCTATTGTGTATGATTCATAATGTATGTATTTATTACTGCTGCTTTGTATTAGAAGATGTTCATTGTTTAGCATAGGGAAAGTGTAGTACCCAAGTTTAGCCACAAGATAGGGTACATTATAGTTTCAGATATAGCACTGTAAATAATTAATAAAGGAATGGTCACTGTGGTTAAGACAGGAAGACTTCCTGATTATAGTGAGTCGAGTCAGGGTGCTCAAACCGCCTGTACGGGCTTAAGTGCCCGGGAATGATAACAGTGACCACGTAACGTTAACTAAGGGAAAAGTCCGGCCACCCGCAGCACCAGGCCTGTACAGCAGTAGGCAAGATAAATACAAATATATTGGCCTGCACTCTATGATAAGTCGGGGTGCTGGTGCGACAGACCGTGAGGTCTAATAGCAATAGTATACCAGATCCACTGCACTCCCAAAGTGGAATATCTTATGCAGGTTCAAGTGTATCTAGAGTGTGAATCCAGTAGGACTCTTTGTTTGAGGATTCTCACCCGATCGCCTCCTCGCCTAGGGCGATCTATTTGTTCCACCACTTGGAATTTCAATTGTGCCACTGAATGGCTTTATTTGAAAAAATGATCAGGGAGGGGGAGCCAGGTCTTACCACATCTGATTGTAGATTTATGGCTGGCTATCCTATCTTTCACATGTTGTGTGGTCTCCCCCACGTGGGCATTTCACCACATAAATGACAAAATTGGAGTTGCAGGTATAATAACCTCTTATGGGATAGGATTTGCCAGTCCTGGGATGTGTGATGTTTTCAGACTTAATAATGTTAGAGCAGGAGGCACAATTAAGGCAGGGGAATGTGCCATGGTGTCTGGCGCTTAATAGCCTTTGTGTAGTAGTTGAGTGTGAGCTGCCTATATCTGCTCATACTAGCTTGTCCCTTAAATTGGTCACTCTTTTAGTGCACATCAGTGTAGGAGTATTGAAAGATTCGATGTTGGGGTAGGCACGGGCCAGAAGTGGCCAACGTTTCCTGATAATAGAGTGGACCTTTGGCATAAGAGGATGATATGTGTGCACAAATAGCACTCTTTCTCTTGGTTGAATGGGTGGAGGGGGTGACGGCGGAGTGAGGGCGCAAGTTTTTTCTTTGGCCAATAGTTTTGATGGATAATTCCTTTCTTTGAATTTTTTTTTGCCATTGTGTCCAGTCTAGTTGTTGCTGTATCAGTTTCAGAAACTATCCGTGTAACCCTATTTAATTGTGAATGGGGTATACTGTCCTTGGTGGTTTTTGGGTGGCAACTAGAATAATGTAGTAAGCTATTGCAATCTGTTGGTTTGCAGAACAAATCCGTCTGGAGATGACCCATTGAATCTTTAATTACGAAGGTATCCAGAAAGGGTACGGAGTGTTTATCCTGGTGAATAGTAAATTGTAACTCAGGATAAATGGAGTTCAAAAAGAGGTAGGACGTATTTAAGGTGGCGGATGTGCCTTTCCAGATGAGGAATATGTCGTCAATGAATCTATGGTTGCAGATAGCATTTTGTGCAAATGAAGACTTGGTGAAGACATACCTAAGTTCAAAATGATTCATGAAGGCGTTCGCGTAGGCCGGTGCCACGTTCGACCCCATTGCGGTACCCTGTTGCTGATTGTAGAAAGTATCCTCGTATAGGAAAAAATTCTCATAGAGAATTAGCTCAAGTAGATCCAGACATAGTTGGATCGAATCTGCTGAAAGATCTTATCCTTCTAACAGGGATTTAGTTGCCTCAATACCCTTGTCATGTGAAATTGACGTGTAGAGACTATTGACATCTAGTGTAACTAGTAGACTGTCAGGGAGGACCGATCCCAACTGTTTCAGGACAGTCAATAAATGTCCTGTGTCCAGTAGAAAGGATTTTGTAGTTCTTACTAAAGGGGTTAAGATCTTCTCCAGGAAGACAGAGAGAGGTGAGAGAATGGACTCTGGAGGCCACGATAGGCCTACCTGGTGGATTATTGAGTGATTTATGTATCTTCGGTAAGATGTAAATTACCGGCGTGATTGGGTGAGGATGTGATAGGAAGGTAGCCGTTTTCTAGTCTATCGTGTTTTGATCAAGATATAGTTTGGCCAGATATTGGATCTTACGATCAATGTCAAAGGTTAGGTCCCTTGGTATAATCCGGTATGTCTCGGTGTCAGATAGTTGTCTGTACACCTCCTGGCAATATGTCAGTCGGTCCATGACCACAATGGCCCCACCTTTGTCAGCCGGCTTTATAATTCCTTATTTTCAGGTAGGGACCTTAGTGCCGTTTTCTCACTTGGAGTGAGGTTGGGGTGTGTTTGGAAAAGACCAAGTTTCTGTTGATGTGAGAGTTGTTTGACCTCTCAGTCCACCAATTCAATGAACGTTTCCGAGGTGTGGTGAGTACGTGGTGGGTGGAAATTGCTGGGATTGAGTAACCCCAGTGATGAAATGGATATCCCTGGAGTGGGGGTTATTCCCTGTGATGCTGAAAGGCTGCCACTAGCACTACCAATAGTGCCATAATAAGTCTTTAGTCTAACCGTCCGAAAAAAAAACGTTGCATTTCCTTCTCAAGTTCGAAATCATCCCAACTTGGAGTCGGGTAGAATGATAGTCCATTTTGAAGAAGCAAGAGCTCTGCAGGGGAGAGAAGGTATCTTGATATATTAATTACCAGGTACGATGGCTTACCTGGGAGCGTGTTGTCATCCTGTCGCCTCGATCAACTTTTAGGCCACACATTTAAAGAGCTATATCTGGTAATAACCATAATCCCATAAGATTGACAAACCTCCATTTGATTATAGTATATTAACATCACTGTTATTCCTTCTAGCCCCTGGATATTACAGGGTCAACATCCTCCAAACTATAAGAGTTACTCACAGTACCTGGATTAAGGTAAATCTTAACACCATTATTAGAGGTTCTTTTAGACACCATGTCACTATACATATTCCCTTAACATTAGACTTCCAATCTAGCCTCGTGACATTTGTAGACTATATCTTGCCCTGGGGATATCAATAGTATGATAAAACCTATTGTGTACATTATGAATTGCACCCGCTACTTCTTTATTATGTTGCATTCTTTAGTACTTTGTTTGTTTCAGTGTGTGTATATATATTGTTTTTATATTCACAGCGCGACCTTAGACTAAGACCCAGGAGGGTCGAAACGTCAACCATTCTGTGTCGCATGTACATTTTGTATAAACTGCCTTATGTTTGTATGATTGACTCTATCTGTATTTAAATAAATTAGCATTTCAAAAATCTTCATTTCTGCATAAGAGATTCCACTTAGGGAGTGCAGTGGATCTGGTATACTACAGCAGTAGGCAAGAACAGCAAAAGGAAAGGAAGCTTAAGACCGAAGCAGTGACAGAATGGGGACTCAGGTGGCTCCATAGTGTGGCAACTTATCGCATGGGCTGATGCCCTGAGAACCGGTGCGAAATGGCTGAGGGAACTCTCAAGATGCAGTGAGTTTGGACCAGGAGTACACTGTGTCACCGCAAAGTCCAGTACAGATGGGTAGGTCGCTCGCCGAGTGGCAACTGACTGGAGGCTGATACTCTCATGTCTGGGGCAAAACAGACTAAGAAAGGTCTATCTGTAGCAGAGCTGCACAGGGAGGACGCTGAGGAACCAAAAGGTACGGTTAGACCCGGGTATGTTGTGTGACAGAAAGGGAAGTGCAGGGAAAGAGGAAGAGATGTGCAATGTGAAACCTGTGAAGAATACAGATGTGCTGCGTAAAGAAAATAGGAAAGTTGTGCTTATGAAAGTTGAAATGGACTGTGTCTCAATCTGTGCAAAACCGTTTAAAGGGAGCCTACAGCAGAGCAGAGAGGATCCTGACGGCGCAAAAAGTGGAGCCACAGGTATGCAAAGTAATGGACACTATTTTCATGTGATGGGAGGTCAGGGCACAAATGCCCCGTTTTCCTCTGCCATGACTACGGCCCTGGTGCTTCCTCACACTGCCCCTGCCTTTATTAGTGGGGGCTTGTGGCATCATGCTAGTGCATTTGTCATCTGACAGGTTTTGGTAAAGCTTTTTCCTTCTGGTATGCTTTTCTCACTTTTTCTATGTTGGCTGTTTTTGAAAAGCTATATACATAATATATATATATATATATATATATATATATATATATATATATATATATATATATATATATATATATATATATATATATATATATATATATATATATATAGGCAAAAAAGTATTTAGTCAGTCAGCAATAGTGCAAGTTCCACCACTTAAAAAGATGAGAGGCGTCTGTAATTTACATCATAGGTAGACCTCAACTATGGGAGACAAACTGAGAAAAAAAAATCCAGAAAATCACATTGTCTGTTTTTTTATCATTTTTTTTGCATATTATGGTGGAAAATAGGTATTTGGTCAGAGACAAACAATCAAGATTTCTGGCTCTCACAGACCTGTAACTTCTTCTTTAAGAGTCTCCTCTTTCCTCCACTCATTACCTGTAGTAATGGCACCTGTTTAAACTTGTTATCAGTATAAAAAGACACCTGTGCACACCCTCAAACAGTCTGACTCCAAACTCCACTATGGTGAAGACCAAAGAGCTGTCAAAGGACACCAGAAACCAAATTGTAGCCCTGCACCAGGCTGGGAAGACTGAATCTGCAATAGCCAACCAGCTTGGAGTGAAGAAATCAACAGTGGGAGCAATAATTAGAAAATGGAAGACATACAAGACCACTGATAATCTCCCTCGATCTGGGGCTCCACGCAAAATCCCACCCCGAGGGGTCAGAATGATCACAAGAACAGTGAGCAAAAATCCCAGAACCACGCGGGGGGACCTAGTGAATGAACTGCAGAGAGCTGGGACCAATGTAACAAGGCCTACCATAAGTAACACACTACGCCACCATGGACTCAGATCCTGCAGTGCCAGACGTGTCCCACTGCTTAAGCCAGTACATGTCCGGGCCCGTCTGAAGTTTGCTAGAGAGCATTTGGATGATCCAGAGGAGTTTTGGGAGAATGTCCTATGGTCTGATGAAACCAAACTGGAACTGTTTGGTAGAAACACAACTTGTCGTGTTTGGAGGAAAAAGAATACTGAGTTGCATCCATCAAACACCATACCTACTGTAAAGCATGGTGGTGGAAACATCATGCTTTGGGGCTGTTTCTCTGCAAAGGGGCCAGGACGACTGATCCGGGTACATGAAAGAATGAATGGGGCCATGTATCGTGAGATTTTGAGTGCAAACCTCCTTCCATCAGCAAGGGCATTGAAGATGAAACGTGGCTGGGTCTTTCAACATGACAATGATCCAAAGCACACCGCCAGGGCAACGAAGGAGTGGCTTCGTAAGAAGCATTTCAAGGTCCTGGAGTGGCCTAGCCAGTCTCCAGATCTCAACCCTATAGAAAACCTTTGGAGGGAGTTGAAAGTCCGTGTTGCCAAGCGAAAAGCCAAAAACATCACTGCTCTAGAGGAGATCTGCATGGAGGAATGGGCCAACATACCAACAACAGTGTGTGGCAACCTTGTGAAGACTTACAGAAAATGTTTGACCTCTGTCATTGCCAACAAAGGATATATTACAAAGTATTGAGATGAAATTTTGTTTCTGACCAAATACTTATTTTCCACCATAATTTGCAACTAAAATGTTAAAAAAACAGACATTGTGATTTTCTGGATTTTTTTTTCTCAGTTTGTCTCCCATAGTTGAGGTCTACCTATGATGTAAATTACAGACGCCTCTCATCTTTTTAAGTGGTGGAACTTGCACTATTGCTGACTGACTAAATACTTTTTTGCCCCACTGTATATATATATATATTACTGTATGTATGTGTGTATGTCCTTGATTGGCATCTGCACCGTCGCAGCTACAGCTACAAAATTTTGCACAGTCACATGTCTGGACCCTGAGAGCACAGGCTATGTTATGCAAATTGCCTCTTCTGAGAAAAAGAGGACTGAAACTCTATAGCGCCACCTGTTGGAAGTAGCGACCCTACAAGTCACAATCCACCCTTTAACGAGTCGTGCAATATGACTTGGGATAAAAGCCAAAGTGAGGTGAAATTTTAACCCCGCACGTTCCAATTCCCCAAACAATTTTGCCCCTATCTACATAATGGGGAAAAAGTGAAAGGAAAAGTGTTGGAGGCGTCGCACCTACAGCAACAAAATTTTGCACAGTCGCACGTCTGGACCCTGAGAGCATGAACAAGGATAATGGTGTGCACTCTGGTCAAGGACACGGAGGTGCTGGTAAAACAGACCGTGTGGTCAAGTCAATAGTAGAAGAAAAAATACCGCACACTCGAAACTGGTATGATGCAAAAAGGTATATGCTAGATTTATTCAAGAAAACAAGTCAACAATAGAAACCCGACGTTTCGACCCTCCCGGGTCTTATTCATGGGGTTACTTAACTCTTTTGATACACAGACACAGGAATGGCAGTGATAGAGGGATCCTGCTTAGGGTGGGCCGCAGCATGTGGAGCTGTCCTGCTCTGTCCTGTGTCCGGGAGTCAGCGGCGCATCCCGCGCTCCAATCCAGGACAGCACAGCTGGGCGCGGGATGCGCCGTTGACTCCCGGACACAGGACAGAGCAGGACAGCTCCACATGCTGCGGCCCACCCTAAGCAGGATCCCTCTATTTATGCCACAGGAGCATTCACTGGACCCATTATAAGGACTCCTTTATATGCTGCGGCTCACCCTAAACAGGACCCCTCTACCTATACCACAGGAGCAATTATTGGACCCACTATAAGGTTATGCCTTAAAAGGACCATTGTCTTGCCTTCTATCACTGCCATTCCTATGTCTGTGTATCAAGAGTTAAGTAACCCCATGAATAAGACCCGGGATGGTCGAAACGTCTGATTTCTATCTACGAATTATCACAGTGGCAATTGTTGACTTGTTTTCTTGAATAAATCTGGCATATACCTTTTTGCATCATACCAGTTTCGAGTGTGCGGTATTTTTTCTTCTACTATGGACCCTGAGAGCGACACAGGCTATGTTGTGAGGCGAAATTTTAACCCCGCGCTTTCCAATTCACCAAACAATTTTGCCCCTATCTACATAATGGGGAAAAAGTGAAAGGAAAAGTGTTGGAGGCAAATTGACAGCTGCCAGATGTGAACAAAGGGGACTTAGAGTGAAAGCAATGGCACCGAAGAGTATATACCATACAGTTGCTAAGGTGGGGCCCCAACATGGGATACTCACCACACACGGGGATATGAACACACACAAAAGGCGCCACAAACTACCACGTGCTTGAACACATATACCACCCTCAGCACACATTTCATCACACATACACCAACCTCGCCACATAAAAGTCGAAACACAAAAGTCGCCGCTCAAAATTTGCCACACGCAAAACTCGCCACATGCAAAACTAGGCTCACGCAAAACTCGCCACACGTGCAAAACTCACCTCATGGAAAACTCGCCACACGCAAAACTTGCACACGCGGAAAAATTGCCACATGCACAAAAGTTGCAACACATGCAAAAGTTGCCTCACACAAAACTTGCACATACTCAAAACGCACCACACATAAAACTCGCCACGTGCAAAACTCGCCATGCGCAAAACTTGCTGCACACAACTTGCTACACTAATCTGTCACATGCAACTCGACACACAAAGTTGCTACACGCATGTCGCCACATGCAACTCAACACACACAACTTGACACATAAAACTCGCCCTAAAACACACACAAGTCTGCTTATTAATCAGATTTTTATTTTTGAAGGATAATACCAAACTACAAGAGCAACAAATGTACCATATAGGAAATACGGCAGCTGTCAGTCACATGACCTGTCTATTATGTGTATGTGTGAGCTAATATATGCTGCCAGGGGGGAGGGCTCCCTGTTGGCTAGGGATTTATCAGGCTGACAATTTAGCTTACAAATACTGACCAAATGACGTGTGAACGCGGTCTAATACAGGAGGAGATGACACACAGATATTTACTATATACAGGAGAGATGACACACAGGTATGTGTATATATATATATATATATATATATATATATATATATATATATATATATATATATATATATATATATATATATATATATATATATATATATATATATATACACACAGTGGGGCAAAAAAGTATTTAGTCAGTCAGCAATAGTGCAAGTTCCACCACTTAAAAAGATGAGAGGCGTCTGTAATTTACATCATAGGTAGACGTCAACTATGGGAGACAAACTGAGAAAAAAAAATCCAGAAAATCACATTCTGTTTTTTTAACATTTTATTTGCATATTATGGTGGAAAATAAGTATTTGGTCAGAAACAAAATTTCATCTCAATACTTTGTAATATATCCTTTGTTGGCAATGACAGAGGTAAAACGTTTTCTGTAAGTCTTCACAAGGTTGCCACACACTGTTGTTGGTATGTTGGCCCATTCCTCCATGCAGATCTCCTCTAGAGCAGTGATGTTTTTGGCTTTTCGCTTGGCAACACGGACTTTCAACTTCCTCCAAAGGTTTTCTATAGGGTTGAGATCTGGAGACTGGCTAGGCCACTCCAGGACCTTGAAATGCTTCTTACGAAGCCACTCCTTCATTGCCCTGGCGGTGTGCTTTGGATCATTGTCATGTTGAAAGACCCAGCCACGTTTCATCTTCAATGCCCTTGCTGATGGAAGGAGGTTTGCTCTCAAAATCTCACGATACATGGCCCCATTCATTCTTTCATGTACCCGGATCAGTCGTCCTGGCCCCTTTGCAGAGAAACAGCCCCAAAGCATGATGTTTCCACCACCATGCTTTACAGTAGGTATGGTGTTTGATGGATGCAACTCAGTATTCTTTTTCCTCCAAACACGATAAGTTGTGTTTCTACCAAACAGTTCCAGTTTGGTTTCATCAGACCATAGGACATTCTCCCAAAACTCCTCTGGATCATCCAAATGCTTTCTAGCAAACTTCAGACGGGCCCAGACATGTACTGGCTTAAGCAGTGGGACAAGTCTGGCACTGCAGGATCTGAGTCCATGATGGCGTAGTGTGTTACTTATGGTAGGCCTTGTTACATTGGTCCCAGCTCTCTGCAGTTCATTCACTAGGTCCCCCCGCGTGGTTCTGGGATTTTTGCTCGCCGTTCTTGTGATCATTCTGACCCCACGGGGTGGGATTTTGCGTGGAGCCCCAGATCGAGGGAGATTATCAGTGGTCTTGTATGTCTTCCATTTTCTAATTATTGCTCCCACTGTTGATTTCTTCACTCCAAGCTGGTTGGCTATTGCATATTCAGTCTTCCCAGCCTGGTGCAGGGCTACAATTTTGTTTCTGGTGTCCTTTGACAGCTCTTTGGTCTTCACCATAGTGGAGTTTGGAGTCAGACTGTTTGAGGGTGTGCATAGGTGTCTTTTTATACTGATAACAAGTTTAAACAGGTGCCATTACTACAGGTAATGAGTGGAGGAAAGAGGAGACTCTTAAAGAAGAAGTTACAGGTCTGTGAGAGCCAGAAATCTTGATTGTTTGTTTCTGACCAAATACTTATTTTCCACCATAATATGCAAAAAAAATGATAAAAAAACAGACAATGTGATTTTCTGGATTTTTTTTTCTCAGTTTGTCTCCCATAGTTGAGGTCTACCTATGATGTAAATTACAGACACCTCTCATCTTTTTAAGTGGTGGAACTTGCACTATTGCTGACTGACTAAATACTTTTTTGCCCCACTGTATATATATATACAGGAGGAGATGACACACAGGTGTGTGTATATATATATATATATATATGTGTATATATATATATATATATATATATATATATATATATATATATATATATATATACAGAAGGAGATGACACACAGGTATATACTATATACAGGAGGAGATGACACACAGGTATATACTATATACAGGAGGAGATGACACACAGGTATATACTATATACAGGAGGAGATGACACACAGGTATATACTATATACAGGAGGAGATGACTTACAGGTATATACTATAGACAGGAGGAGATGACACACGTATATACTATATACAGGAGGAGATGACATACAGGTATATACTATATGCAGGAGGAGATGACACACAGGTATATACTATATACAGGAGGAGATGACACAGAGGTATATACTGTATGCAGGAGGAGATTGCACACAGGTATATACTATATACAGGAGGAGATGACACACAGGTATATACTATATACAGGAGCAGATGACTTACAGGTATATACTATAGACAGGAGGAGATGACACACGTATATACTATATACAGGAGGAGATGACACACAGGTATATATTATATACAGGAGGACATGACACAGAGGTATATACTATATACAGGAGCAGATGACTTGCAGGTATATACTATAGACAGGAGGAGATGACACACGTATATACTATATACAGGAGGAGATGACACACAGGTATATACTATATACAGGAGGACATGACACAGAGGTATATACTATATACAGGAGGACATGACACAGGTATATACTATATACAGGAGGACATGACATACAGGTATATACTATATACAGGAGGACATGACATACAGGTATATACTATATACAGGAGGAGATGACAACCTGGTATATACAGGGGAGATGACATGCAGGTACATACTATATACAGGGGCGATGACACACAGGTATATACTATATACAGGGGAGATGAAATACAGGTATATACTATATACAGGAGATGACATACAGGTATATACTATATATAGGAGGAGATTACATACAGGTATATAGTATATACAGAAGAGATGACATACAGGTGTATAATATAGGAGATGACACATGGGTATATACAATATACAGGAGGAGATGACATACAGCAGGTATATACTATTTACAGGGGAGATGACATACAGGTATATACAAGAGAAGACACAGGTGTATACTATATATAAGGGAGATGACAAACATGTATATACGGAGGTGAAAATGAGGGGTGTGAGGTGAAAATGAAAAGGTGTGAGTGCAAAATGAGAGGAGTGAGGGAAAATAGTGGAGTGATCAGAAAATGACAGATGTGAGGTCGAAATGACAAGTGTTGGGGGGAATGAGAGGAGTGAGGGGGAAAATGAAAGGTGTAAGGGAGAAAATTAGAGGCATGATGGGAAAATAAGAGACGTGAGGTGCTATAACTAACCACAGATATTTACTATGCCCAGGCAACGCCGGGCTCTTCACAAACTATACAAATATATACAAAAAAGGCCCTTGATGATGGCATGGTCACCAAAGACCTGGCTTCGGCACTAACAGTGAAGGAACCTACTGTTTCAACACTGTACCTCTTACCTAAAATCCATAAAGATATGAGGTCTTTGCCCGGCAGACCTATCATTTCTGGGAGGGGGAATTTTCTAGAACATGTCAACATGTGGATTGACTATTATCTCCAACCATTAGTACTCAACCTACCCTCGTTCCTTAAGGATACTGGGGATCTGCTGCTTAAGGTCGACGGTTTGTGCCTAGAGAGTGATACTCTTCTTGCTTCAGTTGATGTGGAGTCCCTCTACACCAATATTCGCCACCACGACGGCCTTCGTGCTGTTTGATATTTTTTTTTCTGGGTCCCCCGATCACCCCCTCCCCGGTACCTCTGGGTCCATGCATCCCCCCCATAAAGTCCCTCAGGCCGCTGGTGTCTTCTTCTGGGAGAAAATGGCAGGCGCATGCGCAGTTTGCCCGCCGAGATCTGCCGGCACCCGGCAACACTAGGAAATTTTTCATATTGGTTCATTTTGATCACTGTGATAGACCCTATCACAGTGATTAAAATATAACAAAATAATAAATAAAACATCCCTTTGTTAAGGAAAAATAATAAAATAAAAAAATATATATTTCCATTTTTCCAGTAGGGTTAGAGTTGGACTAAAGTTAGGCTTCGGGCAAGGGTTGGGATTATGGTTAGGGTTGGGATTAGGGTTAGGGGTGTGTTAGGTGTTATGACCTGGTGGTAAGGACAATAATGGACCTGGTGGTTAAGAGCACACGGAATGACCTGATAGTTACTTATAATATAGGACGAGCTCTGAGACGTGGGAACTCTGCTGACTGCAATCCCTAATCCTATCACACACACTAGAAATAGCCGTGGATTGCTCCTAACGCTCTCTATGCAACTCGACACAGCCTAAGAAACAAGCTAGCCCTAGAGATAGAAAAATAAAGCCTACCTTGCCTCAGAGAAATTCCCCAAAGGAAAAGGCAGCCCCCCACACATAATGACTGTGAGTAAAGATGAAAATTACAAACACAGAGATGAAATAGATTTAGCAAAGTGAGGTCCGACTTACTGAACAGACAGGATAGGAAAGGTAACTTTGCGGTCAGCACAAAAAACTACAAAAAGACCACGCAGAGGGCGCAAAAAGACCCTCCGCACCGACTCACAGTGCGGAGGCGCTCCCTCTGCGTCCCAGAGCTTCCAGCAAGCAAGACAAAAATCAAAATAGCAAGCTGGACAGAAAAATAGCAAACCAGAGAAAAACAAGCAGGAACTTAGCTTCTGCTGGGAAGACAGGTCACAAGAACGATCCAGGAGAGAACTAGACCAATACTGGAACATTGACAGGTGGTATGGAGCAATGATCTAAGTGGAGTTAAATAGAGCAGCCAGCTAACGAATTAACCTCGTCACCTGCGGAAGGAAACTCAGAAGCCGCAGCTCCACTCACAACCACCAGAGGAAGCCCATGGACAGAACCAGCCGAAGTACAATTCATGACCACAGGAGGGAGCTTGACAACAGAATTCACAACAGTACCCCCCCCTTGAGGAGGGGTCACCGAACCCTCACCAGAGCCCCCAGGCCGACCAGGACGAGCCAAATGAAGGGCACGAACCAGATCGGCAGCATGAACATCGGAGGCAAAGACCCAGGAATTATCTTCCTGACCATAACCCTTCCACTTGACCAGGTACTGGAGTTTCCGTCTCGAAATACGAGAATCCAAAATCTTCTCCACCACATACTCCAACTCCCCCTCAACCAACACCGGGGCAGGAGGATCAACGGGTGGAACCACAGGCGCCACGTATCTCCGCAACAATGACCTATGGAATACATTATGGATGGCAAAAGAAGCTGGAAGGGTGAAACGAAACGACACAGGATTGAGAACCTCAGAAATCTTATACGGACCAATGAAACGAGGCTTAAACTTAGGAGAGGAAACCTTCATAGGAACATAACGAGACGACAACCAAACCAAATCCCCAACACGAAGTCGGGGACCCACACAGCGCCGGCAGTTAGCGAAACGTTGAGCCTTCTCCTGGGACAATGTCAAATTGTCCACCACATGAGTCCAAATCTGCTGCAACCTATCCACCACAGTATCTACACCAGGACAGTCCGAAGACTCAACCTGCCCTGAAGAGAAACGAGGATGGAAACCAGAATTGCAGAAAAACCGCGAAACCAAAGTAGCCGAGCTGGCCCGACTATTAAGGGCGAACTCAGCCAAAGGCAAAAAGGACACCCAATCATCCTGATCAGCAGAAACAAAGCATCTCAGATATGTTTCCAAAGTCTGATTAGTTCGTTTGGTTTGGCCATTTGTCTGAGGATGGAAAGCCGAGGAAAAAGACAAATCAATGCCCATCCTAGCACAAAAGGCTCGCCAAAACCTCGAAACAAACTGGGAACCTCTGTCCGAAACAATGTTCTCCGGAATGCCATGTAAACGAACCACATGCTGGAAAAACAATGGCACCAAATCAGAGGAGGAAGGCAATTTAGACAAGGGTACCAAATGGACCATCTTGGAGAAGCGATCACAAACCACCCAAATGACCGACATCTTTTGAGAGACAGGGAGATCCGAAATAAAATCCATAGAGATATGCGTCCAGGGCCTCTTCGGGACCGGCAAGGGCAAAAGCAACCCACTGGCACGAGAACAGCAGGGCTTAGCCCGAGCACAAATCCCACAGGACTGCACAAAAGAACGCACATCCCGCGACAAAGACGGCCACCAAAAGGATCTAGCCACCAAATCTCTGGTACCAAAGATTCCAGGATTACCAGCCAACACCGAACATTGAACCTCAGAGATAACTCTACTAGTCCATCTATCAGGGACAAACAGTTTTTCCGCTGGGCAACGGTCAGGTCTATCAGCCTGAAATTTTTGCAGCACCCGCCGCAAATCAGGGGAGATGGCAGACAAAATTACCCCCTCTTTGAGAATACCCGCCGGCTGAGGAACACCCGGAGAGTCGGGCACAAAACTCCTTGACAGGGCATCAGCCTTCACATTCTTAGAGCCTGGAAGGTACAAAACCACAAAATCAAAACGGGAGAAAAATAGCGACCAACGAGCCTGTCTAGGATTCAACCGTTTGGCAGACTCGAGATAAGTCAAATTCTTGTGATCCGTCAAGACCACCACGCGATGCTTGGCTCCTTCAAGCCGATGACGCCACTCCTCGAATGCCCACTTCATGGCCAACAACTCTCGATTGCCAACATCATAATTGCGCTCAGCAGGCGAAAACTTTCTAGAAAAGAAGGCACATGGTTTCATCACCGAGCCATCAGAACTTCTTTACGACAAAACAGCCCCTGCTCCAATCTCAGAAGCATCAACCTCGACCTGAAACGGAAGCGAAACATCTGGCTGGCACAACACAGGGGCAGAAGAAAAACGACGCTTCAACTCCTGAAAAGCTTCCACAGCCGCAGAAGACCAATTGACCACATCAGCACCCTTCTTGGTCAAATCAGTCAACGGTTTAGCCACACTAGAAAAATTACTGATGAAGCGACGATAAAAATTAGCAAAGCCCAGGAACTTTTGCAGACTCTTCACAGATGTCGGCTGAGTCCAATCATAAATGGCCTGGACTTTAACAGGGCCCATCTCGATAGTAGAAGGGGAAAAAATGAAACCCAAAAATGAAACCTTCTGAACACCAAAGAGACACTTTGACCCCTTCACAAACAAAGAATTCGCACGAAGGACCTGGAACACCATTCTGACCTGCTTCACGTGAGACTCCCAATCATCCGAGAAGACCAAAATATCATCCAAATATACAATCAGGAATTTATCCAGGTACTCTCGGAAGATGTCATGCATAAAGGACTGAAATACTGATGGAGCATTGGAAAGCCCGAATGGCATAACCAGGTACTCAAAATGGCCCTCTGGCGTATTAAATGCTGTTTTCCATTCATCGCCCTGTTTAATACGCACAAGATTATACGCACCACAAAGATCTATCTTTGTGAACCAACTAGCCCCCTTAATCCGAGCAAATAAATCCGACAGCAGCGTCAAAGGGTACTGAAATTTGACTGTGATCTTATTAAGAAGGCGGTAATCAATACAAGGTCTGAAAGAGCCATCCTTCTTGGCCACAAAAGAACCCTGCTCCCAATGGTGACGACGATGGGCGAATATGACCCTTCTCCAAGGATTCCTTTACATAACTCCGCATAGCGGCGTGCTCTGGCACAGATAAATTGAACAGTCGGCCCTTAGGAAACTTACTACCAGGAATCAAATTGATAGCACAATCGCAATCCCTATGAGGAGGTAGGGCACTGGATTTGGGCTCATCAAATATATCCCGGTAATCCGACAAAAACTCCGGGACTTCAGAAGGGGTGGATGACGAAATAGACAAAAATGGAACATCACCATGTACCCCCTGACAACCCCAGCTGGACACAGACATAGATTTCCAATCCAATACTGGATTATGGACCTGTAGCCATAGTAACCCCAAAACGACCACATCATGCAGATTATGCAACACCAAAAAGCGAATATCCTCCTGATGTGCAGGAGCCATGCACATGGTCTATTGGGTCCAGTACTGAGGCTTATTCTTGGCCAAAGGCGTAGCATCAATTCCTCCCAATGGAATAGGATACTGCAAGGGCTCCAAGAAAAAACCACAGCGCCTAGCAAACTCCAAGTCCATCAAATTCAGGGCAGCGCTTGAATCCACAAATGCCATAACAGAATAGGATGACAAAGAGCAAATCAGAGTAACGGACAAAAGAAATTTCGACTGTACCGTACCAATGGTAGCAGACCTAGCAAAACGCTTAGTGCGCTTAGGACAATCAGAGATAGCATGAGTGGAATCACCACAGTAAAAACATAGCCCATTCCGACGTCTGTGTTCCTGCCGTTCAGCTCTGGGCAAAGTCCTATCACATTGCATAGGCTCAGGTCTATGCTCCGATAATACCGCCAAATGGTGCACAGCTTTACGCTCACGCAAGCGTCGATCGATCTGAATGGCCAAAGACATAGACTCATTCAGACCAGCAGGCATGGGAAATCCCACCATGACATCCTTAAGGGCTTCAGAGAGACCCTTTCTGAAAATTGCTGCCAGGGCACATTCATTCTACTGAGTGAGTACAGACCACTTCCTAAACTTCTGACAATATATTTCTACCTCATCCTGACCCTGACACAGAGCCAGCAAGATTTTCTCTGCCTGATCCACTGAATTAGGTTCATCATAAAGCAATCCGAGCGCCAGAAAAAACGCATCAACATCACGCAATGCCGGATCTCCTGGCGCAAGGGAAAATGCCCAGTCTTGAGGGTCGCTACGTAACAAAGAAATAATGATCTTTACTTGTTGAACAGGGTCACCTGAAGAGCGAGGTTTCAAAGCAAGAAACAATTTACAATTATTTTTGAAATTCAGAAACTTAGATCTATCCCCAAAAAACAAATCAGGAATTGGAATCCTAGGCTCTAACATCGGATTCTGAACCACAAAATCTTGAATGTTTTGTACCCTTGCAGTGAGATTATCCATACAAGAGGACAGACCTTGAATGTCCATATCTACACCTGTATCCTGAACCACCCAGAGGTAAAGGGGAAAAGAGAGACAAAACACACTGCAAAGAAAAAAAAATGGTCTCAGAACTTCTCTTATCCCTCTATTGAGATGCATTAATACTTTGGGCCACCTGTACTGTTATGACCTGGTGGTAAGGACAATAATGGACCTGGTGGTTAAGAGCACACGGAATGACCTGAAAGTTACTAATAATATAGGACGAGCTCTGAGACGTGGGAACTCTGCTGACCGCAATCCCTAATCCTATCACACACACTAGAAATAGCCGTGGATTGCTCCTAACGCTCCCTATGGAACTCGACACAGCCTAAGAAACAAGCTAGCCCTAGAGATAGAAAAATAAAGCCTACCTTGCCTCAGAGAAATTCCCCAAAGGAAAAGGCAGCCCCCCACACATAATGACTGTGTAATTTTCATCTTTACTCAAACGCAGAGATGAAATAGATTTAGCAAAGTGAGGCCCGACTTACTGAACAGACAGGATAGGAAAGGTAACTTTGCGGTCAGCACAAAAAACTACAAAAAGACCACGCAGAGGGCGCAAAAAGACCCTCCGCACCGACTCACGGTGCGGAGGCGCTCCCTCTGCGTCCCAGAGCTTCCAGCAAGCAAGACAAAAATCAAAATAGCAAGCTGGACAGAAAAATAGCAAACCAGAGAAAAACAAGCAGGAACTTAGCTTCTGCTGGGAAGACAGGTCACAAGAACGATCCAGGAGAGAACTAGACCAATACTGGAACATTGACAGGTGGCATGGAGCAATGATCTAAGTAGAGTTAAATAGAGCAGCCAGCTAACAAATTAACCTCGTCACCTGTGGAAGGAAACTCAGAAGCCGCAGCTCCTCTCACAACCACCAGAGGAAGCCCATGGACAGAACCAGCCGAAGTACCATTCATGACCACAGGAGGGAGCTTGACAACAGAATTCACAACAGTTAGGGTTAGGGGTGTGTTAGGGTTAGGTTTGTGGTTAGGGTTGTGGTTAGGGTTGGGATTAGGGTTAAGAGTGTGTTGGGGTTAGATTTATTGTTAGGGTTATTAGGATTGGGATTAGGGTTAGGGATGTGTCGGGATTAAGGTTGTGGTTAGGGTCGTTTTGTGGTTAGGGTTATGGTTAGGGTTGGAATTAGGGGTGTGTTGGGGTTAGGGTTGCGGTTGGGATTAGGGTTAGGGGTGTGTTGGGATTAAGGTTGGAGTTAGAATTGGGGGTTTCCACTGTTTAGGTACATCAGGGAGTCTCCAAACGTGACATTGCGCCACCATTGATTCCAGCCAATTTTGCGTTCGAAAAGTCAAACGGTGCTCCCTCCCTTCTGAGCCCTGCCATGCAGCCAAACAGTGGTTTACCCCCACATATGGGGTATCCGCATGCTCAGGACAAATTGCAAACAATTTTGTGGGTCTAATTTCTCTTGTTATCCTTGGTAAAATAAAAATTTGGATGCAAAAAGATCATTTTAATGGAAAAAATATCACCACCCCCATCATTGCCCATTCCACTACCTCCATTATGCCTCCTTCCCCACCACCATCATTGTCCTTTCCATCACTACAATCATTGTTCTTTCCTCCACCACCCCATCATTGCCTTCTTCCCTACCACCCCCATCATTGCTCTTTCCACCACCTCTATCATTGCTTTCTCCCCCACCACTCACATCATTGCCTTTTCCCCACCACCTCCATCATTGCCCATTTCAACACGTCCATCATTGCCTCCCCCAAGCACCACCATCGTTATCCTTTTCACCACCCCATCATTGCCCATTCCACCACCTCCATCATTGCCTCACACTCTCTCTCTCTCACACACACACACACACACACACACACACACACACACACACAGGACCACTCTCACACACACAGCACCACACATACATAGCACCGCACCGCTCTCACACGCACACACAGCACCGGACCACTCTCGCAGACATGCATACCGCCAGACACATGGCACCACTCACCTGTCTGCACGTTCCCTGCAGCCGCAGCACATCGCAGCAGCATCTTCGTCGGTGGCAGCTTTCTCTGTGAAACAGCTGCACGCTGAATGATATCATCCAGCTGTGCTGCTGTGTCAGACAGGAAGCGCTGGGCAGGAAGCAGGAGGCATCGGATCCCTGCAGCTACCCTCCACTGCCATTTCCTCCTGTAGGCAGCGGAGCTGCAGGAATCACTCCCTGCCCATCGATTGCCCCAGAGGTGTATCTAGGGTTTCTGGCACCCGGTGCAAAAATTCATTTTGGCGCTCCCCCCAAGGACATATGCTATTTGCACACTTAGTCATGTACCCACGAGCTCCTCTCCCTAATGCTCTCATTGTTTAGTGAAAAACTGGGAAGAGAAGCTCACTGTCACAGGACCATACGTATGAAAATCGCATATGAGTGAAGTGTCCATGTGATGACTACTGGAACCTGCAGCGCTGAATCCTGGCATCGCAGGCTACTGAATTCTCACAACTAATGTACTGCACACTTTTAGGGTTCTCCCTGGCTGGTGGACAGTCATGTCAGCACAAGCATGTGATTTGTATACTTCTGACCACATTCCGACTAGACGTGCCCGGCCTCGCTGAGTTCATTTTCATTGAGCGAGGCCAAACATGTCTAGTCAGCACGTGAACGCATGTACGTAAATCACCAGCACCAGAGAATCCTGACAGTGTGCAGGGTGCACTGTGAGAATTCAGAAGTCTGCAGTCACAAAGAATGACTGCAGACTCATCACAAACATGGAATCCCCTTTAATGCTCCTAACATAAATAAAAACATGTAGTTAGTCAGTATCACAAATAACATTTACATCCAGGTACCTTATAGATTACGTCGTCTCTCGAGCCATTCTCCTTTTTCTTCATCTTGTCCAGACCCCATGATGAGTTTTCTCATCCACAGCCGTCGCTGTAGACTTCCGTCTTCTCCGCTCTTTTGCAGAAAATCTCCACATGATGCTCTTAAAGATACAAGTGTCATTATAATGCTCCTGAATAAAAAATTGCCCCTCACTATATTGTCTGCACAAAATATGACCCCCACACTGTCCCTCTTATGGTACATACTCTTTACACAGAGGAGGCCTTTCCATACCGGCCCCCATTTTCACACTGTCCTCTCACACTGTGTCCCCCCTATAGGGCCTAGTATTTATATTGTACTCTCTCATCAAACTCCCCCTCCTTGGTATACTGTCCCCTCCTGGCTGTGCCCTTACACTGTCCCCCCATGCTACGCATGCACACATCCCAACACCCTCACTCCCCGTACTCTGTCCACATACGTTTTTCACATCGCTACACATACTGTGTCTGCATACATTCCCGTTTGCTCCCCAAACTGTCTGCACCCATCCCCCATACTGTTTCCTCATATATGCCCCCATCTCCCCCTTTGCTCTTCATTTTATGTCCTCAAATCTCCCCCACACATTAAATCCCCCATCCCCACTCCAAATATCACCCCACACATTAAACACCCCCATCCCCATGACAAATCTCCCCTACACATTAAATCCCCCCATTCCCATGACAGATCTCCCCACACACACATTCAATCCCCCATCTCCACTCCAATTCTCCCCACATACAATAAATCCCTCATCTCCACTCATATTAAATACCCCCATCCAATAATAAATCCCACCATCCCCACTCACATTAAATCCCCCCCATTCCCACTCACATTAAATCCCCCCCTGCACCTTCGGTGTCTTCAGCTCCACTGGAGCACTTACCATCGATCTGCGTCTCAGTGCCTCTGCTCTGCCGCGCGGGCGAGTGACGTCAGCAGCGTGATCACATGACCTGATCATGCTGCTGGCGTCGCTTTGACCCGGCAGTCAGATCTTCAATTGTAGTCGCATCTCAGATGCAGTATAATTGAACACTGGGAGCCGTCACGCTGCAGCTTCTCTGTGCCGGCTGTCAGTTTGACAGTCAGCACAGAGAACAGCTGACTCCCAGTGCGGGGGGCGGCAGAATGCAGCCGCCAGGGGAGACACTGCAGACCGCCGCTTTAGGCGGCCCGACTGCGCCCCCCTGCCAGCTGCGCCCGGGGCACATGCCCTGGTTGCCCCCCCCCTAGATACGCCACTGGATTGCCCTCAGTGTGAGCCACCCTGAAGGGGCCCACCTCCGTGGCCCCGATGCAGTCACACCAGCTTTACATGCGGTATGTCCGCCCCTGTGGGCAGTGTTAGCCTTAGCCTGTGGCTAACACTGCATGCTATTAAAGTGAAATGAATATTCACTCCTCTCCACGCCCATGGGGACGTGGGGGAGCATGAATATTCATATCTCGTTAGCAGCGGAGACTGGCTCCTGTCTCCAGCTGTTGCTCTGCTGGCACTGGACAGGCCCCCCTGACTCACAGACCCCATAGCAGCTGGGTGTGCTGCTATTAGCGACACGCCACTGTCTGGGAGCCCCTGGGGCAGCGGAGGCCCTAGGCAGCTGCCGGTCCTGTATGCCTAGGCCCGAATCCTTTGTTTTCCCAGTGGGCCAGTCCGACCCTGCCTGAGGTAAGTCTTCAAATTCTGATTAGTGCGCTCAGTCTGTCAATTCGACTGAGGACGGAAAGCAGAGGAAAAGGACAGCTGCACCCCCAGTCGTGTACAGAATGCCTTCCAAAACTTAAAACAAATTGTGTCCCCCGATCTGACACATCAGAGAAAACTTCAAGAAGCTTTACGATTTCATTAACAAAAACAAGCTAGAGTCCTGGCATTTGGAAGTGCTGGTAAAGTGTTGAAATGCACTATTTTACTGAACCTATCCATAACCACCAGAACCACAGTCTTGCCTGCCGATACTGGCAGGTCAGTTATAAAATCTATGGACAAGTGTGTCCATGGTCTGCTAAGAATGGGCAGTGGAAGAAGAGGACCATAAGGACAGGTATGCGATACCTTAGAACACGTGCAAATGCTGCAAGCAGACACCTGTTCAACCACATCCCGATGCAAACCAGTCCACCAAAAACGACGAGAAAGGAGGTCCAGGGTTGCCTTACCCTGTAGATAATCATCAAGTACAGAGTTATGATTTTCTTTAATTACTTTATGGCATAAATCAAACGGTACAAATAATCTCCCCGAACGAAGGAGGCAGGGGCATCCCCCTGAGCCTCCAACACCTCACCATCCAGGTCAGAGTATAGGACCGAGATGACTACCCCCTTCAGTGAAATTGGTGCAGGGTCCTCATGGTAACTACCACACGGGAAGCTCTGGGACAAAGCATCCAACTTGGTGTTTTTAACTCCTGGACATAAAGTGATCACAAAATTGAATCTAGTAAAGAATAAGGACCATCTAGCTTATCTAGGATTGAGACGTTTATCCTATTGAAGACATGATAGGTTCTTGTGGTCAATGATAACAGTAATAGGATGTACTGCCCCTCCAACCAATGTCGCCACTCCTCGGACGCCAATTTAGTCACCAAAAACTACCTATTACCCACGTCATAATTTCTCTCAGCCGAGGATAAACTTTTGGAAAAGAAGGCACATGGACGTCATTTACCAGGGGACGGACCCTGAGACAATCCAGCCCCAACCACCACCTCTGATGAATCCACTTGTACGATAAATAACTCTTTAAGGAGGAAAAAGCCTGCTGAGCAGCATCCGACCATTAAGGCTACAGTGCCTTGTGAAAGTATTTGGCCCCCTTGAACTTTTCAACCTTTTCCCACATATCATGCTTCTAACATAAAGATACCAAATGTAAATTTTTTGTGAAGAATCAACACAAGTGGAACATAATTGTGAACTTGAATGAAAAATTTATTGGTTATTTTATATTTTTGTGGAAATTCAAAATCTGAAAAGTGGGGCATGCAATATTATTCGGCCCCTTTACTTTCAGTGCAGCAAACTCACTCCAGAAGTTCATTGTGGATCTCCAAATGACCCAATGTTGTCCTAAATGCAGAATGATGATAAACATAATCCACCTGTGTGTAATCAAGTCTCCATATAAATGCACCTGCTCTGTGATAGTCTCAGGGTTCTGTTTGAAGCACAGAGAGCATCATGAAGACCAAAGAATACAACCGGCAGGTCCGTGATACTGTTGTGGAGAAGTTTAAAGCCGGATTTGGATACAAAATGATTTCCAAAACTTTAAACATCCCAAGGAGCACTGTGCAAGCGATCATATTGAAATGGAAGGAGTATCATACCACTGCAAATCTACCAAGACTTGGTCGTCCCTCTAAACTTTCCATTGTAAATACACACCTGTACTTTGTATCTCCCCACCTCATTGTAGATTGTAAGCTCTCACGAGCAGGGTTGTCTTGTGTTGCTTTAATTATTGTATTGTTAACATTGTTACTTATGACTGTTGTGATTGAATCTGTTAAACTGTAAAGCGCTGTGGAATATGTTGGTGCTATATAAATAAAGATTATTATTATTATTATCTCAAACAAGGATAAGACTGATCAGAGATGCAGCCAAGAGGCCCATGATCACTCTGGATGAACTGCAGAGATCTACAGCTGAGGTGGGACAGTCTGTCCATAGGACAAAAATCAGTGGTACACTGCACAAATCTGGCCTTTATGGAAGAGTGGCAAGAAGAAAGCCATTTCTCAAAGATATCCATAAAATGTGTTGTTTAAAGTTTGCAGCAAGCCACCTGGGAGACACACCAAACATGTGGAAGAAGTTGCTCTGGTCAGATGAAACCAAAATCGAACTTTTTGGCAACAATGCCAAACTATGTTTGGCGTAAAGGCAACACAGCTCATCACCCTGAACACACCATCCCCACTGTCAAACATGGTGGAGGCAGCATCATGGATTGGGCCTGCTTTTCTTCAGCAGGGATAGGGAAGATGGTTAAAATTGATGGGAAGATGGATGGAGCCAAATACAGGACCATTCTTGAAGAAAACCTGTTGATGTCTGCAAAAGACCTGAGCCTGGGACGGAGATTTATTTTCCAACAAGACAATGATCCCAGACATAAAGCAAAATCTACAATGAAATGGTTCCCAAATAAACGTATCCAGGTGTTAGAATGGCCAAGTCAAAGTCCAGACCTCAATCCAATCAAGAATCTGTGGAAATAGCTGAAAATTGCTGTTCACAAACGATCTCCATCAAACCTCACTGAGCTCGAGCTGTTTGCCAAGGAAGAATGGGCAAGAATTTAAGTCCCTCTATGTACAAAACGATGATAGAGACATACCCCAAGCAACTTGTAGCTGTTATCTTAGCAAAATGTGGCGCAACAAAGTATTACGTTAAAGGGGCCGAATAATATTGCACGCCCCACTTTCAGTTTTTGAATTTCCACAAAAATGTAAAATAACCAATAAATTTCGTTCAACTTCACAATTGTGTTCCACTTGTTGTTGGAGGGGGGCTGAATACTTTTGCAAGGCACTGTATGTGCACATGTTGCAGATTTTGATGCGTTTCTGCAGCGTTTTTGGACACGCAGAATTGCATCAAATCCGCAGTGTAGTGCACAAGCAATGTTAGTCAATGGGAAGTCTAGAATTGGTGTGCACATGCTGCGGAAAAAAACAACGCGGATTTGCAGCATGTTATTTTCCGCAGCATGTCAATTCTTTTGGTGGATCTGCAGCATTGCTGCACCCATTGACTTCCATTGATTCAGTCAAATCCGCAGGTTTAAAAAGATCTGTGGTTTTGCTGCAGAGTTGGGTGTGAGAAACGCTGCAGATCGGGAGGAGGAAGAGTGTGTGGGTGGAGTGTGTGTGGAGACTATGTGTATGGGCGGAGACTGTGCACGGAGAAGATGTGCATGTCTGCGTGCGGGTGTTTTGTGTGTGAGGTGCTGTGTGTGTGTGTGTGCGGGGCTTGTGTAGGCAGGCATCGTCCTACTAGTCCCATCCGGCTATGCCTGCTACAGTGACAGCTAGCCGATGATAGGACAGCAGTAGTCCCATTATCAGGCTACTGTGTAAAGAAAAACACTTACACACATATACACATACAGTACATACAACATACAGCTAATCCTTGACTCACTCAATCACCTGTAAAAAAAAAAAAATAATAATAAACCAACAGTATTCTCCCTGTTCCGATGTAATCCATTTAATATTGTGTCCCACAATGATCTCCCGTGGAGAGCTGTCACATCGGTAGATGTGACCGCTCTCTAGTGGCCCCAGTGATGCAATGACAGGAGGTAATCCTCCGCACTCTATCCCTCCGCCGCAGTGTTCAGCAGAGTTCATACTGTCACTTGTGCCAATACAATATTGTTCTGCTCCAGGAAGACATCCAGGCCTCTCTTGAACCCCTCGACTGAGTTCACCATCACCACCTCCTCAGGCAAGCAATTCCAGATTCTCACTGCCCTAAGAGTAAAGAATCCTCTTCTATGTTGGTGGAAAAACCTTCTCTCCTCCAGACGCAAAGAATGCCCCCTTGTGCCCGTCACCTTCCTTGGTATAAACAGATCCTCAGCGAGATATTTGTATTGTCCCCTTATATACTTATACATGGTTATTAGATCGCCCCTCAGTCGTCTTTTTTCTAGACTAAATAATCCTAATTTCGCTAATCTATCTAGGTATTGTAGTTCTCCCATCCCCTTTATTAATTTTGTTGCCCTCCTTTGTACTCTCTCTAGTTCCATTATATCCTTCCTGAGCAGCGGTGCCCAAAACTGGACACAGTACTCCATGTGCGGTCTAACTAGGGATTTGTACAGAGGCAGTATAATGCTCTCATCATGTGTATCCAGACCTCTTTTAATGCACCCCATGATCCTGTTTGCCTTGGCAGCTGCTGCCTGGCACTGGCTGCTCCAGGTAAGTTTATCATTAACTAGGATCCACAAGTCCTTCTCCCTGTCAGATTTACCCAGTGGTTTCCCGTTCAGTGTGTAATGGTGACATTGATTCCTTCTTCCCATGTGTATAACCTTACATTTATCATTGTTAAACCTCATCTGCCACCTTTCAGCCCAAGTTTCCAACTTATCCAGATCCATCTGTAGCAGAATACTATCTTCTCTTGTATTAACTGCTTTACATAGTTTTATATCATCTGCAAATATCGATATTTTACTGTGTAAACCTTCTACCAGATCATTAATGACTATGTTGAAGAGAACAGGTCCCAATACCGACCCCTGCGGTACCCCACTGGTCACAGCGACCCAGTTAGAGACTATACCATTTATAACCACCCTCTGCTTTCTATCACTAAGCCAGTTACTAACCCATTTACACACATTTTCCCCCAGACCAAGCATTCTCATTTTGTGTACCAACCTCTCATGCGGCACGGTATCAAACGCTTTGGAAAAATCGAGATATACCACGTCCAATGACTCACCGTGGTCCAGCCTATAGCTTACCTCTTCATAAAAACTGATTAGATTGGTTTGACAGGAGCGATTTCTCTTAAACCCATGCTGATATGGAGTTAAACAGTTATTCTCATTGAGATAATCCAGAATAACATCCCTCAGAAACCCTTCAAATATTTTACCAACAATAGAGGTTAGTCTTACTGGCCTATAATTTCCAGGCTCACTTTTAGAGCCCTTTTTGAATATTGGCACCACATTTGCTATGCGCCAGTCCTGCGGAACAGACCCTGTTGCTATAGAGTCCCTAAAAATAAGAAATAATGGTTTATCTATTACATTACTTAGTTCTCTTAGTACTCGTGGGTGTATGCCATCCGGACCCGGAGATTTATCTATTTTAATCTTATTTAGCCGGTTTCGCACCTCTTCTTGGGTTAGATTGGTGACCCTTAATATAGGGTTTTCATTGTTTCTTGGGATTTCACCTAGCATTTCATTTTCCACCGTGAATACCGTGGAGAAGAAGGTGTTTAATATGTTAGCTTTTTCCTCGTCATCTACAACCATTCTTTCCTCACTATTTTTTAAGGGGCCTACATTTTCAGTTTTTATTCTTTTACTATTGATATAGTTGAAGAACAGTTTGGGATTAGTTTTACTCTCCTTGGCAATGTGCTTCTCTGTTTCCTTTTTGGCAGCTTTAATTAGTTTTTTTAGATAAAGTATTTTTCTCCCTATAGTTTTTTAGAGCTTCAATGGTGCCATCCTGCTTTAGTAGTGCAAATGCTTTCTTTTTACTGTTAATTGCCTGTCTTACTTCTTTGTTTAGCCACATTGGGTTTTTTCTATTTCTAGTCCTTTTATTCCCACAAGGTATAAACCGCTTACAGTGCCTATTTATGATGTTCTTAAACATTTTCCATTTATTATCTGTATTCTTATTTCTGAGGATATTGTCCCAGTCTACCAGATTAAGGGCATCTCTAAGCTGGTCAAACTTTGCCTTCCTAAAGTTCAGTGTTTTTGTGACTCCCTGACAAGTCCCCCTAGTGAAAGACAGGTGAAACTGTACAATATTGTGGTCGCTATTTCCTAGATGCCCGACCACCTGCAGATTTGTTATTCTGTCAGGTCTATTAGATAGTATTAGGTCTAAAAGTGCTACTCCTCTGGTTGTATTCTGCACCAATTGTGAAAGATAATTTTTCTTGGTTATTAGCAGAAACCTGTTGCCTTTATGGGTTTCACAGGTTTCTCTTTCCCAGTTAATATCCGGGTAGTTAAAGTCCCCCATAACCAGGACCTCATTATGGGTTGCAGCTTCATCTATCTGCTTTAGAAGTAGACTTTCCATGATTTCTGTTATATTTGGGGGTTTGTAACAGACCCCAATGAGAATTTTGTTACCATTTTTCCCTCCATGAATTTCGACCCATATGGACTCGACATCCTCATTCCCTTCGCTAATATCCTCCCTTAAAGTGGACTTTAGACAAGACTTTACATAGAGACAAACCCCTCCTCCTCTATGATTTTTACGATCCTTTCTAAACAGACTGTAACCCTGTAAGTTAACTGCCCAGTCATAGCTTTCATCTAACCATGTCTCGGTTATTCCCACTATGTCAAAGTTACCTGTAGATATTTCTGCTTCTAGTTCTTCCATTTTGTTTGTCAGGCTTCTGGCGTTTGCGAGCATGCAGTTTAGAGGATTTTGTTTTGTTCCAATCTCCTCGCTGTGGATTGTTTTAGAAATGTTCTTACCTCCCTGAGTATGTTTTCCTGGGTCTTTGTTCGAGTCTAATGTTTTTCTTCCCGTTCCCTCTTCGTCTAGTTTAATGCCCTCCTGATGAGTGTAGCGAGTCTTCTGGCGAATGTGTCTTTCCCAGGTTTGTCGAGGTGTAGTCCGTCTCTGGCGAGGAGTCCATCGTACAAGTAATTCACACCGTGGTCCAGGAATCCGAATCCTTGTTGTCTGCACCATCGTCTTAGCCAGTTGTTCGCATCAAGGATCCTGTTCCATCTCCTGATGCCATGCCCGTCTACTGGAAGGATAGAAGAAAAAACTACCTGTGCATCCAGTTCCTTTACTTTCTTCCCCAACTCTTCAAAGTCCTTGCAGATTGTCGGTAGGTCCTTCCTTGCCGTGTCATTGGTGCCAACATGTATCAGAAGAAATGGGTGGACGTCCTTGGAGCTGAAGAGCTTTGGTATCCTATCGGTGATGATCCTTGATCATCGCACCTGGAAGGCAGCATACTTCTCTTGCGGTTATGTCCGGTATGCAGATGGCTGCTTCTGTGCCTTTCAGTAGTGAGTCTTCCACCACCACCACTCTTCGTTGCTTCTTGGCTGTACTTTTTGCTGTCCCTTGTTGCTGTGTGCCCTTTTCTTTTTTGCTTGCTGGTATTGCTTCATCCTTAGGTGTGCCATCTTCATCCTCTACAAAGATTTGATATCGGTTCTTCAGTTGTGTGGTTGGTGATTTCTCCATGGTCTTCTTGCTTCTTTTGGTCACATGCTTCCACTCATCTGCTTTTGGAGGTTCTCTGACACTTTTTTCACTTTCTGTGACCAGTAGAGATGCTTCTGTTCTGTCTAGGAAGTCTTCATTCTCTTTGATGAGTTTCAAAGTTGCTATTCTTTCTTCCAGACCCCGCACCTTTTCTTCTAAAAGGGCCACTAGTCTACACTTCTGACAGGTGAAATTGGATTCTTCTTCTGGTCGATCTGTGAACATGTAGCACATGCTGCAGCTCACCATGTAGGTTGTCAGTGTTGTAGTGTTTTATTTCATTAAAATACTTTATTCTGGCTGTGTGTTTATTTAACCTTTAACATATATAAGATTAGTAATGGATAGGTGTCTTATTGACACCTCTCCATTGCTAAGCCTGCTTGATGTCACCTTACAATACAAAGGTGACATTAACCCCCTATTACCCCATATGCCACCAATACAGGGCAATGGGAAGAGTGAGGCTAAGTGCTGAAATTGGCGCATCTTAGAGATATGCCATTTCTGGGGCGGCTGTGAGCTGGTGTTTGTAGACGGGGCAATATCCATGGTCCCTTCCTAGGCTATGAATATCAGCCCGCAGCTGTCTGCATAGCCTTATATGGCTATTAATTAGAGGGGGACCCCACGTCTTTTTCGGGGGGGTTTCCCCTATTTTAATAGCCAGTAAAGGCTAAATATACAACTGCAGGCTGATATTCATAGCCTGGGAAGATCCATGGGTAATAATCCCTTCCTAGGCTATAAACATTGGCCCCCAGTTGCTGGCTTTCTCTCTCTGGTGCAGAAAATTGCGCGGGAGCCCACACCATTTAAAAAAAAAAGTTATACAGATATTGCGTTTAAGGCCGGGGTCACACTTGCAAGAAACTCGTACGAGTCTCGCACCTCAGTACCCGGCACTGACGGGACCGGAGTGTGCGGCTGCATGTATTTCTATGTAGCTGAATGCTCTAGTCCCAAGTGCCAGTGGCAGTGCTGGTTTCTTGCAAGTGTGACCCTGGCCTAACGCAGATTTTGTGTGTGTGTTTATTTAACTCACTATGTACCATTTTAATATGTGTATTACTAAACATCGGGCTTGGTGTTATTTATCTATCTATAGATATATATATATATATATCAATAGATAGTTTGATATATCTATGGATAGATAGATCTATCTATCTATTCTCTATCTATACATCTATCTGTGTGTGTAAACATTATTCTTCAATGGACTATGTAAATGAAGAGGCTGGACATAAAATGACATCACAATCCTTTTTTTTTCCCCTTAAAAAATAGATCTTTATTTAGCTTACAAAAATGCATACAAATCCGCATGAAAAAAACGCATGAATAGCCGCATAAAAAAACCCATCAAAAACGCATCAAATCCGCGCTGATTTTTACCTGCGTTTTCTGCCAAGAGATGCAAAATCTGCACAGAAAATTCCACAGGCAAATCTGCAACGTGTGCTCATACCCTAAGAAAAATCAGACCCCTTCCTTGTCATAACACACACAAAATGATCTGTAACCCTCAATTAAAAAAGGGTATACAGTTCTAGGAAGAGATCCATAGTAAAATTATTTTTAGTTAATTCAAAAATTAAAACACATGCAAACAAAAATGTCATGTAGGGGACGCTGGTGGTGAAACGCGCGGTGGGGTGAGGGGATGCTGTACAGGACACAGTGACCCGCAACATCATCCTTAACGGTATTGTTGCACTTGAGCACTTTATTAACAATTGGGATCTGGTCATTTCATCTTTAAGGCATTGTGGCACTTGAGCACTTTATTGACAACTGGGATCCGATCCTTCAGTGGTCACATATTGATATATGCTTTTGCAGCACCCCAGGGTCCTGGTCGTTACAGTAATATTCTCCTCTAGGGGGAGTGATGTTATGTTTGAAGGCAATAAAAGAGATCTCTTCACCAGGTAAATAATGCATGCAACATGTTCACACTCCAGACCAGAAGGGGGAGCTCTAAGCTTATTTTAGGTGAACTCCCCTATAAAACATCCTGATCTGGAGGGGAAAAGGGTTCAGAGTTCAGTTCCTGTCAGGAAGACAGAGGGGGAGGAAAGAGTGGAGTCCTGGAGCCTGAAGTGCTGCAGCCCCTGGAAGAAGACACTAAAGCGAACACATTGCAGAGAGTGTGCAGGAAAGCAGAGTACAGGAGAGGAATATCAGAGGGAGACCAGCCAGGAGCAGGCTGCCTCCTTCTGAGGCGCAGAAATCCGGTAGCGGGCACACCGAGGGCGTAAGGACCTTTATGCTTTACTTCAGAGACCGGCAGGACAGCTAATTTCACATTACCTGCCCGCCCTATACCCAGGAGGCAAGGTGGCACCCACGAGAGGCTGGGGCGTGATAGAGTCCCTGTAAAAAGCCTTACGCCACCGGTCATATGGGTTTGTCCTATCCATTCGGGGGACAGAGAGACACAACATCTAGAACATCTACAACAGTTGTGAGGACCTTATGAGAAGCTCAGCAGGAAGGTACTACAACAACCAGGCGCTAGAGGAAGGCTACTGATTTCCACATGGTTAAGGGGACTCTGGATTTGCCTCAAAACCAGCCGGACTCTGCCTACCCTGTGATCTGGTGCTCTGGACTGTGGATGCTGAAGCCTTCAGTAAAAAGGTAAAGAGACTGCACCCTTGTGTCCTTGTTCTTCACTGCGCCTCACACCATCCACCATCTACACACTGGGAAGCCCTGGGCACATACTTCACCTGTGGGAAGGTAAACCATCTAGCTGCCATAACATCACCCCAGTGGACCCCTAAGCAGCGTCGGTCGCCCTGACCAAATACCACAGGTAGTGTCACAAACATTTCCCCTTTAAAGACCTTTCCCTTTTAATACGGACATCCCTAGGGCCACGAACCGGGTCAGCCACCGTGACATCCCCCTTGAGAACCGAAAGACCCGGTACCGAGTACCCCACTGCCCTAGACGGGGCGATCCACTTTCTATGTATAATTAGTCTGATCCATGTATCTTTCAAATTACAGATTTCTAATTACTATACTTTACTATACTTTGAATTAGACTTGAATTCTAGAATGCATTTAGCCACTCATCACTGCTACAATATTATCATCATCATCAGTATCATCTAATCGAGCTGTTCTCTTCCCACAGATATGCACTGACTTTCCCTAACTCTCCCTGGATCCTGAATGTCCCTGTATATTGAATTGATTTTCTATGCTTTCCCTGGCATCTGATTGTCTATGTGCAGTGCATATAATCTTTTTCTGGTATGCACTGACTTTCCCCAACTCTCCCTGGATCCTGAATGTCTCTGTATATTGCATTGATTTTCTATGGTTTCCCTGGCATCTGAGAGTCTATGTGCAGTGCATATAATCTTTTTCTGGTAAGTTTTCTTACCTATCATCTTGTTTCCATGACCTGTTTCATGTCTATCAGTATGTTACTCTGGCATCTCTTTGAGTGGCCACTCCAACTCCCCCCTCTTTATGACCTTTGCTTAACTCTCTACATCTGGTCTCGCCATACCCACTCACCTCCTCATTCACACCTAATTGCCCTTAGCTGGGGATATATTCAGACCTAGGAGTCTGATCAAGACTTTAGTCTGATCCATGTATGTTTCAAATTTCATCTTTCAAATTACAGATTTCTAATTACTATACTTTGAATTAGACTTGAATTGGACTGGAATTTGACTGTAAGGTAATGGACTATCAAACCACTACAATGTTTCGGTTTCTTTTCTCTTTCACACCTATGCTACTCTATCTTTCCCTACGTCCTGTAATCCCTCCACCTAGTAAGGAACTAGTAATTTCACCTTCCATCTTCCCCAGCCATCTCACCTCTTCCCCACAGCTGTTCCTCCACATACAATCCTCTTTCTCCAGACGCATATGGCCACATCATGTCCTATCCTGCTCCCACCTTCTAACACTCTGTCTACTGCTCCTCATCGCTGGTGATGTATCCCCAAATCCAGGCCCTCCTCAACACATCCCCACACTCATTTCTAACCCTCTGCCACAATCCTGTGCATGTTTTCCCAACCATGATAACCTCATACCCATTCATCCAGCCCCCAGTCCCCCTACCTGGAGCACTATGGAACACATGCTCCATCTGCAACAAACTGCCATTTATCCATGATGTCTTTATCACTAACAAACTCTCCTTCCTCGGCATCACTGAAACCTAGCTCACCCCCTCTAACTCAGCCTATCCAGCTGCACATTCCTATGGCGGATTCCACCTCTCTCACACCCCTCGCCCCAGCAACAAACGTGGTGGAGGAGTTGGCTTGCTCCTGTCCACCACCTGCTCCTTTACTCCAATCCCACTACCACCCTCCGCTACTCTTCTCTCATTTGAGGTGCACTCTGTCCGCATCTATTCCCCCGTCAACCTCCAGCTGGCTGTCATCTACTGCCCCCCAGAACTAGCAATCTCCACCTTTCTCAACCACTTCACCACCTGGCTACTTCATTTCCTCTCTGCTGACATCCCCACTATCATCACGGGTGACTTCAATATCACCATTGATACTTCCACCTCAGCTGACTCTAAACTTTTATCACTTACTGCCTCCTTCTGGGGCCACTCACAAAGATGGTCACACACTAGTCATTATCTTTACCCGATTCTGTTCTCTTACTAATCTCACTAACTCACCCTTCCCCCTGTGTAACCACAACCTACTGACATTCTCTTCCCTCTCCTCTCCTAGTGCGCAACCCCCACTCCACAAACTCACTCACCCTTGCAGGAATCTCAAACACCTCAATTTACAATCACTCTCTGAGTCCCTTCTCCCTCTTACAGACATAGCTTTCCTTCATGACACAGATGCTGCTGCCATTATTTATAGCACTACAATAACAGCTACACTTGATTCGGCTGCCCCCCTCATGCATAGCAAAACATGTACAATCAACAGGCAGCCCTGGCTGATCAGCCTGACCAAAGAACTGAGACGGTCTTCCAGGGTTGCTGAGCGGAGATGGAAGAGATCCCACTCTGCCGAGCACTTCATCGCATACAAGGAGTCCCTCACCAGCTTCAAGTCCATGCTCACTGCTGCAAAACAAACTTATTTCTCATCTCTCATATCCTCCCTGTATCACAACCCTAAACAGCTTTTCAACACTTTCAATTCTCTACTCCGTCCCCCAGCACCTCTTCCCTCCCCTCTCATTTCCGCTGAAGACTTTGCCTCTTTCTTTAAACAGAAGATCGATACGATCAGAGAAAGCTTTGGCCCGCAGTACCCAATGCCCCTCTTAGCTGCTCAACCCTGTTCCTTCAAAGCCAGCTTCTCCACCATGACAGAAGATCAGCTCTCCACCCTCCTGCCGAGATCACATCTCACCACTTGCACGCTTGATCCGCTCCCATCCCACCTCATCCCTAACCTCACCACAGTCTTCATCCCAACCCTAACCCACCTCTTCAACGTCTCACTCACAACTGGTGTCTTCCCCCATCCTTCAAACATGCCAAGATCACACCCATCCTCAAAAAGCCCTCCCTCGACCCATCCTCTGTGTCTAGCTATTGCCCGATATCTCTTCTCCCTTATGCCTCAAAACTACTGGAACAGCATGTCCATCTTGAACTGTCCTCTCACCTCTCCTCCTGCTCCCCCTTTAACCGATTACAATGTGGCTTCCAACCCCATCACTCAACTGAAACTGCCCTAACTAAAGTCACCAATGACCTACTAACCACCAAGAGCAAGCGACACTACACTGTCCTCCTCCTGGACCTGTCTTCTGCCTTTCACACTGTGGACCATTCCCTCCTGCTACAAATTCTATCATCTCTTGGCATCACAGACTTGGCCTTATCCTGGATCTCATCATATCTAACAGACCAAACTTTCAGTGTCTCCCTCTCCCACACCACCTCCTCACCTCGCCCCTTGTCTGTCGGTGTCCCTCAAGGCTCAGTTCTGGGACCCCTACTCTTCTCCATCTACACCTTCAGCCTGGGACAGCTCATAGTATCCCATGGTTTACAGTATCATCTGTACGCCGATGACACGCAGATCTACCTATCCGGACCTGACCTCACCTCCTTACTCACCAAAATCCCACACTGCCTGTCTGCTATCTCAGCCTTCTTTTCTGCTCGCTTTCTAAAACTGAACATGGACAAAACAGAATTCATCATCTTTCCCCCATCTTACTCTACCCGTCCACCAGACCTATCCATCAATGTCAATTGTTGCTCACTTTCCCCAGTCCCGCATGCTCGGTGTTTCGGAGTGATCCTCGACTCTTTCAAGCCACATATCCAAGCCCTTACCTCCTCCTGCCATCTCAAACTCAAAAATATTTCCTGGATCCGCACATTCCTCGACAACAAAACCACAAAAACACTAGTGCACGCCCTTATCATCTCCCGCCTTGACTACTGCAACCTCCTACTCTCTGGCCTCCCCTCTAGCACTCTGGCACCACTCCAATCCATCCTACACTCTGCTGCCCGACTAATCTACTTGTCTCAACTCTATTCCCCAGCCTCTCCCCTATGACAAGCCCTTCACTGGCTTTCTATCGTCTAGAGGCTACAGTTCAATACCCTTACTATGACATTCAAAGCCATCCACAACCAGTCTCCTCCGTACTTACCTACATGCAACCTTCCATCCTAACAAGATCTCCTTCTCTACTCCCCTTCTATCTCTTCTTCCCACAACGGCATCCAAGACTGCTCCCGTGCTACCCCCATACTATGTAACTCTCTACCCCAAAACATCAGACTCTCGACTACCATAGAAACTTTCAAAAAGAACCTGAAGACTCACCTCTTCCAACAAGCCTACAGCCTGCAGTGATCCTCAATATACTGAACCGCTGCGTGACCAGCTCTACCCTCTCCTAGTGTATCCTCACCCATTCCCTGCAGACTGTGAGCCCTCGCGGGCAGGGTCCTCCCTCCTTCTGTACCTGTTAGTGCCTAGTTTTTTACTCATGTTTATTGTATTTGTCTATATTTGCCCCCTTTTCACATGCAAAGCGCCATGGAATAAATGGAGCTATAAAAATGTATAATAATAATAATGTACCGTATTTTCCGCTTTGTAAGACGCACTTTATTTCCCCCAAATTTTGGGGGGAAATTGTGGGTGCGTCTAACAAAGCGGATATACCGCTTACCATTACAGGCTGGGATGAGGGGGTGTCAGCCGCCGTTACTGCCCGCCGCCGCTGTCGTCTGCCGCCGCTGCCGGGGTTGTCCGCTGCTGCCCCAGGTGATGCTGGAGGCTCCGGTGCTGCGGGGGGCTCTGGCGACATTTTGTGAAAGACCAGAGCCCCCCGGCAGTTCGTCCTTGCGTTCCAGTATGACTAATTCCGGGAAAATGGCCGCCGGAATCTCGGGAGATGAGATTTCAGCGCTGAGATCTCATCTCTCGAGATTCTGGCGGCCATTTTCCCGGAGTCAGTCATACAGGAACGCATGGACGAACTGCTGGGGTCTCTGGCCTTTCACAAAATGTCGCCAGAGCCCCCCGCAGCACCGGAGACAGCCCTGCAGCACAGGAGCCCCCGCAGACCCCTCATCCCAGCTTGCAGCACAGGAGCCCCCCTGCAGACCCCTCATCCCAGCCTGCAGCACAGGAGCCCCCTGCAGACCCCCTCATCCCAGCCTGCAGCAATGTTCCACTCCTGCCTCCAGCAACGACCCTGGGACCCTGATCCACCACAGCCACAACCCCTGGTAAGTAATAAGACGCATGGATTATAAGACGCCCCACCAATTTATTAAAAAGTTTTTTCCTATTTTTCTCCTCAAAATTTGGGGTGCGTCTTATAATCCGGAGTGTCTTACAAAGCGAAAAATACGGTATATACCACCTTATTTTGCCTAGTGTAGTGATCAATAGCCTACTTGCACTAATGACATAGTAGCACATTATTTAACATACAAACTGTATATCATAACATTGCACATGAGCACTTTATGCACATGTGAGATACTATACCTGATTTATTCATGAAATAAGATCCTATTTTGCCTTATCCTTGGTGCCTTGACTAGGTTTAATGTATACTACAATAAGTGTTCCCAGTATCCTTTAATTTTAATGTATATTATAATCAGTGGGGGAGATTTATAATAATAATAATGGATCTCCTCATACCTTGCCAACCGCACATTTAGCGTTTCCTACTCCCATACTACCTCTTCATCTTGCCCCCTCTCTGTTGGAGTCCCCCAAGGCTCTGTCCTAGGACCCACTCTTCTCAATCTATACACTCGGCCTGGGACAACTCATGAAGGTCCTATGGCTTCCAGTACCATCTATATGCCGATGACACTCCGATCTAGCTCAGGCCCAGATGTCACCTCTCTGCTCTCCAGAATCCCAGAGTGTCTATCAGCCATATCCTCCTTCTCCTCTCGCTTCCTCAAGCTCAATGTGGACAAATCTGAACTCATTATCTTTCCTCCATCACGCATATCTTCCCTACCTGATCTATCTATCAAAATAAATGAAATCACACTTTCCCCTCTCCCCAAAATCCGCTGCCTCGGAGTAACCCTTGACTCTGCCCTGTCCTTCAAACCGCACATCCAAGCTCTTGCCACCTCCTGTCGCCTCCAGCTCAAAAATATTTCCAGAATCCGTCCTTTCCTCAACCCACACTCTACCAAAATGCTCGTGCATGCCCTAATCATCTCCCGCCTCGACTACTGCAACATACTCCTCTGTGGCCTACCTTCTAACACTCTCGCACCCCTCCAGTCCATCCTTAACTCTGCTGCCCAACTAATTAATCTCTCTCCTCGCTACACTCCTGCTTCCCCTCTTTGCAAATCCCTTCACTGGCTCCCAATTTCCAAGCGTATCCAGTTTAACCCCTTAGTGACAGAGCCAATTTGGTACTTAATGACCAGGCCAATTTTTGCAATTCTGACCACTGTCACTTTATGAGGTTATAACTCTGGAACGCTTCAACGGATCCCGCTGATTCTGAGATTGTTTTTTCGTGACATATTGTACTTCATGTTAGTGGTAACATTTCTTCGATATTACTTGCGATTATTTATGAAAAAAACGGAAATATGGCAAATTTTTAAAATTTTGCAATTTTCAAACTTTGTATTTTTATGCCCTTAAATCAGAGAGAGATATCACGAAAAATAGTTAATAAATAACATTTCCCACATGTCTACTTTACATCAGCACAATTTTGGAAACATAATTTTTTTTTGTTAGGGAGTTATAAGGGTTAAAAGTTGACCAGCAATTTCTCATTTTTACAACACCATTTTTTTTAGGGACCACATCACATTTGAAGTCATTTTGAGGGGTCTATATGATAGAAAATAATGAAGTATGACACCATTCTAAAAACTACACCCCTCAAGGTTCTCAAAACCACATTCAAGAAGTTTATTAACCCTTTACGTGCTTCACAGGAACTGAAACAATGTGGAAGGAAAAAATGAACATTTAACTTTTTTTTGCAAACATCTTAATTCAGAACCATTTTTTTTATTTTCACAAGTGTAAAAACAGAAATGTAACCATAAATTTTGTTATGCAATTTCTCCTGAATACGTCAATACCCCATATGTGAGGGGGTAAACCACTGTTTGGGCGCACCGCAGAGCTTGGAAGTGAAGGAGCGCCGTTTTACTTTTTCAATGCAGAATTGGCTGGAATTGAGATCGGACGCCATGTCACGTTTAGAGAGCCCCTGATGTGCCTAAACAGTGGAAACTCCCCACAAGTGACACCATTTTGGAAACTAGACCCCTTAAGGAACTTATCTAGATGTGTGGCGAGCACTTTGAACCCCCATGTGCTTCACAGAAGTTTATAACGTAGAGCCGTGAAAAAAAAAATTGCATTTTTTCTACAAAAATGATCTTTTTGCCCACAAATTTTTATTTTCACAAGGGTAACAGGAGAAATTAGACCACTAAAGTTGTTGTGCAATTTCTCCTGAGTACGTCGATACCCAATATGTGGGGGTAAACCACTGTTTGGGCGCACCGCAGAGCTTGGAAGAGAAAGAGTGCCGTTTTACTTTTTCAATGTAGAATTGGCTGGAATTGAGATCGGACGCCATGTCGCGTTTGGAGAGCCCCTGATGTGCCTAAACAGTAGAAATCCCCCACAAGTGACCCCATTTTGAAAACTAGACCCCCGATGGAACTTATCTAGATGTGTGGTGAGAACCTTGAATGCCCAAGTGCTTCACAGAAGTTTATAATGCAGAGCCGTGAAAATAAAAAAAAAAAATTTTTTCCACAAAAAAGATTTTTTAGCCCCCAAGTTTTTATTTTCACAAGGGTAACAGGAGAAATTGGACTGCAATAGTTGTTGTCCAATTTATCCCAAGTACGCTGATGCGCCATATGTGGGGGTAAACCACTGTTTGGGCGCACGGCAGAGCTCGGAAGGGAAGGAGCGCCTTTTTGGAATGCAGACTTTGATAGAATGGTCTGTGGGCATTATGTTGCGATTGCAGAGCCCCTGATGTACCTAAACTGTAGTAACCCCCCACAAGTGACCCCATTTTGGAAACTAGACCCCCCAAGGAACTTATCTAGATGTGTGGTGAGAACTTTGAATGCCCAAGTGCTTCACAGAAGTTTAGAATGCAGAGTCGTGAAAATAAAAAATATTTTTTTTTTCACAAAAAAGATATTGTAGCCCCCAAGTTTTTATTTTCACAAGGGTAACAAGAGAAATTGGACCCCAGAAGTTGTTGTCCAATTTATCCCGAGTACGCTGATGCCCCATATGTGGGGGTAACCCACTGTTTGGGCGCACGGCAGAGCTCAGAAGGGAGGGAGCACCATTTGACTTTTTGAGCGCAAAATTGGCTGTCGTGTTTGGAGACCCCCTGATGTACCTAAACAGTGGAAACCCCCCAATTCTAGCTCCAACCCTAACCCCAACACACCCCTAACCCTAATCCCAACCTGATCCATAATCCTAATCACTAACCCTAACCATAATCACAACCCTTACCCCAAAACAACCCTAATGTCAACCCTAACCATAACCCTAATCAAAACCCTAAATCCAACACACCCCTAATCCTAATCTCAACCCTAACCTCAAACCTAACCCTAATCCCAATACACCCCTAATCACAACCCTAACCTTAACCCTAATCCCAAACCTAACCCTAATTCCAAGCGTAACCCTAATGCCAACCCTAACCCTAATACCAACCCTAATCCAAACCCTAACCCTAATCCCAGCTCTAGCCCTAACTTTAGCCCCAACCCTAACCCTAGCCCTAAGGCTACTTTCACACTTGCGTCATTTGGCATTCCGTCGCAATCCGTCGTTTTGGACAAGAAACGGATCCTGCAAATGTGCCCGCAGGATGCGTTTTTTGCCCATAGACTTGTATTGCTGACGGATCGTGACGGATGGCCACACGTCGCGTCCGTCGTGCACTGGATCAGTTGTGTTTTGGCGGACCGTCGGCACAAAAAACGTTCAATGAAACGTTTTTTTGTACGTCGCATCCGCCATTTCTGACCGCGCATGTGTGGCTGTAACTCCGCCCCCTCCTCCCCAGGACATAGATTGGGCAGCGGATGCATTGAAAAACTACAGCTGCTGCCCACGTTGTGCACCATTTTCACAACGTGCGTCGGTATGTCGGGCCGACGCATTGCGACGGCCCCGTACCGACGTAAGCGTGAAAGAAGCCTAACCCTAAATTTAGCCCCAACCCTAACCCTAAATTTAGCCCCAACCCTAACCCTAAATTTAGCCCCAACCCTAACCCTAACCCTACTCCTAACCCTACCCCTAACCCTAATTTTAGCCCCAACTGCTGTTCTCCTGCCGGCCGGCAGATGGAGACAGATGGCGGGCGCACTGCGCATGCGCCCGCCATGTTCTTCTGCCGGCGGCCAGGAGGAGCAGCAAGAGGATCCAGGGAAACAGGTGAGTATTGTAGGGTCCCCGAATCCCCCTATTTCTCTGTCCTCTGATGTGCGATCACATCAGAGGACAGAGAATTACTTTACTTTTTTTTTTTTTTTTTTGCGGTCGCCGGTAAACAGTTAATTACCGGCGATCGCAAAACAGGGGTCGGTAAAACCGACCCCGATCATGCTCTTTGGAGTCTCGGCTACCCCCGGCAGCCGAGACCCCAAAGATTCTCCCGGTGCCGGCAGGCGGGCGCACTGTGCATGCGCCCGCCATTTTGAAGATGGCGGCGCCCACCGGGAGACACGAGGAGCATCGGGGGAGCTAGGTGAGTATTGGGGGGCCACCTGGGACCCCTTTTCTCTGTCCTCCGATGTGCGATCACATCGGAGGACAGAGAAACTAAAAAGAGATCGCGTTTTTTTTTTGGTTTTTTTTTGCGATCGCCGGTAAACGGTTAAGTACCGGCGATCGCAAATGCGGGGTGGGTTAAAAAAAACCCGAATCATGTTCTCTGGGGTCTCGGCTACCCCCGGCAGCCGAGACCCCGGAGAAAATCGGCCTCTGGGGGGCGCTATTCACTTTTTCCACAGCGCCGTTAATTAACGGCGCTGTGGTTTAAGTACCCTTAGCGGCCGCCGTTAAAAGGCGTATCGGCGGTCGCTAAGGGGTTAAATTACTAGCACTGACCTACATAGCCATCCATAATCTTTCTCCTCCGCATATTTCCACACTAATCTCTCAATATCTTCCCTCACGTAATCTCCGGTCCTCCCAAGACCTCCTCCTCTCCTCCACGCTTATTCGCTCCTTACCCAATCGCCTCCAAGACTTCTCCCGAATATCACCCATCCTCTGGAATTCAGTGCCCCAACACATCCGGTTATCCACTACTTTTGAATCCTTCAAAAGAAACCTGAAAACCCACCTCTTCAAAGAAGCTTACAGCCTGTAAAGACCACACGGCCACCTCAACACCATTGGAGCTACTGCAACCCTCGAACTACTGTCTTCTTCCCCAGAATCCTGTAGAATGTAAGCCCGCAAGGGCAGGGTCCTCTCCCCTCTGTACCAGTCTGTCATTGTTAGTTTTGTTTACTGTAAGTGATATTTGTATTTTGATGTAACCCCATCTCATGTACAGCACCATGGAATTAATGGTGCTATATAAATAAATAATAATAGCACTTGAGCTTCAATTTTGTATTTTCATCTCCCTTACCTGTAATAATACAACTTATACTATATTTGTCCTCTTGAAACAGCGTCCCCTACATGACATTTTTGTTTGAATATATGTTTTAATTTTTTAGTTAATAAAAAATTATTTTACCATGGATCTTTTCCTAGAACTGGACCCCCCCTTTTTTAACTGAAAGTTACAGTTCATTTTGTGTGTTATGAGTTCATTGAAGTGCCTTTCTCTATTCTTATGTATTTTTGTGACTAATTACCCTTCCTTGTCATGTCAGTCAGGGGTTTCACCATTACCGAATAATTTGTCTATCTTGGCATAAAGCCTGTTATTCCTTAATACCTGAAGCACCTGTCTCACATGCCCCTGATATTTCTCCAAATGAGGTGAATAAACCAAACTATCATCCAGATAGACCACCACAAACTTGCCCACCAAATGATGGAAAATATCATTAACCCCTTCCCGACCTTTGGCGCATACGCTGCGTCATGAAAGTCGGTGCCATTCCGACCCATGACGCAGCGTATGCGTCATGGCGGAATCGCGTTCCTGCAGGCCGGGTGAAAGGGTTAACTGTAATTTCACCCGGCGTGCAGGGACAGGAGGAGTTGTACTTTAGCCCAGGGGGGGTGGCTTCACCCCCCCCGTGGCTACGATCGCTCTGATTGGCTGTTGAAAGTGAAACAGCCAATCAGAGCGATTTGTAATATTTCACCTAAAAAACTGGTGAAATATTACAATCCAGCCATGGCCGATGCTGCAATATCATCGGCCATGGCTGGAAACACTAATGTGCCCCCACCCCACCCCACCGATCGCCCCCCCAGCCCTCCGATCTGTGGTCTGCTCCCCTCCGTCCTGTGCTCCGCTCCCCCGTCCTCCTGTCCGCTCCCCCTGTGCTCCAATCCCACCCCCCATGCTCCAATCCAACCCCCCTGCACTGCGATCCACCCCCCCGCACACCGATCCACCCCCCCGCACACCGATCCACCCCCCCCCCGCACACCGATCCACCCGCCTGCACACCGATCCACCCCCCCATGCTCCGATCCCTCCCCCCGTGCTCCGACGCCCCCCCCCCCCCCGTGCCCTGATCTCCCTCCCCCTTATACTTACCTAGCCTCCCGGAGTCCGTCCGTCTTCTTTCCTGGGCGCCGCCATCTTCCAAAATGCGCCCGCCGAATCTGCCGGCTGGCAGATTCGATCCAGAGTGAATTTTGATCACTGTGATAAAACCTCACAGTGATCAAAATAAAAAAAAAAAAACAGTAAATGACCCCCCCCTTTGTCACCCCCATAGGTAGGGACAATAATAAAATAAAGATTTTTTTTCCCCCCCCCCCACTAAGGTTGGAGGTACAACTAGGGGTAGGGGTAGGGTTAGGGTTAGGAATGTGCACACGTATTCTGGTCCTCTGCGGATTTTTCCGCAGCGGATTTCATAAATCCGCAGTGCTAAACCGCTGTGGATTTATCGCGGATTTACCGCGGTTTTTCTGCGCATTTCACTGCGGTTTTACAACTGCGATTTTCTATTGGAGCAGTTGTAAAACCGCTGCGGAATCCGCAGAAAGAAGTGACATGCTGCGGAATGTAAACCCCTGCGTTTACTGCAGTTTTTCTGCAGCATGTGCACAGCGATTTTTGTTTCCCATAGGTTTACATTGAACTGTAAACTCATGGGAAACTGCTGCGGATCCGCAGCGTTTTCCGCAGCGTGTGCATATACCTTTAGAATTAGGCTATGTGCACACGGTGCGGATTTGGCTGCGGATCCGCAGCAGAGTTCCATCAGGTTTACAGTACCATGTAAACATATGGAAAACCAAATCCGCTGTGCCCATGGTGCGGAAAATACCACGCGGAAACGCTGCGTTGTATTTTCCGCAGCATGTCAATTCTTTGTGCGGATTCCGCAGCGTTTTACACCTGTTCCTCAATAGGAATCCACAGGTGAAATCCGCACAAAAAACACTGGCAATCCGCGGTAAATCTGCAGGTAAAACACAGTTCCTTTTACCCGCGGATTTTTCAAAAATGATGCTGGAAAATCTCACACGAATCCGCAACGTGGGCACATAGCCTTAGGGTTAGGGTTGGGTTGGAATTAGGGTTGTGGTTAGGGGTGTGTTGGGGTTAGGGTTGTGATTAGGGTTACGGCTACAGTTGGGATTAGGGTTAGGGGTGTGTTGGGGTTAGTGTTGGAGTTAGAATTGAGGGGTTTCCACTGTTTAGGCACATCAGGGGTCTCCAAACGCAACATGGCGCCACCATTCATTCCAGCCAATCTTGTATTCAAAAAGTCAAATGGTGCTCCCTCACTTCGAGCCCTGACGTGGGCCCAAACAGTGGTTTACCCCCACATATGGGGTACCAGCATACTCAGGACAAACTGCGCAACAATTACTGGGGTCAAATTTCTCCTGTTACCCTTGAGAAAATAAAAAATTGCTTGCTAAAACATCATTTTTGAGGAAAGAAAAATGATTTTTTATTTTCACGGCTCTGCGTTGTAAACGTCTGTGAAGCATTTGGGGGTTCAAAGTGCTCACCACATATCTAGATAAGTTCCTTGGGGGGTCTAGTTTACAAAATGGGGTCACTTGTGGGGGGTTTCTACTGTTTAGGCACACCAGGGGCTCTGCAAACGCAACGTGATGTCCGCAGACCATTCCATCAAAGTCTGCATTTCAAAAGTCACTACTTCCCTTCTGAGCCCCGACGTGTGCCCAAACAGTGGTTTACCCCCACACATTGGGTATCAGCGTACTCAGGAGAAACTCGACAACAACTTTTGGGGTCCAATTTCTCCTGTAACCCTTGGGAAAATAAAAAATTCTGGGCTAAAAAATTATTTTTGAGGAAAGAAAACGTATTTATTATTTTCACTGCTCTGTGTTATATACTTCTGTGAAGCACTTGGGGGTTCAATGTGCTCACCTCACATCTAGATAAGTTCCTTTCGGGGTCTAGTTTCCAAAATGGGGTAATTTGTGGGGGGTTTCTACTGTTCAGCCACATCAGGGGCTCTGCAAACGCAACGTGATGCCCGCAGAGCATTCCATCAAAGTCTGCATTTCAAAACGTCACTACTTCACTTCCGAGCCCCAGCATGTGCCCAAACAGTGGTTTACCCCCACATATGGGGTATCGGCGTACTCAGGAGAAACTGGACAACAACTTTTGGGGTCAAATTTCTCCTATTACCCTTGGGAAAATAAAAAATTGCGGGCTAAAAAATCATTTTTGAGAAAAGAATTTTTTTTTTTTTCATGGCTCTGCGTTATAAACTTCTGTGAAGCACTTGAGGGTTCAAAGTCCTCACCACACATCTAGATTAGTTCCTTTGGGGGTCTAGTTTCCAAAATGGGGTCATTTGTGGGGGATCTCCAATGTTTAGGCACACAGGGGCTCTCCAAACGCGACATGGTGTCCGCTAATGATTGGAACTAATTTTCCATTTAAAAAGCCAAATGGCGTGCCTTCCCTTCTGAGCCCTGCCGTGCACCCAAACAGTGGTTTACCCCCACATATGGGGTATCTCCGTATTCAGAACAAACTGGACAACAAAATTTGTGGTCCAATTTCTCCTATTACCGTTGGCAAAATAGGAAATTCTAGGCTAAAAAATCATTTTTGAGGAAAGAAAAATTATTTTTTATTTTCATGGCTCTGCGTTTATAAACTTCTGTGAAGCACCTGGGGGTTTAAAATGTATCTAGATAAGTTCCTTGGGGGGGTCTAGTTTCCAAAATGGGGTCACTTGTGGGGGAGCTCCAATGCATAGGTATACAGGGGCTCTCCAAACGCGACATGGTGTCCGCTAACAATTGGAGCTAATTTTCCATTCAAAAAGTCAAATGGCGCGCCTTCCCTTCCGAGCCCTACCGTGTGCCCAAACAGTGGTTTACCCCCACATATGAGGTATCGGCGTACTCGGGAGAAATTGCCCAACAAATTTTAGGATCTATTTAGTCCTATTGCCCATGTGAAAATGAAAAAATTGAGGCGAAAAGAATTTTTTTTGTGAAAAAAAAAGTACTTTTTCATTTTTACGGATCAATTTGTGAAGCACCTGAGGGTTTAAAGTGCTCACTAGGCATCTAGATAAGTTCCTTGGGGGGTCCAGTTTCCAAAATGGGGTCACTTGTGGGGGAGCTCCAATGTTTAGGCACACAGGGTCTCTCCAAACGCGACATGGTGTCCGGTAACGATGGAGATAATTTTTCATTCAAAAAGTCAAATGGCGCTCCTTCCCTCCCGAGCCTTACCATGTGCCCAAACAGTGGTTTACCCCCACATGTGAGGTATCGGTGTACTCAGGAGAAATTGCCCAACAAATTTTAGGATCCATTTTATCCTGTTGCCCATGTGAAAATGAAAAAATTGAGGCTAAAAGAATTTTTTTTGTGAAAAAAAAGTACTTTTTCATTTTTACGGATCAATTTGTGAAGCACCTTGGGGTTTAAAGTGCTCACTATGCATCTAGATAAGTTCCTTGGGGTGTCTAGTTTCCAAAATGGGGTCACTTGTGGGGGAGCTCCAATTTTTAGGCACCCTGGGGCTCTCCAAATGTGACATGGTGTCCGCTAAAGAGTGCAGCCAATTTTTCATTCAAAAAGTCAAATGGCGGTCCTTCCCTTCCAAGCCCTGCCATGCGCCCAAACAGTGGTTTACCCCAACATATGAGGTATCAGCGTACTCAGGACAAATTGGACAACAACATTCGTGGTTCAGTTTCTCCTTTTACCATTGGGAAAATAAAAAAATTGTTGCTCAAAGATCATTTTTGTGACTAAAAAGTTAAATGTTCATTTTTTCCTTCCATGTTGCTTCTGCTGCTGTGAAGCACCTGAAGGGTTAATAAACTTCTGGAATGTGGTTTTGTGCACCTTGAGGGGTGCAGTTTTTAGAATGGTGTCACTTTTGGGTATTTTCAGCCATATAGACCCCTCAAACTGACTTCAAATGTGAGGTGGTCCCTAAAAAAATGGTTTTGTAAATTTCGTTGTAAAAATGAGAAATCGCTGGTCAAATTTTAACCCTTATAACTTCCTAGCAAAAAAAAATTTTGTTTCCAAAATTGTGCTGATGTAAATTAGACGTGTGGGAAATGTTATTTATTAACTATTTTGTGTCACATAACTCTCTGGTTTAACAGAATAAAAATTCAAAATGTGAAAATTGCAAAATTTTCAAAATTTTCGCCAAATTTCCGTTTTTATCACAAATAAACACAGAATTTATTGACCTAAATTTACCACTAACATGAAGCCCAATATGTCACGAGAAAACAATCTCAGAATCGCTAGGATCCGTTGAAGCGTTCCCGAGTTATTACCTCATAAAGGGACACTGGTCAGAATTGCAAAAAATGGCAAGGTCTTTAAGGTCAAAATAGGCTGGGTCATGAAGGGGTTAATGAAATGCTGGAATACTGCTGGTGCATTGGTGAAGCCGAAAGGCATACCCAGATTCTTGAAATGTCCCTCAGGGGTATTAAACGCCTTTTTCCATTCATCCCCCTCCCTGATTCTAACCAGGTTATAGGCCCCCCTTAAATCCAACTTGGAGAAAACCTTAGCTCCCACCACCTGGTTGAATAAATCTGGAATCAGAGGAAGAGGATATGGATCTTGGCTAGTAATTAGATTCAATTCCCGGAGATCTAAACAGGGATGGACACAGCCATCTTTCTTTTTCACGAAAAATAAGCCTGCCACCACAGGTGAAGATAAAGGTCTGATACAGTGGGGCAAAAAAGTATTTAGTCAGTCAGCAATAGTGCAAGTTCCACCACTTAAAAAGATGAGAGGCGTCTGTAATTTACATCATAGGTAGACCTCAACTATGGGAGACAAACTGAGAAAAAAAAATCCAGAAAATCACATTGTCTGTTTTTTTAACATTTTATTTGCATATTATGGTGGAAAATAAGTATTTGGTCAGAAACAAACAATCAAGATTTCTGGCTCTCACAGACCTGTAACTTCTTCTTTAAGAGTCTCCTCTTTCCTCCACTCATTACCTGTAGTAATGGCTCCTGTTTAAACTTGTTATCAGTATAAAAAGACACCTGTGCACACCCTCAAACAGTCTGACTCCAAACTCCACTATGGTGAAGACCAAAGAGCTGTCAAAGGACACCAGAAACAAAATTGTAGCCCTGCACCAGGCTGGGAAAGCTGAATCTGCAATAGCCAACCAGCTTGGAGTGAAGAAATCAACAGTGGGAGCAATAATTAGAAAATGGAAGACATACAAGACCACTGATAATCTCCCTCGATCTGGGGCTCCACGCAAAATCCCACCCCGTGGGGTCAGAATGATCATAAGAACGGTGAGCAAAAATCCCAGAACCACGCGGGGGGACCTAGTGAGTGAACTGCAGAGAGCTGGGACCAATGTAACAAGGCCTACCATAAGTAACACACTACGCCACCATGGACTCAGATCCTGCAGTGCCAGACGTGTCCCACTGCTTAAGCCAGTACATGTCCGGGCCCGTCTGAAGTTTGCTAGAGAGCATTTGGATGATCCAGAAGAGTTTTGGGAGAATGTCCTATGGTCTGATGAAACCAAACTGGAACTGTTTGGTAGAAACACAACTTGTCGTGTTTGGAGGAAAAAGAATACTGAGTTGCATCCATCAAACACCATACCTACTGTAAAGCATGGAGGTGGAAACATCATGCTTTGGGGCTGTTTCTCTGCAAAGGGGCCAGGACGACTGATCCGGGTACATGAAAGAATGAATGGGGCCATGTATCGTGAGATTTTGAGTGCAAACCTCCTTCCATCAGCAAGGGCATTGAAGATGAAACGTGGCTGGGTCTTTCAACATGACAATGATCCAAAGCACACCGCCAGGGCAACGAAGGAGTGGCTTCGTAAGAAGCATTTCAAGGTCCTGGAGTGGCCTAGCCAGTCTCCAGATCTCAACCCTATAGAAAACCTTTGGAGGGAGTTGAAAGTCCGTGTTGCCAAGCGAAAAGCCAAAAACATCACTGCTCTAGAGGAGATCTGCATGGAGGAATGGGCCAACATACCAACAACAGTGTGTGGCAACCTTGTGAAGACTTACAGAAAACGTTTGACCTCTGTCATTGCCAACAAAGGATATATTACAAACTATTGAGATGAAATTTTGTTTCTGACCAAATACTTATTTTCCACCATAATATGCAAATAAAATGTTAAAAAAACAGACAATGTGATTTTCTGGATTTTTTTTTCTCAGTTTGTCTCCCATAGTTGAGGTCTACCTATGATGTAAATTACAGACGCCTCTCATCTTTTTAAGTGGTGGAACTTGCACTATTGCTGACTGACTAAATACTTTTTTGCCCCACTGTATGTCCCTTCTCAAGACTCTTAGCAATAAAATCTTTCATGGCTTGTCTTTCAGGACCGGGCAGATTGTACAGTCTGGACTTTGGTAGTTAAGATCTGGGAGTCAGGTTAATAGGACAGTCATATGCCCGATGGGGGAGTAAATCCTGACACCCCTTCTCAAAAAAAACGTCTTCAAAGCCAGACAAATATGCAGGTAAGGTCCCCATAGATACTGCAGAAAGGGAAATGTTTAGGCAGTTATCATGACGGTAATCTCTCCACAATTTCTCTGGATTGCCAATCCACATTTGGATTATGTCTCACCAACCAGGGTAAATCCACTACAGTTGGAGTGGGGAGACCCTCCAGGACATAACAAGAAATTACCTCATAAAAAAAGACTCAACCCTCAGTCTTATGTTAGGTACAATCTATGTCAGTGCTCTCTGTGAAAGTGGTGCTGAATCGATGGCGTAAATAGGAATAGGCTTAGCTAAGGTAGAGCAAGCAAGCCCATGATTTCTAGCAAGTTCAACATCCACCATACTGACTCCAGCTCAATTGTCTACAAACACAGACATTTTCTCAGTCCTGCTCTCTTGCACAACCTCTGCTGGTGGACAAATTGAGAATTACAGGTTGAAGACGAACCTACACCTTGATTATCCATCTCCAGGCTCCAAAGGGTTAATTGAGTCTCTTTTTGTTTGGGAATCAAATGACAGGCCCCAATTAAATGTCCCTCCTTCCCACAAAAAAACACCGCCTTTTTTCTTGCAAACACCTTCTTCTCCACGGTATTCACGGTGGAAAATGAAATGCTAGGTGAAATCCCAAGAAACAATGAAAACCCTATATTAAGGGTCACCAATCTAACCCAAGAAGAGGTGCGAAATCGGCTAAATAAGATTAAAATAGATAAATCTCCGGGTCTGGATGGCATACACCCACGAGTACTAAGGGAACTAAGTAATGTAATAGATAAACCATTATTTCTTATTTTTAGGGACTCTATAGCGACAGGATCTGTTCCGCAGGACTGGCGCATAGCAAATGTGGTGCCAATATTCAAAAAGGGCTCTAAAAGTGAACCTGGAAATTATAGGCCAGTAAGTCTAACCTCTATTGTTGGTAAAATATTTGAAGGGTTTCTGAGGGATGTTATTCTGGATTATCTCAATGAGAATAACTGTTTAACTCCATATCAGCATGGGTTTATGAGAAATCGCTCCTGTCAAACCAATCTAATCAGTTTTTATGAAGAGGTAAGCTATAGGCTGGACCACGGTGAGTCATTGGACGTGGTATATCTCGATTTTTCCAAAGCGTTTGATACCGTGCCGCACAAGAGGTTGGTACACAAAATGAGAATGCTTGGTCTGGGGGAAAATGTGTGTAAATGGGTTAGTAACTGGCTTAGTGATAGAAAGCAGAGGGTGGTTATAAATGGTATAGTCTCTAACTGGGTCGCTGTGACCAGTGGGGTACCGCAGGGGTCAGTATTGGGACCTGTTCTCTTCAACATATTCATTAATGATCTGGTAGAAGGTTTACACAGTAAAATATCGATATTTGCAGATGATACAAAACTATGTAAAGCAGTTAATACAAGAGAAGATATTATTCTGCTACAGATGGATCTGGATAAGTTGGAAACTTGGGCTGAAAGGTGGCAGATGAGGTTTAACAATGATAAATGTAAGGTTATACACATGGGAAGAAGGAATCAATATTACCATTACACACTGAATGGGAAACCACTGGGTAAATCTGACAGGGAGAAGGACTTGGGGATCCTAGTTAATGATAAACTTACCTGGAGCAGCCAGTGCCAGGCAGCAGCTGCCAAGGCAAACAGGATCATGGGGTGCATTAAAAGAGGTCTGGATACACATGATGAGAGCATTATACTGCCTCTGTACAAATCACTAGTTAGACCGCACATGGAGTACTGTGTCCAGTTTTGGGCACCGGTGCTCATGAAGGATATAATGGAACTAGAGAGAGTACAAAGGAGGGCAACAAAATTAATAAAGGGGATGGGAGAACTACAATACCCAGATAGATTAGCAAAATTAGGATTATTTAGTCTAGAAAAAAGACGACTGAGGGGCGATCTAATAACCATGTATAAGTATATAAGGGGACAATACAAATATCTCGCTGAGGATCTGTTTATACCAAGGAAGGTGACGGGCACAAGGGGGCATTCTTTGCGTCTGGAGGAGAGAAGGTTTTCCCACCAACATAGAAGAGGATTCTTTACTGTTAGGGCAGTGAGAATCTGGAATTGCTTGCCTGAGGAGGTGGTGATGGCGAACTCAGTCGAGGGGTTCAAGAGAGGCCTGGATGTCTTCCTGGAGCAGAACAATATTGTATCATACAATTATTAGGTTCTGTAGAAGGACGTAGATCTGGGGATTTATTATGATGGAATATGGGCTGAACTGGATGGACAAATGTCTTTTTTCGGCCTTACTAACTATGTATGTTACTATGTAAATGTAAGGAGAGACATACGACTGGATGCACCTCCTAACTGCATGGGTTCCACTAACTCCACAAGTATAGGTTCACCCCCCTGACACAGGGGTATTATCCCAGAAAGAAGGCTCAGAAAAAGATGGTCTTACCCATCTATCACACAGGCGTCTATCCACCCGTGTAGCCAATGACATGAGAGCCTTCAATGACTTAGGAGTTTCATACACTGCCAAAGCATCTTTTAACCTTTCAGTGAGAGCTTGACAAAATTGGCTTGGTATCGGTTGCCCACATGCGGAATTCAGAGCTATAATTCTCCACTGAACGATTCCCTTGCTGGAGGCGACAGAGCTTGGATGCAGCCAAAAAAATAAGGTCAGGATCATCATTGATAAGGGCTAAAGCCCTGAAAAACCCTTCTATGGACTGGAGACACGCAGAATCCTGTGGCAAAGAAAAAGCCCAGGATTGAGGATCCCCTTGCAACAGTGAAATCACAATTCCCCCTCGTTGCTCCTCATTCCCAGTGGAGTAAGGAGTTTAAAATACAATTTGCATGCTTCTTTAAATACAAAAAAACCACCTACCTCCTGAAAACCTGTCTGGGAAAGCAATTTTGGGTTCAAGCTGGACCGGCCTCAGAACGAAGATCAGTCGCCTACAGTGACAACCTCTGCAGCTGCTCTACCAGCACAGAAATGGGATCCATGTTTTTTTTTCTTAAAAAAGGGTATGGCTGGTGTTTGTCACACTGGGTGAAGGGTTTGTAAGTGCACAACAATGGGAAGAGAGGAGAAGCTCAAACACTGGGGAAGAGTAGAGTGGAGACTCCTAGGCATATCTAAAATCACCCTGTCTGCCTTAAACGTCTCTATATAGGTTCTGCACCTATCACCAATCAAAACCCTAATCCCTGCCTGACCCTAGCGATAGGCCCTACATAGTGAGAAAGGAGGAAGGGAATTTCCAGCACGTCCATCCAGTGTAGGTAAAATTTCCAAGTTTATTAGAACATTTTAAAAAACAGTTTTTAAAAAAGAAGAGAGAAAGACTCTGCCTGACGCGTTTCTGGCGCACCACGGCGCTCCTATGACTAAGGGCGCCGTAGTGCGCCAGAAACGCGTCAGGCAGATTGTCTTTCTCTCTTCTTTTTTAAAAACTGTTTTTTAAAATGTTCTAATTAACTTGGAAATTTTACCTACACTGGATGGACGTGCTGGAAATTCCCTTCCTCCTTTCTTACTTCAGCTGAAATCACCAGCAGGTACAGCACCCACCAGTTATATTCATTTGCAACGGTTCACAAATGCACGTCTCAGTGTGTCAAGCTCCAACTTTTCCCTTTCCCCTCCTCTCTCCCTCAGCCCTACATAGTGAGTCAGTTCCCACTAAAACTAAAGACAGAAGGGGTAGACAGATGGGGGAAAACACTTGGTTGTCTTCACAAGCTGAGATATCACGCCAGTAATCCTCCAATGGTACTCAGGGAAGACACTAACCAACTGCTAGAGCTTCCAACAAGAGTGAGGCAAGTATGAGCTAACACTCGCACCATGTTACAGGGTATATACACTAGATTCCTTGATAGGGCGTTGATCCAGGGAACTAGTCTGATTGCCGTATGTGGAGTCGGGAAGGAATTTTTTTCCCCAATGTGGAGCTTACTCTTTGCCACATGGGTTTTTTTTGCCTTCCTCTGGATCAACATGTTAGGGCATGTTAGGTTAGGCTATGGGTTGAACTAGATGGACATATAGTCTTCCTTCAACCTTAATAACTAGGTAACTATGTAACTATGCAATTGAATGTATTTAAGCCTTCAGCACAGGTGTGACTTTAGCAGCAGAAGGTGGAGGCAACTTTCTGGTCCTATAGGGAGAAGGATATCGCTCCACAACAGAGATGCAAAAATCAAGGATGTGCTTGAGCTAAATGCACAAACCTTCTATAGCTGGATTCAGGATGTCTGTCACACCTGACACACCCATGATAATGGGTCCTTACCCTTTGACAAGATGATCAGGACAGACCTCCTGACTGACTTCGGCAGAGTGCCCGTGAAAAGACATTCTATGAATACCTCAGTCAAGAGGGGAACCAAGGCGTCCTTAAATGTCTTATAGAATTCAAATGTTAAGCCATCTAGACCGGACGATTTGTTTAGGGCAAGCCCTTCAATCGCCAACTTCCTCTTCCCTGATCATCTTTGTCAAAACGTCAAGAGAGGCTTCTATCCCTGGTTCGGGGATGGCTTCAGTCAGTAAAAACCGACATCTCACCCCTATCAAGATCCGTCTTCCCCAAGAGGTGCGAGTAGAAGCATCTGACAACCTCCAAGATCCCTGATCTGGATCACCTCAGGGACCCCATAGTGTCAACCAGTCCTGTAATTTCTTTACTATTCACTGACATCTTGCAGTTTCTCTAAGGGTCGGGCGAGCATTAATTCCCGTAATCCCTCTCAAAAGCCAAACATGCGTGTCTATCGTACTGACACCTCATAAGCAAAGATTTCACTATGGAGATCTCCTCACGGCTACCTCCAGCTGACATAAGAAACTCGAGTTTCATCCTCTGACCCTGATACAGGCGATAACTGCTTACACTCCTGAGGCTCGAGAGCTGGCGGAAGAATCTCACCACTCTTTCCTTGAACATTTCCCACCACTCTGACATACTACTACAAAGATGCAGTAAGGGTACCTGGCTCTGAATAAAATCATCAAAGGACTGTCTTATATCTGCTTCATCCAAGAGAGACAAATTGAGCCTCCAAAAGCCTCTTCCCATCCGGAGGGGTCTCTGTAACATTCAGAGAAAACAAAATTTAACAGTGGTCGTAGAACTCCACCTAAACAACAAACACTGCAGAACAGATGGCTTCCTCCTTTAAATAAAACCTGTCTATTCTGGACTTACTGTTACCGCTATGATAGGTGAACCCCTTGTGGCCTGAGGTGTGCCGAATTTGGCCATCCACCAGGTGAGCTTCACTAGCTATACTATTAAGGGCAACGCTATTATAAGTCAGCCTGTCTCTGGAACGTCCTCTATCTCAGGGTCTCGTGACAGTGTTGAAGAAGCCCCCTCCAAGGACATCCTTCCGACTTGTAAAAAGCTAGGGCCTGATACTCATATAGAGACACTTCCGGTCCCACTTGGACCACAAATATTAATGATCCGGAGCTTTTGTCCCTTCATGGGAACATTTAAGATCAGGCACCTCCCCATTTCTATTTCAATAACCCGTCGACAATCCACTGATGCGGTAAAAAGGACCGACACTCCGCTATATGGCTTGGCCGTAAGATACCAAAAGGAGGGTCTGAGTCTCCACTCCCTCTTAGCTTTAAACATATCTGCCATGTTTGGCAGCCTGGGCTCTTGCAATAGGAAAATGTCAGCTTCAACCTGGCTGAGAAAATCAAATGCCGCAAATCGAGCAGTATTTGACTTTATTCTGGCAACATTAATGGACGTCAACATCAACTGAGTGGGCATCGACATCATTGGTGATTGAGTAAGATGGCTTTCTTCTACTCACTCCAATATTGTAACATACAATTATTAGGTTCTGTAGATCTGTAGAAGGACGTAGATCTGGGGATTTATTATGATGGACTATAGGCTGAACTGGATGGACAAATGTCTTTTTTCGGCCTTACTATGTTACTATGTTACTATGTTATCCTCTGCCTCAGAGGAGGAATCCTTCCTCCTCTTTAACGACACATGGGTGTCCATTCCCAAGTGTTGTTTATTTTTATCGTTCTCATCTCCGGACTCTGGACCAGTCCCTCCATCCAATGATCTTACATCCCCAGAAGAAGGAGACTTGGCACCCCCTGTAAGCCTGGCTGGAGCCAGAACCTCACCCTCAGCTCTCTCCCCAGAGGAAGAGATGTTCTCAAGGGATTGGAACCAGTATGAAAGACCAACCAAAGGGGAATCCTTTTTCCTTCCTTAGGTACCTTGGTCAGAGCGAGAGAAGATGTTTTATCTCCCTTCTTTCTTTTCTTTTTGGTACCAAGCTTACGCTTGTCCTCTAGCCACTGCTTATTATCCTCATCCATGAATGTAGGACCCAACTCACAACACAGGTGGCACCTAATCTCCACACAAGTTGCAGCAAGATGGCCAATATCCCCACACAATGCACATTTCTGGACAGTGCAATTTGTACTGAAGTGTGTGGGGTCGCAGAACTTGTGACAGAGTTTATGTTGCCCCTGGCAGAAGCCCAGGATACAATCTCAACTCAGGAAGGTAGATGATGGAAAGTGAGCAACTGCACCACCTGAACGCTGAAGTTTTATCATAAATGTCCAGATCACTGACCAGATACCAAACTCGTCAAGGTTTTTCTTTGGCATCTCTACTACATCTCCATACCGGCCAAGTCACGTCATGATGTCCTAACAAGAAAGCGACTCGTTACAAGTCATCACGGCCACTTTCTTGACTTGGTTTTGGAAAGACACCGCCTGAGTGGCAAAGTCTCACCAGCTGGGCTCATTTTTTGCCAACTCATAATTCAACCAGAAGAGCTCAAGCTGTCAGCCGAACAAAGCTGACATCAAACTCAGGCATGGAATAGGTATATATCAAGGTGTAGATGTCAATCGCCTTGAAGCCCATCCTCAGAAGGAGCTCCACAACCTTAGACCTTGGAGGACATGCATCACTGCCCCTCCACCTAAGATGGACCGCATTGCTATGCACACTGCCCAGCCCAGCTGTTGGTAAGGGCTAAACTGTATCCCCTTTATTGCTTTCGGAAGGACCTGAGGCCAGGCAAATCTCTATCCAGAAAGATAGATCACCCTCTTGACCCTCTACCATTAGTGATCTCTCCCCCTTCTTTAGAGTCTCCAGGAGATGCGGCAGCAGCATGCCATCTCCAGAGCCCGGAGACCAGGAGGACACCCTATTTTTTCTAGAGGTGACAGTGGCATAACTCCTGACGGCGCTGCTGTAGGAAGATGGACCAGAATAGTAGTCTCTCTTGCGTGTCCGGGCCAGAACTGTCGGGACTGTCACCATTGTTGCCGGGGAAAGTAATTCTGACCGGAATAGACCTTTTCATCTGACTGCTGGGGGCAGGTGTGATATAAAGGGAACTGCGCACGTGAAAACTTTTGGTGGGAACTAGCTTGTGCAACAAGAGAAAGATGACTCCCTCTCTGCAGACCGACGCCAACTACCCAGGCCCGCTTTGCAGCGATTCATCTCCCGCGCATACAGACTGTGTATTTTCAAAGACATCTCTTGTTAATCCCCGACTCTTACAGCACTAACCGGTCGGTGCATCTTACACCTGCTGACTCTTTTCGCAACGCTGATCCAGCATCACATGCGGTTCGCAGCTTTGAGACTGCGGCCTTCACTCCAGTACTTTGTACTTCTTTGGCTGTGCAGCAGTCCTTCCCCCGTTCTGCACCTCGTTCCAGTATCACAAGACCACGTGTAAAAAAATCAGGATACTTCGCCACCGTACAGAGACAGTGCTTCACCCTTCTGCAGGACCGACTCAGAGACGTCACACCCTAACTACGGCGCCATCATGGGATTTTCCAGCCACCATCATCCAGGAACCAGAGACTGATAAGTAAACCCGTTATTTTCACCCGTTGCAATTACTTTATTGATATCTAGATAGATAGATAGATATTGTGGGCCTGTATGTTTACACCTCCTTACTCCCTGCATGGAGTATTTACTGTTGAGACATAATCTTATATAAAATCTGTTAACTCTTGCTCTGCCTCCTGCTCATCACTGCATCCCACATTCCTGCTAGTACCTTACATTTGGCGTAGTTGGCAGGATGCAGTCTAACAGCACGGAGGCAGCAGACCAAGCAGTTGGGGGAGGCCCTAGGTCCAGTATCTCGCTGGGGGCAATGTTGAATAATGTACCAAGGTTTATGGGGAGTAACACCATGTTGTGAAGCTGGACTGAGCGTATAAGGGGTATGATGAGGATGCACCCCACGACTGCTGCATTGGAAGCCGAAGTGGCTATTACGGCATTGGATGGAGAAGCCAGAGATTCAGTTATGTTGTGGACCCCCAGGGAGCAAGACACTTTTAATAAAGTGCTGCATATTCTGGAAGAGACCCATAGGGACCCCACAGACGTAGGGGAACTGAGGACACGTCTCTTTAATTGCATGCAGAGGGAGGGGGAGACCATGAATCAGTACATGAATGCACTGTAGGAATTACATACTGCAATTGTCAGGAAAGATGGCATTGGTATAGGCCCTATGGACATAATGCTGCAAGACCTTTTAGTGGCGGGTTTTCAGGACACGATGACGAAACAGACTTGTGCGGGTAAACCTTAGGGTGACTTTTGCTGAAATAGGGAGTGAAGCGCTCACGTGTGACAGTCCCGATGGGGAAGGTCCAGAGTGGGAAGGTGATCGTGAATGCAATCACCGAATCCTAAGTCTGGGTTCACATTGCGTTAAAGCAGCCCGTTCAACACATGTGTTAAACGGGCTGCGTTAGCGCAAGTGCAGATACACCATCGCGCTAGCGCAGATAGAGCATCTGCTGGCTCTATCTGCGCTAGCGGTGACGGACCCGGAAACGCTGCAGCTCGCGTCCCAGGGTCCATCACTCAATGACGGCACATCGCTAGTGCATGCCCATTTTGGGCGTGCGCTAGAGATGCGTCTGATATAGGGCTTAATGGCGGCGTTAACGGACTGCGTTACACCGTGTTATGCCACGGTGTAACGCAGTCTGTCTAACGGACTGGGGAAACGTAATGTGAACCCAGCCTAATGGGTGGAAAAATTGAGGAGAGAACTTCTGAATATTAAAGGAGAATTTGCTGACATTAAAAAGTAAGAGACTGCCGCAAATGCTTCCGGGAACAGGGAAGGCCCAGAGTCCCACTGTGACAATAGAATGCTTTGTCGACAGAGGCCTCTCACGTGCTTTAATTGTGGCGAGAGTGGACATATAGTGCGGGAGTGTACACGCCGGGGAAGAGTTCCACCCCGTCGTCCGTTAAACTAACAAGCTCCAAGCTGGGGGGACGCTGCCTGGAGCCAGAACAGACGCAGAGGAGTAGTGGAAGTCCCACAAGTCTAGCCTCAGTGTGCCCTCTAGTCTGGGCCGAGTTTGTCGGTCGTGCAGTGCGCTGCCTGGTGGACATGGGTTCACAAGTAACAATGATGCCATAAAATTACTTCCTGCGACATTTTCCTGAAGCAAGACAGCCTGAGTGGGGCCCAGTGATAAAGTTGATGGCTGCCAACCAACTGCCTATCCCGGTTGCAGGGATAGCGTGGATGCAAATCTCCATTTGTGGAAAAGATCTGGGACGCAAGGGTTTGGTGCTAACCCAGGGAGAAGTGAGCAGCGGACATACAGTCACTTTAGGGAATTTGGGAGTCTACTCATCAATGAACCCTCCAATGAGACTCTGAAGCAATGGAGTCCACATACGCCTCAAAGAAAAGGATTCCAACAGTTAGTGCGTGCAGCTCAAGCTCAAGAAACTTACCGTGAAGGAGGAGTGTTAGGCAAAGTGATTGTTCCTGCTTCTTCCAAACTCATTCTACAACCCAAACAATATTTACTCTGCCCGTCCGAGCTTGCGTCCCATTGGAAGGAGTTGAGATTCAAATAGAGCCTTCTTCCTTGGAGCAACTTCCCTTGGGATTCTTGGTGAACCGTACTTTAGCCATTGTACGCGATGGAACTGTTCCTGTACGTTGTGTCAATTTAGAGGATCAGGACATCACAATTCTTCCCAAATTCGAAGTATCCCGGATTGTGAGTATGCCTGAAGAGATAGTACCAACTCAGTCTGTACAGCTGGAGGTGCAACAAGGAGATCCATGGACTGTGACGGTGAACTCCTGTTCGTCACCAGAGCCCCAGCTCATTCAGAATGGATAACTTGTTCTTGGAACAAATGCGGGCCAAATTGGCTGGACTCACTTAGGCACAGGTGCCACAGGTAGAAGCTCTGATAGGGTGATAAAGGGGCATGTTCGCTTGCCATGAAGATGATTTTGGCTGCACCACGGCTATCACACACGAGATAAACTACAGGAAATGCCACGCCCATTAGAGAACGCTATCGGCAAATTCCACCACAGCTGTACCAAGAGGTGAAGAGCATGTTCAGACAGATGCTACACAAAGGTGTCATCAGAGAGAGTCAGAGTCCCTGGGCTGCTCCGAAAGTGCTGGTGCGGAAGAAGGACGGGACTCGAGCTTTTGTGTGGATTACTGGAAACTCAATGCTTGCACCGTGAGAGACTCATACCCTTTACCCAGGATTGAGGAATCACTGTCTGTGCTAGGAAAAGCCTAATTCTTTTCTACAATGGACCTTGCCAGCGGCTATTGGTAAGTGCCAATGTCTGAACAGGATCGAGCAAATACCGCTTTCATTCTAACCATGGGCCTGTTTGAATTCAACCGAATGCCATTTGGCTTGGCCAACACTCTGGGAACCTTTCAATGTCTCATGGAAAGGTGTCTGGGTGACTTGAATTTTGAAGCCACACTTATCTACCTAGACGAAATTATAGTCTACGCTACTTCATCTGAAGAATATCTCCTACGACTGGAACAGGTGTTGAGTCAACTCCAAAAGCACGGATTAAAGGTGAAACCCCAAAAATGTCATTTGTTCCGCACACAGATTCAATATTTGGGCCATTGTTGTTTCTGCTGACGGGGTGAAACCATCCCGAGAAAAGATTGCAGTGATGCAGGATTGGCCCACTCCAGAGACGGTGAAAGATGTCCGAGCGTTTCTGAGATTGACCGGAAATTACCGCCGTTTTGTGAAGAATTTTGCCCGCCGGGTAAGACCGCGGCTGGAGCTGCTTAAAGGGGTGCCCTCCGCTGCAAAGAACTGGAGCATTCTTTGGAAGGAACATCAGGAGGAAGCTTTTCAAGATTTGAAGAAAGCATTGATGGAAGCTCCTGTGTTGGCCTATGTGGACTTTTCTCAACCGTTTATTCTCCACACCGACGGGAATTTGCTGGGACTTGTCACTGTCTTGTCACAGATACAGGACTGGAGAGATAGGGTGATCGCTTACGGGTATCTCTGGCAAACGGTTATCAAAAGTCTGTGGACAGAAGCTGCTGCTCCTTTCTCGGGGGAAGAGAGCTTGTACCATGATATTGAATATCCGGACACATCAGCAGGTTCCCGGGGCTTCGTGTGTAGCCCTCACTAGCTGACATGGCCACGCTATACACCATGTACAGGATCTATGTTGCAGACACTTTACACTGGTGTTGTATAGAGATGAGAAATCAGTATATTCAGTCACTGTGCAATAATCTGCATCTTTAGGGACCCTTAATACCCTGTGCTCTCTTCTACTAATTATGCTACTGATACTATTGATACTACTACTATTGATTTCATGCAGTTTAGACATTAGCATATTTAAGGTGCAGAAAACATAAAAGATTCATAAAAACCACAAATCATCAGCACAGAAAATCCTTCACTCAACGTTAGTAATGTAATCTGCAGAAAATATTACTGTGTAGCTGAGGAATAATCTTCAGATCTCTGGAGAGGTCAGTGGTGTAATAATATGCAGATAACTGGAGAGGTCAGTGGTGTAATAATCTGCAGATCCCTGGAGAGGGCAGTGGTGTAATAATCTGCAGATAACTGGAGAGGTCAGTGGTGTAATAATCTGCAGATAACTGGAGAGGTCAGTGGTGTAATAATCTGCAGTACGGTGGAGAGGTCAGTGGTGTAATAATCTGCAGTACGGTGGAGAGGTCAATGGTGTAATAATCTGCAGATCTCTGGAGAGGTCAGTGGTGTAATAATCTGCAGATCTCTGGAGAGGTCAGTGGTGTAATAATCTTCAGATCTCTGGAGAGGTCAGTGGTGTAATAATCTGCAGTATGGTGGAGAGGTCAGTGGTGTAATAATCTGCAGATCCCTGGAGAGGGCAGTGGTGTAATAATCTGCAGATAACTGGAGAGGTCAGTGGTGTAATAATCTGCAGATCCCTGGAGAGGTCAGTGGTGTAATAATCTGCAGATAACTGGAGAGGTCAGTGGTGTAATAATCTGCAGATAACTGGAGAGGTCAGTGGTGTAATAATCTGCAGTACGGTGGAGAGGTCAGTGGTGTAATAATCTGCAGTACGGTGGAGAGGTCAATGGTGTAATAATCTGCAGATCTCTGGAGAGGTCAGTGGTGTAATAATCTGCAGATCTCTGGAGAGGTCAGTGGTGTAATAATCTGCAGATCTCTGGAGAGGTCAGTGGTGTAATAATCTGCAGTATGGTGGAGAGGTCAGTGGTGTAATAATCTGCAGTACGGTGGAGAGGTCAGTGGTGTAATAATCTTCAGATCTCTGGAGAGGTCAGTGGTGTAATAATCTGCAGATAACTGGAGAGGTCAGTGGTGTAATAATCTGCAGATAACTGGAGAGGTCAGTGGTGTAATAATCTGCAGTACGGTGGAGAGGTCAGTGGTGTAATAATCTGCAGTACGGTGGAGAGGTCAATGGTGTAATAATCTGCAGATCTCTGGAGAGGTCAGTGGTGTAATAATCTGCAGATCTCTGGAGAGGTCAGTGGTGTAATAATCTTCAGATCTCTGGAGAGGTCAGTGGTGTAATAATCTGCAGATAACTGGAGAGGTCAATGGTGTTATAATCTGCAGATCTCTGAAGAGGTCAGTGGTGTAATAATCTGCAGGTTTCCTGGTCAACTCTGCTATTAACCCTGTGCGACCCTTACCTGCGGTTCAGTCGTTTTATGGGTCGCGGTGCAGGGAATCCACAGCGTTTTGTGTCGGTGGTAACAGCTGAGTAGATGTGGGGTGTGAGATAACTGGGACTTGATATGTGTGGGCGTATAGAGCTGGCTCTCCAGCCGGCACCTCACAGGAGCGTGTGCTGCGGCGGCTCACACTGTACGGAGACACTGTGCTTACTCTACCCCAGGACTGTGCACTGTGGGGGGCTCACACTGTACGGAGGCACTGTGCTTACACTACCCCAGGACTGTGCACTGTGGGGGCTCACACTGTACGGAGGCACTGTGCTTACACTACCCCAGGACTGTGCACTGTGGGGGCTCACACTGTACGGAGACACTGTGCTTACTCTACCCCAGGACTGTGCACTGTGAGGGGCTCACACTGTACGGAGGCACTGTGCTTACACTACCCCAGGACTGTGCACTGTGGGGGCTCACACTGTACGGATACACTGTGCTTACTACCCCAGGACTGTGCACTGTGGGGGGCTCACACTGTACGGATACACTGTGCTTACACTACCCCAGGACTGTGCACTGTGGGGGGCTCACACTGTACGGATACACTGTGCTTACACTACCCCAGGACTGTGCACTGTGGGGGGCTCACACTGTACGGATACACTGTGCTTACTCTACCCCAGGACTGTGCACTGTGAGGGGCTCACACTGTACGGAGGCACTGTGCTTACTACCCCAGGACTGTGCACTGTGGGGGGCTCACACTGTACGGAGACACTGTGCTTATACTACCACAGGACTGTGCACTGTGGGGGCTCACACTGTACGGAGGCACTGTGCTTACTACCCCAGGACTGTGCACTGTGGGGGGCTCACACTGTACGGATACACTGTGCTTACACTACCCCAGGACTGTGCACTGTGAGGGCTCACACTGTACGGAGACACTGTGCTTACACTACCCCAGGACTGTGCACTGTGGGGGGCTCACACTGTACGGAGACACTGTGCTTACACTACCCCAGGACTGTGCACTGTGGGGGGCTCACACTGTACGGAGACACTGTGCTTACACTACCCCAGGACTGTGCACTGTGGGGGCTCACACTGTACGGAGGCACTGTGCTTACACTACCCCAGGACTGTGCACTGTGGGGGGCTCACACTGTACGGAGACACTGTGCTTACTCTACCCCAGGACTGTGCACTGTGGGGGGCTCACACTGTACGGAGGCACTGTGCTTACACTACCCCAGGACTGTGCACTGTGGGGGCTCACACTGTACGGAGACACTGTGCTTACACTACCCCAGGACTGTGCACTGTGGGGGGCTCACACTGTATGGAGACACTGTGCTTACACTACCACAGGACTGTGCACTGTGGGGGGCTCACACTGTACGGATACACTGTGCTTATACTACCCCAGGACTGTGCACTGTGGGGGGCTCACACTGTACGGATACACTGTGCTTACTCTACCCCAGGACTGTGCACTGTGGGGGGCTCACACTGTACGGAGACACTGTGCTTACTCTACCACAGGACTGTGCACTGTGGGGGCTCACACTGTACGGAGACACTGTGCTTACTACCCCAGGACTGTGCACTGTGAGGGCTCACACTGTACGGAGACACTGTGCTTACTCTACCCCAGGACTGTGCACTGTGGGGGGCTCACACTGTACGGAGGCACTGTGCTTACACTACCCCAGGACTGTGCACTGTGGGGGGCTCACACTGTACGGAGACACTGTGCTTACTCTACCCCAGGACTGTGCACTGTGGGGGGCTCACACTGTACGGAGGCACTGTGCTTACACTACCCCAGGACTGTGCACTGTGGGGGCTCACACTGTACGGAGACACTGTGCTTACACTACCCCAGGACTGTGCACTGTGGGGGGCTCACACTGTATGGAGACACTGTGCTTACACTACCACAGGACTGTGCACTGTGGGGGGCTCACACTGTACGGATACACTGTGCTTATACTACCCCAGGACTGTGCACTGTGGGGGGCTCACACTGTACGGATACACTGTGCTTACTCTACCCCAGGACTGTGCACTGTGGGGGGCTCACACTGTACGGAGGCACTGTGCTTACACTACCCCAGGACTGTGCACTGTGGGGGCTCACACTGTACGGAGACACTGTGCTTACACTACCCCAGGACTGTGCACTGTGGGGGCTCACACTGTACGGAGACACTGTGCTTACACTACCCCAGGACTGTGCACTGTGGGGGCTCACACTGTACGGAGACACTGTGCTTACACTACCCCAGGACTGTGCACTGTGGGGGCTCACACTGTACGGAGACACTGTGCTTACACTACCCCAGGACTGTGCACTGTGGGGGGCTCACACTGTATGGAGACACTGTGCTTACACTACCACAGGACTGTGCACTGTGGGGGGCTCACACTGTACGGATGCACTGTGCTTACACTACCCCAGGACTGTGCACTGTGGGGGGCTCACACTGTACGGATACACTGTGCTTACACTACCCCAGGACTGTGCACTGTGGGGGCTCACACTGTACGGAGACACTGTGCTTACACTACCCCAGGACTGTGCACTGTGGGGGCTCACACTGTACGGAGACACTGTGCTTACACTACCCCAGGACTGTGCACTGTGGGGGCTCACACTGTACGGAGACACTGTGCTTACACTACCCCAGGACTGTGGACTGTGGGGGCTCACACTGTACGGAGACACTGTGCTTACACTACCCCAGGACTGTGCACCTTGGGGGGCTCACACTGTATGGAGACACTGTGCTTACACTACCACAGGACTGTGCACTGTGGGGGGCTCACACTGTACGGATACACTGTGCTTACACTACCCCAGGACTGTGCACTGTGGGGGGCTCACACTGTACGGATACACTGTGCTTACACTACCCCAGGACTGTGCACTGTGGGGGCTCACACTGTACGGAGACACTGTGCTTACTACCCCAGGACTGTGCACTGTGGGGGCTCACACTGTACGGAGACACTGTGCTTACACTACCCCAGGACTGTGCACTGTGGGGGCTCACACTGTACGGAGACACTGTGCTTACACTACCCCAGGACTGTGGACTGTGGGGGCTCACACTGTACGGAGACACTGTGCTTACACTACCCCAGGACTGTGCACTGTGGGGGGCTCACACTGTACGGATACACTGTGCTTACACTACCCCAGGACTGTGCACTGTGGGGGGCTCACACTGTACGGATACACTGTGCTTACACTACCCCAGGACTGTGCACTGTGGGGGCTCACACTGTACGGAGACACTGTGCTTACACTACCCCAGGACTGTGCACTGTGGGGGGCTCACACTGTACGGATACACTGTGCTTACACTACCCCAGGACTGTGCACTGTGGGGGGCTCACACTGTACGGAGGCAATGTGCTTACACTACCCCAGGACTGTGCACTGTGGGGGCTCACACTGTACGGAGACACTGTGCTTACACTACCCCAGGACTGTGCACTGTGGGGGGCTCACACTGTATGGAGACACTGTGCTTACACTACCACAGGACTGTGCACTGTGGGGGGCTCACACTGTACGGATACACTGTGCTTACACTACCCCAGGACTGTGCACTGTGGGGGGCTCACACCGTACGGATACACTGTGCTTACACTACCCCAGGACTGTGCACTGTGGGGGCTCACACTGTACGGAGACACTGTGCTTACACTACCCCAGGACTGTGCACTGTGGGGGCTCACACTGTACGGAGACACTGTGCTTACACTACCCCAGGACTGTGCACTGTGGGGGCTCACACTGTACGGAGACACTGTGCTTACACTACCCCAGGACTGTGGACTGTGGGGGCTCACACTGTACGGAGACACTGTGCTTACACTACCCCAGGACTGTGCACCTTGGGGGGCTCACACTGTATGGAGACACTGTGCTTACACTACCACAGGACTGTGCACTGTGGGGGGCTCACACTGTACGGATACACTGTGCTTACACTACCCCAGGACTGTGCACTGTGGGGGGCTCACACTGTACGGATACACTGTGCTTACACTACCCCAGGACTGTGCACTGTGGGGGCTCACACTGTACGGAGACACTGTGCTTACTACCCCAGGACTGTGCACTGTGGGGGCTCACACTGTACGGAGACACTGTGCTTACACTACCCCAGGACTGTGCACTGTGGGGGCTCACACTGTACGGAGACACTGTGCTTACACTACCCCAGGACTGTGGACTGTGGGGGCTCACACTGTACGGAGACACTGTGCTTACACTACCCCAGGACTGTGCACTGTGGGGGGCTCACACTGTACGGATACACTGTGCTTACACTACCCCAGGACTGTGCACTGTGGGGGGCTCACACTGTACGGATACACTGTGCTTACACTACCCCAGGACTGTGCACTGTGGGGGCTCACACTGTACGGAGACACTGTGCTTACACTACCCCAGGACTGTGCACTGTGGGGGGCTCACACTGTACGGATACACTGTGCTTACACTACCCCAGGACTGTGCACTGTGGGGGGCTCACACTGTACGGAGGCAATGTGCTTACACTACCCCAGGACTGTGCACTGTGGGGGGCTCACACTGTACGGATACACTGTGCTTACACTACCCCAGGACTGTGCACTGTGGGGGGCTCACACTGTACGGATACACTGTGCTTACACTACCCCAGGACTGTGCACTGTGTGGCGCTCACACTGTACGGAGACACTGTGCTTACACTACCCCAGGACTGTGCACTGTGGGGGGCTCACACTGTACGGAGGCAATGTGCTTACACTACCCCAGGACTGTGCACTGTGGGGGGCTCACACTGTACGGAGACACTGTGCTTACACTACCCCAGGACTGTGCACTGTGGGGGGCTCACACTGTATGGAGACACTGTGCTTACACTACCACAGGACTGTGCACTGTGGGGGGCTCACACTGTACGGATACACTGTGCTTACACTACCCCAGGACTGTGCACTGTGGGGGGCTCACACTGTACGGATACACTGTGCTTACACTACCCCAGGACTGTGCACTGTGGGGGACTCACACTGTACGGATACACTGTGCTTACACTACCACAGGGGGGCTCACACTGTACGGAGACACTGTGCTTACACTACCCCAGGACTGTGCACTGTGGGGGGCTCACACTGTACGGATACACTGTGCTTACACTACCCCAGGACTGTGCACTGTGGGGGGCTCACACTGTACGGAGGCACTGTGCTTACACTACCCCAGGACTGTGCACTGTGGGGGCTCACACTGTACGGAGACACTGTGCTTACACTACCCCAGGACTGTGCACTGTGGGGGCTCACACTGTACGGAGACACTGTGCTTACACTACCACAGGACTGTGCACTGTGGGGGGCTCACACTGTATGGATACACTGTGCTTACACTACCCCAGGACTGTGCACTGTGGGGGGCTCACACTGTACGGATACACTGTGCTTACACTACCCCAGGACTGTGCACTGTGGGGGGCTCACACTGTACGGATACACTGTGCTTACACTACCACAGGACTGTGCACTGTGGGGGGCTCACACTGTACGGAAACACTGTGCTTACACTACCCCAGGACTGTGCACTGTGGGGGGCTCACACTGTATGGAGACACTGTGCTTACACTACCACAGGACTGTGCACTGTGGGGGCTCACACTGTACGGAGACACTGTGCTTACACTACCCCAGGACTGTGCACTGTGTGGGCTCACACTGTACGGAGACACTGTGCTTACACTACCCCAGGACTGTGCACTGTGGGGGGCTCACACTGTACGGATACACTGTGCTTACACTACCCCAGGACTGTGCACTGTGGGCGGCTCACACTGTATGGATACACTGTGCTTACACTACCCCAGGACTGTGCACTGTGGGGGGCTCACACTGTACGGAGACACTGTGCTTACACTACCCCAGGACTGTGCACTGTGGAGGCTCACACTGTACGGAGACACTGTGCTTACACTACCCCAGGACTGTGCACTGTGGGGGCTCACACTGTACGGAGACACTGTGCTTACACTACCACAGGACTGTGCACTGTGGGGGGCTCACACTGTACGGATACACTGTGCTTACACTACCCCAGGACTGTGCACTGTGGGGGGCTCACACTGTACGGATACACTGTGCTTACACTACTCCAGGACTGTGCACTGTGGGGGGCTCACACTGTACGGATACACTGTGCTTACACTACCACAGGACTGTGCACTGTGGGGGGCTCACACTGTGCGGATACACTGTGCTTACACTACCCCAGGACTGTGCACTGTGGGGGGCTCACACTGTACGGAGACACTGTGCTTACACTACCACAGGACTGTGCACTGTGGGGGCTCACACTGTACGGAGACACTGTGCTTACACTACCACAGGACTGTGCACTGTGGGGGGCTCACACTGTACGGAGACACTGTGCTTATACTACCCCAGGACTGTGCACTGTGGGGGGCTCACACTGTACGGATACACTGTGCTTACACTACCCCAGGACTGTGCACTGTGGGGGCTCACACTGTACGGATACACTGTGCTTACACTACCCCAGGACTGTGCACTGTGGGGGCTCACACTGTACGGAGACACTGTGCTTACACTACCCCAGGACTGTGCACTGTGGGGGCTCACACTGTACGGAGACACTGTGATTACACTACCACAGGACTGTGCACTGTGGGAGCTCACACTGTACGGAGACACTGTGCTTACTCTACCCCAGGACTGTGCACTGTGGGGGCTCACACTGTACGGAGACACTGTGCTTACACTACCCCAGGACTGTGCACTGTGGGGGCTCACACTGTACGGAGACACTGTGCTTACACTACCACAGGACTGTGCACTGTGGGGGGCTCACACTGTACGGTGACACTGTGCTTACTCTACCCTAGGACTGTGGGGGCTCACACTGTACGGAGACACTGTGCTTACACTACCACAGGACTGTGCACTGTGGGGGGCTCACACTGTACGGAGACACTGTGCTTACACTACCCCAGGACTGTACACTGTGGGGGGCTCACACTGTACGGAGACACTGTGCTTACACTACCACAGGACTGTGCACTGTGGGGGCTCACACTGTACGGAGACACTGTGCTTACACTACCCCAGGACTGTGCACTGTGTGGGCTCACACTGTACGGAGACACTGTGCTTACACTACCCCAGGACTGTGCACTGTGGGGGGCTCACACTGTACGGATACACTGTGCTTACACTACCCCAGGACTGTGCACTGTGGGCGGCTCACACTGTACGGATACACTGTGCTTACACTACCCCAGGACTGTGCACTGTGGGGGGCTCACACTGTACGGAGACACTGTGCTTACACTACCCCAGGACTGTGCACTGTGGGGGCTCACACAGTACGGAGACACTGTGCTTACACTACCCCAGGACTGTGCACTGTGGGGGCTCACACTGTACGGAGACACTGTGCTTACACTACCACAGGACTGTGCACTGTGGGGGGCTCACACTGTACGGATACACTGTGCTTACACTACCCCAGGACTGTGCACTGTGGGGGGCTCACACTGTACGGATACACTGTGCTTACACTACCCCAGGACTGTGCACTGTGGGGGGCTTACACTGTACGGATACACTGTGCTTACACTACCACAGGACTGTGCACTGTGGGGGGCTCACACTGTACGGATACACTGTGCTTACACTACCCCAGGACTGTGCACTGTGGGGGGCTCACACTGTACGGAGACACTGTGCTTACACTACCACAGGACTGTGCACTGTGGGGGCTCACACTGTACGGAGACACTGTGCTTACACTACCACAGGACTGTGCACTGTGGGGGGCTCACACTGTACGGAGACACTGTGCTTACACTACCCCAGGACTGTGCACTGTGGGGGGCTCACACTGTACGGAGACACTGTGCTTACACTACCACAGGACTGTGCACTGTGGGGTGCTCACACTGTACGGAGACACTGTGCTTACACTACCCCAGGACTGTGCACTGTGGGGGGCTCACACTGTACGGAGACACTGTGCTTACACTACCCCAGGACTGTGCACTGTGGGGGCTCACACTGTACGGAGACACTGTGCTTACACTACCCCAGGACTGTGCACTGTGGGGGCTCACACTGTACGGAGACACTGTGCTTACACTACCACAGGACTGTGCACTGTGGGGGCTCACACTGTACGGAGACACTGTGCTTACTCTACCCCAGGACTGTGCACTGTGGGGGCTCACAATGTACGGAGACACTGTGCTTACACTACCCCAGGACTGTGCACTGTGGGGGCTCACACTGTACGGAGACACTGTGCGTACACTACCACAGGACTGTGCACTGTGGGGAGCTCACACTGTACGGAGACACTGTGCTTACTCTACCCCAGGACTGTGGACTGTGGGGGCTCACACTGTACGGAGACACTGTGCTTACACTACCACAGGACTGTGCACTGTGGGGGCTCACACTGTACGGAGACACTGTGCTTACTCTACCCCAGGACTGTGCACTGTGGGGGCTCATACTGTACGGAGACACTGTGCTTATACTACCCCAGGACTGTGCACGTGATGCTCCATACAGTACAATGGCCACACATGATGCTCCATACTGTATAATGTCCACACATGATGCTCAATACTGTATAATGGCCACACAGTGCTCCATACTGTATAATGGCCACACATAGTGCTCTATACTGTATAATGGCCACACATGATGCTCCATACTGTATAATGGCCACACATGATACTCAATACTGCATAATAGTCACACAGTGCTCCATACTGTATAATGGCCACACATGATGCTCCATACTGTATAATGGCCACACATGGTGCTCCATACTGAATAATGGCCACACATGATACTCCACACTGTATAATGGCCACACATGATGCTCAACACTGTATAATGGCAACACAGTGCTCCATACTGTATAATGGCCCCACATGATGCTGCGTACAGTATAATGGCCCACATGATGCTGCGTACAGTAAACTGGCCCCACGTAATGCTCCATACAGTATAATGGACCCGCATGATGCTCAATACTGTATAATGGCCACACATGATGCTCCATACAGTATAATGGCCACACATGATGCTCAATACTGTATAATGGCCACACATGATGCTCAATACTGTATAATGGCCACACATGATGCTCCATACTGTATAATGGCCACACATGATGCTCAATACTGTATAATGGCCACACAGTGCTCCATACTGTATAATGGCCACACAGTGCTCCATACTGTATAATGGCCCCACATGATGCTGCGTACAGTATAATGGCCCACATGATGCTGCGTACAGTAAACTGGCCCCACGGGATGCTCCATACAGTATAATGGACCCGCATGATGCTCAATACTGTATAATGGCCACACATGATGCTCCATACAGTATAATGGCCACACATGATGCTCAATACTGTATAATGGCCACACATGATGCTCCATACTGTATAATGGCCACACATGATGCTCCATACTGTATAATGGCCACACATGATGCTCAATGCTGTATAATGGCCACACAGTGCTCCATACTGAATAATGGCCCCACATGATGCTGCATACAGTATAATGGCCCACACGATGCTGCGTACAGTAAACTGGCCCCACGTGATGCTCCATACAGTATAATGGACCCGCATGATGCTCAATACTGTATAATGGCCACGCATGATGCTCCATACTGTATAATGGCCACACATGATGCTCAATACTGTATAATGGCCACACAGTGCTCCATACTGTATAATGGCCACACATGATGCTCCATACTGTATAATGGCCACACATAGTGTTCCATACTGTATAATGGCCACACATGATGCTCCATACTGTATAATGGCCACACATGATGCTCAATACTGTATAATGGCCACACAGTGCTCCATACTGAATAATGGCCCCACATGATGCTGCGTACAGTATAATGGCCCACATGATGCTGCGTACAGTACACTGGCCCCACGTGATGCTCCATACAGTATAATGGACCCACATGATGCTGCATACTGTATAATGGCCTCACAATGCTTTGTACAGTATAATGGCCCCACATGATGCTGCATACTGTATAATGGCCCCACATGATGCTTTGTACAGTATAATGGCCCCACATGATGCTGGGTACATTATAATGGCCCCACATGATGCTGGGTTTAGTATAATGGCCCCACGTGATGCTCCATACAGTACAATGGCCACACATGATGCTCCATACTGTATAATGTCCACACATGATGCTCAATACTGTATAATGGCCACACAGTGCTCCATACTGTATAATGGCCACACATAGTGCTCTATACTGTATAATGGCCACACATGATGCTCCATACTGTATAATGGCCACACATGATACTCAATACTGCATAATGGTCACACAGTGCTCCATACTGTATAATGGCCACACATGATGCTCCATACTGTATATTGGCCACACATAGTGATCCATACTGTATAATGGCCACACATGATGCTCCATACTGTATAATGGCCACACATGGTGCTCCATACTGTATAATGGCCACACATGATACTTCACACTGTATAATGGCCACACATGATGCTCAACACTGTATAATGGCCACACAGTGCTCCATACTGTATAATGGCCCCACATGATGCTGCGTACAGTATAATGGCCCACATGATGCTGCGTACAGTAAACTGGCCCCACGTGATGCTCCATACAGTATAATGGACCCGCATGATGCTCAATACTGTATAATGGCCACACATGATGCTCCATACAGTATAATGGCTACACATGATGCTCAATACTGTATAATGGCCACACATGATGCTCAATACTGTATAATGGCCACACATGATGCTCCATACTGTATAATGGCCACACATGATGCTGCGTACAGTATAATGGCCCACACGATGCTGCGTACAGTAAACTGGCCCCACGTGATGCTCCATACAGTATAATGGACCCGCATGATGCTCAATACTGTATAATGGCCACATATGATGCTCCATACAGTATAATGGCCACACATGATGCTCAATACTGTATAATGGCCACACATGATGCTCCATACTGTATAATGGCCACACATGATGCTCAATACTGTATAATGGCCACACAGTGCTCCATACCGTATAATGGCCACACATGATGCTCCATACTGTATAATGGCCACATAGTGCTCCATACTGTATAATGGCCACACATGATACTGCGTACAGTATAATGGCCCATATGATGCTGCGTACAGTACACTGGCCCCACGTGATGCTCCATACAGTATAATGGACCCACATGATGCTGCATACTGTATAATGGCCTCACATAATGCTTTGTACAGTATAATGGCCCCACATGATGCTGGGTACATTATAATGGCCCCACATGATGCTGGGTTTAGTATAATGGCCCCACGTGATGCTCCATACAGTATAATGGACCCGCATGATGCTCAATACTGTATAATGGCCACACATGATGCTCCATACAGTATAATGGCCACACATGATGCTCAATACTGTATAATGGCCACACATGATGCTCAATACTGTATAATGGCCACACATGATGCTCCATACTGTATAATGGCCACACATGATGCTCAATACTGTATAATGGCCACACAGTGCTCCATACTGAATAATGGCCCCACATGATGCTGCGTACAGTATAATGGCCCACACGATGCTGCGTACAGTAAACTGGCCCCACGTGATGCTCCATACAGTATAATGGACCCGCATGATGCTCAATACTGTATAATGGCCACGCATGATGCTCCATACTGTATAATGGCCACACATGATGCTCAATACTGTATAATGGCCACACAGTGCTCCATACCGTATAATGGCCACACATGATGCTCCATACTGTATAATGGCCACACATTGTGCTCCATACTGTATAATGGCCACACATGATACTGCGTACAGTATAATGGCCCATATGATGCTGCGTACAGTACACTGGCCCCACGTGATGCTCCATACAGTATAATGGACCCACATGATGCTGCATACTGTATAATGGCCTCACATAATGCTTTGTACAGTATAATGGCCCCACATGATGCTGGGTACATTATAATGGCCCCACATGATGCTGGGTTTAGTATAATGGCCCCACGTGATGCTCCATACAGTATAATGGCCACACATGATGCTCCATACTGTATAATGTTCACATATGATGCTCAATACTGTATAATGGCCACACAGTGCTCCATACTGTATAATGGCCACACATGATGCTCCATACTGTATAATGGCCACACATAGTGCTCCATACTGTATAATGGCCACACATGATGCTCCATACTGTATAATGGCCCCACATGATGCTGCGTACAGTATAATGGCCCACATGATGCTGCGTACAGTAAACTGGCCCCACGTGATACTCCATACAGTATAATGGACCCGCATGATGCTCAATACTGTATAATGGCCACACATGATGCTCCATACAGTATAATGGCCACACATGATGCTCAATACTGTATAATGGCCACACATGATGCTCAATACTGTATAATGGCCACACATGATGCTCCATACTGTATAATGGCCACACATGATGCTCAATGCTGTATTATGGCCACACAGTGCTCCATACTGAATAATGGCCCCACATGATGCTGCGTACAGTATAATGGCCCACACGATGCTGCGTACAGTAAACTGGCCCCACGTGATGCTCCATACAGTATAATGGACCCGCATGATGCTCAATACTGTATAATGGCCACGCATGATGCTCCATACTGTATAATGGCCACACATGATGCTCAATACTGTATAATGGCCACACAGTGCTCCATACCGTATAATGGCCACACATGATGCTCCATACTGTATAAAGGCCACACATAGTGCTCCATACTGTATAATGGCCACACATGATACTGCGTACAGTATAATGGCCCATATGATGCTGCGTACAGTACACTGGCCCCACGTGATGCTCCATACAGTATAATGGACCCACATGATGCTGCATACTGTATAATGGCCTCACATAATGCTTTGTACAGTATAATGGCCCCACATGTTGCTGGGTACATTATAATGGCCCCACATGATGCTGGGTTTAGTATAATGGCCCCACGTGATGCTCCATACAGTATAATGGCCACACATGATGCTCCATACTGTATAATGTTCACATAGGATGCTCAATACTGTATAATGGCCACACAGTGCTCCATACTGTATAATGGCCACACATGATGCTCCATACTGTATAATGGCCACACATAGTGCTCCATACTGTATAATGGCCACACATGATGCTCCATACTGTATAATGGCCACACATAGTGCTCCATACTGTATAATGTCCACACATGATGCTCCATACTGTATAATGGCCACACATGATGCTCAATACTGTATAATGGCCACAGAGTGCTCCTTACTGTGTAATTGCCCAACATGATGCTGCGTACAGTATAATGGCCCACATGATGCTGCGTACAGTACACTGGCCCCACGTGATGCTCCATACAGTATAATGGACCCACATGATGCTACATACTGTATAATGGCCTCACATAATGCTTTGTACAGTATAATGGCCCCACATGATACTTCATACTGTATAATGGCCCCACATGATGCTTTGTACAGTATAATGGCCCCACATGATGCTGGGTACAGTATAATGGCCCCACCTGATGCTGGGTTTAGTATAATGGCCCCACATGATGCTTGGTACAGTATAATGGCCCCACATGATGCTGGGTACAGTATAATGGCCCCACATGTTGCTGGGTACGGTATATTTGCCCCATATGATACTGCATACAGTATAATGGCCACACATGGTTACCCCACCCCCATCTTTGCCCTCACACCCCCATCATTGCCTTCTCCATCACTACACACACACACTTTTCAATGCGCTCCCTCACAGCCGCCGGCAGCATCCAATCCCGCAGTGCTGAATGATGTCATCCAGTCACGCCGCACCGCTGACTGCTCACGTCGCTGCAGCTCCGGTACGCCACTAATAAAGACCTCTCCGTGTCTCCTGTGCCAGTGTCAAAGCCAGGAGCAATATCTGCTCCGATCTGACACAGCTAGCGTCCGCTACGTACACCTCGCACACACGCGGCTCCGCTTCGTACACACACAGCTGCGGTCCATACACCTCGTACACGCGGCTGCGCTCCGTACACCTCGTACACACGCAGCTGTGCTCCGTACACCTCGTACACACGCGGCTCTGCTCCATACACCTTGCACACGTGGCTCTACCCCATACACACGCGGAAGTGCTCCGTACACCTCGTACACACGCGGTTGTGCTCCATACACCTCGATCACACGCGGCTGCGCTCCGTACACCTCGGACACATGAGGCTGCGCTCCGTACACCTTGCACACGTGACTCCACCCTGTTCACATGTGGCTGTGCTCTGTACACCTTGTACACATGCAGCTCTGCTCCGTACACCTCGTACACACACCACTCAGCTCCATACACCTTGCACACGCAGCTCTGCTCCGTACACTCGTACACACGCAGCTCCGCTCCGTACACCTCATACACACAGCTCCGCTTCATACACACATGGCTCTGCTATATCCACACTGTAAACATCTTGTTACCCCACACATAAACTTACCCTCATCCAGCACCATGACAACCAGCAGAGTACTGCATGAATACACGGAGGCCCCGATGATGTGACCCCTTACTCCTCCTCTCCTGTGACCTCATCACAGGTCCTGTGCGCACAGAGCAGCCATATATGTGGTGTGTGCTCTGCGGGTGGAGGGATGAGGTTGACCGCGGGGTGACTGTCAAAATCGGGACTGCCCTGCTGGATCCGGGAGGGTTGGGAGGTCTGCCCAGGACTGCGGGGGGCTCACACTGAACAGATACACTATGATTACCCCACCCCAGGACTGTGCACTGTGGGGGGCTCACACTGAACAGATATACTATGATTACCCCACCCAAGAACTGTGCGCTTCAGGGGGCTCACACTGTACAGATGCACTATGCTTACACCACCCCAGGACTGTGCATTGCGGGGACTCACACTGTACGGATATACTATGATTACGCCACCCCAGGACTGTGCACTGCGGGGGGCTCACACTGTACGGATACACTATGATTATGCCACCCCAGGACTGTGCACTGTGGGGGGCTCACACTATGAATACACTATGCTTACGAGTCGCCCGCCAGGGCCGTGGGGTACTCGGTACCGGGTCTGGTTCTTTAAGGTTGGATGTCACAGTGGTGGCGACCTGGTCCGTGGTCCTGGGCGCCCATGTTAAAGGGAATGTTAAGGGGGTTTTGAATAAAGTTTGTGTTCGTGACGCCACCTGTGGCATTCGGTCAGTGCTTAAAGGGGGGGTCCACTGGGGTGATGTTATGGCAGCTAGATGGTATAACTTCCCACAACTGAAGTAGGTCCCCAGGGCTCCCGGTATGTATGTGAAGATGGTGAGTGGTGCAGTAAAGAACGGAGGACACAGGTTTGCAGTCTCTTTACCTGGTTTACTGGAGACTTCAGGTATCCACAGTCCAGGGCACCAGATCACAGGTACAGGCAGGGTCCGGCCGGCTTGGAAGCAAGTTCAGAGTCCCATTTACCAGGTGGAGTTAAAACCTTACTACCAGCGCTTTGATGTAGTCCCTCGCTGCCTGTGACTTCAGTCAAGGTCCTCACAATTCTCTCTCTGTCCTCCATAAAGGTGGGACACCCGTATGACATGTGGCTCGAGCCTTTTTATAGGGTCTCTATCACGACCCGGGCTCTATGTGCCACAGTGTCTCCTGGGTATTAGGGCGGACAGGTTATCTGTAGTTCGGTTGTCCTGCCGGTTTCTGCTGTGCCTCCTATAGTCCAAAAGAACCTTGGTCTTCCGGCTACCAGAAATCTGCGCTCTACAGGGAGATAGCCCATACGCTGCTGTCCTCCCCTGGTGTCACTTTCCTGCACTTTGCTTTCCTGCACGCTCACTATACGCTGTTCTTCCTTCTCTGTTTCCCTGTCCAGGTGCTGCAGCACCCTCTTGGCTGCACGGCCCGTTTAATCCTTCAGACTGCTTTCTTCTTTCCTTCCTCTTTCTGCCAGGAGCTGCAGACCCCCACGTCTGCTGAACAATTCTCCTTCAGTACCAGCTCCGCCTCAGCTGAAGTTCCATGATTATCTCCTCTCTGGCTTTCTCCAACCCTCCTTTCAGCCTCAGACTGCTCCAGTTTGCTGTCTGGTCTTCTACTCACTCACTCTGCTCTGTCCCTCTGACAGACTCAATGCTTTCCCTCCAAGCCAGAATATATATATAGGGGAGCTACCCACAAACTGAGTCAGGGCTCCCCCTTCTGGCCTGGAGTGTGAACATGTTGTGTGCTTTGTAGTTGCCTGATAGAAGAGATCTTCCCTTGCTTCCAAGCGTGATATCACTCTCCCCGTGAGGAAAGCAATGTCACTGTTACAACCAGGACCCTGGGGTGTCACACTTACACCACCCCAGGACTGTGCATTGCAGGGGGTCACACTGTACGGATAAACTATGATTACACCACCACAGGACTGTGCACTGCGGGGGTCTAACACTGTACGGATGCACTATGATTACACTACCCCAGGACTGTGAACTGCGGGGGCTCGCACTGTACGGATACTCTATGATTACACTACCCCAGGACTGTGCATTGCAGGGGGCTCACACTGTACGGATACACTATGATTACACTACCCCAGGACTGTGAACTGCAGGGGGCTCACACTGTACAGATGCACTGTGATTACACTGTAAGCAGGATGCAGTGAAGCAAGGAAGGCAGAGCAAAGGTTAACAATGTAATTAAACAGTGAAGGTACTCCTCGCAGGGAGGTTAACAGTTAAATAGAAAATGAAAGTAAGGGAAACAATTGCAATGCAGCAACAGTTCACGAAATAAACTTATCATGTCCTTGGTTTCCTCAGGCACGGATGATCCAGTGAGGGTTGTAGTTCCAGCAACGGCCGATGAAATGTCCTCAGAGGAGGCTCCACAGCTCACGGCCCGGTTTCTGGCGGCAACAGGCAGTCTTCGGTTTTACTGGTTGAGCCCCTAGTCCATAAACTCGTGCAGCTAAGTCAAGGGAGTTACAAACACTCTGGTATCAAGGAAAGTCTGCTGTGTGCTGATCGGCAGAGAGGACCGCAGTGCCGGGTCCTGCACACGGCCCACGCTTTTATGCCCGAGTGCGGTACTAAACTTAGCGGAGCTCACGGCTCTCTCTTTACTCCCGGTCCCAGTGGCATGCTCGTGAGAAGTTGACCGCAGTCCGTCGCGGCGCTGCTGCACATGATCCGGAGCATGCTGCGCACACACCAGCTCCGACCCCGCCGGCTGGAAACTGGCTTCCCCTGCGCAAGCTTTCTGCTTAAACACACCCCCTCTTTCCGAATCATGGGGTCCGTCCAGTCCCCTATTCCTTCCCCCGGACAACATGGGACACAGTCTCGACAGTTCCGGACCCGGCTCAATACAGGTACGTGCAGCCCGGTCTTCCTCCTTACAACACCACCCCAGGACTGTGCGCTTTGGGGGGCTCAAACTGTACAGATACATACTGTGATTACACCTCTCCAGGACTGTGTACTGCGGGGAGCACACACTGTACAGATATTATGGGTGTGCTGGGGGCTAATTTGTGCCCTGCATCCCTGTGCACATCTTCTTGATAGTGTCATGTAATGAGATATTGTTTATTGTGCATTAACATGTCAAAATGTTTATGTATTTGACGCGCCCACAGGGCAGTGGGATACTCGGTACCGGGTCCGGTCGCAAAGGCTACGTTCACACTAGCGTTATGCTAGTGTGCGTCGGGTTAGCGTCGGGCGACGCAGCGGCGACGCACGCGTCATGCGCCCCTATATTTAACATGGGGGACGCATGCGTTTTTGTTTGTTGCGTTGTGCGACGCATGCGTCTTTTTTGCCGCAAGCGTCGGACCAAGAAAACGCAACAAGTTGCATTTTTCTTGCATCTGATTTTCGGCAAAAAACGACGCATGCGTCGCAAAACGCAGCGTTTTTGCGTGCGTTTTGCCGCGTTTTTGCGTGCGTTGTGCGTTGCGTCGCCGACGCAGCGGCGCACAACGCTAGTGTGAACGTAGCCAAAGGGGGACGTCACGGTGGCTGCGACCCAGTCCGTGGCCCTGGGCATCAACTTTAAAGGGGCTTAAATGTTCAAAGTTTGTCGTGAAGCCACCTGTGGAGTTCGGTCAATAGGGGGACCGACGCTGCATTAAAGGGGTCCCCTGGGGGATGTTGCGGCAGCCCAGATGTTACACTTCCCACAGGTGAAGCGGGGTCCCCAGGGGTCCTATGGTGTGTGGTGTAGATGGTAAGGCTGGTGAATAACCTGGTTTACTTGTGGGTGACAGGCCACAGTCTAGAGCAAGGAAATGTGTGATATACAGTGGGGCAAAAAAGTATTTAGTCAGTCAGCAATAGTGCAAGTTCCACCACTTAAAAAGATGAGAGGCGTCTGTAATTTACATCATAGGTAGACCTCAACTATGGGAGACAAACTGAGAAACAAAAATCCAGAAAATCACATTGTCTGTTTTTTTAACATTTTTTTTGCATATTATGGTGGAAAATAAGTATTTGGTCAGAAACAAACAATCAAGATTTCTGGCTCTCACAGACCTGTAACTTCCTCTTTAAGAGTCTCCTCTTGCCTCCACTCATTACCTGTAGTAATGGCACCTGTTTAAACTTGTTATCAGTATAAAAAGACACCTGTGCACACCCTCAAACAGTCTGACTCCAAACTCCACTATGGTGAAGACCAAAGAGCTGTCAAAGGACACCAGAAACAAAATTGTAGCCCTGCACCAGGCTGGGAAGACTGAATCTGCAATAGCCAACCAGCTTGGAGTGAAGAAATCAACAGTGGGAGCAATAATTAGAAAATGGAAGACATCCTTCGACTTTCCCTAGTCTGTTTGTTGACCCCTCCCCCCTCTTTTTTGTTTTTAATTTTTTCTCTAGCTATAACTTCCCCTCTCTCATCATTTGGGGTTATCTAGTTACAGAGTGGTAGTCCACTCGTATTGTATTTCCATGTTGAATTCTATGTTTTTAGCCTTATGTTTATCTTGATTGAGAGGTACTTTGCCTTAATTTGCAAATTGGAACGCTAAAATAGTTACCGTCTTTAATAATGGGCTTCTGTAATACCGGAAAGAGGGAGGTAATTCCTTGTACCTATGTTTGCATGTTAATATACTAATGTTGAAAATGTTTAATTGAAAATGTTTAATAAAAACAGTTTGGAAAAAAAAAAAAGAAAATGGAAGACATACAAGACCACTGATAATCTCCCTCGATCTGGGGCTCCACGCAAAATCCCACCCCGTGGGGTCAGAATGATCACAAGAACGGTGAGCAAAAATCCCAGAACCACGCGGGGGGACCTAGTGAATGAACTGCAGAGAGCTGGGACCAATGTAACAAGGCCTACCATAAGTAACACACTACGCCACCATGGACTCAGATCCTGCAGTACCAGACGTGTCCCACTGCTTAAGCCAGTACATGTCCGGGCCCATCTGAAGTTTGCTAGAGAGCATTTGGATGATCCAGAGGAGTTTTGGGAGAATGTCCTATGTTCTGATGAAACCAAACTGGAACTGTTTGGAAGAAACACAACTTGTCGTGTTTGGAGGAAAAAGAATACTGAGTTGCATCCATCAAACACCATACCTACTGTAAAGCATGGTGGTGGAAACATCATGCTTTGGGGCTGTTTCTCTGCAAAGGGGCCAGGACGACTGATCCGGGTACATGAAAGAATGAATGGGGCCATGTATCGTGAGATTTTGAGTGCAAACCTCCTTCCATCAGCAAGGGCATTGAAGATGAAACGTGGCTGGGTCTTTCAACATGACAATGATCCAAAGCACACCGCCAGGGCAACGAAGGAGTGGCTTCGCAAGAAGCATTTCAAGGTCCTGGAGTGGCCTAGCCAGTCTCCAGATCTCAACCCTATAGAAAACCTTTGGAGGGAGTTGAAAGTCCGTGTTGCCAAGCGAAAAGCCAAAAACATCACTGCTCTAGAGGAGATCTGCATGGAGGAATGGGCCAACATACCAACAACAGTGTGTGGCAACCTTGTGAAGACTTACAGAAAACGTTTGACCTCTGTCATTGCCAACAAAGGATACAGTGGGGCAAAAAAGTATTTAGTCAGTCAGCAATAGTGCAAGTTCCACCACTTAAAAAGATGAGAGGCGTCTGTAAGTTACATCATAGGTAGACCTCAACTATGGGAGACAAACTGAGAAAAAAAAATCCAGAAAATCACATTGTCTGTTTTTTTAACAATTTATTTGCATATTATGGTGGAAAATAAGTATTTGGTCAGAAACAAAATTTCATCTCAATACTTTGTAATATATCCTTTGTTGGCAATGACAGAGGTCAAACGTTTTCTGTAAGTCTTCACAAGGTTGCCACACACTGTTGTTGGTATGTTGGCCCATTCCTCCATGCAGATCTCCTCTAGAGCAGTGATGTTTTTGGCTTTTCGCTTGGCAACACGGACTTTCAACTCCCTCCAAAGGTTTTCTATAGGGTTGAGATCTGGAGACTGGCTAGGCCACTCCAGGACCTTGAAATGCTTCTTACGAAGCCACTCCTTCGTTGCCCTGGCGGTGTGCTTTGGATCATTGTCATGTTGAAAGACCCAGCCACGTTTCATCTTCAATGCCCTTGCTGATGGAAGGAGGTTTGCACTCAAAATCTCACGATACATGGCCCCATTCATTCTTTCATGTACCCGGATCATTCGTCCTGGCCCCTTTGCAGAGAAACAGCCCCAAAGCATGATGTTTCCACCACCATGCTTTACAGTAGGTATGGTGTTTGATGGATGCAACTCAGTATTCTTTTTCCTCCAAACACGACAAGTTGTGTTTCTACCAAACAGTTCCAGTTTGGTTTCATCAGACCATAGGACATTCTCCCAAAACTCCTCTGGATCATCCAAATGCTCTCTAGCAAACTTCAGACGGGCCCGGACATGTACTGGCTTAAGCAGTGGGACACGTCTGGCACTGCAGGATCTAAGTCCATGGTGGCGTAGTGTGTTACTTATGGTAGGCCTTGTTACATTGGTCCCAGCTCTCTGCAGTTCATTCACTAGGTCCCCCGCGTGGTTCTGGGATTTTTGCTCACCGTTCTTGTGATCATTCTGACCCCACGGGGTGGGATTTTGCGTGGAGCCCCAGATCGAGGGAGATTATCAGTGGTCTTGTATGTCTTCCATTTTCTAATTATTGCTCCCACTGTTGATTTTTTCACTCCAAGCTGGTTGGCTATTGCAGATTCAGTCTTCCCAGCCTGGTGCAGGGCTACAATTTTGTTTCTGGTGTCCTTTGACAGCTCTTTGGTCTTCACCATAGTGGAGTTTGGAGTCAGACTGTTTGAGGGTGTGCACAGGTGTCTTTTTATACTGATAACAAGTTTAAACAGGTGCCATTACTACAGGTAATGAGTGGAGGAAAGAGGAGATTCTTAAAGAAGAAGTTACAGGTCTGTGAGAGCCAGAAATCTTGATTGTTTGTTTCTGACCAAATACTTATTTTCCACCATAATATGCAAATAAATTGTTAAAAAAACAGACAATATGATTTTCTGGATTTTTTTTCTCAGTTTGTCTCCCATAGTTGAGGTCTACCTATGATGTAAATTACAGACGCCTCTCATCTTTTTAAGTGGTGGAACTTGCACTATTGCTGACTGACTAAATACTTTTTTGCCCCACTGTATATTACAAAGTATTGAGATGAAATTTTGTTTCTGACCAAATACTTATTTTCCACCATAATATGCAAATAAAATGTTAAAAAAACAGACAATGTGATTTTCTGGATTTTTTTTTCTCAGTTTGTCTCCCATAGTTGAGGTCTACCTATGATGTAAATTACAGACGCCTCTCATCTTTTTAAGTGGTGGAACTTGCACTATTGCTGACTGACTAAATACTTTTTTGCCCTACTGTATGAAATGGGAATAGCATAATGGCTTGTGAAATATATGAAAAAACACATGAGATTCTTAGCACAAGATTTGGCCAAAAGTTGTGAGCCCATCCACCAAACGTCAAGGTAATCTCAGAACGGATGGGTACCTGAGCTGACTGCCTAGTGAGAACACTTACCTATGGCTAATAACGTGGTAAAGCCTGCTTTTATAGGAAGCTCAGGACCAACTGTGTTAGGATGTAATTAAAATCACAGCATGGTGAAGGGCGGGGCGTTCAAGTCAGAAAAAAAGTACATAGTAGATATAGAAAAACTGACTGAACAGCAATCTAGTCTGAACTGGTGCATAACCAAAAAAGTCATAGAGCAAATAGATCAATGGCTGCACTCAAAATTTACTGTGCTAGAGCAAGGAAATGTGCGATATATGAAATGGGAATAGCATAATGGCTTGTGAAATATATGAAAAAACACATGATATTTGGAAGGTGTTGTGTGTGTGATAACCTACCAAAGGGAATCTCACTTGTCTCCAGACATAGCACTACCCTCCCCGAGAGGAAGGCAGCACTACTGTGGTACCCGAACTCCTGGGGTGCCACATATTGTGTAAATTATATATCTTTATGGTTTAGTGATAGAGATAGGGAGATATAGTAAGGTTCAGTGCTAGTAAGGGTTTGTGGAGAAACGGGGTCAGTGGGTGCTCTAGTCCGCTTGCCCGGCTGTCTTTAGCAAGACTGCATGGACCACGGCTCATACCACTGAACGCCCGCTCTATCTCCCAGTGGGCAATACACTACACAGGCAACACAGGGTTAAGGTAAAACAGTGTGGCAATACTTTATTGAACCACAGCACACAATAGCAAACAGAACAATCCTAACAAGGCTGGAATTGCTTGATTACATGGGCGCATATAAAAGATCACTGCATCTCCACATATTTCCAGTATGACATGATGTCAGAGCTCCCAGGGTCGCTACTTCATCTGTGGATGCACGCACAGACAAGAGGTAACGATAAGCATAGGGAGATGACCAAGACCTGTCTATAGAGTCCATACAAGGTCCAAAGCCAGTTAACATGATGTCCGAGCTCCCAGGGTCGCTACTCCATCTGTGGATGCACGCACAGAGAAGAGGTAATTCAAGCATAGGAAGATGACCAAGAACGGTCCATAGAGTCCATACAAGGTCCAAAGCCTGTTGACCTGATGTCAGAGCTCCCAGGGTCGCTACTCCATCTGTGGATGCACGCACAGAGAAGGGGTAACGACAAGCATAGGGAGATGACCAAGAACTGTCCCTAGAGTCCATACAAGGTCCAAAGCCAGTTGACACGAGAGTCACCACTTGGCTTATCTGACCATCTCCATGGAACGAGGCAACCAGCGGGTCCCAACCCTGGCTTTCTCCAAACATATCCATGGTGCAGAGATGGTCACTGGATCCGATCTGGGTCCTTCCAACCAGAGTCGAAAACCCCTGGGTTGAATCATAGATCAGTGTCCCTCGTGATGGTGCCATGATGAATTGGCTGCAGTCCTTTCTCTTGTCTGTTGGGTGGTTTGCAGAATGTCTGGCTGATAGCTCTGTGTTACTTCAGTCTCCCAGGATGTGATCTCTTAGTCTTTTTATACCCAAGGCATGTAAGCTATTTTTAGAATTACCCAGGGTCCTTCAGTCCAACATCAAGATAAGGTAAACAATGGTGATGGGACTAAGTAGCACTATTAGCATATAAGCACACATCAATAAACAAAGCTTAACACACCCTATGTACAGTCACTATTACAGACTTACACAGTATGTTAGATAGTATATCAGTTGGCAAGTCTGTCTTCTTGACCCACCAGACATAAACACTTAAATTCACAAGCCAATATACAGATAAAAAGCCAGTTCTTTTGGTTTGCAAAAAACATGGTTGTCTGGGAAATTAAGATACAATCTGGTTTCTTCACAGGGTTAATATAGGATTAAGGCTATATTCACACGTTGCGGTTTTTACCGCGGAACCGCAGCGATTTTGCCGCTGCGGGTCCGCTGCAGTTTCCATAGCGTTTCCATTTACATGTAAACCCTATGGAAACCGCAAACTGCTGTGCACATGCTGCGGGAAAAACCGCGCGGGAACGCAGCGGTTTAAAACCCGCAGCATGTCACTTCTTTGTGCAGAATCGCTGCGATTCTGCACCCATAGGAATACATTGAACCGCTTACTTCCGGCATGGGGCTGTGCCCACGTTGCGGGAAGTAAGCGGATAATGTGCGGATGGTACCCGGGGTGGAGGAGAGGAGACTCTCCTCCAGGCCCCGGGAACCATATTTGGGGTTAAAAAAAAGAATAAAAAATCATGTTATACTCACCCTCTGAAGTCAGCGCTGCACGCGGCCGTCCGGTCAGAGTTGCTGTGCGACCAGGACCTTCGGTGACGTCGCGGTCACATGACCGTGACGTCACGAACGGTCCTTCTCGCACAGCATCTCTGGAACCGGACCGCCGGGTGCAGCGCCGAGGGATCGGGACGTCAGAGGGTGAGTATAACCAATTTTTATTATTTTTAACATTACTATTGATGCTGCATATTGCTGCATATGCAGCATCAATAGTATAGGCGGAAACCCGCAGCGGAAACCGCGGAACAAACCGCGATAAATCTGCAGGGAGAACCGCAGTTGTTTTGCCCTGCAGATTTATCAAATCCGCTGCGGGAGAACCCGCAGGGACAGGACGCTATGTGTGAACATAGCCTTAGAGCAGCGAGATTAGGAGTTAAGATAATAAATAGTTAAACCAATAGGATGCTTGTTAATGGGAGGAGCTAGAGAAGGGTGAGGAGAAAGTGTTCCTGAGGTAATTAGCTATGAGGTGAAAGAAGAACAGTGAGATGATTGACTGGAGCTGTGTTATGACAGAGGCTCATGAATCCAGGCCCTACGGGTAGACAGACACAGGGCACATGCATGTCATTAAAAGGCGTATCGGCGGTCGTTAATGGGTTAAGCAGCCGTGTGAACGGGGCTTAATGTGTTTTGTTCTTGTTTATGGTCAGTGTGACATGTGGCGCTCCCCATGTGCTTGGGGTGTGACATGTGACACTCCCTTGTGGTCGGGGTGTGACGTGTGGCGCTCCCTTGTGGTCGGCGTATGACATGTGATGCTCCATTGTGGTCGGGGTGTGACGCTCCCTTGTTGTTGCCGTGTCACTCCCCATGTGTACAAATATGAAAAGACTGACCATCACTTCCAAACAGAAATCAGGTGTGAACAGGTGCTTACTAAGAGTATCCATCTCCATATATAACTAACAAACAATAAAGCTGCACTCTGTAGCGCTATAGCATGCAAACATGAAATATATGAAATTTGAACTGCTCTAGAAAATATGAAAAATTGAGAATACTTAGAGCATAAATTGCCCCATTCATGTGTAGCCAGCAGCCATAATAAGACAATTCTCGTTGCTGGGAACCTGGCTAATGTGAATTTATGCTGTAAGTATTCTCAATTTTTCAGTGACTTGTACCCCTAACAGCCGAGGGTGGAATCGCGATCCAATTGCGGCTGTTAACAAATTAAATGCCACTGTCAATCTCTAACTGAGGCATGTAACATGATCGAGTCGGAAGCGCGGCATTAGCTCCTTCCATCAGTCCCCCAATTTATGCACTAAGTATTCTCAACTTTTCAGTGCATTTTCTAGTGCAGTAATGCAATTCAAATGTCATATATTTCCTGTTTGCATGCTATAGCGCTGCAGAGCGCTATTTTATTTGTTGGTCATATATTGAGATGGCTACTCCTAGTAAGCACCTGTTCACACATGATTTCTGTTTGGAAGTGACGGTCAGTCTTTTGATATTTATATACATAGGCTTTCTATGCACTCGACCCCTCGGCCTTAGGCATTTTTAATTACAGCAGGATCCTACCTTCCCATATAAATGTAGACTTCAGTCTAAGAGAGGATGCACATTAGATAGGTTCCCAGAAACGAGAATCGCCTTATTGTGGCTGCTGGGTACACATGAATTGGTACACCAGAGAGCTGCTCCTGCAAGGCTAGTGATAAAGTTTCTCTATGGAGACCAGCCTTGCACAAGCCGCTCTCTGGTGTCAGCTACTTCTTGTGTTTGGAGTCCTGTTGCTGTGCTATCTGCGGTGTGGAACTTGGCATCGGTGTCTGGAAGCTAAGTGCTGTGTTTGCTCCTTGTTTCTTTTGTGTTTGTCACTGTCCCCTGTGTGGTACCATCTGCAGTCAAGGGGCTAGCACTTCTTGCAGGCCAGTGCACCAGCCAGAGCAGTGTGAGGTTGACAGTGAGGGATGAGGTTCCTGACAGCGTTGGGGAAGGACCCACTTAAGACATTAGGGGAGTGCAGGGTCAGGCTCAGGTTTGAGCAGGAGGTGATCATTCCTTCATTTCCCTATTGATAGGGCCTTCCTCCTCCCTTTTCCGTCCAGTTGTGTGTTTGTGTGCCGACCGCTACTGACTCCCCGTGAGGTCGCGATATATATCATGACAGCTACAAGGTGCTGTTTAATTTGTTGGTTATGCTCCCCATGTGGTCGGGGTGTAACGTACTGCACTTCAGTGTGGTCGAGTTGGAACATTTGGCGCTTGTGCAAATAGTATTAACTGATGACCTTTAAGATCCCTGATCTGTACCTTATCAGGTATCCCATACTGTCTGTCTGCCCCGTCACTATCTTACTATTCACTGACATTTTACAGCCTCTGTAAGGGTCGGGAGAGTAGTACTTCCCGTAGTCCCTCTCAAAACAAAACATGGGTGATGTGTGCCAATCGTACTGAAACCTTTTCAGTAAGGACTTCAGACTGGAGATCTCCTCACTGCTACCTCCAGTTGAGACAAGATGTTCGAGTTTCCTCCTCAGGCTCTGATACAAGCGATCCCTGTTCAGGCTTCTGAGGTTCGAGAGTTGCCGGAAGAATCTCGACAACCGATAGTTGAACATCTTTCACCATTCTGACTTAGTGTTACTTAGGCCCAAAAACGATACCTGGCTCTGAAGAAATTCCTCAAAGGATTATCTTACAGCGTCTTCCTCAAGGGGTGACGAATTCAGCTTCCAATAACCTCTTCCCATCTGAGGAGTGTCTGTAACATTCAGAGAAAACATAATCAAACAGTGATCGGAGAACTCCACCTCCACAACCGACAGCTGTGAAGAGATGGCCTCCTCCTTCACATAAAACCTGTGTATCCTAGACCTGCACTAACTACCGCTAAAAAAGGTGAATCCCATGTGGCCTAGCTTGTGCCGGATGTAGACATCCACAAGGTGCGCCTCACTTACTATCCTGTTTAGCGTGACGCAATCGCAAGCCAGCCGGTCTCCGGAACCTCCTCTATTACAGGGTCTCGTGACATTGTTGAAATCCCCTCCAAAGGCCACCTGCTGACTCAAAAATAAGAAAGGTTTGATCTTCATGAAGAGACATTTGCAGTCCCACATGGACTGGGGACCATAGAGGTTAGCCCCTTCACCACCTTGAGTTTTTTTTGCTCCCCTTCTTCCTGGAGCCATAACTTTTTTATTTTTCTTGTATATAGGAAGGAAAAATAGTGGCACTCACCAGTCATTCAAAATCCAATGTTTTTACTCAGCAAAATGTTTAAAACTTCCAGGACCAGAAGCGCAGGAAAGAGCAAATCAATTGTCGTCCTGCATATGTGCTTCTTCCCTTTCTGCAGCAAGTTTTAAACATGTTTTTCTGAATAAAGACATTTAGCTTTAAAAGGGCTGGTGAGTGCCACTACTTTTTCTTCCAACATATGTGATTGCATCTCATTTTGTGAGGACCCGGTACCTGCAAGCTTGATTGCTCAGTCAAAAGTTTGGTTTTGGATAAGTTCACACACACAGGTTGAATTATGTCGGCTTTCTCCTCATTTTTGTTTATTTTGTATTTTTCCCATCAATATGGCCATGTGAGGGCTTGTTTTTTGTAGGACGAGTTGCACTTTTGATTGACACCACTGATTTTACCATATAATGTACTGGAAAACAGGGAAAAAATTAAAGTGTGGTAAAATTGCAAAAAAAAGTGCAATTCCACATTTGTTTTTTTAGGTGTTTTTTTTTTACCATGATCACTAAATGCTAAACCTGACCTGATACTATGGTTCTCCAGGTCATTACGAGTTTGTAGATACCAAACATGTATAGATTATTTTTTATTTAAGTGTTGAAACAAATCCAAAATTTGACACCCCTCAAAAATAGCATCATTTTCCAAGACCCCCAGGGTCTCCATTTTTCATGACCAGGGGCTGGGTGAGGGCTGATTTTTTGCGCGGAGATCTGACGCTTTTATTGAAACCCTCTTGGGGTAGATATGATGTTCTGATCGCTTGTTATTGCATTTTAATGCAATGTTGCGGAGACCACAAAAATGTAGTCCTAGCTTTTAATTTTTCTTTCTTGTTACATCGTTAATTGATCAGATTATATTTATATATTGATAGATCGGGCCACTCTAAAAGCAGCGATACCAAATATGTGTTTTTTTATTGCTTTATTTTGAATGGGGCGAATAGGAAATGATTTGAACTTTTATATTTTTTAAATATTTTTTAAAACTTTTTTTTTCACTTTTTACTGACTTCAGTGGTCTCCATGAGAGACTAGAAGCTGTGATCGTATGATTGCCTGTGCTGCACACTTTAGCCCAGCTGTGTGTAGCTAAAATGCTTATCTGTTATGAGTGCCAGCCATAAGGAGGCGCTTACATATCGAGCAATGACAACCACAGGGGTCTCCTGCAGACCCTGGGTTGTCATGCCAACCCATCGGCACCCCATGGTCATGTGACACAGGCGCTGATGGGCGGAGCTAATGCCGCACTTCTGGCACAACCATGTTAAATACTGCCGTCAGAGTTTGACAGTGGCAGTTAACATGCTAACAACCGCTGGTGAATCGCGATTCCACTCTTGGCTGTTAGGGGCACAAGTTAGCTGATCAAATCACCTGTCATATACTGGAAAAGGTGTAGGCTCATTGCTGAAGCTCGCATCAAACAGGGGGGAGCGACTTTGGACGTACCTATATGTCATAGGTCGTGAAGAAGTTAATGAGTCCAAGCTCCTGTCCCCCCATAAAGACATCTAGGATCAAGCATCTCCCCATTTCTAATTCGATTAATCGTCTGCATTCAACCGCTGTGGTCTTAAAAAGAACCGCCACCCGCTATGCGGCTCGGCCGCAAGAGACCAGTAGGTGGGCCCATGCCTCCACTCCCGCCTTGCATTATGCAAGGTTGATAGATCAGTCAACTTGGTCTCCTGCTCTGTACACGTGTGACTTTGCCTGTGCTCTACTCTCTTGCAGCTTTACCTCTGCTCCGCACTCCTGCGGTTCTGCTCCGTTCTACTCTGCTCCGCTCCTGCAGAAATCTCTTGCTGCAGCTCCTTTCTGCATTCCTTGCGGTTCCGCTCTGATTAGCTTCTGCTGCAGGAATCTCTTGCTGCAGCTCCTCTCCGCATTCCTTGCTGTTCCGCTCTGCTTGGCTTCCGCTGATGCTCTATCTTTTGCTGCTCTACCGCTCCTATCTGCAGCCTTGCGGTTCTTTTCCTGTGTGAACAGGTCCCAACCTGTTCCTTCATACTCCTTTCCTTCCAGCTTCTTTCCTTACAAGCACCTCCTGTGTGAACAGGTCCCAACCTGTCCCTACATACTTCATATCTGTACCTGCACCTCTGTACCTGCAAGTCCTTACCTGTTCCTTCATACACCACACCAACCTGCCCTGTGTCTCAGCCCTGCCTGCCTGCCCTGTGTCTCAGCTGTGCCTGCGCGCCGTGTATTTCAGCCGTGCCTGCCTGCCCTGTGTCTCAGCCATGTCTGCCTGCCCTGTGTCTCAGCCGTTCCTGCCTGCCCTGTGTCTCAGCCGTGCCTGCCCGCCCTGTGTCTCAGCCGTGCCTGCCTGCCCTGTGTCTCAGCTGTGCCTGCCTGTCCTGTGGCTCTGCCGTGCCTGCCTGTCCTGTGTCTCTGAGGTGCCTGCCAGCCCTGTGTCTCTGCCGTTCCTGCCAGTCCTGTGTCTCTGCCAGCCCTGTGTCTCAGCCGTGCCAGCTGTTATGAATTGGTGATTCAGAACCACAATGGACCTAGTGGTTAAGAGCACACAAAGTGACCTGATAGTTACTAACATAGGACGAGCTCTGAGACGTGGGAACTCTGCTGACCGCAATCCCTAATCCTATCATACCACACTAGAGGTAGCCGTGGAGCTCTCCTGACCAGACCTAGGCGCCTTGGGCACAGCCTGAGAAACTAGCTAGCCCTGAAAATAGAAAAATAAGCTTACCTTTCCTCAGAGAAATTCCCCAAAGGAAAAGGCAGCCCCCCACATATAATGACTGTGAGTAAAGATGAAAATACAAACACAGAGATGAAATAGATTTTAGCAAAGTGAGGCCCGACTTACTGAATAGACCGAGGATAGGAAAGATAGCTTTGCGGTCAGCACAAAAACCTACAAACAACCACGCAGAGGGGGCAAAAAGACCCTCCGCACCGACTAACGGTACGGAGGTGCTCCCTCTGCGTCTCAGAGCTTCCAGCAAGCAAGAAAAACCAATATAGCAAGCTGGACAGAAAATATAGCAAACAAAAGTAACACAAGCGCAACTTAGCTTATGCAGGGCAGACAGGCCACAAGAACGATCCAGGAGAGAGCAAGACCAATACTGGAACATTGACTGGAGGCCAGGAACAAAGAACTAGGTGGAGTTAAATAGAGCAGCACCTAACGACTTAACCTCGTCACCTGAGGAAGGAAACTCAGAAGCCGCAGCCCCACTCACATCCACCAGAGGAAGCTCATAGACAGAACCAGCCGAAGTACCACTCATGACCACAGGAGGGAGCTTGACCACAGAATTCACAACAGTACCCCCCCCCCCTCACCAGAGCCCCCAGGCCGACCAGGATGAGCCAAATGAAAGGCACGAACCAGATCGGCAGCATGAACATCAGAGGCAAAGACCCAGGAATTATCTTCCTGACCATAACCCTTCCACTTAACCAGGTACTGGAGTTTCCGTCTCGAAAAACGAGAATCCAAAATCTTCTCCACTATATACTCCAACTCCCCCTCAACCAAAACCGGGGCAGGAGGATCAACGTATGGAACCACAGGTGCCACGTATCTCCGCAACAATGACCTATGGAATACGTTATGGATGGAAAAAGAGGCTGGAAGGGTCAAACGAAAAGACACAGGATTAAGAACCTCAGAAATCCTATACGGACCAATTAAATGAGGCTTAAACTTAGGAGAGGAAACTTTCATAGGAATATAACGAGATGACAACCAAACCAAATCCCCAACACGAAGTCGAGGACCCACACAGCGCCTGCGGTTAGCGAAACGTTGAGCCTTCTCCTGGGACAATGTCAAATTGTCCACTACATGAGTCCAAATCTGCTGCAACCTATCCACCACAGTATCCACACCAGGACAGTCTGAAGACTCAACCTGCCCTGAAGAGAAACAAGGATGGAAACCAGAATTGCAGAAAAACGGCGAAACCAAAGTAGCCGAGCTGGCCCGATTATTAAGGGCGAACTCAGCCAAAGGCAAAAAGGACACCCAATCATCCTGATCAGCAGAAACAAAACATCTCAGATATGTTTCCAAGGTCTGATTAGTTTGTTCAGTCTGGCCATTTGTCTGAGGATGGAAAGCCGAGGAAAAAGACAAATCAATGCCCATCCTAGCACAAAAGGCTCGCCAAAACCTCGAAACAAACTGGGAACCTCTGTCAGAAACGATGTTCTCCGGAATGCCATGCAAACGAACCACATGCTGGATGAACAATGGCACCAAATCAGAGGAGGAAGGCAATTTAGACAAGGTTACCAAATGGACCATCTTAGAGAAGCGATCACAAACCACCCAAATGACCGACATTTTTTGAGAGACGGGGAGATCCGAAATAAAATCCATAGAGATATGTGTCCAGGGCCTCTTCGGGACTGGCAAGGGCAAAAGCAACCCACTGGCACGAGAACAGCAGGGCTTAGCCCGAGCACAAATCCCACAGGACTGCACAAACGAACGCACATCCCGCGACAGAGACGGCCACCAAAAGGATCTAGCCACCAAATCTCTGGTACCAAAGATTCCAGGATGACCAGCCAACACCGAACAATGAACCTCAGAGATAACTCTACTCGTCCATTTATCAGGGACAAACAGTTTCTCCGCTGGGCAACGGTCAGGTCTATTAGCCTTAAATTTTTGCAGCACCCGCCGCAAATCAGGGGAGATGGCAGACAAAATTACCCCCTCTTTAAGAATACCCGCCGGCTCAGGCAAACCCGGAGAGTCGGGCACAAAACTCCTAGACAGGGCATCCGCCTTCACATTTTTAGAGCCCGGAAGGTACGAAACCACAAAGTCAAAACGGGAGAAAAACAGCGACCAACGAGCCTGTCTAGGATTCAACCGAGATAAGTCAAGTTCTTGTGATCAGTCAAGACCACCACGCGATGCTTAGCTCCTTCAAGCCAATGACGCCACTCCTCGAATGCCCACTTCATGGCCAGCAACTCTCGATTGCCAACATCATAATTACGCTCAGCAGGCGAAAACTTCCTGGAAAAGAAGGCGCATGGTTTCATCACCGAGCCATCAGAACTTCTTTGCGACAAAACAGCCCCTGCTCCAATCTCAGAAGCATCAACCTCGACCTGGAACGGGAGCGAATCATCTGGTTGGCACAACACAGGGGCAGAAGAAAAGCGACGCTTCAACTCTTGAAAAGCTTCCACAGCAGCAGAAGACCAATTGACCACATCAGCACCCTTCTTGGTTAAATCAGTCAACGGTTTAGCAATACTAGAAAAATTATTGATGAAGCGACGATAAAAATTAGCAAAGCCCAGGAACTTTTGCAGACTCTTCAGAGATGTCGGCTGAGTCCAATCATAAATGGCCTGAACTTTAACAGGGTCCACCTCGATAGTAGAAGGGGAAAAAATCAAACCCAAAAATGAAACCTTCTGAACACCAAAGAGACACTTTGACCCCTTCACAAACAAAGAATTTGCACGCAGGACCTGGAACACCATTCTGACCTGCTTCACGTGAGACTCCCAATCATCCGAGAAGACCAAAATATCATCCAAGTATACAATCAGGAATTTATCCAGGTACTCTCGGAAGATGTCATGCATAAAGGACTGAAACACTGATGGAGCATTAGAAAGCCCGAATGGCATAACCAGGTACTCAAAATGGCCCTCGGACGTATTAAATGCTGTTTTCCATTCATCGCCCTGTTTAATACGCACAAGATTATACGCACCACGAAGATCTATCTTGGTGAACCAACTAGCCCCCTTAATCCGAGCAAACAAATCAGACAGCAGCGGCAAGGGGTACTGAAATTTGACCGTGATTTTATTTAGGAGGCGGTAATCAATACAAGGTCTCAGCGAACCATCCTTCTTGGCCACAAAAAAGAACCTTGCCCCCAATGGCGACGACGACGGGCGAATATGACCCTTCTCCAAGTATTCCTTTGCGTAACTCCGCATAGCGGCGTGCTCAGGCACAGACAAATTAAACAGTCGACCTTTAGGAAACTTACTACCAGGAATCAAATTGATAGCACAATCACAATCCCTATGCGGAGGTAGGGCACTGGACTTGGGCTCATCAAATACATCCCGGTAATCCGACAAGAACTCTGGGACCTCAAAAGGGGTGGATGATGAAATAGACAGAAATGGAACATCACCATGTACCCCCTGACAACCCCAGCTGGACACAGACATTGATTTCCAATCCAATACTGGGTTATGAACTTGTAGCCATGGCAACCCCAACACGACCACATCATGCAGATTATGCAACACCAAAAAGCGAATATCCTCCTGATGCGCAGGAGCCATGCACATGGTCAGCTGGGTCCAGTACTGAGGCTTATTCTTGGCCAAAGGCGTAGCATCAATTCCTCTCAATGGAATAGGATACTGCAAGGGCTCCAAGAAAAACCCACAGCGCCTAGCATACTCCAAGTCCATCAAATTCAGGGCAGCGCCTGAATCCACAAATGCCATGACAGAATAGGATGACAAAGAGCAGATCAAAGTAACGGACAAAAGAAATTTCGACTATACCGTACCAATGGTGGCAGACCTAGCGAACCGCTTAGTGCGCTTAGGACAATCGGAGATAGCATGAGTGGAATCACCACAGTAAAAACACAGCCCATACTGACGTCTGTGTTCTTGCCGTTCAGCTCTGGTCAAAGTCCTATCACACTGCATAGGCTCAGGTCCATACTCAGATAATACCGCCAAATGGTGCACAGGTTTACGCTCACGCAAGCGTCGACCGATCTGAATGGCCAAAGACATAGACTCATTCAGACCAGCAGGCATAGGAAATCCCACCATGACATCCTTAAGGGCTTCAGACAGACCCTTTCTGAAAATTGCTGCCAGCGCTCATTCATTCCATTGAGTGAGCACAGACCACTTCCTAAACTTCTGACAATATATCTCTACCTCATCCTGACCCTGACACAGAGCCAGCAAATTTTTCTCTGCCTGATCCACTGAATTAGGTTCATCATACAGCAATCCGAGCGCCAGAAAAAACGCATCAATATTACATAATGCAGGATCTCCTGGTGCAAGGAGAAATGCCCAGTCTTGAGGGTCGCCACGTAATAAAGAAATAATGATCTTAACTTGTTGAACTGGATCACCAGAGGAGCAAGGTTTCAAGGCCAGAAACAGTTTACAATTATTCTTAAAACTCAGAAACTTAGCTCTATCTCCAGAAAACAAATCAGGAATAGGAATTCTTGGTTCTAACATAGAATTCTGAACCACAAAGTCTTGAATATTTTGTACTCTTGCAGTGAGATGATCCACACAAGAAGACAGACCTTTAATGTCCATCACTACACCTGTGTCCTGAACCACCCAAATTTCTAGGGGAAAAGAAAGACAAAACACAGTACAGAGAAAAAAAAATGGTCTCAGAACTTCTCTTTTCCTTCTATTGAGAAGCATTAGTACTTTTGGCCTCCAGTGCTGTTATGAACTGGTGATTCAGAACCACAATGGACCTAGTGGTTAAGAGCACACAAAGTGACCTGATAGTTACTAACATAGGACGAGCTCTGAGACGTGGGAACTCTGCTGACCGCAATCCCTAATCCTATCATACCACACTAGAGGTAGCCGTGGAGCGCTCCTGACCAGACCTAGGCGCCTTGGGCACAGCCTGAGAAACTAGCTAGCCCTGAAGATAGAAAAATAAGCCTACCTTGCCTCAGAGAAATTCCCCAAAGGAAAAGGCAGCCCCCCACATATAATGACTGTGAGTAAAGATGAAAATACAAACACAGAGATGAAATAGATTTTAGCAAAGTGAGGCCCGACTTACTGAATAGACCGAGGATAGGAAAGATAGCTTTGCGGTCAGCACAAAAACCTACAAACAACCACGCAGAGGGGGCAAAAAGACCCTCCGCAACGACTAACGGTACGGAGGTGCTCCCTCTGCGTCTCAGAGCTTCCAGCAAGCAAGAAAAACCAATATAGCAAGCTGGACAGAAAATATAGCAAACAAAAGTAACACAAGCGCAACTTAGCTTATGCAGGGCAGACAGGCCACAAGAACGATCCAGGAGAGAGCAAGACCAATACTGGAACATTGACTGGAGGCCAGGAACAAAGAACTAGGTGGAGTTAAATAGAGCAGCACCTAACGACTTAACCTCGTCACCTGAGGAAGGAAACTCAGAAGCCGCAGCCCCACTCACATCCACCAGAGGAAGCTCATAGACAGAACCAGCCGAAGTACTACTCATGACCACAGGAGGGAGCTTGACCACGGCTTCTGAGTTTCCTTCCACAGGTGACGAGGTTAATTCGTTAGCTGGCTGCTCTATTTAACTCCACTTAGATCATTGCTCCATGCCACCTGTCAATGTTCCAGTAGTGGTCTAGTTCACTCCTGGATCGTTCTTGTGACCTGTCTTCCCAACAGAAGCTAAGTTCCTGCTTGTTTTTCTCTGGTTTGCTATTTTTCTGTCCAGCTTGCTATTTTGATTTTTGTCTTGCTTGCTGGAAGCTCTGGGACGCAGAGGGAGCGCCTTCGCACCGTGAGTCGGTGCGTGGTCTTTTTGTAGTTTTTTGTGCTGACCGCAAAGTTACCTTTCCTATCCTCAGTCTGTTCAGTAAGTCAGCCTCACTTTGCTAAATCTATTTCATCTCTGTGTTTGTAATTTTCATCTTTACTCACAGTCATTATATGTGGGGGGCTGCCTTTTCCTTTGGGGAATTTCTCTGAGGCAAGGTAGGCTTTATTTTTCTATCTCCAGGGCTAGCTAGTTCCTTAGGCTGTGACGAGTTGCATAGGGAGCGTTAGGAGCAATCCACGGCTATTTCTAGTGTGTGTGAAAGGATTAGGGATTGCGGTCAGCAGAGTTCCCACGTCTCAGAGCTCGTCCTATATTATTAGTAACTATCAGGTCATTCCTTGTGCTCTTAACCACCAGGTCCATTATTGTCCTAACCACCAGGTCATAACAGTACAGGTGGCTCAAAGTATTAGTGCATTTCAATAGAGGGATAAGAGAAGTTCTGAGACCATTTTTTTTTTTCTTTGCAGTGTGTTTTGTCTCTCTTTTCCCCTTTACCTCTGGGTGGTTCAGGATACAGGTGTAGATATGGACATTCAAGGTCTGTCCTCTTGTATGGATAATCTCACTGCAAGGGTACAAAACATTCAAGATTTTGTGGTTCAGAATCCGATGTTAGAGCCTAGGATTCCAATTCCTGATTTGTTTTTTGGGGATAGATCTAAGTTTCTGAACTTCAAAAATAATTGTAAATTGTTTCTTGCTTTGAAACCTCGCTCCTCAGGTGACCCTGTTCAACAAGTGAAAATCATTATTTCTTTGTTACGTGGCGACCCTCAAGACTGGGCATTTTCCCTTGCGCCAGGAGATCCGGCATTGCGTGATGTTGATGCGTTTTTTCTGGCGCTCGGATTGCTTTATGATGAACCAAATTCAGTGGATCAGGCAGAGAAAATCTTGCTGGCTCTGTGTCAGGGTCAGGATGAGGTAGAGATATATTGTCAGAAGTTTAGGAAGTGGTCTGTACTCACTCAGTGGAATGAATGTGCCCTGGCAGCAATTTTCAGAAAGGGTCTTTCTGAAGCCCTTAAGGATGTCATGGTGGGATTTCCCATGCCTGCTGGTCTGAATGAGTCTATGTCTTTGGCCATTCAGATCGATCGACGCTTGCGTGAGCGTAAAGCTGTGCACCATTTGGCGGTATTATCTGAGCATAGACCTGAGCCTATGCAATGTGATAGGACTTTGACCAGAGCTGAACGGCAAGAACACAGACGTCGGAATGGGCTGTGTTTTTACTGTGGTGATTCCACTCATGCTATCTCTGATTGTCCTAAGCGCACAAAGCGTTTCGCTAGGTCTGCCACCATTGGTATGGTACAGTTGAAATTTCTTTTGTCCGTTACTCTGATTTGCTCTTTGTCATTCTATTCTGTTATGGCATTTGTGGATTCAGGCGCTGCCCTGAATTTGATGGACTTGGAGTTTGCTAGGCGCTGTGGTTTTTTCTTGGAGCCCCTGCAGTATCCTATTCCATTGAGAGGAATTGATGCTATGCCTTTGGCCAAGAATAAGCCTCAGTACTGGACCCAATTGACCATGTGCATGGCTCCTGCACATCAGGAGGATATTCGCTTTTTGGTGTTGCATAATCTGCATGATGTGCTCGTTTTGGGGTTGCCATGGCTACAGGTCCATAATCCAGTATTGGATTGGAAATCTATGTCTGTGTCCAGCTGGGGTTGTCAGGGGGTACATGGTGATGTTCCATTTTTGTCTATTTCGTTATCCACCCCTTCTGAAGTCCCGGAGTTTTTGTCGGATTACCGGAATGTATTTGATGAGCCCAAATCCAGTGCCCTACCTCCTCATAGGGATTGCGATTGTGCTATCGATTTGATTCCTGGTAGTAAGTTTCCTAAGGGCCGACTGTTCAATTTATCTGTGCCAGAGCACGCCGCTATGCGGAGTTATGTAAAGGAATCCTTGGAGAAGGGTCATATTCGCCCGTCGTCGTCACCATTGGGAGCAGGGTTCTTTTTTGTGGCCAAGAAGGATGGTTCTTTGAGACCTTGTATTGATTACCACCTTCTTAATAAGATCAGTCAAATTTCAGTACCCTTTGCCGCTGCTGTCTGATTTATTTGCTCGGATTAAGGGGGCTAGTTGGTTCACCAAGATAGATCTTCGTGGTGCGTATAATCTTGTGCGTATTAAACAGGGCGATGAATGGAAAACAGCATTTAATACGCCCAAGGGCCATTTTGAGTACCTGGTTATGCCATTCGGGCTTTCCAATGCTCCATCAGTATTTCAGTCCTTTATGCATGACATCTTCCGAGAGTACCTGGATAAATTCCTGATTGTATATTTGGATGATATTTTGGTCTTCTCGGATGATTGGGAGTCTCACGTGAAGCAGGTCAGAATGGTGTTCCAGGTCCTTCGTGCGAATTCTTTGTTTGTGAAGGGGTCAAAGTGTCTCTTTGGAGTTCAGAAGGTTTCATTTTTGGGTTTCATTTTTTCCCCTTCTACTATCGAGATGGACCCTGTTAAAGTCCAGGCCATTTATGATTGGACTCAGCCGACATCTGTGAAGAGTCTGCAGAAGTTCCTGGGCTTTGCTAATTTTTATCGTCGCTTCATCAGTAATTTTTCTAGGGTTGCTAAACCGTTGACTGATTTGACCATGAAGGGTGCTGATGTGGTCAATTGGTCTTCTGCGGCTGTGGAAGCTTTTCAGGAGTTGAAGCGTCGTTTTTCTTCTGCCCCTGTGTTGTGCCAGCCAGATGTTTCGCTCCCGTTTCAGGTCGAGGTTGATGCTTCTGAGATTGGAGCAGGGGCTGTTTTGTCGCAAAGAAGTTCTGATGGCTCGGTGATGAAACCATGTGCCTTCTTTTCTAGAAAGTTTTCGCCTGCTGAGCGCAATTATGATGTTGGCAATCGAGAGTTGTTGGCCATGAAGTGGGCATTCGAGGAATGGCGTCATTGGCTTGAAGGAGCCAAGCATCGCGTGGTGGTCTTGACGGATCACAAGAATTTGACTTATCTCGAGTCTGCCAAACGGTTGAATCCTAGACAGGCTCGTTGGTCGCTATTTTTCTCCCGTTTTGATTTTGTGGTTTCGTACCTTCCAGGTTCTAAGAATGTGAAGGCTGATGCCTTGTCAAGGAGTTTTGTGCCCGACTCTCCGGGTGTTCCTCAGCCGGCGGGTATTCTCAAAGAGGGGGTAATTTTGTCTGCCATCTCCCCTGATTTGCGGCGGGTGCTGCAAAAATTTCAGGCTGATAGACCTGACCGTTGCCCAGCGGAGAAACTGTTTGTCCCTGATAAATGGACTAGTAGAGTTATCTCTGAGGTTCATTGTTCGGTGTTGGCTGGTCATCCTGGAATCTTTGGTACCAGAGATTTGGTGGCTAGATCCTTTTGGTGGCCGTCTTTGTCGCGGGATGTGCGTTCTTTTGTGCAGTCCTGTGGGACTTGTGCTCGGGCTAAGCCCTGCTGTTCTCGTGCCAGTGGGTTGCTTTTGCCCTTGCCGGTCCCGAAGAGGCCCTGGACGCATATCTCTATGGATTTTATTTCGGATCTCCCTGTCTCTCAAAAGATGTCGGTCATTTGGGTGGTTTGTGATCGCTTCTCTAAGATGGTCCATTTGGTACCCTTGTCTAAATTGCCTTCCTCCTCTGATTTGGTGCCATTGTTTTTCCAGGATGTGGTTCGTTTACATGGCATTCCGGAGAACATCGTTTCGGACAGAGGTTCCCAGTTTGTTTCGAGGTTTTGGCAAGCCTTTTGTGCTAGGATGGGCATTGATTTGTCTTTTTCCTCGGCTTTCCATCCTCAGACAAATGGCCAAACCGAACGAACTAATCAGACTTTGGAAACATATCTGAGATGCTTTGTTTCTGCTGATCAGGATGATTGGGTGTCCTTTTTGCCTTTGGCTGAGTTCGCCCTTAATAATCGGGCCAGCTCGGCTACTTTGGTTTCGCCGTTTTTCTGCAATTCTGGTTTCCATCCTCGTTTCTCTTCAGGGCAGGTTGAGTCTTCGGACTGTCCTGGTGTAGATATTGTGGTGGATAGGTTGCAGCAGATTTGGACTCGTGGTGGACAATTTGACATTGTCCCAGGAGCAGGCTCAACGTTTCGCTAACCGCCGGCGCTGTGTGGGTCCCCGACTTCGTGTTGGGGGTTTGGTTTGGTTGTCGTCTCGTTATGTTCCTATTGTCAAGGTGAAAATATATTTTCTTTATACTCTTTTGTACTTTTATGTATTCTTATGCTGTGAAACAATAAGTTTTTCCCTTCATGCTTACTAATGCAAATTTAACTGTATTTAAGATGGCTGCCAGTATTCACCTTTGTCCCAGATTCACTCTGCTGAAGAAGCAAGTTACACATTCCAGAAGGACAAGTATCATTTCTCTTGAAATGATACTTAAAGCGACGTGGAGAAAGGAAGATTTATCAGATGATGTCAGAGCTAACCAGAAAGACTGAATACTAGATACATTGCTTAAACCCTGCCTATGCCCGCCCTCTGCACACCTTCCCCCAATAGATCATATAATGTTGTGTATTAGAAAATAAAGTCAGTTGCTGTGACGTTGCTACACTATGTAGACACACGAGCATGCAATGAGTTTGAACCAGCCTTTGTATGACTCATTCTTATCCGGTACCAATGCTTTTATTCTGATTTGGAATGACTGGTGAAGGAAGGGCATTGTCGTGATGACCCCGACAATTTGGCGCAACCAACGTGGGGCGTGGCCGGCGATCCGAGACCCCCTGGACCCATGCCTGGACGTCCATGGACGACACCCGTAGTGGCTGACCTCGAGGACTGATCACCCTCCAAACACGGTAAGTGGAGATCACATACTATGTATGTGTCACACTTGCTAGTGTTTCAGCCATTATTGGTTAGTCTGTGGAGTGACCGGTCGAGTGGTGAGACCGAGCGCGATCCAGTGCCACGCTTCGAACCAGCAACTGAGAGACGTCGCACTCTGCGCGCCCTCGTGTACACCACACCTCCTCCACCGGTCATTGTACTCCATTCAACCACCCTACCCGTGACTATTGCCTAGTAGTGATAGAGTGAAAGATTGAGAAGTTTGTGGATTGGGGGCTGCTGAGAGAAGGGATAGGAGACGCAGCCTCTGTGATATTGTCCAGATAGGTAATTAAGACGTCCCGAGAGGGGACCACCTACATTTCCGGGGAGGGATCTCACTAGGAGACCGCCTCCCAACGTTTAGAATATCGTGACAGGGTAGACTGTTAATCACTGGTGTTCAGGGGTTAGGGACAGGATATCGAGCGCGAGGCTCTTTATTCATAACACGTCGAACGCGAGGCTCCGTGTTGTTTTTTTGTTGGGAATACAGTGTTGTTATCGCTGTCAGCGGCCTACTGCAGAAGGGCGTAGTATTCTGTGAGTCATGTTGCGTCTCTTATAGCAGAAGAAGTCCGTGCCCCACGAGTTAAGTGAGGATGCTGTGGAAGTCAAGACAATAGTAGAGTCACGGGAGGGCAAGAAGGCAGTCAAGAATGTTGAGAGGTTGTACAAGCATGTAGGATTGCCCTCGACAGGGAGATTGCAGCCGTCTACATGGCACCATCTCATAGAGAACAAAAAGGGCATATTGAAAGATAAAGGACTGTTAGAACAAGCGCAAGCTCATCTGCGAGTTGCGCGAGGTTTAAAGAACGAGGAATGGAAAAAGGTTGATGGAGAGGAAAGATGAAAGGATGCAGAGCCCGTGTTTGGTTATAAAATACCTCAATCATTAGTTTTTCTAGGGTGTTCTGGCATATGAGTTGTGTGAAGGTTTTGTAGAAATGAATTAAGTCTGAGAACTGCTGTATTTCGTTACTCTGTGTGGTTTTCCGAGACACCCGATGGGAGGGGTCAAACAGCTGCGCTGTGCCTTTCTTCTTTGTGTTGAGGAATGCTGTGATGTTCTTATCTGTTCCGTGTTTCTGGTATGGAGGGGGTCGAGTCGCTGCGTCCTCTCCTTGTGTAGTAAGAATTATTGTAAGTTTAAAGTGAAATGTGTTTTGTTTTAGGAGATTGTTTGGTTATCAGTGTAAATGAAAAAAAATTGGTAAAAGATTCACCTGTTTCAAGTTGAATGGTTGATATATATAGCAAATTAAGGATTAACAGAGAAAGTGAATTCGGATCTGTTTTGTTACATTGGAAAAAAAAGGAAAGTTGTCTATTGCTATGACAAAAAAAACTGGATGTTTTGTGGTGCAAGAAGGAACTGAGAAAGTGACTGAGATTAATGTGTTGGGAAAGCAAACAATAAGAAATTTGGTACAGGGGGGCTCCCTGTTAGGTAATATGGTCCCTCCCCAGGAAATTAAGTCTCTTTTCCCGACTGTAAGCTCTGTGCCCCTTAACCCCAAGGCACCAATATATCCTAGACTGCCGAGAAGTTCTATGGGCGTCTTATGGTAGTGTTTAAAGATCTGGGGTTTTCACTGTATAATAAAGCCCATTTACAAGTTTTTGTGGTAGCTTTGATGTCCGAGTTTTAAATCTGAATTGAAAGAGGCAATAATGTCAGTCAGACCTGACATCGAGAATTCCACTCCGGACGATGCATTAAAAGTAGTACAAAGTTTCCAGAAGAACTTAACCCATTCTGTATCAGCAGCTGCGCTCTCTAGCCCCCACCGCTCTCAGCCCCCCCCCCCACAGCTGCAAGGACACAGCTCCCTTCCTTATCAGTGGCCCAAGCAGAAGACTCCAGCTCCAGCCCCCCTCCCTTACACAAATTCAGTTTCATACTCCAATATTCATTTTAAACCTGTGTCTGGAAATCTCTCTTGCCATGTTAATTCTCAGACCAAGACAAGACAGATGGACTTGTAAACATTGCGGTCAGACAAACCCAGACTGGAGAAATACTTGTATAATCTGTGCTGCAACCCAACTTAAGTGAATTACACTGAATCCTGTCCAGACAAGATCACATGTAGTGATATAAGAAGCTGACACAGGATTGTGGTTAGTGGGTAGTGGGGACATTAACTTTTGGGAGTAAGCTGACAGTAATCCTTTTGGGAAGGAGCTGTAGACCAGCATGTCATGTCACCCCCAACCGGTCATCTAGTCACCCCCACCACCAGAGAACCAACCACATCAGGTAGTGTAAGACAGATACAGGAGTATTATCCCTGGAAGCCCTCTGACTAGCTAGCTACGCTAAAATAATTGGCTGACCCTGAGAACAAACCTTTCCCATTTTACAGACAAAGATAATATGATGGACGTATAAGTGCACCTGAGCAGACCTAGAGAGTTGGTGAGCCAAGATGATGGTCAGATGGTCCTTACGTTATATAACCCCTATGCAGATGAATATAATGAGACGTGTATCTTACACGCCCTTTCCTGATCAGTTTGAAAAAAAAAAAAAAATAGGGGGGATAGTGTCGTTAACCCTGGCAGTTAGAATATCCCTATGTCACGCTGCTTCAGTATGTGGGTAATTTTTTTTTGTTGTGTGCACAGACAGAGCAGGAAGCCATTGTTGCCACTGTTAGTTTTCACAAGTATCTGGCAGATCTGAACTGTCGGGTTTCGGCCTCAAAACTTCGGTTCTGCCTTGGTCAAGTGATATTTTTGGGTCACTGTCTCCTTCAGGGTGCCAGACACCTCACAGAAGAAAGAAAAATAGCCGTCAGCTACAAAGGATGAGACTGAACTCCAGCGTTTCCTTGGACTATGTACTTATTGCTGTCAGTGAATACCGGACACATCCCGTATAATGCAACCTCTCTACAAGGCCCTGAAAGACGGTTCAGGATATGATGATTTTGGCAGATTCCACACCGGATACACTGTTACTACGGAAGATACTGTAGTGCCCGGAGCTGCACTCCCTCCCTCCCTGTCAGCACAAGAAGCAGAACTTCAGGATCTGTCTACTGCATGTGTTCTGGCCAAAGACAGGCGGGCTAATATACACGGACTCACAGTATGCATTTGGTATTGCTCATGGTTTCGGAGCCCTATGGGCCAATCGAGGATTTGTTACTACCGCCGGGACTCAGTGAAGAATGTTGAAGCTGTTAAAGCCCTCATGGACTCAATCAAATTACCTACTCAGGTGGCCATTATCAAAGTTAAGGAGCACGGTACTATGGAACAGTCCACAGACTGGTGGTAACGCCTTTGCGGATATGCAAGCAAAAGCCGCTGCTCTCCTACCCGTTGAACGGACCATACCAGCTATGGTGACCACACGCTCTCAGTGTAAACAGTTACAAGAAACACTGACTCTACAGGAACCTGATGATCTATGCCAGACTGAGGTTTTCTGCCGGACCCCGCAAGACCGCTTAATGACGATGCAGAGAATGTCTCCAAAGGAAGAAGTGAAGCAGTGGAAGGCTGATGGAGCATGTATGGACAATGGTTACTGGAAAAAGGACCAACTTGTGTGTCTCCCTAAGCGGATGTACCCTGCTATTGCCACGTGGGCGCATGGGCCCACACATCGAGGTATCTGTCAGACCTGCAATCCCGGTCAATTTCAACGTGTATCTTGCTAAAGCCCGACTATCCTTTCCAAAGGCTCCAGGTGGACTACATCACGTTGCCTAAGTCTGGAAGGTATGAATATTGTCTGGTGGTTGTCGATATGTTCTCCAATTGGCCAGAAGCATTCCCTGTTACCAACGTGACTGCAAAGACCACAGCAAAGAAACTGGTGATGGAAGTTATATGCAGATATGGTGTTCCAGAAGTTGATGAAAGTGACCAAGGCCCAGCCTTTCCTTATCATGTGTATCAGGAGGTTCTGACAATGCTTGGATCCACTGTAGCCCTCCATACTCCGTACCATCCACAATCTAGTAGGAGAGTTAAGAGGCTGAACGGCACGCTGAAGGGACAATTGACCAAAATGATGGAGGAGACTACAGCTCCATGGCCAGGGCTCTTATATATTCGTACTACCCCTATTGCAAAATATGGACTGTCCCCATATGAGATATTGTTTGGTGCTAGGTTCTCAGTTGCAAATTTTCAGTCTCAGTAGTTGTCAGAAGAAACTTACCGTGCTGTTCAATATGTTATTCAACGTAGTAAAAATGTTGCTAACACCCATGTTTTAGTTTCTTCTTCCCTTCCAGATTCAGCAGAAACCGATATTGGTCACAATTTGAAGCCTGGTGGTTTTATGGTCGTGAAAAGCTATGTCAGAAAACACGGACTAGAACCCTTGTATGACGGTCCCTACCAAGTCCTCCTCATTACTCCTTTGTCAATAAAGCTGGAAGGAAGGCTGACGTGGATCCACGCATCGCACTGCAAGCTGGTCAAACAGACTAGTAGCAAACAAGGGGACATAATGTTTTAGTTTTTCGTGTTTCCATATAATAATATTGGTAACCGCATGGGACAGTCTAAATTCCCCAATATCCTTGAATAATAAGTTTGTACAATATCATAAAAGATTAGTAGTACAGATGGGTATAGCCAATAAAATTGTCAGTTATACAAATGTGGGATAAATTGGTTAGGGCCACAGATTATCCAGATGATCAAATTTGGGATATATTGGATATACTTAATACTACTGTCTGTGTTATGAATCTGTTGAAGGGTTTAAAGCCCACTGATTGCTCAGATTATGTTCCACCAATTCATGAAGAACCCAAACTAAAGGTCCCAGGAGGCATAACTGTGTTAGCTGATAATTATACCTGCTATAATTCCCACGACACTACAGGTACACCAGTAGGGGTCTTCGAGACAGGTTTCTGCAAAGAGAACAGTTCTCTAGATACTGATTTGCTAGCTAATCATACACAGTACATGTACGACATTTATTGGTTATGTGGAGATGGTAAGCTCCGTCCCAGGTTGCCTAATGCCTGGACAGGTCAATGCACCCTTGTTAAATTAGCCATGCAGTTCAAGATTTTACCTTGGGATCCAGAGACACCTGATGAACATACCAGAAAGAGGAGACGTCTCGATCAGCTCCACATGAGTTATGAAGAAGATCTATTGGTATATGTCGATGGCATTGGAGTGCCCAGGGGGGTGCCTGACCAATTTAAAGCCCAGAACCAGATCTATGCTGGCTTTGCTTCCATAATCCCACAAGTGCAGATTCATAAAAATGTTGATTGGATCAATTACATATATTACAGTGAACAAAGGTTTGTCAATTTTACCTGTGATGCCTTCCAAGGTATAGTTGAGGAATTGAGCCCTAACACAAGAATGACCCTCCAAAAACCGATTAACCCAGGATATGATCTTAGCTGAGAGAGGAGGAGTCTGTGGGATGGTGGGAGAGGAATATTGTACCTATATCCCTCAGAACTCTGAGGTAAATGGAAAGACCATGATAGCCCTTAAAAAGATAAATGGGTTAGCAGCAGAATTAAAATCTAATGCTGGAGTAGACACATCTTTCTTTTCCGGTTGGTTGGGTGGGCTCAAAGGATTCCTTCAACAAGCTTGTCTAGTACTGATTGCTCTCCTTGTAGTTGGATTGATAATCCTCTGTTGTGTTATTCCCCTGTATAAAAAGGTTATCACTAAGGCAACTCCGACTGGCACCTTCCTCAACCAAGAGGTAGACCCACTAGAGTACGATGGCACTGATCCAGGGGAGATCCCTAAGTATGTCCCCCTCAAGAAGATAGACAATACCCTTTACTCTCAGATGATGCTAAGAGATTTAGTTTAGGGACAGCAGGAGAACTCCATGTGAACCTAGTGAAGGGTTCAGCTGCCTGGAGGCCTCTCACAAGGGGAGAGCTTCTGAGGTGTCTGGATGAAGAAATCCACCTCCCCTTTCCCCATCACATGGACAGTCTCGAAGGATCTTTCTTCTTAGGGAAAAACTTAGTGTTTAGGGGGGATTGTCAAGGTGAAAATATATTTTCTTTATACTCTTTTGTACTTTTATGTATTCTTATGCTGTGAAACAATAAGTTTCTCCCTTCATGCTTACTAATACAAATTTAACTGTATTTAAGATGGCTGCCAGTATTCACCTTTGTCCCAGATTCACTCTGCTGAAGAAGCAAGTTACACATTCCAGAAGGACAAGTATCATTTCTCTTGAAATGATACTTAAAGCGACGTGGAGAAAGGAAGATTTATCAGATGATGTCAGAGCCAACCAGAAAGACTGAATACTAGATACATTGCTTAAACCCTGCCTATCCCCGCCCTCTGCACACCTTCCCCCAATAGATCATATAATGTGTATTAGAAAATAAAGTCAGTTGCTGTGACGTTGCTACACTATGTAGACACACGAGCATGCAATGAGTTTGAACCAGCCTTTGTCTGACTCATTCTTATCCGGTACCAATGCTTTTATTCTGATTTGGAATGACTGGTGAAGGAAGGGCATTGTCGTGATGACCCCGACACTATGAAGGTTTCCTCTCCTAAGTTTAAGCCTCGTTTCATTGGTCCGTATAAGATTTCTGAGGTTCTCAATCCTGTGTCGTTTCGTTTGACCCTTCCAGCTTCTTTTGCCATCCATAATGTATTCCATAGGTCGTTGTTGCGGAGATACGTGGCGCCTGTGGTTCCATCCGTTGATCCTCCTGCCCCGGTGTTGGTTGAGGGGGAGTTGGAGTATGTGGTGGAGAAGATTTTGGATTCTCGTATTTCGAGACGGAAACTCCAGTACCTGGTCAAGTGGAAGGGTTATGGTCAGGAAGATAATTCCTGGGTCTTTGCCTCCGATGTTCATGCTGCCGATCTGGTTCGTGCCTTTCATTTGGCTCGTCCTGGTCGGCCTGGTGGCTCTGGTGAGGGTTCGGTGACCCCTCCTCAAGGGGGGGTACTGTTGTAAATTCTGTTGTCAAGCTCCCTCCTGTGGTCATGAATGGTACTTCGGCTGGTTCTGTCCATGGGCTTCCTCTGGTGGTTGTGAGTGGGGCTGCGGCTTCTGAGTTTCCTTCCACAGGTGACGAGGTTAATTCGTTAGCTGGCTGCTCTATTTAACTCCACTTAGATCATTGCTCCATGCCACCTGTCAATGTTCCAGTATTGGTCTAGTTCACTCCTGGATCGTTCTTGTGACCTGTCTTCCCAGCAGAAGCTAAGTTTCTGCTTGTTTTTCTCTGGTTTGCTATTTTTCTGTCCAGCTTGCTATTTTGATTTTTGTCTTGCTTGCTGGAAGCTCTGGGACGCAGAGGGAGCGCCTCCGCACCGTGAGTCGGTGCGGAGGGTCTTTTTGCGCCCTCTGCGTGGTCTTTTTGTAGTTTTTTGTGCTGACCGCAAAGTTACCTTTCCTATCCTCAGTCTGTTCAGTAAGTCGGGCCTCACTTTGCTAAATCTATTTCATCTCTGTGTTTGTAATTTTCATCTTTACTCACAGTCATTATATGTGGGGGGCTGCCTTTCCCTTTGGGGAATTTCTCTGAGGCAAGGTAGGCTTTATTTTTCTATCTCCAGGGCTAGCTAGTTCCTTAGGCTGTGACGAGTTGCATAGGGAGCGTTAGGAGCAATCCACGGCTATTTCTAGTGTGTGTGATAGGATTAGGGATTGCGGTCAGCAGAGTTCCGACGTCTCAGAGCTCGTCCTATATTATTAGTAACTATCAGGTCATTCCGTGTGCTCTTAACCACCAGGTCCATTATTGTCCTAACCACCAGGTCATAACAGGCCACAAACCCCCTGGCTCACACCCACCAGTCAGGGCGTGAGCGCGACAGTAGGTACACTAATCCTCACCCCTCCTGATCTCCTCACTCCCTCCTGGCCAAGGTAATGGAACAAGACAAGGTACAAGATCAAGCCCATGCTGGCCTCCCAGGAAGCCTGCCTCTCCCTGGGGAGAAGAGAGGCAGACTATGGTCCTCCTCTTGAAATTCCTGGAGCTCGCGAGACAGGTGCTGCTCCTAGCAGGCAGTAACTGATTGTAGGCACTTGTCCTACAGTCACCTCCTCCAGTAGTGGCTGATAACAGGGAGTAATAGATTGTAGTCACAGCTCTTACATTCACCTCCCCAGTAAAGGCTGTTAACAGGTAATAACTGATTGTAGTCATAGAATCATAGAATGTTAGGGTACCGTCACACAGTGAAATTTTGATCGCTACGACGGCACGATTCGTGACGTTCGAGCGATATATCTGTGACGTTCGAGCGATATCGCAATGTCTGACACGCTCCTGCGATCAGGGACCCCGCTGAGAATCGTACGTCGTAGCAGATCGTTTGAAACTTTCTTTCGTCGTCTAGTGTCCCGCTGTGGCGGCATGATTGCATGGTGTAACATATATCGTATACGATGTGCGCATAGTAACCAACGGCTTCTACATCGCACATACGTCATGAAATTATCGCTCCAGCGTCGTAGATTGCAAAGTGTGACAGCAGTCTACGACGCTGGAGCGATATTGTTACGACGCTGGAGCGTCACGGATCGTACCGTCGTAGCGATGAAAATTGCACTGTGTGACGGTACCCTTAGAGTTGGAAAGGACCTCAAGGGTCTATTGTGTACAACCCCCTGCTGAATGCAGAAGCCACTAAACCATCTCAGACAGATGTCTGTCCAACCAACCCGTAATTGAAGACTTCCATTGAAGGAGAACTCACCACTTCTCATGGCAGCCTGTTCCATTCATCGATCATCCTCACCATCAAAATGTTTTTTTCTAATCTGTATCTTCTCCCTTTGTTTCATTCCATTGCTTCTCTTTTTTCCATGTGCAAATGAGAATAAGGATTATTACTCTACACCAGACCTGGGCAAAGTGCGGCCCGTGGGTCACATCCGGTCTTCTGGCTGTCTCAGTCCGGCCCACGGACCGAGACAGCCGTGGGGCTGGAATCCAGAGGTCCACAGTCCGCACGGTGCCCGCCCACTGCCTCCATCTGCACTGCGCCGCTGACTCCTTTGGTGGAGGAGGGGCCTCCGGCCACTTCCTCCACCATTCAGTGTGTGAAACAGCTGACGCGATGATGTAATTTCATCGCGTCAGCTGTGTACTGTGGAGAGTCAGCGCATCAAGGGCAGAGAGAGAAGCAGAGCGCTGGGGAACGGGACCGAGGTGAGTATGTGGTGTTTTTTTTTCATGTGTATGGGATGTTTGGTTGGGCATCGGGAGGCTATGGGGTGACATGGTGCTGCACACATGGGGTGACATGGTGCTGCACACATGGGGTGACATGGTGCTTCACATAGGGGGTGTGACACGGTGCTGGAGATGAGGGGGTGACATGGTGCTGCACATGGGGGTGACATGGTGCTGCATATGGGGGTGACATGGTACACATGGCGCTGCATATGGGGGTGACATGGTGCTGCATATGGGGGTGACATGGTACACATGGTGCTGCATATACGGGCGATATGGTACACATGGTGCTGCATATACGGGCGACATGCTGCACATGGTGCTGCATATGGGGCGACATGCTGCACATGGGGGCAACATGCAGTGTATATAGGGAGGCTGTTTGGGGCTCATGCAGTGTACATGGGGAGGTTGTGTGGGGCTTATGAAGTATATTGGGAGGCTGTGTGGGGCTCATGCAGAATATGGGGAGGCTGTATGGGGCTCATGCCGCGTATGGGGGAGGCTGTGTGGGGCTCATGCAGTATATATGGAGGCTGTGTGGGGCTCATACAGTGTATATAGGGAGGCTGTGTGGGGTTCATGCAGTGTATATAGGGAGGCTGTGTGGGGCTCATGCAGAATATGGGGAGGCTGTATGGGGCTCATGCCGCGTATGGGGGAGGCTGTGTGGGGCTCATGCAGTATATATGGAGGCTGTGTGGGGCTCATACAGTGTATATAGGGAGGCTGTGTGGGGTTCATGCAGTGTATATAGGGAGGCTGTGTGGGGCTCATTCAATGTATATATGGAGGCTGTGTGGTGCTCATGCAGTGCATATAGGGATAGAGGCATACTTAATTCTGCTCAATATTAAGTGATACAATTAATATTAATAAAATTATCAATAATATAATAACTATAATATAACGATATTAATATTGAGCAGAATTAAATTCGGCTTATTGGTTCGGCCCTCCACAACAGTCACGGTCTCTCATGTGGCCCCTCGGGAAAATGAATTGCCCACCTCTGCTCTAAACTATGACATTGCCTTTTTGATGCTTTTAGTCTCCCTTACTCACTTCATTAATGGCTTTAGCTCTGTCTTAGCTGTTGCCCTGCATTCCCTGCTGTGAGGAGCTGGTCACTTACTAAAGACTATTGGATGAATGGACAGAGCGCAGTCCATGGCTCTATGAGATGCAGACTTTTCCAGCACGCAGCACCACTTGCGTCGATATTGTATCTTATTAGAGATTAGCTTGCTGCTTTTTATTAGTGATATGCTTGCTTGTCAGTTCAGCGTCAGGAATTATTGTTTCCATTCAGTGACCGTAAGCAGAGGAAGACATGTAGGCTAGATTTTATGCATAAGGCCAAACCCAAGAGTAGTAATCAAGGAACTCTATCATTCCATTGTTCTTACAGCCACTAGTCCCATTGTGTGGATGGGGATTGTAGTCCCAATGGAGCCACCACATGCTGTCCCAAGTGAGGGGCTTCTGGAATATTCTTCATTCTTTGAGATAAAAGCAAATGTTTAGGTCATGTGAACACGTTGCAGATTTTCCCACGGATCCGCAGCGTTTTTTACGCTGCGGATCTGGAGCAGTTTTCCATGCGTTTAACAGTAGCACGTTAACCTATGGAAAACCAAATCCGCTGTGCACATGCTGCAGAAAAAAACGCCCCGGAACGCAGCGTTGTTTTTTGCGCAGCATGTCAATTCTTTGTGCGGATCTGCAGTGTTTCTGCACCCATAGACTTGCATTGAGTCGGGCACATCCACAGCAAAACCGCAGATGTAACAAAGATCTGCGATTTAGCTGCGGGGGAAAGGCTGCAGATCGGGAGGAGGGAAGTGTGTGGGCGGAGACTGCGTGTCTGTGTGTGCAGGCAGGGTCTGCGGGCTGTCCGGGGGTCTGCGGCAGTAGCGTAGCTACTGGGGGGGGGCAGAGGGGGCCATCGCCCCGGGCCCTGTCACATGAAGGGGCCCACCGGGAGCCAGGGCAAGGCCACTTCTGTGAGGAGGCAGATCACAGCATAGAAGCAGCAAAGCAGTATATCTGCTCCGGTCTGACTGAGATTTTGCAGGCTGCTAGCACAGAGGCCGGCTGCAGTCTCCCCCCCTGCAGTGAATGGTTTCGCCCATCTGACCTGATCCTGAAGCTTTTCCTGGCTGCAGTTTTCTTCACCCTGTGCACGCTGGGATTGGCTCAGGCACGCTGGGTCCTAGTGCCCACCTGCATTTCACTTACTTCCTGGTCCTGCCTGCAGTGCAAACTTTATCAGTAAGTGGGGATGGAACTTATTAGATTTATTAAATTCAGGTATGTCACTGTGAGACCGTTGGGGTATTGTGGGGGCTGAAAGTGAGTGAGAGGGGACAGTGCACTGAGGGGGTGGATGTGAGATGATGGGGGTATTGGGGCTGAAGTGGGGGAGGGGGGACAGGTCACTGGGGGCTGAATATTATAATGTTTTGTTATATTATATGTACTCCATTACATGTAATATTTGCTGTCTGGGGAGGCTGTTGATTGGGGATGGGGGGTAGGGGGCGTTTGATGTGTACCACCTGGGTCTTTTATGAGTATTAGTATACGAAGCCCGCATACAGTAACCAAGAGCTGCATCACATTTACAGCACCACTCCAGCATTATTTTTTATTTCACTGCTGGAGCGGTGCTGAAAATCCATGTCCCCTGCCCCCAGTCTGATACTCACCTTCTGGCGTCCTCATCTGTTTTTGTCTCCGCTCGGCTCCGTCGCCTGCAGTTTGTGACCTGTCCGCGGCCCCAGTGTTTCATGGAGCAGCGCAGAGGTCACTAATCAATGTGAGTCTGTGGGAGCCTCATTCTGGCCTCTTTCTCACTCTCAGGCTATGTGCACACGGTGCAGATTGGCCGCTGCGGATCCGCAGCAGTTTTCCATCTGGTTTACAGTGCCATGTAAACCTATGGAAAACCCAATCCGCAGTGCACATGGTGCGGAAAATACCGCGCGGAAACGCTACGTTGTATTTTCCGTAGCATGTCAATTCTTGCGGATTCCGCAGCGTTTTACACCTGCTCCACAATAGAAATCTGCAGGTGGTAAAACGCAGGTGAAATCTGCACAAAAAACACAGGAAATCCACGGTAATTCCGGACACAAATCCGCAAAAAGTGCACATAGCCTCATAGTCTTACATTGAGCGCTTGTGACATAGCTTCTAACTTCTGGCCAGTCAGAAGCTGCGCTCATAAGTTTGAGCAGCGGCACTGCAGCAGTGCCACAAAATAGTGAATACGTCAGAGGATGAGTAAATGACCGGGACATCCAAATCATGACAGGGGGCTGTGAGTCCATCATACTATGTATAAGGGAGCTGCGGGCCCATCATACTGTGTATAAGGGAGCTGTGGGCCCATCATACTGTGTATAAGGGAGCTGTGGGTCCATCATACTGTGTATAAGGGAGCTGTGGGCCCATCATACTGTGTATAAGGGAGCTGCGGGTCCATCACACTGTGTATAAGGGAGCTGCAGGCCCATCATACTATATATAAGGGAGCTGTGGGCCCATCATACCGTGTATAAGGGAGCTGTGGGCCCATCATACTGTGTATAAGGGAGCTGTGGGCCCATCATACTGTGTATAGGAAACTGTGAAGGCATATTGTGCATATGGGAGCTGTTGGCCCATTACACTGTATATAGGGGAGCTATGGGGGGTATTATACTTTCTATAGTGGAGTTCTGTCAGCATTATACTGTGTATAGGGGAGCATTGGGCTCATACTATCTATAGGGGAGCAGTGAGATCATACTGTGTAGAGGGGAGCAGTGGGAACATCATTCTGTGTAAAGGGGACCAGTGGGAACATCATACGGTGTATCGGGGAGTTATAGAATTATACTGTGTAGAGGGGAGCAGTAGGAACATCATACGGTGTATAGGGGAGTTATAGAATCATCATACTGTGTATAGGGGAGCTGTGGGGGCCTTAGACTGTGTATAGGGAAGCTTTGAGCTCACCATACTGTGTATAATGGAGCAGTTCATGAGGGAACTTAGGGGACATTATTAAATGTTAAGAGGGCACTTAAGCATCATTGTTATAGGGGCACTCAGAGTATTGTGACCATCAAAGTTGCATATGGTCACAATATGGCGGTAAAGTCAATGTTCGTTATTGCATATAGATTTATTTTCAATAACAGCGCCGTCATATTCTGAGGTTCCCCTATATTCACAATTAGAGTGCGCAACCGTAGCTGTAATCAGGGTTAGCTGGTTAGGGGCCCACTCAGATGTTTCGCCCCCCCCTAAGTTGAAACCCTAGCTACGCCTCTGAACATACAGTACATACAACATATGACATACAGAACATACTGCATACAACAGTACATACAACATACAGTAGATACAACATATGATATACAGAACATACTACATACAACATATGACATACAGTACATACAACACACAACAGTACATATGACATACAGTACATGCAACATACAACAGTACATATGACATACAGTACATGCAACATACAACAGTACATACAACAGTACATACAAATGACATACAGTACACACAACATACAACAGTACATACAACATATGACATACAGCACATACCACATACAACAGTACATACAACATACAGTACATACAACACATACGTATAGACATAAAGTACATATACACAACACATACAGTACATAAAATATAGTGTACATATTCACATCACCTGTAAAAAATATTAAAATAATAAACAAACAATATACTCCCTGTGTCCGCAGATACTAATTAATACCAGTGTCCGATGACGATCTCCAGTGGAGAGCAGCCACATCAGCTGATGCGACCACTCTCCAGGATGCAGTGACGGAAGGTATTCTTCCGCATTGTATCCCTCCGCCGCTGTGAGAAATAGTTCCTTCTCTCACTTGTGGCACTGCTTGGGTGAAAAGTCCCACGCAGCTTTGCCATAAAGTGAGACCAATGAAATCAGGTAACCTCTACAGTGATGCACTGCAGGAGCCATTGTCTCCTGTCAGTGTGTCACTGGAGGCACTATAGAACAGTGACATCAACCAATGTCACTGTTCTATAGGGGAAATGGTCATGGAACACTCGTTATTAATTGGACTACGGCGGAAAGGTAGTATACAGTTGGTTTATTATTTTTAATTTTTTGCAGGCGATCGAGTATGGTAAGTATGATGAAATTAAGAATATTAAAATACTTTTTTCTGGCTGTGTCTTTTTTTCTTTAATTCTCTCACTAGTATAGGATTAGTAATGGATAGGCGTCTTATTGACGCTTCTCCTTTACTACCTGGGTTTAATGTCACCTTACATTAGCAAGGTGACATTAACCCCTTATTACCCCATATGCCACAGCTACAGGGGAGTTGGAAGAGAGGGGCTAAGTGCCAGAATTGGTGGGGAGGCTGGGGGCTGGTATCTGTAGCCGGAGGGGGGGGGGGCAAATATCCATGGCTCCTCTCTAGGCTATGAATATCAGCCCGCAGCTGTCTGCACAGCCTTTCTGGCTATAAAATATAGGGGGACCCCACGTCATTTTTTGTGAGGTCCTCCTATTTTAATAGCCAGTAATTCAGACAGCTGCGGGCTGATATTCATAGCCGGGGAAGGGTAACCCCTTCCCAGGCTACAAATATTGGCCTTTTTTCAACAGCAGAAAAAAGGCAGCAACACTTACCTGCCCAGATCTTAGAACAAATCCACTGCAGGGTGCAACCAGCCCATAAAGCAAGATGTTAGCAGCATAGGTGCAAAATACCAGATCAACAGCCACTCTCCACATACCCACTCCTGGAGGGGAATCCAGACACTATGCAGTACCATTGTGTGAACAACGCCCTATGTGGGCCTTTATTGTGCAGTTGTATACTGAGCAGTTACCCCCTCCAGGAGTGGGTATGTGGAGAGTGGCTGTTGATCTGGTATTTTGCACCTGTGTTGCTAACATCTTGCTTTATGGGCTGGCTGCACCCTGCAGTGCATTTTTTCTAAGATCTGGGCAGGTAAGTGTTGCTGCCTTTTTTTCTGCTGTTGAAAATTGAATTTTTGTAGACCTTGAGTCTCTAGTGGCTTTGCTATTTAGTTTACAAATATTGGCCCCCAGCTGTCGGCTTTCCCCCTTTGGTGCAGAAAATTGTGCAGGAGCCCACACCATTTTTTTTTAAATTAAATATGTTCATTAATCAACATTGGCCTTGCTATTATATATCTATGGATATATCTATGGATAAATCTATATATCTATAGATGGATATCTATGGATATATTTATAGATATATCTATAGATATAACTATGGATATATCTATCTATAGATATATTTATAGATAGATATATCGATAGATACATAGATATAGCTATCCATATATCTATCTGGCTACTTTTACACATCAGGTTTTTGCCGTCAGGCACAATCTAGCGAGTTTTGAAAAAAAAAACGGATCTGTATTTTTTCTACCGGATCCGTTCTGTAGGACTGGTCTCTACCACTAACCATATGGCGGTAATATCCATGTTAGTCTTTATATAGAGACTGGCCCAATTTAGAGAGGTGGTCCGATTCTAACGCATCAGGAATTCTAGAATATGTATGTACATCGAGCTTAGCACAGCCACGTAGTATATAGCACAGCCACATAGTATATACCACAGCCACGTAGTATATACCACAGCCAGCCACGTAGTATATAGCACAGCCACGTAGTATATAGCACAGCCACATAGTATATACCACAGCAGCCACGTAGTATATAGCACAGCCACATAGTATATAGCACAGCCACATAGTAACTAGCAGCCACGTAATATATAGCACAGCCCACATAATATATAGCACAGCACACGCAGTATATAACACAGACCACGTAGTATATAACAGCCCACGCAATAGATAACACTGCCCAAGTAGTATATAGCAGCCAGTCAGTATATAACACAGCCCACGTAATATATAGCACAGCCCACGTAGTATATAACACACCCTACGTAGTATATAACACAGCCCACATAGTATATAACAGCCTACGTAGTATATAACACAGGCCACACAGTATATAACACAGCCCATGCAGTATATAACACTGCCCACGTAGTATATAGCAGCCAGGCAGAATATAACACAGCCCACGTAGTATATAACATTGCCCATGTAGTATGTAGCAGCCAGGCAGTATGTAACACAGCCCACGTAATATATAGCACAGCCCACGTAGTAACGTAGTATATAACACAGCCCACGTAGTATATAACACAGCCCATGTAGTCTATAACACAGCCCACGCAGTATATAACACAGCCCACGTAGTATATAACACAGCCCACGTAGTATTCAGCAGTGTGGGCACCATATCCCTGTAAAAAAAAAAATAATTAAAATAAAAAATAGTTATATACTCAACCTCAGTCGTCCAACGAAGCTGTCCCGATGTGCGCAATGCGGCCACCAGCTTCCGTTCCCAGAGATGCATTGTGACCGCTAAGTCATCTGGGTAATTTCGCAATGCATCTCTAGGAAAAGAAGCTGGCGGCAGCATCGCGCGCATCGGTGGACATCGGAAGGTGAGAATAGCACCATTTTTTTAAATAATTTTTAATATTATATCTTTTTACTATTGATGCTGCATAGGCAGCATCAATAGTAAAAAGTTGGTCCGGGATGGGGCGACACACTGGCACTGACTGGAGGGGAGTAGGGAGGGGGCACTGACTGGAGGAAAGTAGGGAGGGGCCAATTCGCGGGTGGACTAAGCCTGTTGCTGATTAGTCGCGGCGGGCAGGCTGCGACCAATCAGCAACGCAGGATTTCCATTACATACAGACAAACAGACGGAAGTACCCCTTAGACAATTATATAGATAGACTAGATGGTGGCCCGATTCTAACGCATTGGGTATTCTAGAATATGTATTTATGTATGTATATAGCAGCCACATAGTATATAGCACGGGCCACATAATATATAGGAGCCATGTAGTATATAGCAGACAAATACTACGAGGCCTGTGCTATATACTATGTGGCTGCTATATACATACATATTGTAGAACACACGATGCATTAATACAGGCCACGCAATATATAACAGTGGCCACGCAGTATATAACACAGCCACGTACTATATAACACAGCTCACGCAGTATATAGCAGCCACGCAGTATATAACACAGCCCACGCAGTATATAACACAGCCCACGTAGTATATAACACAGCCCACGTAGTATTCAGCAGTGTGGGCACCATATCCCTGTAAAAGAAAAAGAATTAAAATAAAAAATAGTTATATACTCAACCTCAGTCGTCCAACGAAGCTGTCCCGATGTGCGCAATGCGGCCGCCAGCTTCCGTTCCCAGAGATGCATTGTGACCGCTAAGTCATCTGGGTAATTTCGCAATGCATCTCTAGGAAAAGAAGCTGGCGGCAGCATCGCGCGCATTGGTGGACATCGGAAGGTGAGAATAGCACCATTTTTTAAAATAATTTTTAATATTATATCTTTTTACTATTGATGCTGCATAGGCAGCATCAATAGTAAAAAGTTGGTCCGGGATGGGGCGACACACTGGCACTGACTGGAGGGGAGTAGGGAGGGGGCACTGACTGGAGGAAAGTAGGGAGGGGCCAATTCGCGGCTGGACTAAGCCTGTTGCTGATTGGTCGCAGCCTGCCCGCCGCGACCAATCAGCAACGCAGGATTTCCATTACAGACAGACAGACAAACAGACGGAAGTACCCCTTAGACAATTATATAGATAGACTAGATGGTGGCCCGATTCTAACGCATTGGGTATTCTAGAATATGTATTTATGTATGTATATAGCAGCCACATAGTATATAGCACGGGCCACATAATATATAGGAGCCATGTAGTATATAGCAGACAAATACTATGTGGGCTGTGCTATATACTATGTGGCTGCTATATACATACATATTGTAGAACACACGATGCGTTAATACAGGCCACGCAATATATAACAGTGGCCACGCAGTATATAACACAGCCACATACTATATAACACAGCTCACGCAGTATATAGCAGCCACGCAGTATATAACACAGGCGATGTAGTATATAACACAGGCCACGCAGTATATAACACTGGCCACGTAATATATAGCACAGCCCTCGCAGTATATAGCAGCCACGTAGTATATAACACTGCCCACGCAGTATATAGCAGCCACGTAGTATATAACACTGCCCACGCAGTAAATAGCAGCCACGTAGTATATAACACTGCCCACACAGTATATAACAGTGGCCATGTAATATATAGCACAGCCCACGCAGTATATCGCACAGCCCACGGAGTATATCGCACAGCCCACATAGTATATAACACTGTCTATGTAGTATATACCAGCCACGTGGTATCTAACACAGCCCACGTAGTATACAGCAGTGTGGGCACCATATCCCTGTTAAAAAAATAATTGAAATAAAAAATAGTTATATACTCACCCCTGGGACCCAGTGAAGCTCCGGCGATACACGCGTGGCTGCTGCCATCTTCCTTTTCCCAGGATGCAATGCAAAATCACCCAGATGACTTATCGGTCTCGCGAGACCGCTAAGTCTTCTGGGTAATTTTGCAATGCATTGTCGGGAACAGAAGATGGCGGCAGGCGCGTGTGGCTCGGTGGACTACGGAGGGTGAGAATAGCAGGTTTTTTGTTTTTTTATTATTTTTAACATTACATTTTTTTACTATTGATGCCGCATAGGCAGCATCAATAGTAAAAAAGTTGGTCACACAGGGTTAATAGCAGCAGTTACGGAGTGCGTTACCCCTGGCATAACGCGGTCCGTTACCTCCGGCATTAACCCTGTGTGAGCGGTGACTGGTGGGGAGTATGCGGGCGCCGGGCACTGACTGCGGGGAGTAAGGAGCCGCCATTTTCTTCCGGACTGTGCCCGTCGCTGATTGGTCGTGGCTGTTTTGCTGCAACCAATCAGCGACTTGGATTTCCATGAAAGACAGAGGCCGCGACCAATGAATATCCGTGACAGAAAGAAGGAAAGTGACCCTTAGACAATTATATAGTAGATCTTCAATAACATCGTTGTCATCTGCTGAGATTCTCCTCCACTATTGGGGCGTGTCATCCAGTTGTAATCAAGGTTACCTGGTTAGGGGCCCACTCAGAAGTTTCACACCCCATGAACCTGAACTGAAACCCTAGCTACGCCTCTGTTTAAGGGGGAGGGAGGAAAAGAAGCCACAGGTTTAGTTGGGAGAGTGGCTTTGAAGGGAGAGGTTCGAGGATGATGTCCTGGAGCACATCGGTAGATGGCCTTTGGAGTTTGGAGATCAATTGTTGGCTGGAGGGGTATCCATGAGCTACAGTCATATCTTTCATATGGAGGAACATAGGCTGTGACTGCATACTATACCATCTGCAGATACCAAAAGGGGCCAACCAAAAGTTGAGAGACAGTGAGTATCGCTTAGTATGGGGGCAGTGGAACTACTGATCCCAGGTTTGGAACTTGTGGACTGAGGACATTGTATTTTGGCCATATAACTGGATTTGTTGTACAACCATGGACATAAGGAATAAAAAAATAGTTGCATTGGTAACCTGCCAAGGTGATTATTACTACCCACAACCTCAGATCTTCACACCTGCAAACAGCATTATATTCTTCTTTAGATATGTCCCGTCTTTCCATTTGATATACATTTCTTTCTTCCTTTTTAGCAAGTGATTAAATTCTGTGTTCATCCATCCTGATATCTTTAAGGCTAGGGTCACATTGCGTTAGTGCAATTCGTTTGGGTCTCTAACTGGGTCGCTGTGACCAGTGGGGTACCGCAGGGGTCAGTATTGGAACCTGTTCTCTTCAACATATTCATTAATGATGTGGTAGAAGGTTTACACAGTAAAATATCGATATTTGCAGATGATACAAAACTATGTAAAGCAGTTAATACAAGAGAAGATAGTATTCTGCTACAGATGGATCTGGATAAGTTGGAAACTTGGGCTGAAAGGTGGCAGATGAGGTTTAACAATGATAAATGTAAGGTTATACACATGGGAAGAGGGAATCAATATCACCATTACACACTGAACGGGAAACCACTGGGTAAATCTGACAGGGAGAAGGACTTGGGGATCCTAGTTAATGATAAACTTACCTGGAGCAGCCAGTGCCAGGCAGCAGCTGCCAAGGCAAACAGGATCATGGGGTGCATTAAAAGAGGTCTGGATACACATGATGAGAGCATTATACTGCCTCTGTACAAATCCCTAGTTAGACCGCACATGGAGTACTGTGTCCAGTTTTGGGCACCGGTGCTCAGGAAGGATATAATGGAACTAGAGAGAGTACAAAGGAGGGCAACAAAATTAATAAAGGGGATGGGAGAACTACAATACCCAGATAGATTAGCGAAATTAGGATTATTTAGTCTAGAAAAAAGACGACTGAGGGGCGATCTAATAACCATGTATAAGTATATAAGGGGACAATACAAATATCTCGCTGAGGATCTGTTTATACCAAGGAAGGTGACGGGCACAAGGGGGCATTCTTTGCGTCTGGAGGAGAGAAGGTTTTTCCACCAACATAGAAGAGGATTCTTTACTGTTAGGGCAGTGAGAATCTGGAATTGCTTGCCTGAGGAGGTGGTGATGGCGAACTCAGTCGAGGGGTTCAAGAGAGGCCTGGATGTCTTCCTGGAGCAGAACAATATTGTATCATACAATTATTAGGTTCTGTAGAAGGACGTAGATCTGGGTATTTATTATGATGGAATATAGGCTGAACTGGATGGACAAATGTCTTTTTTCGGCCTTACTAACTATGTTACTATGTTACTATGTTACTATGTTTAGCGCTAGCGCTAGCGGATTGCACTAACGCAATGTTTTCTATGGGGCTGCGGTCGGGGTCGCGGTAACGTCCCCGCTCTCGCAGATCCCCGATCTGCGAGAGCGGGGAACGGACCGCGGGTGCGCCTCGGACGCTGCAAGCAGCGTCCGCGGCGCGCCAGGAATCCCCGGCGCGTCGCTAGCGTGAATGGGCGCGTTAACGGCCGCGTTGCACGGCGTTAATTTCGCCATGCAACGCTGTCCGTTTAACGCGGTCCCATAACGCAATGGGAACCCAGCCTAAATGCTTCCAATTCTTCCTTCTTTTTGAGATTGTTACCGACTGTGCAGTGAGAAATTCATTTAGCAAAATCTCTGATCCTTCTTGGACATTCCTGCCCTTTAGAACATCCAGCCATTGGACATTTTCTACCTTCTTTCTGAGTCCATTAAATTCTGCCTTTCTGAAGTCCAACCTTAATGTCTGAGTTCTTGCTGGCCTTCCTCCTCTTGTAATCCAAAATTCAAGGACTGCACTGACACTTAAATTCCTGGCCACCTTTACTTCCTCGATCATTTCCTCCCTTTTAGTAAGAATTAGGTCAAAGATTGCAGATCCTCTTGTTCTCTCTTCTACATTTTGAAACAGAAAGTTGTCAGCAAGAGAAGAATTTTCTGGACCCATTATGTTAGCAGGAGAGAGATTCCCAATAGTGATGAGCAAATATACTTGTTACTCGAGATTTCCCGAGCATGCTCGGGTGTCCTCCGAGTATTTTTTAGTGCTCGGAGTTTTAGTTTTTAGCGCCACAGCTGAATGATTTACATCTATTAGCCAGCATAAGTACATGGGGTTGCCTGGTTGCTAGGGAATCCCCACATGTTCTTATGCTGGCTAACAGATGTAAATCATTCAGCTGCGGCGCTAAAAAATAAAACTCTGAGCACTAAAAAATACTCGGAGGACACCCGAGCGTGCTCGAGAAATCTCGAGTAACGAGTATATTCGCTCATCACCAATTCCCAACAAATATGTAGATAGTTAAAATCTCCCATGATCACTATCTTGTACTTTTTTGACAACAGAGACATCTGATGTAAAAAAGAGTTCATCTATACTGTCACTCTGTCCAGGTAGCCTATAGTAAACATCTACAGTAGTGTCCTTTCTGTTCTTCTCTCCTTGAATTCTTACCCAAATAGTTTCTATAGATCTACCAGTCTCTGAAGCTTGGATCTCTGTGGAGATATGTTTTCCTAACATACAATGCAACACCTCCTCCTTTATTGTTATTCCAGTTTCTATTAAATAAGTTGTAGCCTTCAAGGTTTGTATTCCTAACGTGTGTCATCCCACCAAGTTTCAGTGATGCCTATGACATACAGTATCTCTCTTCCTGTGTTAGCAGCTCCAATTCTCCTTGTTTGCTTCCCATGCTCTGTGCATTTGTATAGATACATTTTAATTTGTAGTCGGCTTCTCTTGCTCCTCTATTTTCATTAAGAGTTTGTTGTTTTTGTTCTTCCTTTCCACTTCTAATAGCAAAGTTCCCAAAAGAATTCATTAGCTGCATATTTCTTCTTGGCCATATATTTCCCATGCCATATTGCTCTAGTCACCAGGCCTAAAGTCACCTCCCCCAGTAGTGGCTGATAACAGAGAGTAATAGATTGTAGGTCTTTTTTATTGTATATAAATACATCACATGACAAAACTACAAAACATTACAGTATAAAACATAACAGAACAAAACATCAGAACTAAGCTTAATTGAAACAACAAGATGACATGAAATCAAACACAAATCACTAATAAACCAGAAAAGGAAACAAAATAGAGGAAAGTTCTCAACCTACTAAACGGGGAAAAAAATTTGAATAAAATTAATTAAAACAAATAATAAAGAAAATAAAACTAAAAAGTGAAGAAACAAAAAAAAACATAACTACATGAATGTCCCCACTAAAATAATAAATTAACACAGTCTTGTGGAAAATAAGGCAAATACGTCCATTCAAGAATTTTCTATATACATCCTCAAAAAACCAATATGAGGAAAGACGATAAATCGCAAATATAAAGTTTAAAAATACAGTAAGTCTTTATTAACCCCTTCAAGTCGCGGCCCTTATTCGTTTTTGCGTTTTCATTTTTCACTTCCCTCCTTCCCAGAGCCATAACTTTTTTATTTTTCCGTCAATATGGTCATGTGAGGGCTTATTTTTTGCGGGACGAGTTGTACTTTTGAACGACACCATTGGTTTTACCATGTCTTTTACTAGAAAACTGGAAAAAAAATTCCAAGTGCAGTGAAATTGCAAAAAAAGTGCAATCCCACACTTGTTTTTTGTTTGGCTTTTTTGCTAGGTTCATTAAATGCTAAAACTAACGTGCCATTTTGATTCTCCAGGTCATTATGAGTTCATAGACATCTAACATGACTAGGTTATTTTTTATCCAAGTGGTGAATAAAAATTCAAAACTTTGCTTAAAAAAAAAAAAAAGTGCCATTTTCCGATACCCGAAGCGTCTCCATTTTTCGTGATCTGGGGTCGGGTGAGAGCTTATTCTTTGCATACCGAGCTGACGTTTTTAATGATACCATTTCGGTGCAGATACATTCTTTTGATCGCCCGTTATTGCATTTTAATGCAATGTCATGGCGACCAAAAAAACGTAATTCTGGCGTTTCAGATTTTTTTCTCGCTACGCTGTTTAGCGATCAGATTAATGCTTTTTTTTTTAATGATAGATCGGGCGATTCTGAACGCAGAGATACCAAATACGTGTTGGCATTTTTTTTTTAATTGTTTTATTTAGGATGGGGCGAAAGGGGGGTGATTTTAACTTTTATATTTTTTATATTTTTTTCATATTTTTAAAAACATTCTTTTTTTTACTTGTGCCATGCTTCAATAGCCTCCATGGGAGGCTAGAAGCTGGCATAGCCTGATCGGCTCTGCTACTTAGCAGCGATCATCAGATCGCTGCTATGTAGCTGAAATGCAGGTGTGCTGTGAGCGCCGACCACAGGGGGGCGCTCACAGCAGGCCGGCATCAGTAACCATAGAGGTCTCAAGGACCTCTATGGTTACCTTCCTGATGCATCGCCGACCCCCGATCATGTGACGGGGTCGGCGATGCCGGTTAAATGCCGCTGTCTGCGTTTGACAGCGGCATTTAACAGGTTAATAGCGGTGGGTGAATAGCGATTTCTACCACCGCTATTGCGCGCACATGTCAGCTGTACAAAACAGCTGACATGTCGCGACAGCTGACATGTCGCGACTTTGATGTGGGCTCACCGCCGGAGCCCACATCAAAAGGGGTGACACGGCATGCGCAGTAATAGTACGGCGCATGTCGTGAAAGGGTTAAATTTTAAACAATAAAATGAAATGCATGAACGAAGCAATAGGAATTGAAAGAGGATGAAGACATGAAACCGACAAAATGTAAAGCATAGAGCATGCTAATATAATAGTCAAATAGTGAAAAAGCAACCTTCAATCAAGGATGGTTTGTATATATCCAAACACCATAATAATATCAATCAGTAAGTGAATGAGCCATAAAGTGCATAGTGCAAAACATTAATATTCACATTAAGTTGAAAAAGTCTAAAGTGGATACCATAGAACAAATGCAAGGAACAGAACACATGACCACAAAGGGCTCATATATATCTTGTAATGAAGGTTTTGCCATAATCATGTTGACATGTAATAATTTAAATGATGAAGGTGAAAGATGATAAAATACCTCTAAAGTGCTAAGTGCAAGGGTTCCAAATGCCTCATCCTCGCACCCCGACAGCGCCGTTTCGCAAATGCTTCCTGAGGAGTACTAACGGACTAAGGCACACTGAAGGAAAAACCCCGCCAGACATGGGCCGCCCTCCGGGCATCCAGTCTTTAGCACTCCAAAGAACGTACCTTCACCAAGGCACCTAGGATGCTGCTACAAACTTTGTCTACACGAAGGATTTTATTCTGCGTCGAAACTAAAACTCGTGCGTTCCATCTGAAGTACCTGAATACTGCACTTACCATGAATAAAGTGGCTCGGTCCCTTCTCCCAAGGTCTCCAAACGCTCCATAGGCCCACTCGCCGTAGGACAGAGTAGCCTGCCGTGGCCAACCACCTCTATATTAAAGGGACAATGAAGCAGGAAGTTCTCCATGCTTTCCAGTCCAGCAGGGGTGGAGAACTTCAGGCCCCAGGGCCATTTTTGGCCCTCAAAGACCTTTTATCAGGCCCCCGGGCAGATTCTCAGGGACCGCATTCTTGATTAAGGAGATGTATTTTGATTACAACCAGATCATTAATTTCTTCTTGCTCTGTTAGAACACACATGCAGTGTTCACTACTGGATACTGAAGAGTATGCAATGAAAGATTACGTCCTGAAACCAGTGCCACAGTCATGATGCACTTTGTGGGCAGAATTTGTACGGCCCCCAAAGAATGGTATAAATATCCAAATGGCCCTTGGCAGAAAAAAGATTCCCCACCCCTGCTTTCCAGCATGTTAGCACAAGCCTCACGGGGGAAATTCCTGTCCTCGGTGCTCCTATACTTCAAATTGTCCCTCAGGTATAACTTACCTTTGGAAGCAGCGCCAAGGCAAGTCCCAGTACTTCTTGGAGATCCTGCTAGAATTTAACAAAATCAATCCAACCTCTAGATCCCGACATGGGCAGTCCTTGAGGACCAATCGTCTCTGAAAATGCAAAAGCAAGATCCACATGTTGATGAGTTTCCTCGGGAGGGACCTTACCTCCCACATTCCCAGACCCCACCGGCGCATCATTTTCAGAACTGGGGGTAACATAAGCCGGGAGATGCCCATGTGGTGTGTGAAGAACCTTCAATCTTCCCCCAGTCTCCCATTTCTGGAAGAAAGGTTGAAACCATCCCTTGCAGGAGAATACCCACAGAGGAGTCCTTTCTTTCCAGAGATTTGCCACGTTAATTTTCAAAAAGGTGTTCACTAGGAATACCATGGGGTTCACCATATTCAACCCCCCTAGTCTCTCCATGTGGTAAGTGACCTCCCGCTTGACTAGGTTCATTCTATTCCCCCATAACATCTGGAAGAACAGACTGTAGACCCCTGTCCAGAGAAGCTCTGGCAAGACACAGACGCTGCCAAGGTAGATTAACAAGGGGAGCAGGAAAGCTTTGCACAGGCCAACCCTTTCCCTCACGGTCAAAGACCAACCCTTCCATTGGTCCACTCTTTGGGTGATACATTTGATTCTGCCTTCTGAGTTTTTCATGGGTTAATCACCCTGACGAAATTCGATGCCTAGGACTTTGGCATGTTCTTGGGGTTCGGAGAGGATGTCCAGATGATCAAACCCGGGATCCCCGCCTCCCAGCCAGGGACTATCACACTTGTCCTGGCTGACCTTGATCTCGGATGCCTCCGAGTAGCTCTCCTAATAAAGATTATTTATTTATTAAGGGATCAATCGCAAATGAGTAAAGCAAAGAGCTAAGTGGGCAACCCTGGCGGACACCAGATCCTTCCTCGAAAGGTTGTCCAATCCACCCATTTACCAGAGGGAAAGTCTCAGCCCCTGCATACAAGGTCTTAAGCCAGTCCACAAACCCTCCAGTCAGACAATACCTCAAAAGAGTGGACCAGAGGTACTCATGGTCAACTCGATCAAAGGCTTTTGCCTGATCCAGGGTCAGCAAGAACCCCTTCCAAAGGCCCACCCTGCCCTGTTTCCTGGCCTCTCAGACACCTAGAACAGCACTGAAAGTGCTACAGCCAGGAACACAACAGTGCTGAGTCTCTGAAAGGAGCTGTGGTGTAAACTTAGTCAACCTGTTGAAAAGTATCTTAGCCAAAACCTTCCTGTCCACATTTAGAAGTGCTATGGGATGCCAATTTTCAATGCGTGATGGATCCTTACCCTTTGGCAAAATGATCAAAGCTGACCTCCTTAGTGAACTTGGCAGAGTGTCCAAGGAAAGACCCTCACTAAACACCTGAGTCAAGAGGAGGACCAAGGAGTCCCTAAAGAACTTGGATGTTAAGCCATTTTTTGGGCCTGAGCCCATCGGTCACCAGTCTCACTTCCTTTTCTTTGATTGCTTCTGCCAAACCGCCTAGCGAGAGTTCAGCCCCTGGATCAGGCACAAATTTAGCCAGGAAAGCCAACATCCTGTCATCATCCAGTTCCCTCCTTCCCAAGTGGTGCGAGTAGTATAAACTGACAACCTCCAAGATCCCTGATCTGGACCTTCTCAGAGATCTCGTACTGTCTATCAGCCCCATCACTATCTTCCTATTCACTGACATCTTACAGCTTCTGCAAGGGTTGAGCAGGTACTACTTCCCGTAGTCCCTCTCAAAAACCAAAGATGCATGCCTATCATACTGACACCTCTTCAGCAAGGACTTCACACTGGAGATCTCCTCACGGCTACCTCCAGTCGAGACAAGATGCACGAGTTTCCTCCTCAGGCTCTGATACAGGCGATCCCTGTTCAGGCTTCTGAGGTTCGAGAGTTGCCAGAAGAATCTCACCACCCGATGTTTCAACAGCTCCCACCACTCTGACTTAGTGTTACTTAGGCCCAGCAACGGTACCTGGCTCTGAGGAATTTCCTCAATGGACCATCTTACAGCTTCTTCTTCAAGAAATGACAAATTCAGCTTCCAATAACTTCTTCCCATCCGAGGAGTCTCTGGAACATTCAGAGAAAACAATCAGTGATCGGAGAATTCCACCTCCACAACTGACAGCCGTGAAGAGACAGCCTCATCCTTCAAATAAAACTTGTCTAACCTAGACCTGCACTGACTACCTCTAAAAATGGTGATTCCTGTGTGGCCTGTGTTGTGCCAGATGTGGACATCCACTAGGCGTGCCTTACTTTTTTTTTTTTTTTTTTAAATCAGAATTCTTTTTATTTAGGCTGGGTTCCCATTGCGTTATGGGAACGCGCTTAACGGACAGCGTTGCACGGCGAAATTAACGCCATGCAACGCGTCCGTTAGCGCGCCCATTCACGGCAATGGGAACGCGCAGCACTAGCGCGTGCCATGTTCGGCACGCGCTAGCGACGCGCCGGTGTTTCCTGGCGCGCCGCGGACGCTGCTTGCAGCGTCCGAGGCGCGCCCGCGGTCCGTTCCCCGCTCTCGCAGATCGGGGATCTGCGAGAGCGGGAACATTACCGCGACCCCAGGACGCGGCCGCATTAAAAACATTGCGTTAGCGCAACCCGCTAGCGCTAGCGCTAAACGGGTTGCACTAACGCAATGTGACCCTAGCCTAACAGTAGTCAAGTTGACAAACAGACACAATTGTGTCAAAAAGGAGAATGAACATGTTTACAAAAAGTTTTTGAAACAGTCCCCCAGTTCCCCCCTTACCTCCCCCTCCTTTAAAGCCTCTATAATCAAGAATAGGACAATAGCATACATTGCTTACATAATAAAGCCACATTCCCTTTGAATCAGTTCCTCTCCATCCACGGTTTCCAAAGTGTTTCAAAGGTTTTCACACTTTCCCTTTTTTCATAAATACCCTTTTCCATATTAATAACCATATCAGACTGTCTATAAATGTCCTGCAGAGTCGGTGGTACCTCACTCAGCCAGTGCCTGGCAATTAGCTTTCACGCAACATACAATAATCTAGCTATGGCCACTTTATGATGATTTGGAACTCGGATCTCTTCCACATATCCCAAAATATATATCACAGGATCACTTTCAATTGCACAGCCATACGATTTTCCAATTGCTTCTCCCAGATCCAACCAGCATGAATTCAATCTCGTACATTGCCATAACATGACAACATGTAGAATCCCTGCCCCCTCGAATTGAAACCTAGGACACTTGGAGGTCTGTCTCAGCCCTGCCTTATATAGTCTATCTGGAGTTCTATATACTCTGTGAAGTACATATAATTGCGAAACTCTACCTGGCTCACTTAATGATAATTGGGGAATCTACTCCATGATATCCTCCCATTTATCCTCTTCTATCCTTCCCAGCTCTTTCTCCCATTTCTATTTTGCTTTAATAGGGAATCTATTAAGAAAGGTATATAACAAATCCCTATAAATATCCGAGACTACCCCTTTCGTTCCTCCCGTTGCACAGACATAGTCTACCAGAATATCTCTATAAATTCACATATCAACCGTTTTGCTCTGCGCAAGATAGACATGTCTCAACTGTCCATATTGAAACCTACAGGTCTCCTGCAACCCGTAACTCTCCTGCAGTGCCTCAAAGGACAACAGTCCTTGTGCGTCCTGAATCTGAGCCATATCTTGAATACCCAATGCTTTCCAATTTTTTAATTCCCCCATTTTAATAAATTCAGGTAATATTTAATTGTGCCATATTGGGGAGAGATTTGTTAAAAGTCCCACTCCCCTTGTCATTTTAATTGTCTCCCATACCTTTTGAATCAATGTCAAGGTAAAATAAACTTCCTGAATCCCCCTGCCTCCAATCCCTGAACCAATGGGTGCCTTCCCACTAACCAGACCAAAATCCATTGAACCGAGCCCAGTCCATTCACCTCTCTCCAACTTCTCATCTGCTGACCCTGCTCTGCCAAAAAATGGATCCAGGGATTCGGAAGGGCCAGTCCCCCCTATCTTTAGGCCTCTGAAGCAATTCCAACCTAATTCTTGGCTGTTTCTTCTCCCAAACAAGGTCTTGAAATATAGAGTTAATGGTGTGAAACCACTTTCGGGGCAACCAATTATGCAATACATACAATAATTTTGGCATAAGAATAATTTTGATTACGTTTATCCTTCCCACCAGTGAAAGGTACAGTTTGTGCAGCGCCCCAGAGTCCTGGTCGTTGCAGTAATGTCGTTCTTCCACCAGGGGGAGTGATGTTACGTCTGTGGGCAATAAAGGAGATCACCTTACAAGGTATCACAAACCACACAACACACTTCACACTCCAGGCCACCAGGGGGAGCCATGCTTCTATCTATTAGGGCACTCCTCACAATTAGGTAAAACTGGTGGTCTGGACAGAAAGTTAGAGGCAGATGCAGACTGAAGCTGAAGCTGGCTGGAGTGAGAGGGAGCCAGATGCAGACTGAGGTCTGCGGAGGACGAGGGTCCATGGAGCTGCGCCTGCCCCACGTGCGGCAGCATCCTAAGAAAGAGACATCAGAAGGGAATTGTCTTGTAGTGAGTGAGAAACGAAGTTGTTACGGCCGCCGCCGCTGCTTTCCGTCCTCGCGCCGCTTCGGGCCGCCGGCGCGCTGTCCCGGTCTCCTTTGGTCGCTCCTCGCTTGGGTCCCGGCGCGTCGCTCCTTCGGACTCTTCTGCGGCGCCGACTTCTTCCACCACTGTTCGTCCCCGCCGCACTGCTTCCGGGGGACGGCGCGCTCATCGTCCGCAGGCTCCGCCTCCTTCACATCCTGCTGAGGATGTTCGGTCTCTGCGCCGGCGCGCGGGGTTCTATGGAGGGCGCCTGCGCTCCGGTCTGACCTCTCCGGTAGTTCAGCCAATCCCGGTAAGACCTGCTGTATTTCAGGCCACCTCCCCTGCTAGGAGGTGCCTGAGTGTCATTAGCTTCTTGCCTTTGACTCTGGCCCCTTCTGGTCTTGTGTGTCCTTGCTAGTCCAGTATCTTTCGCCTGCCTTTCGCCTGTGTTCCTTTACTTTACCCGTCATCTCTCCCGTTTCTCTTTTCAGTTTCGCCTCCGTCTCCTGTTTATTCCAGTACAGCTTGTCTTCCAGTATCCGTGTCGTCCATTGTGCTCCTGTTCTGCTGCCTCCGTGGTTCCCGCTCCTGAGTTCCGTTTTTTGTTTTTTTTTGTCTCTTCCCTGAGCCGTCCCTTCTGGTATCTGCTACTGTGGTTCGGTCTTCTCCGGGTCTGCTCCAGCCAGTCCCTGTATAGGGGTTGGTTAACTTCTGGTCAGCTCGCCCGGAGATAGTACCTTGCCACGGTCCAGAGGGTCCACTCTCGCTTTTTGCTCTGACAGCATAACAGAACACTCAGGCCATGGACCCCGCAGGTGCCGCGTTTTCTGCCCAAAAGGAATTGGGACATTTGCGCGACAATCAACAGCGCATCATGTCTTTCTTAAAAAATATGGAGTCTCGTTTGACCTCATTACAGGCCGCCGACCCAGTCAGTGCTTCCCATCTAGCGAGCCTTCAGCAAGAGCTCGCTCAGCAGCGTGATACGCAGGCACGCATGCTGACCTATATGGCCTCCATTGACGACCGCTTATTCAACCTACAGTCTGTCCCTACGCCTCCCATTCAGGTAGTGTCACAAGACCCAAGTTCATCCCCCACACCTCACCCGCCTCCTCGCCTAGGCAAACCTCCCAGGTATAGCGGTGATCCTAAACTTTGTAGGGGGTTCTTAAATCAGTGCCGCCTCCACTTTGAACTTCTTCCCCAGCAATACCCGACGGATCGCGCCAAAGTGGCTTTTATTTTGTCCCATTTAGAGGGAGAAGCCTTAGCTTGGATCAATCCCCTCTGGGAGCGGGACGACCCCATAGTCTCTCAGTTAGCTTTCTTCCTGGAGACCTTTCGCAAAGTTTTTGACAAGCCCGGACGATTAGCCTCCACTACGGAGTCTCTTTTTAGTCTTCAGCAGGGTTCCCTAACGGTAGCCCAATATGCTATTCGCTTCCGAACTTTAGCCTCAGAGCTGGGGTGGAACAACGAGGCTTTAGTTGGGGCTTTCTGGCGTGGTCTGTCCAGTCGGATAAAAGATGAATTGGCTGGAAGAGATACTCCTACCTCTTTAGAGGACCTCATAGCTCTCTCTACACGCATAGATCTACGCTTCCAAGAGCGAACTCGTGAGACCGCCAAGGAGAAGAGGTCTGTTCGCCCCCTACCACCGGTCCGTAGGCCGGGGAGTCCACGTCCTGTGACGTCCTCTGCTGCATCTGTTCCTGAGCCTATGCAAGTTGATCGCGTCAAGTTGGCAGAACAACGTCGTCGGGAGAGACGTTCCCAAGGGCTCTGCTTTTATTGTGGTAGCGCTGCTCACTTGTTGCGATCCTGTCCCGATCGTCCGGAAAACTCCTCCGCCTAGGCCAGGTAAGAGAGGCCTCCCTAGGTGTTTCTGATTCCTCTCTACCTCTGTTTTTGTCTGTTTTACTTATTCTTAACCTTAAACGTTTTTCCGAGGTCGCGTATGTGGATTCGGGTGCGGCGGGCAACTTTATCAGCCTTGAGGCGGTTCGAAGACTTCGCATTCCAGTTATCTCTCTGGACACTCCTCGTCTAATCGCTTCCGTGGATGGGAGACCCTTGCAAGATGCCATTACCCTAGTTACGGAGGAGGTCGAACTTCAGATTGGGGCTCTACATCGAGAGAAGATCACCTTTTACGTCTTGCCTCATCTGGCCCATGCTTTGTTACTGGGGTTGCCGTGGCTCCGTACTCATGAACCAACTCTGGACTGGCGTTCGGGGGATGTGCTCCATTGGGGATCTACCTGTCAAAAGCAATGCCTACTGCCCGTTAGGCCTGTAGTTCTTCCTCAGGCAGCTTCCATTCCCTCCGGATTACCCTCTCCATACTGGTCTTTTGCGGATGTTTTTGATAAAAAAGAGGCTGAGACTCTTCCGCCACATCGATCCTATGATTGCCCAATCGAACTTCTTCCCGATTCCGTCCCGCCTAGAGGAAGAATTTACCCACTTTCCTCAACGGAGACCAGAGCGATGTCTGAATACATTCAAGAGAACTTGACTAAAGGATTCATTCGTAAATCTTCTTCTCCTGCAGGTGCGGGATTTTTCTTTGTCAAGAAGAAGGACGGTTCGCTTCGACCCTGCATAGACTATAGAGGTTTAAACAACATCACGGTCAAGAACAAGTATCCTCTACCTCTCATTCCTGAGCTCTTCGATCGACTTAGAGGAGCGCGAATTTTTACTAAGTTGGATCTCCGGGGAGCATACAACCTAGTTCGTATTCGTGCCGGCGATGAATGGAAGACCGCTTTCAACACCCGAGACGGTCATTATGAATACCTGGTCATGCCGTTCGGCCTCTGCAACGCTCCAGCGGTCTTCCAGGAGTTCGTTAACGATATTTTCCGTGATCTTCTCTACTCCTGTGTTGTGGTGTATTTGGACGACATCCTGGTTTTTTCAGTGGATTTGCCATCCTACAGAAGAAGTGTTCGTCTGGTTTTGCAACGTTTGAGGGAGAATCGTCTTTATGCGAAGTATGAGAAGTGTCTCTTCGAACAAACCTCGCTACCCTTTCTTGGTTACATTATCTCGGATTCCGGTCTCAAGATGGACCCTGAGAAAGTGAATGCCATTCTCAATTGGCCACGTCCCTATGGAATAAAGGCTATCCAACGGTTCCTGGGATTCGCCAATTACTATAGGCAGTTCATATCCCATTTCTCTTCTGTAATTCAGCCTCTTTCTGCTCTCACCCACAAGGGTTCCAACCTGAAGACTTGGACTCCGGAGGCCGAGAATGCCTTTGTGCTCCTGAAGCAGTCTTTTTCGTCCGCTCCGGTATTGCACCATCCTGAGGTCAACAAGCCATTCGTTCTCGAGGTGGATGCCTCCTCCACGGGAGCAGGAGCGGTGCTCTCCCAAAGATCCTCCACCGGTCGACTAGTTCCTTGTGGATTCTTCTCTAAAACGTTTTCTGCCTCGGAACGCAATTATACCATCGGAGACCGTGAACTGTTGGCCATCAAGTTGGCTCTGGAGGAGTGGAGGCATCTTCTTGAAGGAGCAGTTCATCCTTTCGTAATTTTCTCCGACCACAAGAATTTGGCCTATCTTCAAACTGCACAAAGACTTAATCCACGACAGGCTCGATGGTCTTTGTTCTTTGCTCGCTTCGATTTCGAGCTTCGCTTCCGGCCAGGTGACAAAAATATCAAGGCTGACGCACTGTCTAGGCTTTCACAGCCCGAGGAGGTCGATGAAGAACCAGCTCACATTCTCGATCCCTGCAAAGTTGTCACGGTGGCTCCAGTTAGCATGATCCATCCTCCTCCGGGTAAGACCTTTGTGGCCGAGGGGGACAGAGAGAAAGTGCTTCACTGGGGACATTCCTCGAAGTTAGCAGGCCATGCTGGGATAAAGAAGACCTACCTTCTCATAACTCGCTACTACTGGTGGCCTGCACTACGTCAAGACATCGAGGAGTTTGTTGCCTCTTGTTCTTCCTGTGCTAAAAATAAAGTGCCTAGACGATCTCCTTGCGGAAGATTGCTTCCTCTTCCCGTCCCTTCTAGTCCGTGGCAGCACATAGCCATGGACTTCATCACCGATTTGCCGAACTCGTCTGGTTGTACAGTTATCCTTACGGTGGTGGACCGGTTTTCCAAGATGGCTCATTTTATTCCTCTGCCTAGTCTACCTTCGGCTCCTGAGTTGGCGAAGATCTTTATTTCGAAAATCTTCAAACTTCATGGTTTTCCTCAAAACATCGTGTCCGACAGAGGAGTTCAATTTACGTCTCATTTTTGGAGGGCATTATGCAAACTTTTAAAAGTGACTTTAGACTTTTCTTCAGCCTACCATCCTCAGACTAATGGACAAGCAGAGCGAATGAATCAGATTGTGGCTGCCTATCTATGACACTTTTCTAACATCCACCAAGATGATTGGGTTAGTCTTCTGCCCTGGGCCGAGTTTGCGTATAATAATCACTCCCATGAATCCTCTGCGAAGTCTCCTTTCTTCATCGTGTTTGGTCGACATCCGAATATGCCTCTCCCAGTGTCCTCAACATCTACCGTTCCTGCTGCCGATACTGTAATTTCGGACTTTTCTTCTATATGGGGAGAGGTTAAAGAAGCACTTGATATGGCATCTTTGAGGATGAAGAGACATGCGGACAAGAGACGTTTAGATTCTTCCCCGTTTTCTCCCGGTGACAAGGTCTGGCTTTCTTCTCGGTACATTAGACTTAAGATTCCTTCCTGTAAACTTGGTCCTCGCTACATCGGTCCTTTTGAGATTCTGAGTCGAGTCAACGATGTCGCTTACAAGCTGAAGCTGCCCGCCTCGCTCCGTATTCCCAATACCTTCCACGTCTCTTTGCTCAAACCTGTTATTTTTAACAGCTTCCATCCATCTTCCTGTATCTCTCCTCAACCTGCTCCTGCCGATGGTGTTTTTGAGGTGAGGGATATTTTGGCTATGAAGAGGGTTCGAGGGAAAAAGTTTTTTTTGGTGGATTGGAGGGGTTTCGGTCCCGAGGAGAGATCTTGGGAGCCGCTGGAAAATATTAATGCACCCCGTCTTCTTAACAAATTTCTATCCGGTTTTGGGAGAGGGGATTTTAAGGAGGGGGGTACTGTTACGGCCGCCGCTGCTGCTTTCCGTCCTCGCGCTGCTTCGGGCCGCCGGCGCGCTGTCCCGGTCTCCTTTGGTCGCTCCTCGCTTGGGTCCCGGCGCGTCGCTCCTCCGGACTCTTCTGCGGCGCCGACTTCTTCCACCACTGTTCGTCCCCGCCGTACAGCTTCCGGGGGACGGCGCGCTCATCGTCCGCAGGCTCCGCCTCCTTCACATCCTGCTGAGGATGTTCGGTCTCTGCGCCGGCGCGCGGGGTTCTATGGAGGGCACCTGCGCTCCGGTCTGACCTCTCCTGCTTCCGGGATCCGGTAGTTCAGCCAATCCCGGTAAGACCTGCTGTATTTCAGGCCACCTCCCCTGCTAGGAGGTGCCTGAGTGTCATTAGCTTCTTGCCTTTGACTCTGGCCCCTTCTGGTCTTGTGTGTCCTTGCTAGTCCAGTATCTTTCGCCTGCCTTTCGCCTGTGTTCCTTTACTTTACCCGTCATCTCTCCCGTTTCTCTTCTCAGTTTCGCCTCCGTCTCCTGTTTATTCCAGTACAGCTTGTCTTCCGGTATCCGTGTCGTCCATTGTGCTCCTGTTCTGCTGCCTCCGTGGTTCCCGCTCCTGAGTTCCGTTTTTTGTTTTTTTTTGTCTCTTCCCTGAGCCGTCCCTTCTGGTATCTGCTACTGTGGTTCGGTCTTCTCCGGGTCTGCTCCAGCCAGTCCCTGTATAGGGGTTGGTTAACTTCTGGTCAGCTCGCCCGGAGATAGTACCTTGCCACGGTCCAGAGGGTCCACTCTCGCTTTTTGCTCTGACAGCATAACAGAACTCATAGCAAAGGAGAGGAATATCAGAGGGAGACCAGCCAGGAGCAGGCTGCTTCCTTCTGAAGCGCAGAAGCCGGTAGCCAGAACACCGAGGGAGTAAGGATCTCTATGCTTTACTTCAGAGACTGGCAGGACAGTTGATTCCACGTTGGCTGCCCGACCTTATACCCAGGAGGCACGGTGGCAACTTGTGGGGGCTGTGGCGTCTTAGGGTCCCTGTAAAAAGCCTCAGGCCATCAGTCATACGGGTTTGTCCTATCCTATCCATCAGGGGACCAGAGAGAAAGAGACATTACATCTACGATAGTTGTGAGGACCTCACCGAGGAGCTCAGCAGGGAGGAGCTACAACACTCAGGCGCTAGAGGAAGGCTACTGATTTCCTCCTGGATAAGGGGGACTCTGGAATTGCCTTCAGACTGGCCAGACTCTGCCTGCCCTGTGATTTGGTGCTCTGGACTGTGGACACTGAAGCCTTCAGTAAAGGTAAAGAGACTGCAGCCTTGTGTCCTCGTTATTCACTGCGCCTTACAGCATCCACCATTCTCCATCTACACTCTGGGAAGCCCTGGGAATACATTTCACCTGTGGGAAGGTATACCATCTAGCTGCCATAACATCACCCCAGCGGATCCCTAAGCAGCGTCGGTCACCCTGACCGAAAACCACAGGTGGCGTCACAAACATTATCCTATTAACTTTCGTCCTTTTATTGGACGCCCCTAAAAGGGCCACGGACCGGGTCAGGCCACCGTGACATCCCTGATGAGAACCGAAGGGCCCGGCTCCGAGTACCTCATTGCCCTAACGTCGGGGCGATCCATTTACACCACGCCCCTATTTTCTTCCTAAACCTGTCCAGCAATGGGGACAGATTCAGATCGACGTAGCTCGGAAGAATAGACACTTGAACACCCAAATATTTGAACTGTGAAACCACTGTCAGCTTACTACCTGTTAGGGTTCTAAGGGAAAGCCCAAGAGTGGACCCTCTGGGTTACGGCTCCAGAGCCCCCGAGGACGAGCGGACCAGATGGAACCACCCCCTATACAGGGAGCGTTAGGAGCAGGTCCAAGGGGGATGTAACCGCAGCAGCCGGAGCCAAAGGGACGACTAGGGCAAGACAGGAACAGCACTTACGGATACAAAAGGGGAGGTAGGAGAAACGGTGCCAGGAGGATCGGGAAAAGACAATGACTGAGAACTGTAAGAGAAGGAAAAAAACAAATAGTTAGGGTAGAACCAAAGAGGGACAAAACTAAGAGAAACTACAGAGGACACAGAGCTGACAGACTGTCAGAACACATGAAGAACGAAAGAAGCAGAGGACGGGACAAACGGAGCTGGAAGGGCAAAACAGGTGAAGACACAGGAGCGGAGATCTGAGCAGTGCCAGAGGATTGGACAGAGAAAACGGAGCCTGAGGACAAAAAGAGGACACCAACAAGGATGCAGGCGCCGCAACAACAACACACAGGCGTCTTACCACAGTAGGGGCCGAGCAGAAAAACTCGGTGGGCACAGCAATGAGCCACCAGATCACGACCTCCCAGGAAACCCAGCGTGAATTGCAGAAGCGCTGTGAGCCAAAGAAGTCGGGTGGACAGCGGCGAGGGACAGTGCCAGGGACGCGCAGGAAGCCAGAAGACAAGTAAGTATGAGAAGACGGACCCAGGGGTGTGACACTCCCTTCCCCTAATATTTGGATGTCATCACCCTCTTTATTCACTATCAAGATATTTGACTTCTCCCAATTGATTTCAAGACCCGATATATAACCAAATATCTTGAGAATATTCATCACACCCTCCAAGGCCTCTCCAGAATTTTCTAAAAATAGTAGCATGTCATCTGCATATAGGGCTATTTTCTCCTCTATCATGCCATACCGGAACCCCCTAACCGAAACCGAATTCCTAAATGTCTGTGCTAGGGGTTCCACTGCCAACGCAAAAAGCAGTGGAGACAGCGGACACCCCTGCCTAGTCCCCCTATATAAACCAAAACTTCCAGACAGCTCAACATTAACTCTCACCCTAGCAGTCGGAGAAGAATACAGCAACCTCACCCACGAGATAAAAGTCGGCCCGAAACCAAAAGATCTCAGAACCTCCCAAAGATAGCACCATTCAACACTATCAAACGCTTTACGCGCATCCAGTGAGACTACAACTCTATTACCCTTGTTGTCCCACAGCAGCTGCAAGTTCAGGAATAATCTACGTAAATTTATCGCTGTAGACTTATTTGGCATAAAACCAGATTGATCAGGATGGACCAGATTCTGGACCACACTTGCCAACCGGTTAGCCACTACCTTAGCCAAAATCTTAACATCCGCAAATTGGCCTATATGACTCCGCCAATCCCGGGTCCTTACCTTCCTTTAAAATGACCACTACTATCGCCTCTCTCATGGACGCCGGCAACTCTCCCTCCTGTAGCGCATCACCCAAGACTATCTTTAATTTAGCCACTGAAATATCTAATAAATTCTTATATATCTCAACCGGGAGTCCATCAGCTCCAGGGGCCTTGTTATTAGTCATTGACAAGTTTAATCTCCTCCTCCATTATAGGTTTATCCAACCTCCTGCTATCATAGTCCCCTATCCTGGGAAGTTTCACCTCACCCAGGAAGTTTACACTGTCCCCCAATGTAGCCCTCAACCCAGATGAATACAGTTGCTCATAAAAACTTCTAAACTCACCCAGGATATCTACTACATCTATCAACACAGTACCTCCATCTGTTCTTAATTTGTACACATACGATTATTCTTTCTGTGCGGCCGTTACCACCAAGAGCAAGTGCCCCACTCTTTCTCCTTCCTCAAAAAACTGTAATTTCTGAAAAGCTCTTCTTCTCCCCGCTTTTTGCATATACAACTTATTAACCGCTTCCTGGGCTTCCCTTAGTCTACATTGAGTTACCTCAGATGGGTCCGACAACATGTCCCTTTCTGCTCTTTCTAATTTCTCAATAATCTCCCTATCATCCATCCTAGTCTTGAATTTACATCTACAAATCTCCCTAAAAAGAAGGCCCCTCAGAAAAGCTTTCATTACGTCCCAAACTACCCGCTTATCAGCACTATCTTCATTAAACTGCCAGTATTCTGTGATCTCCTTCTTGATGTCATCCATATTAATATGTTCAAACCACAAGGGGTGAAATTTCCACTCACCTCCCCGTCCAGTCCTCTCTCCTGTCCCAGGTGTGCCTTACGTACTATCTTGTTTAGTGCGACGCAATCGTAAGCCAGTCGGTCTCCGGAACCTCTTCTGTCACAGGGTCTCGTGACGTTGTTGAAATCCCCTCCAAATATCACCTGCTGACTCAAAAATAAGAAAGGTTTGATCTTCATGAAGAGATATTTTTGGTCCCACTTGGACTGGGGACCATAGATGTTAATGAGCCGAAGCTACTGTCCCCTATGGAGACTTCTAGGATCAAGCATCACCCAATTTCTGATTCGATTAATCATTTGCTTTCAACCGCTGCGGTCTTAAAAAGGACTGCCACCCCGCTTTATGGCTCAGCCACAAGAGACCAGTAGGAGGGCCCAGGCCTCCACTCCCGCCTTGCATTATGCATGGTTGATAGGTCAGTCAACCTGGTCTCTTTCAAAAGCAAAATGTCGGCGTCAAGTTGGCTGAGAAAATGAAAGCTGGTATACCTTGCAGCTTCTGACTTCATGCGGGAAATTGTGCTTAAGACAAACAGACTCATCCATTCTCTCCTTACATACAATATGGCCCTTGTCTGATGGTTCTGAGTTAGTCTTCCCCTCAGAAGGCCTCTTATTTGCCCTCCCTGAGCCCCAATAATCTTGTCTGCAACCGCCGGCCCCCCCGTCCTCCCCTTCTGGAGGGGAGTCCTAGAAGGCCCAGAAGCGGTTGAAGAGATCCACCAGAGGGGGCGGCTGGACCTTCCAATGGCACCTGGATCAGGGCTAGAAAGTATGAGGGGTAGCACTCCAAGGAGGAGGCTCAAGACCTGGACCCCCTCTTACTCCTGTTTTCCTTGTTACCCTTTTTCTTTTTCTGTAACCACTCCCCCTCATCCAGACCGTCACCGGTTGAAGGTTCCTGGGAAGACATGGCGTCCTCTTGCTCCTCCCTTTCAAGTCTCTTGACTTTCTCACTAAATTCGCTGTCTTTAGGATCCTCAGCAGCAAGTGAGGTACCCGGGTTAGAGTTTAGGGACATTACTCCCTGCCCAATGTTCACATGGCGCTGCTCCTGCAGCCTGATTTTGGATGGCGGCAGCTTGCTCCTCACCAGTTCCCTGCCTCCTCCGCACCTACTGGTCCCTTCTCCAGCAAGATTAGTCCCGGCTTTTGCCTGTCCCGCACTCGCCACTTTCAGGACAACATTGGCAAAGGAATGCAGACAGCGACTGAATGGGTGACCAAGGTCACTTCACAAGTTATACCTAATGCTGCCACAAGTAGCAGCGAGATGACCGAGGTGCCCACACAGTACGCATTTCTGCGTGGCGCAAAGCACACTAAAGTGTGTAAGGATGCAGTACCTGTGGCAAACCTTAGGCTGCCCCCGGTAGAAAATCAAGATACTGTCCCGACCCAAATATGTTGAGGAAGGGATATGGGTAACAGTGTTTCCTGAAACTTTCAATTTCACCATGAAGGTCCAGGCCCCTGACCAGATACCGTGGGTCTTCTAGGGAATATCAACGATGTCGCCGTTTCGACCAACCCAGGTGGAGATCTCCATACAGGAAAGTGACTCATTACTGGTCAAAATGGTCACCTTCCTGACTGAGTTCTGGCCTGATATTGTAAGAGGAAATCAACCCTGCCATTTGGGGTGACCCAGAGTCAGCTCATGGCGAGACCAGAAAAGCTCAAGGCCCACCAATCTGACAAAGCTGACATCAAAGTAGGAGGATCCATAGGGAGTGATCAAGGCAAAGATGTCATATGTCACGAAGCCCATCCCCAGCAGGAGCTAAGCAACTTTCGACCGATCAGGACAGGCATCCTTGCTTACCCACTGAAGACTGACCACATTCCTACAGTTACTCCTCTGCCCCGGTGCCGGCAGAGACCTGACAGTCTCTGCCCCTCTATCTCGGAAGGCTAAAAGACTGTGTCTCTCCATCCAGAAATGGTGAAGTATATCGTGGCACAGCTGTGTCGGTGCGCAAGATAGGTTTCCCACACCAGTAAACATATAATAGGTAAATAACTTGGCACTCAACTTGTAAATGGTGATGATATTAAGAAATGGTTTTTTATTACTTGGATAGCAGTCCAAATTAAACGTTTCGGTCAAACATTAGACCTTCTTCAGTAAACCGACTGCTTGTGCAGCGCCCCAGAGTCCTGGTCGTTACAGTAATGTTGTTCTTCCACCAGGGGGAGCGATGTTACACCTGATGGCACCAAAGGAGTTCACCCTGCCAGGTATCACAGCCACACACACACTTCACATGCCGGCCACCAGGGGGAGCTAAGGGTTATATCTATTAGGCCACTCCTCACACTCGGGTAAAACTGGGGGTTTGGTTAGGAAGTGAGAGCAGTTAGAGTGAGAAGGAGTTGGAGAAGGAGCCAGGAGGAGGAGAGAAGAGGAGCAGACTGGGCTCGGCCCAGGAAAGGAAAAGAAGGATACGGAGCTGCGCCTGCAACCCATGCGGCAGCCTCCTAGGAAAGGACAAGAAAGGAAGTGTGCCGAGGTGAGTGAGCACAGAAGTTGTAGCAACAGGAGTACAAAACCAGTGGTAGACCAGCTAGAAGCAGGCTGCCTCCCACTGAGCGCAGATCCGGTGGCCGGAACACCGAGGGAGTAATAGACTCTACGCTTTACTTTAGAGACCGGCAGGACAGTCGATTCCAAGTTGGCTGTCTGACCTACGAACCTAAGCAGACAAGGTGGCAACGCGGAGGAGGGGCGACGCTAGGGTCCCTATGAAATAGCCTCAGGCCACCACCGTCATACGGGTTTGTCCTCTCCATCTGGGGGACAGAGAGAGAAGAGTAACAAGAGTGAGGACCTTATGGTAGCTAATGCAAGTAAGGACCTACTACGTTACTGTGCGCAAGGGGAAGGCTACTGATTTCCACCTGGATAAGGGGACTCTGGAATTGCCATCAGACCGGCCAGACTCTGCCTACCCTGTCATCTGGCACCCTGGACTGTGGATGCTGAAGCCTTCAGTAAAGGTAAAGAGACTGCACCCATTGTGTCCTCGTTATTCACCGCGCCTTGCACCATCCACCATCAACATCTACACTTCTGGGAAGCCCTGGGGATATACTTCACCTGAGGGAAGGTATACCATCTAGCTGCCATTCCATCACTCCAGTGGACCCCTAATCAGCGTCGGTCACCCTGACCGAATACCACAGGTGGCGTCACGAACACTACCGTAAACTATAAACTATTCCCCTTTTATTTGGGCGCCCCTCATAGGGCCACGGTTCGGGTCGGGCCACCGTGACATCCCAGCTGAGGGAACTGAAGGACACGGTACCGAGTACCCCATTGCCCTTACGTGGGGGCGCGGCACTTGTATGATGAAAATGTAAGATATCACTGGGTGTAGAGTAGGTACTATGGTGTGATTTCAAACGGACCTCTATGGGGAAATAATTTCCCGGTAAGCGAAGGATCAATATCACATCTGGGCCTAACGTTCCAGGTTTGAAGTAAAAACGTGGCTAGTATAGGTAGCCCAACGTGAACAAGAAGCTGGGTATCTCCACTGTAGTTTCAGGAGATAGGTTGATGCCCAGTGTAAGGGTATGTGCACACGTCTGGATTTCTTGCAGAAATTTTCCTGACAAAAACCGGACATTTCTGCCAGAAATTCGCATGCGTTTTTACCGCGATTTTGACGCGTTTTTGGTGCGTTTTTCCCAAATGCATAGAATTGCGGGAAAAACGCAGAAAATCCGCAAAAATAATGAACATGCTCATTTTTTTACCGCGATGCGTTTTTTTCCGCGTGCACAAAACATGCAGAATGCATTCTAAATGATAGAATGCATAATGTATGCGTTTTTAATGAGTTTTTATAGCGTTTTAGCGCGAAAAAAACGTGAAAAAAAACGCGAAAAAACCTGAACGTGTGCACATGGCCTAATAGCATAAAAAAGAAAAGAAACTGTATCTCGTATATTATGGCATCAAAACGCTGGAGTAATGGTGTAAAGTCTATTGATTAAAGCTCATTAGCATTCCTCAGAGTGGGCGCACTTGTTAAGTCCGCTGCCAGTGTATAGTGGGCGAGTGGTGTACCTCAACGCGGTGTCCGCCGCTAGTTGAATGCACCAGTGCTGCACCACTACTTCCACCATTCACTCCACTACTTCCCCCATCATTTGCCGCACTGCTACTTTCATTTCCCTTACCATTACCAACACCTCCCCTTACCCCATTACCATTATTCTCACCATCATTTGTTCCACTGTTCTCTGCACTTTCCACAGTCACATCCTTTCCTTTTCCCCTTGTGTCTGGCGTCTCTGCACTCACACTTGCTGGTTCGGGGGAGGGGTGCAGCCTACTCCAGGTTTCCTTTGATTAGTGCTGGATCTCTGTTGTATCCTTGGAGTGCCTTGCCCCCCTACTGCAGCAGTTTGTGCTTTATTATCCTGGGCCCGCTGCTTATGGGGCACCGTCGCCTGCCCTGTACCCACAGACTTCGAGGTCCTGGTGTCACGTTTTGTTACTCGGGTACACTGCCCCTTTGTCACGGCAGTGCGCCCAGTGTTCGTCGCAGATGATTTCTCCTGCTTTTTGTATATATTCTTGGCCCGCAGCTCCCTTGTCCCAGCCGCGCACCTCTTTTAGTCTGTTGAGGCGCACTGCGCCCTTGTCACAACAGTACGCCCTCCTTTCACCGCAACATGCTCCTTGGCCCTGCCCCCCGCAGCTCAGGCATCGATTGGCTCAGCCACAGTGAGTACGGATTATAATTGTTACTTATTTATATAGCATCATTGATTCCATGGTGCTGTACATGAGAAGGGGTTACATACAAATTACAGGTATCACTTACAGTAAGCAAACTAACAATTACAGACTGACGACCCTGCCTTGCGGGCTTACATTCTACAGGATAGTGGGGATGGAGACAATAGGTTGAGGGTTGTGGGAGGTCCAGTTTGCTGAGGCGGTCGCTTCGGTAGTGGTGAGGAGGCAGCAGGGTCAGTGAAGGTTGTAGGCTTTCCTGAAGAGGTGGGTTTTCAGGTTCCGTCTGAAGGATCTGAATGTTGTTGATTGTCGGATGTGTTGGGGCAAAGAATTCCAGAGGATGGGGGATTTTCTGGAGAAGTCTTGGAGGCGGTTGGGTGAGGAGCGGATAAGTGTGGAGGAGAGAATGAGGTCTTGGGAGGACCGGAGATTACGTGAGGGGAGATATCGGGAGATTAGTTCAGAGATATATGGAGGACACAGGTTATGGATGGCTTTGTAGGTAAGTATTGGTAATTTGAACTGGATACGCTGAGGGAATGGGAGCCAGTGAAGAGATTTGCAAAGGGGGGAAGCGGAGGAGTAGCGACGAGAGAGATGAATTAGTCGGGCAGCAGAGTTAAGAGTGGACTGGAGAGGTGCAAGGGTGTTAGCAGGGAGGCCACAGAAAAGGATGTTGCAGTAGTCAAGGCGGGAGATGATGAGGGCATGCACAAGCATTTTAGTAGATTGATGGTTGAGGAAAGGACGGATTCTGGAGATATTTTGGAGCTGGAGGCAAAAGGAGGTGGAAAGAGCTTGGATGTGCGGTTTGAAGGACAGGGCAGAGTCAAGGGTTACTCCGAGGCACCAGACTTCCGGTACGGGGGAAAGTGTGATGTCGTTAATTGCGATAGATAGGTCAGGTATGGAAGATCTATGAGATGGAGGAAAGATGATGAGTTCAGATTTGTCCACATTGAGTTTGAGGAAGCGAGAGGAGAAGAAGGAGGATATGGCTGATAGACACTCCGAGATTCTGGACAGCAGAGAGGTGACGTCTGGGCCAGAAAGGTAGATCTGAGTGTCATCAGCATAAAGGTGGTACTGGAATCCATGGGACTTTATGAGTTGTCCCAGGCCAAGTGTATAGGCCCACACCGTCCCCCTCTCCCAACGGTGTGTTCATCTCTCCCGCCCTAGGCCCCGGTGATAACCAGCATAGCCGCAGAGTGCAGGGAGGGAAACTCCACGGGGTGCCTTATGTCTAGCGCTATGAGCACCTCCTCAGCCTCGCCCTCCTCCACTGGGTCATCCTCCCCGAAGGAAAACCTATTCAGGTCCACTGGAGACTCCAACTCTCTGATCTCCCTCAGCAGATCACACTCCTGCTCCTCTTCCTCACCCAGCACTCTGGCCTCTGCTTCGGGAGTCCTCTGCCATGCAGGGAGGCCGCTCTCTTGTTGTCGGCTCTGCGACTTGCTCTACTGGCTTGTTCCAGCACGTGGGACTCCAGTCATGACTTCGTCATCCTCCTCCTCATTTAGGATGCCGGTTGGCAGTTCTCCTGAGGTATTTAACCTCTTAATTTCTGAGAACCGCCGCTGGTTCTTAAACCTCTCCAGGAAGGGACCTGCGCTTTTCTCAATTGCCTTCCAGATGAGCACTAGCCAGTACACCTCATATCTGAGGGCTTTAAACCTCTGGGAGGTCACGGGTCTTTCCTTGTTGGAGGCACGGGTTTTCAGGGCCCAGGCCTCCAACAGCTCCTTCTTCAGCCGGGTTAGTGCTTGCCACTGTCCTCGTACTCCCGCAACATGGCGACCAATCAGGAGGAGAAGGAACTCGTGGACTCGCTGGAGCCCATCACCCCCAGGATCTTCCTGGGCCCTTTTTCCTGGGGAGCCCTTGTCTCCTTCTCTGGGCAGACAATGAGCCATCTTGGGGTAAGAGTAGGTGGATATGATCTTCCTCACCCGTCCTGATCTCCTCACTCCCTCTTGGGCAGTCTGCTGCTGCTCCCTGTCCACTGGCATAGACCGGGGAACAGAGACCTGGGAAGCCATGCTGGCCTCCCAGGAAGCCTGCCTCTCCCTGAGAAGAAAAGAGACAGACTATGGTCCTCATCTTGGAAGTCCTGGAGCTCACGAGCTCCTAGCAGGCAGTAACTGATTGTAGTCACCTGTCCTAAAGTCACTTCACCCAGTAATGGCTGATAACAGGGAGTAATAGATTGTAGTCCCCTGTCCTACAGTCATCGCTCCCCAGTAATGGCTGATAACAGAGTAATAGATTGTAGTCATCAGTCCTACAGTCATCTTCCCCAGTAATGGCTGATAACAGGGAGTAATAGATTCTAGTCACCTGTCCTACAGTCGCCTCTCCTCCATAATCTCTGATAACAGGGAGCAATAGCTTGCCCTACACTCGCCTCTCTGGTACCTGTGACAGGCGCTGGGCTCTCACTCGTGCGACATGCAGGGATGTGCCTCCGCTGCCCCCTTGGCTGATATTTCCGCCCCCTTGTAATCACGGACACATTTCAGTGTTTACACAACACAATCTAAATTTAGGATCTGAGATTCTGAGAGAGAAGCTGAAAAGGTCAGAGCTGTAATCACAGCCAGTGGCACCACAGAGAGGGGCATCATCAGAGACCCCAATATCCACTGAGCACTATGGAACTTCCAGGAGGATAACCCTCATCCTCTTCCATTGTGCAAATTCTGTGGATTGTAATCCTCTGTGCTGTTGTGAGATTTCTCAGGTGATAAAATACAACTCAATACCTGCAGTTTAGAGATAAAAGAAGGAACAGAAGAGTTAATATGGGGGGACACCTCAGGAAAGGGGTCACTATAGTTATAGGGCTCAGGGCTCCTCGGGAGAGGGGTCACTATAGTTATAGGGCTCAGGGTTCCTCAGGAGAGGGGTCATTATAGTTATAGGGCTCCTCGGGAGAGGGGTCACTATAGTTATAGGGCTCAGGGATCCTCAGGAGAGGGGTCCCTATAGTTATAGGGCTCCTTGAGAGAGAGGTCACTATAGTTATAGGGCTCAGGGTTACTCAGGTGAGGGGTAACTATAGTTACAGGGCTCAGAGTTCCTCGGGAGAGGGGTCACAATAGTTATAGGGCTCCTTGGGAGATGGGTTACTATAGTTATAGGGCTCCTCGGGAGAGGGGTCACTATAGTTATAGGGCACGGGGCCCCATAGGAGAGGGGCCACTATAGTTATAGGGCTCAGGGTTCCTCAGGAGAGGGGTCACTATAGTTATAGGGCTTAGGGCTCAAGGCTCCTCGGGAGAAGGGTCACTATAGTTATAGGGCTCCTCAGGAGAGGGGTCACTATAGTTATAGGGCTCAGGGTTCCTCAGGAGAGGGGTCACTTTAGTTATAGGGCTCAGGGCTCCTCGGGAGAGGGGTTACTAAAGTTATAGGGCTCCTTGGGAGAGGGGTCACTATAGTTATAGGGCTCAGGGCTCCTCGGGAGAGGGGTTACTATAGTTATAGGGCTCCTTGGGAGAGGGGTCACTATAGTTATAGGGCTCAGGGCTCTTCGGGAGAGGGGTTACTATAGTTATAGGGCTCCTTGGGAGAGGGGTCACTATAGCTATAAGGCAAGAGGCCCCTCAGGAGAGGGGTCATTATCATTATAGGGCACGGGGCTCCTCAGGAGAGGAGCCACTATAGTTATAGGGCTCAGAATTCCTCAGGAGAGGGGTCACTAAAGCTATAGGCCTCAAGGCTCCTCTAGAGAGGGGTCACTATAATTATAGGGCTCAGGGTTCCTCAGGAGAGGGGTCACTAAAGCTATAGGGCTGAAGGCTCCTCAGGAGAGAAATCACTATAGTTATAGAGCTCAAGATTCCTCAAGAGAGGGGTCACTATAGTTATAGGGCTCAGGGTTCCTCGGGAGAGGGGTCATTAAAGCTATAGGGCTCAAGGCTCCTCAAGAGAGGGGTCACTATAGTTATATGGCACAGGGCTCCTTAGGAGAGGGGTCACTATAGTTACAGGGCTCAGGGTTCCTCAGGAAAGGGGTTACTATAGTTATAGGGCACGGGGCTCCTCAGGAAAGGGGTCACTATATTTATAGGGCTTGGGGCTCCTCAGGAGGGTTCACTATAGGTAAAGAGTACAGGCCTTCTCAGGAGAGGGGTCACTATAGTTATAGGGGACAGGGCTCCTTAGGAGAGGGGTCACTATAGTTATAGGGCACGGGGCTCCTCAGGAGAGGGGTCACTATAGTTATAGGGCATGGGGCTCCTCAGGAGGGTTCACTATAGGTAAAGAGTACGGCCTTCTCAGGAGAGGGGTGTCAATGTCATTCTGTCTGTTTCTGGTTTTTGGCATGACAATGCATATGTTTGCTTTAACCCCTTACTCTTTTCCCCCTAATTTGAGCTAGGATACTGTTGGCTTTTACCTGAATGGAGCCTTCTCAGTTCCCTGCTCTGCTGCGCAGTCGTACATGGGCATTTAGGTATTTGCCCTGCTGCATACCTTCCTCATGTGCGGTCCCTGGTTGCTGCTGTGAAGCTGTCCGCGGGTTGTGAGGTCATTTGCGGCTGGTGCATGACTTTCCACGTGGCTCAGTGCATGCGGTCTCAGCCAGGTGCCCTGAATCTCAGATCCTGCACTGTGTGTGCTGTAATGGTGTCTGTGTATGCTTAGTGCATGTGCGGCCACACCTCCCCTGCTTTTAACAGGGTGAGGGTGTGTACTTCAAATGCTGTCCCCAGCCAATTGCTGAGGGGCAGCTCATATATAAAGCTCCCCTGCCCTATGGGTGGGGCCTGAGCTACACTCACAAAGCTCCTGAATGTTGCTATGTGTTTCTGTTCCTGCATCTCTCCTGTCTATGTTTTGGTACCAAAGTCCTTGCCTTGATTCCTGTTTTGTCCTGTTCTGGCACCTGTCCTGGAGGCGGTAAATCCAGGCCCGAATCCTTGATCCTGTACCTGTCCTGTACCTGAACCTGTCTGAACTGTGTCTGTTGTGATTATGTTACTGGAATCCCTCTGCATCTGGAGCCTCACTCCCAGTGACTTTGAGTCTCTTGAAACCGGTGTTTCTGCTGAACATCTACTACTGTGCTCTGACTACCATGCGGTGTTAACCCCATCTGGCTCATGTCCAGTAAGGCGGTGTCTGCACCATCACGCTTGAGTTCCTTCCTAGGTCCTATGCCCGGAGCCTGATGACCGCAGTCTGGAACCTGATGACTGCTGTCTGGAGCTTGGAGCCTGATGTCCCTGGTGGTACCTGTAGGTCATGTCGGATGTCCGGAGCCGAACTCATGTCTGATGTCTGCCGGTGACCCTGGGTCCAGATGTCCTGTCTGTACCCTAAAGTACTGCCTGTATCTTGATAACCTCATGGACCCTGAGGTCTTTCCTGAGTCCAGATGTCCTGTTTGTATCCTGATGTCTTGCCTGTACCCTGATGTCTTCGTGTACCCTGATGTCCTGCCTGGGTCCTGATGTCCCGCCTATCTGTGCCTCGGTGATCCGTTGGTGCCTTGGGGTCCACTGGGTGGTACCCTTCTGAGGTGTGGAATCGGGAGCCTGACATCGTCATGTTTTGTGTTGTGAATTCTGTTTTCGAACTCCCTCCTGTGGTCATGAATGGTACTTCGGCGAGTTCTGTCCATGGACTCCCTCTGGTGGCTGTGAGTGGAGCTGCTGCTTCTGAGGTTCCTTCCACAGGTGACGTAGTTTATTCTTTGGCTGGCTGTTCTATTTAACTCCACTCAGATCGTTACTCCATGCCAGCTGTCAATGTTCTTGTACTGGTTCAGTTCGCTCTTGGATCTTTCTGGTGACCTATCTACTCCAGCAGAAGCTAAGTCCCTGCTAGTAAATTATTTGTTCATTGTTTCCTTGTCCAGTTGGCTATCATGATTTTGTCTTGCTAGCTGGAAGCTCTGGGATGCAGAGTGGCACCTCCGCACCGAGGTCTTTTTGCACACTCTGCGTGGTTTTTTGTAGTTTTTTGTGCTGACAGCAAAGATACCTTTTCTATCCTCAGTCTGTTTAGTAAGTCTGGCCTCCCTTTGCTGAAACCTGTTTCATCTCTGTGTTTGTGACTTTCATCTTAACTCAAAGTCAATATATGTGGGGGGCTGCCTTTTCCTTTGGGGAATTTCTCTGAGGCAAGGTAGGCTTTATTTTCTATCTTTAGGGCTAGTTAGCTCTTAGGCAGTGAAGAGGCATCTAGGTCGTGTTAGGTACGCTCCACGGCTATTTCTAGTTGTGTGATAGGATTAGGGGTTGCGGTCAGCAGAGTTCCCACTTCCCAGAGCTTGTCCTGTGTGAGTTTAACCATCAGGTCGTTCCGGGTACTCTTAACCACCAGGTCCATAACAGTACAGCTGGCCCAAAGTATTAATGCATCTCAATAGAGGGATAAGAGAAGTTCTGAGACCATTTTTTTTTCTCTGCAGTGTTTTTTGTCTTTCTTTTCCCCTTAACCTCTGGGTGGTTCAGAACACAGGTGTAGATATGGACATTCAGGGTCTGTCCTCTTGTGTGGATCATCTCACTGCAAGGGTACAAAACATTCAAGATTTTGTGGTTCAGAATCCGATGTTAGAGCCTAGAATTCCAATTCCTGATTTGTTTTCTGGGGATAGATCTAAATTCCTGAATTTCAAAAATAATTGTAAACTGTTTCTAGCTTTGAAACCCCGCTCCTCTGGTGACCCCGTTCAACAAGTAAAAATCATTTTCTTTGTTGCGTGGTGACCCTCAAGACTGGGCATTTTCCCTTGCACCAGGAGATCCTGCATTGCGTGATGTTAATGCATTTTTTCTGGCGCTTGGATTGCTTTATGATGAACCAAATTCAGTGGATCAGGCAGAGAAAATCTTGCTGGCTTTGTGTCAGGGTCAGGATGAAGCGGAGGTGTACTGTCAGAAGTTTAGAAAGTGGTCTGTGCTTACTCAGTGGAATGAGTGTGCCCTGGCGGCAATTTTCAGAAAGGGTCTTTCTGAAGCCCTTAAGGATGTCATGGTGGGATTTCCCACGCCTGCTGGTCTGAATGAGTCTATGTCCTTGGCCATTCAGATCGATCGGCGCTTGCGTGAGCGCAAAGCTGTGCACCATTTGGCGGTATTCTCTGAGCATAGGCCTGAGCCTATGCAATGTGATAGGACTTTGACCAGAGCGGAACGGCAAGAACACAGACGTCGGAATGGGCTGTGTTTTTACTGTGGTGATTCCACTCATGCTATCTCCGATTGTCCTAAGCGCACTAAGCGGTTCGCTAGGTCTGCCACCATTGGTACGGTACAGTCTAAATTTATTTTGTCCATTAATCTGATTTGCTCTCTGTCGTCCTATTCTGTTATGGCATTTGTGGATTCAGGCGCTGCCCTGAATTTGATGGACTTGGAGTTTGCGAGGCGCTGTGGTTTTTTCTTGGAGCCCTTGCAGTATCCTATTCCATTGGGAGGAATTGATGCTACGCCTTTGGCCAAGAATAAGCCTCAATACTGGACTCAATTGACCATGTGCATGGCTCCTACACATCAGGAGGATATTCGCTTTTTGGTGTTGCATAATCTGCATGATGTGGTCGTTTTGGGGTTGCCATGGCTACAGGTCCATAATCCAGTATTGGATTGGAAATCTATGTCTGTGTCCGGCTGGGGTTGTCAGGGGGTACATGGTGATGTTCCATTGCTGTCAATTTCGCCTTCCACTCCTTCTGAAGTCCCTGAGTTTTTGTCAGATTACCGGGATGTATTTGAAGAGCCCAAATCCGGTGCCTTACCTCCTCATAGGGATTGCGATTGTGCTATTAATTTGATTCCTGGTAGTAAGTTTCCTAAGGGCCGACTGTTTAATTTATCTGTGCCAGAGCACGCCGCTATGCGGAGTTATATAAAGGAATCCTTGGAGAAAGGTCATATTCGCCCGTCGTCATCACCATTGGGAGCAGGGTTCTTTTTTGTGGCCAAGAAGGATGGCTCTTTGAGACCTTTTATTGATTACCGCCTTCTTAATAAGATCACAGTCAAATTTCAGTACCCTTTGCCGCTGTTGTCTGATTTGTTTGCTCGGATTAAGGGGGCTAGTTGGTTCACCAAGATAGATCTTCGAGGGGCGTATAATCTTGTGCGAATTAAACAGGGCGATGAATGGAAAACAGCGTTTAATACGCCCGATGGCCATTTTGAGTACCTGGTTATGCCATTCGGGCTTTCTAATGCTCCATCTGTGTTTCAGTCCTTTATGCATGACATCTTCCGAGAGTACCTGGATAGATTCATGATTGTATATTTGGATGATATTTTGGTCTTTTCGGATGATTGGGAGTCTCATGTGAAGCAGGTCAGAATGGTGTTCCAGGTCCTTCGTGCGAATTCCTTGTTTGTGAAGGGGTCGAAATGTCTCTTTGGGGTTCAGAAGGTTTCATTTTTGGGTTTCATTTTTTCCTCTTCTACTATCGAGATGGACCCTGTTAAAGTTCAGGCCATTTATGATTGGACTCAGCCGACATCTGTGAAGAGCCTGCAGAAGTTCCTGGGCTTTGCTAATTTTTACCGTCGCTTCATCGCTAATTTTTCTAGTGTTGTTAAACCATTGACTGATTTGACCAAGAAAGGTGCTGATGTGGTCAATTGGTCCTCGGCGGCTGTAGAGGCTTTTCAGGAGTTGAAGCGTCATTTTTCTTCTGCCCCTGTGTTGTGCCAGCCAGATGTTTCGCTCCCGTTTCAGGTCAAGGTTGATGCTTCTGAGATTGGAGCAGGGGCTGTTTTGTCGCAAAGAAGTTCTGATGGCTCGGTGATGCACCCTGCTTGTGCATTTGTATTGAGGCCTATTTAGACAGGTAAGCATCTTTGCCTGTTTTTGGTGTGTTTTTTCTTGAATGTGTCCTTTTTTGGTGTTTTTCATGTTAGAGTAGGACTGGCAATACGTAAGGACCCTTGGCGTGGGTTGCCAGCTTCCATATTATGGCCCTAATATCAACTAATACCTTACATATATTTATATGCTTTTTTGCACGTATTTTTTTTGCAGGGTGCAGCTGGGCCCAAATTGTTCTGTACACTGTGGCCTCTGTTCACACGGGATGCATTTTAGCACTGGGCAGCCCGCCATAGGGCGTCATTAATAGGCTGTAGCCAGATACTTTGTATTCCTTGTGTGAACACGCCACATACAGAGTATTTTATCTTAGTGCATTGGTGTACCACACGGCCAAACCCTTATTGAAGGCTGGCTGTTTCATTAGGTATTGCACCTGTGCATTTGCTATTTTGTTTGGGTCCGGTGCACCCTGCTTGTGCATTTGTATTGAGGCCTATTTAGACAGGTAAGCATCTTTGCCTGTTTTTGGTGTGTTTTTTGGCTCGGTGATGAAACCATGTGCCTTCTTTTCTAGAAAATTCTCGCCTGCTGAGCGTAATTATGATGTTGGCAATCGAGAGTTGTTGGCCATGAAGTGGGCATTCGAGGAGTGGCGACATTGGCTTGAAGGAGCCAAGCATCGCGTGGTGGTCTTGACGGATCACAAGAATTTGACTTATCTCGAGTCTGCCAAACGGTTGAATCCTAGACAGGCTCGATGGTCGCTGTTTTTCTCCCGTTTTGATTTTGTGGTTTCGTACCTTCCGGGCTCTAAGAATGTGAAGGCTGATGCCCTGTCAAGGAGTTTTGTGCCTGACTCTCCGGGTGTTCCTGAGCCGGCGGGTATTCTCAAAGAGGGGGTAATTTTGTCTGCCATCTCCCCTGATTTGCGGCGGGTACTGCAGAAGTTTCAGGTTGATAGACCTGACCGTTGTCCAGCGGAGAAACTGTTTGTCCCTGATAGATGGACTAGTAGAGTTATCTCTGAGGTTCATTGTTCGGTGTTGGCGGGTCATCCTGGAATCTTTGGTACCAGAGATTTGGTGGCTAGATCCTTTTGGTGGCCTTCTTTGTCACGGGATGTGCGTTCTTTTGTGCAGTCCTGTGGGATTTGTGCTCGGGCTAAGCCCTGCTGTTCTCGTGCCAGTGGGTTGCTTTTGCCCTTGCCGGTCCCGAAGAGGCCCTGGATGCATATTTCCATGGATTTTATTTCAGATCTCCCTGTCTCTCAAAGGATGTCGGTCATTTGGGTGGTTTGTGATCGCTTCTCTAAGATGGTCCATTTGGTACCCTTGTCTAAATTGCCTTCCTCCTCTAATTTGGTGCCATTGTTTTTCCAGCATGTGGTTCGTTTGCATGGCATTCCGGAGAACATCGTCTCGGACAGAGGTTCTCAGTTTGTTTCGAGGTTTTGGCGGTCCTTTTGTGCTAAGATGGGCATTGATTTGTCTTTTTCTTCGGCTTTCCATCCTCAGACAAATGGCCAAACCGAACGAACTAATCAGACTTTGGAAACATATCTGAGATGCTTTGTTTCTGCTGATCAGGATGATTGGGTGTCCTTCTTGCCTTTGGCTGAGTTCGCCCTTAATAATCGGGCCAGCTCGGCTACTTTGGTTTCGCCTTTTTTCTGTAATTCTGGTTTCCATCCTCGTTTCTCTTCAGGGCAGGTTGAGCCTTCGGACTGTCCTGGTGTGGATACTGTGGTGGACAGGTTGCAGCAGATTTGGACTCATGTGGTGGACAATTTGACATTGTCCCAGGAGAGGCTCAACGTTTCGCTAACTGCCGGTGCTGTGTTGGTCCCCGACTTCGTGTTGGGGATTTGGTTTGGTTGTCATCTCGTCATGTTCCTATGAAGGTTTCCTGTCCTAAGTTTAAGCCTCGTTTCATTGGGCCATATAAGATTTCTGAAGTTCTTAATCCTGTGTCATTTCATTTGGACCTTCCAGCTTCTTTTGCCATCCATAATGTGTTCCATAGGTCGTTATTGCGGAGATACGTGGCGCCTATGGTTCCCTCCGTTGATCCTCCTGCCCCGGTGTTGGTCGAGGGGGAGTTGGAGTATGTGGTGGAGAAGATTTTGGATTCTCGTATTTCGAGGCGGAAACTCCAGTACCTGGTCAAGTGGAAGGGTTATGGTCAGGAAGATAATTCCTGGGTTTTTGCCTCTGATGTTCATGCTGCCGATCTAGTTCGTGCCTTTCATTTGGCTCGTCCTGATTGGCCTGGGGGCTCTGGTGAGGGTTCGGTGACCCCTCCTCAAGGGGGGGGTACTGTTGTGAATTCTGTTTTCGAACTCCCTCCTGTGGTCATGAATGGTACTTCGGCGAGTTCTGTCCATGGACTCCCTCTGGTGGCTGTGAGTGGAGCTGCTGCTTCTGAGGTTCCTTCCACAGGTGACATAGTTTATTCTTTGGCTGGCTGTTCTATTTAACTCAGATCGTTACTCCATGCCAGCTGTCAATGTTCTTGTACTGGTTCAGGTCGCTCTTGGATCTTTCTGGTGACCTGTCTACTCCAGCAGAAGCTAAGTCCCTGCTAGTTAATTATTTGTTCATTGTTTCCTTGTCCAGTTGGCTATCATGATTTTGTCTTGCTAGCTGGAAGCTCTGGGATGCAGAGTGGCACCTCCGCACCGTGAGTCGGTGCGGAGGTCTTTTTGCACACTCTGCGTGGTTTTTTGTAGTTTTTTGTGCTGACCGCAAAGATACCTTTTCTATCCTCAGTCTGTTTAGTAAGTCTGGCCTCCCTTTGCTGAAACCTGTTTCATCTCTGTGTTTGTGACTTTCATCTTAACTCACAGTCAATATATGTGCGGGGCTGCCTTTTCCTTTGGGGAATTTCTCTGAGGCAAGGTAGGCTTTATTTTCTATCTTTAGGGCTAGTTAGCTCTTAGGCTGTGAAGAGGCGTCTAGGTCGTGTTAGGTACACTCCACGGCTATTTCTAGTTGTGTGATAGGATTAGGGGTTGCGGTCAGCAGAGTTCCCACTTCCCAGAGCTTGTCCTGTGTGAGTTTAAGCATCAGGTCGTTCCGGGTGCTCTTAACCACCAGATCCATAACAGTTTTGTTTATGTACTGTGTGACTTTACTTTAGTAAACTTTAGTTTCTCTATACCTGAAGTATCGGTGTAATCATGTCCTACGTGTCTCTTTCCTTGTCCACATGCTCAGCTACCACAGAACCCCGGTTGCTGCCCTCCTCTAGTTCGGGTAGGCCGGGTCCCCCTCTGTGGTTTAAAGGGTCCGTATTTCGTCCCCGGGGGACGCACGTCCCATGCCTTGAGGTTGGTCGGTATGGGGGCGTCTATGGGCTGGGCCGCTTCTGCGGCCGCAGCTGATCGTGATAAGGGGTCACTATAGTTATAGGGGACAGGGCTCCTTAGGAGAGGCATCACTATAGTTATAGGGCACGGGGCTCCTCTGGAGAGGGGTTACTATAGTTATAGGGCATGGGGCTTCTCAGGGGAGGGATCACTAAAGGTATTGAGCACGGGGATTCTTAGGAGAGGGCTCACCATAGTTATAGGGGACAGGGCTCCTTAGGAGAGGAGTCACTTTAGTTATAGGGCTCAGGGTTCCTCAGGAGAGGCGTTTGTTGACAGCTAAGTGTTGTGTTTTTTGGAGGCTAACACCCTCTTTATTGGCTGTCTTTTGAACCATCTATTTCTGGTTACCTGATTGTGCATGTGTACCAGCACCTACCGTTGGCTATCAGTGCTCACTGGTTATTGTCTGCATACTATTCCATCTAGTGTGCAATCGAGTGTATTTTTCTATTATTTTTTCTATTCTGGTATGGCATTTTGAAAACCACTGTGTGCTTATAGATATTAGCAGCTGTACTAAGATATATATAATATCATTGAAAATTTCTAATGCACTGACTATGACTACTGTTAATTTTTACCAGGGAGGTGCTGCCATGTACATGGTTTATTTAAGATTGAACCAGGTCATCTGTTAACTATATATCTTCCCTCCGTTATATCAAAATGCTATGAGCACATGATTTTTTTCACTCCTATAATTTTTTTTTAGCATTTTAAACGTCCTACACGGGACCCTAATGCAGGAGGTGGATATAATAATTTTTTGTGCACCTTAGTTTTTTCTTACCCTACGCTTTCTTTCATTTCTTTTACTTGCTCATTGTTTTCCCTCCTATAGTTTGTTAGTTACTTAACAGGGTGAGCAGGTGTTAGCCGCCGCGGAGTGGGGGCGCCAAATAATCTATCAGGGTGCCAACCTCCACTTTTAGGAAGGGACAGCAGGTAAGCGCAGGGTTACGGGTGTGAGGACAGGTGCACTAGCAGATTCATATATATTTTTTTCTGTTTTCACTGGGAAGTGGTATTTTTAAAGATTATTTGATTAAAAATATATTTTTAAGGGGACAATATGTTACACGGTTTTTGAATTTCCCTACTGTTTATCTTTTTTATTTTGACGCCTTTCCTCAGGAGTGGGGTCACTAAAGCTATAGGGCTCAAGGTTCCTCAGGAGAGGAGCATCACTGAAGTTATAGGGCACAGGGCTCCTCTGGAGAGGGGTCACTATAGTTTTAGGGTTCCTCAGGAGAGGGTTCACTATAGTTCTAGGGCACAGTGCTCCTCAGGAGCGGGTTCACCATAGTTATATGGCTCAGGGCTCCTCAGGAGAGGGGTCACTATAGTTATAGGGCACGGTGCCACTCAGGAGAGGGGTCACTATTGTTACTGGGCATGGGGCTCATCAGGAGAGAGGTCACTATCGTTACAGGGCACAGGGCTCCTCAGGAGAGTGGTCACTATTATGCTGTCCTCATACGCGTTAGCATGGTGTGTAATGAGACATGTAGCTAAACCCGTCTTAAGAGGCTGTAAAATTGTAATCTTCTTTTATTGATTGTAGATGTGACAGGAAGGGATGAAACTATAAGATGCAATAACAGGAGCATTTCAGAATATATAACTGTACAGTGCATAAAATACAGATTGTCTGCAATACACACTAACATGAGGTAATATACAAGGAGCTGATTGCCTCTCTAATACAGCAAATATGCTTATAAACACAGGACTGTAACACGCAGATAGTGGCTTACCAACTATGCTTAAAGCAGACTGCTTACAAGGAGCATGACAGAAAAACAAATGATGTAGTTTCACCTGAAGAGCATACAGGAACAATGTCTGCTGTTCCTTTCAGTGTCATAAAGAGACCACAATACAACAGGAACAATTCCACAATGCAGTAGGAACATCCCATAATACATTGCAAACTGCACCAAAATGCATACACCAAATCGGCAGCAGATGGTGCTGTTACCTTACAATATAAAAATATAGGAAGGATAAGTTATATACAATATATATATGTATATGTATATATATATATATATATATATATATATATATATATATATATATTATTAAAACCAAGTGTTTGGGCAACGTTTCGGCTCTGAATGAGCCTTTCTCAAGCAGTGGGTGTTTCCCCAAAGTGCATATATATAGGCATTTCTACAATCCTCAATTACAGCCAATCATATTATATATTACATAAAGTGCAGTACATATACAGTAATCTGAGTGCATTAAAGCTTATTGCCATCTGCTAAAGTTCACATAAAGTGCATATGTGCCAACAAAAGTGTTATGAGTGTTCGCATACATATTATACTCTTTATCACGTAATCTGTCGCACATTCTACTGTCCAATTGATCATAATATTCATAATGTGTTTCCACTTACCCTTTGGGATACATGTTGTTCATGGAGGACGCCATGTACGCTACTCAGCTTTCTATCAAGCTTACTGCGCATGTCCAAGTGCGTCATCACTGTGAAATGGGTTACAGGCCAATCATCTACTCTGTGTGGCATTTTTTGGATAGCGCATGCGCATAAGCACAGTATACCGCCATATTTGTTGTGGCATACTGAATTATCTTATTATTTAATATTTAACCCCTTTACCCCCAAGGGTGGTTTGCACGTTATGGACCGGGCCAATTTTTACAATTCTGACCACTGTCTCTTTATGAGGTTATAACTCTGGAACGCTTCAACGGATCCCGGTGATTCTGACATTGTTTTCTCGTGACATATTGTACTTCATGATAGTGGTAAAATTTCTTTGATATTACCTGCGTTTATTTGTGAAAAAAACGGAAACATGGCGAAAAGTTTGAAAATTTCGCAATTTTCCAACTTTGAATTTTTATGCAATTAAATCACAGAGATATGTCACACAAAATACTTAATAAGTAACATTTCCCACATGTCAACTTTACATCAGCACAATTTTGGAACCAAAATTTTTTTTTGTTAGGGAGTTATAAGGGTTAAAAGTTGACCAGCAATTTCTCATTTTTACAACACCATTTTATTTTAGGGACCACATCTCATTTGAAGTCATTTTAAGGGGTCTATATGATAGAAAATACCCAAGTGTGACACCATTCTAAAAGCTGCACCCCTCAAGGTTCTCAAAACCACATTCAAGAAGTTTATTAACCCTTCAGGTGTTTCACATGAATTTTTGGAATGTTTAAATAAAAATTAACATTTAACTTTTTTTCACAAAAAAATTTACTTCAGCTCCAATTTGTTTTATTTTGCCAAGAGTTACAGGAGAAAATGGACCCCAAACCTTGTTGTACAATTTGTCCTGAGTACGCCAATACCCCATAAGTGGAGGTAAACCACTGTTTGGGCGCATGACAGAGCTTGGAAGCGAAGGAGCGCCATTTGACTTTTTAATGCAAAATTGACTGGAATTGAGATGGGACGCCATGTTGCGTTTGGAGAGCCACTGATGTGCCTAAACATTGAAACCCCCCACAAGTGACACCATTTTGGAAAGTAGACCCCCTAAGGAACTTATCTAGAGGTGTGGTGAGCACTTTGACCCACCAAGTGCTTCACAGAAGTTTATAATGCAGAACCGTAAAAATAAAAAATATTTTTTTTCCACAAAAATTATATTTTCGCCCCCAATTTTTTATTTTCCCAATGGTAAGAGAAGAAATTGGAACCAAAAAGTTGTTGCACAATTTGTCCTGAGTACTCTGATACCTCATATGTGGGGGTAAACCACTGTTTGGGCGCATGGGAGACCTCGGAAGGGAAGATGCGCCGTTTGACCTTTCAATGCAAAATTGATAGGAATTGAGATGGGACGCCATGTTGCGTTTGAAGAGCCACTGATGTGCCTAAACATTGAAACCCCCCACAAGTGACACCATTTTGGAAAGTAGACCCCCTAAGGAACTTATCTAGAGGTGTGGTGAGCACTTTGACCCACCAAGTGCTTCACAGAAGTTTATAATGCAGAACCGTAAAAATAAAAAATAATTTTTGTGAAAAAAAAAAAAGATCTTTTCGCCCCCAATTTTTTATTTTCCCAATGGTAAGAGAAGAAATTGGAACCAAAAAGTTGTTGTACAATTTGTCCTTAGTACGCTGATACCCCATATGTGGGGGTAAACCACTGTTTGGGCGCAAGTAACACCATTTTGGAAAGTAGACCCCCTAAGGAACTTATCTAGATGTGTGGTGAGCACTTTGACCCACCAAGAGCTTCACAGAAGTTTATAATGCAGAGCCGTAAAAATAAAACAAAATTTTTTTCCCACAAATATTATTTTTTAGCCCCCAGTTTTGTATTTTCCCGAGGGTAACAGGAGAAATTGGACCCCAAAATTTGTTGTGCAATTTGTCCTGAGTGCGCTGATACCCCATATGTTATGTGGGGGGGAACCACCGTTTGGGCGCATGGGAAGGCTCGGAAGGGAAGGAGCGCCATTTGAAATACAGACTTAGATGGAATGGTCTGCAGGCGTCACATTGCGTTTGCAGAGCCCCTAATGTACCTAAACAGTAGAAACCCCCCACAAGTGACCCCATATTGGAAACTAGACCCCCCCACGAACTTATCTAGATGTGTTGTGAGAACTTTGAGCCGTGAAAATTAAAAGTTGTTGTCCAATTTGTCCTGAGTACGCTGATACCCCATATGTTGGGGTAAACTCCTGTTTGGGCACACGGGAGAGCTCGGAATGGAAGGAGCACTGTTTTACTTTTTCAACGCAGAATTGGCTGGAATTGAGATCGCTTGCCATGTCGCGTTTGGAGAGCCCCTGATATGTCTAAACAGTGGAAACCCCCCAATTATAACTGAAACCCTAATCCAAACACACTCCTAACCCTAATTCCAACTGTAACCCTAACCACACCTCTAACCCAGACACACCCCTAACCCTAATCCCAACCCTATTCCCAACCGCAAATGTAATCCTAACCCTAACTTTAGCCCCAACCCTAACCCTAACTGTAGCCTTAACCCTAACTGTAGCCTTAACCCTAGCCCTAACCCTAGCCCTAATGGGAAAATGGAAATAAATACATTTTTTAAATTTTTTTATTTTTCCCTAACTAAGGGGGTAATGAAGGGGGGTTTGATTTACTTTTATAGTGGGTTTTTTAGCGGATTTTTATGATTGGCAGCCGTCACTCCCTGAAAGACGCTTTTTATTGCAAAAAATATTTTTTGCGTTACCACATTTTGAGAGCTATAATTTTTCCATATTTGAGTCCACAGAGTCATGTGAGGTCTTGTTTTTTGCGGGACGAGTTGACGTTTTTATTGGTAACACTTTCGGGCACGTGCCATTTTTTGATCGCTTTTTATTCCGATTTTTGTGAGGCAGAATTAGCAAAAACCAGCTATTCATGAATTTCTTTTGGGGGAGGCGTTTATACCGTTCCGCGTTTGGTAAAATTGATAAAGCAGTTTTATTCGTCGTACGATTACAGCGACACCTCATTTATATCATTTTTTTAATGTTTTGGCGCTTTTATACGATAAAAACTATTTTATAGAAAAAATAATTATTTTTGCATCGCTTTATTCTGAGGACTATAACTTTTTTATTTTTTTGCTGATGTTGCTGTATGGCGGCTCGTTTTTTGCGGGACAAGATGACGCTTTCAGCGGTACCATGGTTATTTATATCTGTCTTTTTGATCGCGTGTTATTCCACTTTTTGTTCGGCGGTATGACAATAAAGCATTGTTTCTTGCCTCGTTTTTTTTTTTCTTTCTTACGGTGTTTACTGAAGGGGTTAACTAGTGGGCCAGTTTTATAGGTCGGGTCGTTACGGACGCGGCGATACTAAATATGTGTACTTTTATTGTTTTGTTTTTTTTTATTTAGATAAAGAAATGTATTTATGGGAATAATATTTTTTTTTTTTCATTATTTAGGATTTTTTTTTTTTTACACACTTGTAAAAAAATTTTTTAACTTTTTTACTTTGTCCCAGGGGGGTACAATACAGATCGGTGATCTGCCAGTTTGCACAGCACTCTGACAGATCACCGATCTGTCAAACAGCGCTGCAGCGTTACCAAGTGCCTGCTCTAAGCAGGCACTTGGTACGCCACCTCCCTCCCTGCAGGACCCGGATCCGCGGCCATCTTGGATCCGGGATTTGCTGCAGGGAGGAAGGTAGGAGACCCACGGAGCAACGCGATCACATCGCGTTGCTGCGGGGGTCTCAGGGAAGCACGCAGGGAGCCCCCTCCCTGCACGATGCTTCCCTGCACCGCCGGCACATCGCGATCATGTTTGATCGCGGTGTGCCGGGGGTTAATGTGCCGGGGGCGGTCCGTGACCGCTCCTGGCACATAGTGCCGGATGTCAGCTGCGATAAGCAGCTGACACCCGGCCGCGATCGGCCGCGCTCCCCCCGTGAGCGCGGCCGATCGCCTATGACGTACTATTCCGTCCTTGGGAAGTAAAGCCCACCCCACATGGACGGAATAGTACGTCTAATGGCAGAAAGGGGTTAAAGAGCTTCCACGGCGCACTGAATTTAAAATACATAGGGTTATTTAAAGCTAGGTATATATCTCTTATCTAATCAGTGTAGTTGGGATCCGGGAGTGGCAGTATGTTGCTGTTATCTTAGATTTAGAGATACTATGTTATTCGTTTAATTATGGATATCCCTAATTTTATAAATTTGTTTTTTTAGGTACATTGCTGTCCATCAGTATGAAATACCTACCTTGGGAGAACATACTAACATGGAGGACGGAGATTTTTTTAGAAAGAAAGAAGAAATTGTCCCATAAAAGAAATACATGAAAAATATAGTAATCATTTTTTTATGTTATTGAGTAAATTTTGATTTTTTTATGTGAATGAATTAAAGGCCAAGTTATTAATAAACCAAAATATTGGAATATTGAGCAAAAGGAACATCTGCGTTTGCTATTTTGTCTAACAGCATGCGATTAACTGGAACAATGGTGCAACTGCCTTTAGCTGTCACAATTGAGGCATTTTGACCCGGAGGGGTTAATTGCAGCATTTGGGCACTATTTGACTCCTCAAGATAGCCTGAACAAGGTGTCGTCCGGAGCATCAGGGCGGGATTATGCACCATAAGTAGTCCATACGGTATGTAGCGCAGCGCATGGTTTAAATTTGGATTATCTGAAAAAAGAATAATGGATGGTTCTGTGTGGGATTATATCCCAAGAGATATGAGGGCATAGAGTGCCGCAGTAAGGGCGCGTGGAAGCCCTTTAAATATTAAATAATAAGAGATAATTCAGTATGTCACAACAAATATGGCGGTATACTATGCTTATGCGCATGCGCTATCCAAAAAAATGCAACACAGAGTAGATGATTGGCCTGTAACCCATTTCACAACAATGACGCGCTTGGACATGTGCAGTAAGCTTGATAGAACGCTGTGTAGCGTACATGGCATCCTCCATGAACAACGTGTATCCCAAAGGGTAAACGGAAACACATTATGAATATTATGATCAATTGGACAGTAGAATGTGCGATCGATTAAGTGATAAAGAGTATAATATGTATACGAACACATGAGCACATAACACTTTTGTTGGCACAGATGTGGAGCGCCCCCCCCCCCCCCCGTGTAGGGCAATGGGGCACTCGGAGCCGGGTCCTTCGGTTCTCAGTGGGGATATCACGGTGGCTGACCCTGTCCGTGGCCCAAGGGGAACGTCTGTTGAAAATGAGGGGAAGGTCTTTAAAGGGATAATGTTCGTGACACCACCTGTGCTATTTGGTCAGGGTGACCGACGCTGCTTAGGGGTCCGCTGGGGTGATGTTATGGCAGCTAGATGGTATACCTTCCCACAGGTGAAGTGTATCCCCAGGGCTTCCCAGAGTGCAGCCTCTTTACCTTTACTGAAGGCTTCAGCATCCACAGTCCAGGGTACGGACCACGGGGTCGGCAGAGTCTGGCTGGTCTGAAGGCAAATCCAGAGTCCCCTTATCCAGGTGGAATTCAATAGCCTTCCTTTAGCGCCTGAGTGTTGTAATTCCTCCCTGCTGAGCAACTCGGTGAGGTCCTCACAACTGTTGTAGGTGTTAAATCTCTTCCTCTCTGTTCCCCTGACAGATAGGACAAACATGTATGACTGGTGGCCTGAGGCTTTTTATAGGGACCCTAGAGATGCCCCGGCCCCCACAAGTTGCCACCGTGCCTCCTGGGTATATGGTCGAGCAGCCAACGTGGAATCAACTGTCCTGCCAGCCTCTGAAGTAAAGCATAGAGATCCTTACTTCCTTGGTGTTCTGGCTACCGGTACTGCGCTTCAGAAGGAGGCAGCCTGCTTCTAGCTGGTCTCTCTCTGATGTTCCTCTCCTTTTGCTATGACTTTGTTTATCACTCACTGCAACACAATTCCTTCCAATATCTCTTTCTTGCGATGCTGCCGCATGGGATGCAGGCGCAGCTCCGTGTACCCTCACCTTCCGCAGGCCGCAGTCTGGAGCTGGCTGGAACCCACTCCAACCAGCCTCTGCCAAACTCGGTCGGGGCTGACTGACTAAATTCCTAACCAACCCACCAGTTTTACCCAAGTGTGAGGAGCGCCCTAATAGATAGAAGCATGGCTCCCCCTGGCGGCCTGGAGTGTGAAGTGTGTTTTGTGGTTGTGATACCTGGACAGAAGATCTCCTTCATTGCCTTCAGACGTAACATCACTCCCCCTGGTGGAAGAATAACATTACTGCAAAAACCAGGACTCTGGGGCACTGCAGATGCACTTTATGCGAACTTTAGCAAATAGCAATAATCTGTAATGCACTCAGATTACTGTACATGTACCGCACTTTATATAATGTATAATATGATTGGCTGTATTTGAGGATTGTAGAAATATATATATATATATATATATATATATATATATATATATATATATATATATATATATATATATATACGCACACTTTGGGGAAACACCCACTGCTTGAGAAAGGCTCATTCAGAACCGAAACGTTGCCCAGACATGTGGGTTTAATAAATCCTGCACATTTTTTCAAAGGATATGGAGTGCTGCCTACTTTTTTGAATTTTGTAAACTTTGGACAATCAATGGACAGGTTGCCTGGGGTGCCATGCACCTGAAGATAAGTAAAAAATATTTTTTGTGCTGTTCTTATTTTTTATTAATAAATATATACACACACACACATGTAATAACTGTGAGGCACAAAATGGCTAAACTTTAGACAGCAAATTTACTGCTAGGACAGAAAACTTTCCGCTTGATGTTAACTGAAGTCACGATTGTGTTTATTGGACGAGAACAGCAGAACGAGTTCCCCTACTGGCCTGAGGAACAATTTGGTCTCATCTTGTTTCCCTATTTTTACTTCTACCTTACGTACAATTCCGTCTTTACTAGGGAATGTCTGAGTAATGAGACCTAATGGCCATTCATTTCTCCGAGACTGACAGTCTGGCGTTTATGATGGCTGACACTTCTGCCATGAAACTTGTCAAGCTTTCGTGCATCAGTCTTGCAGATCCTTCTTGTAAGAAGATTGAATCAAGGATTCTCTTTGTGACACCTATCATTCTCTCCCATACACCTCCCATGTGTGAAGAATGTGGTGGGTTGAAAGTCCAAGTACACCCATGTACACTTAGTTATTTTTCTACATCATTCACATCCAAGTTGGAAGAGAGTTTCAGTTCTTTTGCTGCTTCGACAAATTTCGTGCCTCGGTCAGAACGAATATATTTGACGTTCCTCTGATGGCAATGAAACACCGGAGAGCATTTATGAAGCATTAAGTGTCCATAGATTCGATTACCTCTATGTGGACGGCTCTTATGCATAGACAAGAGAAACATAATCACCCATCATTTCCCGTTCACGTGGCCTCCTCTGGTTTGTCGGACAACCACAGACCAAGGACCAAACACATCTATACCAACGTTGGTGAAAAGTGGATCTGTGCTAAACCGGTCATATGGAAGATCCGCCATCTACGGAATCTGCGAAATACCACAAAGTTTCTTGCAAATAACAGTTAAAGATGAATCTGCACACATCTTTTAGCTCCAACTATCCACAGACCAGATGTTCTTAAGGCTCCCTCTGTGAACATACGACCTTAGTGATTTGTCCGCTCGTGGTAATGTTGAACAAGCAGAGTAGTTATGTGGTGTTGTCCAGGAACTATCACAGGATGCTTCTCTGCAGAATCTCTGTTTGCCTCTTTAAGGCATCCTCCTATTCTTAAGAGACCATCTCCATCGATGACTGGGTCGAGTTTCCTCAGAACACTATCTTTTGCCATTGGTCTTTGGTTGGTTACACAGTCGATTACTTTGGCATAGTTTTCTCACTTTACTGCTCGGATAATTACATTCTTTGATTGCTCTAGATCGAGAGCTGTGTGGACGTGTTTACAATGGTGCCAGCCTGCTCAGCTTCCCTTTTTTGTTGGTGAGGTTATCTTGTACGACTGAGCTTTGTGGGTGAGACAGGCGATGGCATGAACAAGTGAATTCCAAGTAGAGAACCTACTGAATCGCTGGAATCCCAAGTGGCGGTTCAAAGTTTCCGTATGTAACGCAGACATTTGAGGGCATATTTCAACATCAGCATGTGGATTTAGGCTGGTTTCACACTTGCGTTTCAAAATGCATGCGTTTTTTAATAAACCGCATGTTGAAAAAACGCATGTAAACGCGTGCAAACGCTGCGTTTTTTGGACACTTGCGTTTTTGCATGTGGTGAAAAAAACGCTGCGTTTTGATGCGTTTACATGCGTTTTTTCATGCGTTTGCGTTTTTTAAACGCATGCAGATAAATGTGTGACAGCTGCCAATCATCAAAATAAAGTAAAAAACCCACTATAAGCAGAAAGAGCTAGGGTTAGGGGTAGGGTTAGGGATCCTAACCCTACCCCTAAAGGGATCCTAACCCTACCCCTAATCTTACCCCTAACCCTACCCTTAAAGGGATTAGGGTTAGGGGTAGGGGTAGGGTTAGGATCCCTTTATCAATTTTATGGTGTGGGGTGGTTTATCAGTGTGTTTTTTTGTTTAAAAAAAAAACCACCGCATGCGTTTTTAACGCATGTGGTTAAAAACGCATGCGTTTACATAGACAGCAATGCATTTTTTTGCCGCAAAAAACCCCGAAAAAAACGCATGCTTTTTTTGCAGCAAAAAAAACGCCGCTAAAAATACTACATGTTGCATTTCTGCAACACAACGCATGCAGAAAAAAAACGCATGCGTTGCAAAAACGCGTCAAAACGCATACAAAAAAAGCATGCGTTTTTAATGTTAAATATAGGGAAAAAACGCATGCGTCTTTTTGCGTTTTTTACCGCAAAAACGCAAAAAAAAGCGCAAATGTGAAACCACCCTTACTAGTTCAAATAAGGCCGTTTCTGTCATGTTAGGCAATGGTCTATACAAAAACTCAGGGCCTGTAAACCAAATGGTGTCTTTGAGGCGATTAGTAGCAACAAATCTATTAGCCTGGTCCGTAGGGTTGAGATGTGTAGGCACGTATTTCCGTTGTTCAGGTGAGTTAGACCTTCTCATTCTGTGCACTCTGTTGCTAGGCAAGCATTGTCTTTGAGGCTTGAAGGGTCAAGGTGCAATCCAGCTCTTAGTTCTCTCGTGCACCATTCCTTGCTCCATCATCTCTAGGAACAGTCTATCCTCAAATTACATTGGTGTATGATTGTCTTCTTTTGTCTTGCAGAAGACCGTACACCCAAGGTGATCTTGGTCGCCATCCAAGATGCAATCATCTCAGGTATGACCCGTTAAGATACTTGGTGCTGAAATGTGTGGCACTTCCTTTATGAAGCAGTGATTTTCACATGGTGGAAGGAGAGATGGACGTCCATTCTCGAGTGTACTAGTAAGCATGTTGTTAACCATTGTCGGTTTGTGTGCACCTTCTAAACAGACCACTCCTACAATGACCCACTCAAGGTAGAGTCTCTGTGCATATGGAGCATTGTGTGAGCCATTGATCTGTTGTCTAACTTTGTGGACTCAAAGAATATCTCTCCTAAGGAGCAAGACTATTTGAGCCTCTGGGTCAAGGCTGGGAATCAGGCGTTCTATACACTTCAGATGAGGATGATGGGATGCCACTTCAGGCGTAGGTATCTCTGACCTGTTGTCAGGAATCTGGTTACATTCCAATATGGTTGGTAAGGGCAGACACATTTGGCCATCTATAGACTTGACTACGTAGCCTGTTGATCTCCTACCAGCTGTCTCTACAATACTGGTACAAGTTTTTGAGGAGTAGGGGGCACTGGGTCCTCTGATGTTAAAGCTATCAAAGAAGGCAGACTTTGCTAATGACTTTTTACTCTGATCATCTAAAATCACGTATACTTTGATGGCTTTGTCCTTTCCGTCTGCTGGGTAGACTCTCACTAGGGAAATTTTAGAGCAGGACTTGCCTCCTATGAGGTTTCCAAAAACTTCTGTACACTTAGAAGTTATTGCTGGAGTGTCAGTATTTGAGTCCTTCAGCTCCCCACTATGCTCTTGGACTTGGGGGAGAGTCTCCGATGGTGGTCCAGGGTTTAGAGCTGAATTATGTTCGGTGGTGTCACATTCGGCACACTTTGCACTAACCTCACAGTCCCTGGTGAAGTGGGATGTTGAAGAGCAGCATTTGTAGCAAATGTGGTTCTCCTTAAGGAAGGCCTTTTGTTCTTCCAATGACTTTTCTCTGAAAGCTCTGCACTTAAGTAAGGAATGTGGCTTCATGTTTAAGGGACACTGTCTGCTTGGGTCCTTGGATTTGTCTTCTCTTTCTCCTTGACGGGAGTTGACCTGTTTGTGAACTGAACCTGTGGAGGAAACGTTAGTTTTGTGGACCTCTAAAGTTGTTTTACGAGGTTTTCTAACAGAGGTATTGGCATACCTCCCAACCGTCCCTCATTGTGCGGGACTGCCCCGGATTTCATGCTTGTCCCGACTGTCCTGCACGGGACGCAGAGCTTCCCGCAGACAGAACAGGAGAAGCTGCTGTCACACGCCCCTTTTGTTAGGCCACGCCCCTTCCCCGTTGGTGTGTTCCTGAGTCTTCCAGTGTACCGCAGCCTCACAGTTCAGAGAGAGGGGACACCTGAGGTGACATAACACAGCCGGACACAGCCTGGGTGCCTGCGGCAATGTAAGCAGCAGACCATGAGTGGACTGGAGGCGCTAATGGGACAGATGCAGATCAGTGAGTAGTGGATGTCACAGAGATGACTCACTCAGTCCAGTGCATTGTGGAGGAGGAGCAGCTGCAGCTCCCTGGGAGATAGTGACAACACTAATCAATGTGGCTGCTTTTTTTCCCCAGGCATAAAAGGGCTAAAGGTACCGTCACACTAGACGATATCGCTAGCGATCCGTGACGTTGCAGCGTCCTGGCTAGCGATATCGTCCAGTGTGACAGGCAGCAGCGATCAGGCCCCTGCTGTGATATCGCTGGTCGGGGAAGAAAGTCCAGAACTTTGTTTCGTCGCTGGATCTCCCGCTGACATCGCTGAATCGGCGTGTGTGACGCCGATTCAGCGATGTCTTCGCTGGTAACCAGGGTAAACATTGGGTTACTAAGCGCAGGGCCGCGCTTAGTAACCCGATGTTTACCCTGGTTACCATCGTTAAAGTAAAAAAAACAACCACTACATACTTACCTACCGCTGTCTGTCCCCGGCGCTCAGCTTCTCTGCTCTGGCTGTGAGCGCCGGGCAGCCGGAAAGCAGAGCGGTGACGTCACCGCTCTGCTTTCCGGCCGCTGTGCTCACAGCCAGAGCAGAGAAGCTGAGCGCCGGGGACAGACAGCGGTAGGTAAGTATGTAGTGGTTGTTTTTTTTACTTTAACGATGGTAACCAGGGTAAACATCGGGTTACTAAGCGCGGCCCTGCGCTTAGTAACCCGATGTTTACCCTGGTTACCAGCATCGTTAGTCGCTGGAGAGCTGTCTGTGTGACAGCTCTCCAGCGACCAAACAGCGACGCTGCAGCGATCCGGATCGTTGTCGGTATCGCTGCAGCGTCGCTTAGTGTGACGGTACCTTAAGTCTAAGCCCCTATGACAGTCAGTCACTGTATCATCATGTGCTAATTACAAGCTGCAGCTCCGCTCGGTACACACACGCGGCTGAGGCTCCGCTCAGTACACTTCGTACACAGACACACACGCGGCTCCGCTCAGTGCACCTCGTACACACACACACGCGCCTCCGCTCGGTGCACCTCGTACACACATGCGGCTCCGCTCGGTGCACCTCGTACACACACGCGGCTCGGTGCATCTCGTACACACACGTGGCTCCGCTCGGTGCACCTCGTACACACACGCGGCTCGGCTTGGTGCATCTCGTACACACACGCGGCTCCGCTCGGTGCACCTCGTACATGCACGCGGCTCCGCTCGGTGCACCTCGTACTGTGAAAGGTGTACAGAGCGGAGTCGTGTGTAAGAGGTGTACGGAGCCATGTGTACGAGGTGTACGGAGCCGTGTGTATGTGTACGAGGTGTATGGAGCACGGCCGCGTGTGTACGAGGTGTACGGAGCGGAGCAGCATGTGAAAGGTGTACGGAGCGGAGTCGTGTGTAAGAGATGTATGGAACCGTGTGTACGAGCTGTACGGAGTACAGCCGCGTGTGTACGAGGTGTACGGAGCGAAGCAGCGTGTGAAAGGTGTACGGAGCGGAGTCGTGTGTGTAAGAGGCGTGCGGATCAGAGCAGAGTGTGAAAGGTGTATGGAGCGGAGCCACGTGTGTACGAGGTGTATGGAGCGGAGCCACGTGTGTACGAGGTGTACAGAGCAGAGCCACGTGTGTATGAGGTGTGCGGAGCAGAGCCATGCGTGCACAAAGTATACGGAGCGGTGTACGGAGTAGTGCCGTGTGTATGAGATGTATGGAGAGGAGCCGTATGTGTATGAGGTGTACGCAGCGGAGCCGTGTGTGTGCAAGGTATACGGAGCGGAGCAGCGTGTGCAATGTGTATGGAACGGAGCGGTGTGTGTACGAGGTGTACGGAGTAGTGCCGTGTGTACGAGATGTATGGAGCGGAAGCGTGTGTGTATGAGGTGTATGGAGCGGAGCCGAATGTGTACAAGGTGTACGGAGCGGAGCTGAATGTGTACGAGGTGTAAGGAGCGGAGCCGTGTGTGTATGAGATGTATGGAGTGGAGCCGTGTGTACAGAGCGGAGCCGTGTGTGCAAAGTGTACGGAGCGCAGCCGCGTGTGTAGGAGTAGCGATGTGTGGCCATTATACGGTACGAAGTATCATGTGCGGCCAATATACAGTATGGAGCATCATGTGCAGTCATTATACAGTATGGAGCATCATGTGTGGCCATTATACAGTATGGAGCATCATGTACGGTCATTATACAGTATGGAGCATCATGTTCGGCCAATATACAGTATGGAGCATCATGTGTGGCTATTATACAGTATGGAGCATCATGTGTGGCTATTATACAGTATGGAGCATCATGTGTGGCTATTATACAGTATGGAGCATCATGTGCGGTCATTATACAGTATGGAGCATCATGTGCGGCCATTATACAGTATGGAGCATCATGTGTGGCTATTACACAGTATGGAGCATCATGTGTGGCTATTATACAGTATGGAGCATCATGTGTGGCTATTATACAGTATGGAGCATCATGTGCGGTCATTATACAGTATGGAGCATCATGTGCGGCCATTATACAGTATGGAGCATCATGTGCGGTCATTACACAGTATGGAGCATCATGTGCGGCCATTATAGAGTATGGAGCATCATGTGCGGCCATTATGCAGTATGGAGCATCATTTGCAGTCATTATACAGTATGGAGCATCATGTACGGCCATTATACAGTATGGAGCATCATGTTCGGCCAATATACAGTATGGAGCATCATGTGTGGCTATTATACAGTATGGAGCATCATGTGTGGCTATTATACAGTATGGAGCATCATGTGTGGCTATTATACAGTATGGAGCATCATGTGTGGCTATTATACAGTATGGAGCATCATGTGTGGCCATTATACAGTATGGAGCATCATGTACGGTCATTATACAGTATGGAGCATCATGTGTGGCCAATATACAGTATGGAGCATCATGTGTGGCTATTATACAGTATGGAGCATCATGTGTGGCCAATATACAGTATGGAGCATCATGTGTGGCTATTATACAGTATGGAGCATCATGTGTGGCTATTATACAGTATGGAGCATCATGTGCGGTCATTATACAGTATGGAGCATCATGTGCGGCCATTATACAGTATGGAGCATCATGTGCGGTCATTATACAGTATGGAGCATCATGTGCGGCCATTATACAGTATGGAGCATCATGTGCGGCCATTATGCAGTATGGAGCATCATGTGCGGCGATTATACAGTATGGAGCATCATGTGCGGCCATTATACAGTATGGAGCATCATGTGCGGCCATTATACAGTATGGAGCATCATGTGCGGCCATTATACAGTATGGAGCATCATGTGCGGCGATTATACAGTATGGAGCATCATGTGCGGCCATTATACAGTATGGAGCATCATGTGCGGCCATTATACAGTATGGAGCATCATGTGCGGCGATTATACAGTATGGAGCATCATGTGCGGCCATTATACAGTATGGAGCATCATGTGTGGCTATTATACAGTTTGGAGCATCATGTGTGGCTATTATACAGTATGGAGCATCATGTGCGGTCATTATACAGTATGGAGCATCATGTGCGGCCATTATACAGTATGGAGCATCATGTGCGGCCATTATGCAGTATGGAGCATCATGTGCGGCCATTATGCAGTATGGAGCATCATGTGCGGTCATTATACAGTATGGAGCATCATGTGCGGTCATTATACAGTATGGAGCATCATGTGCGGTCATTATACAGTATGGAGCATCATGTGCGGTCATTATACAGTATGGAGCATCATGTGTGGCCATTGTAGAGTATGGAGCATCATGTGGGGTCATTATACAGTATGGGGCATCATGTGCGGTCATTATACAGTATGGAGCATCATGTGCGGTCATTATACAGTATGGAGCATCATGTGCGGTCATTATACAGTATGGAGCATCATGTGTGGCCATTGTAGAATATGGAGCATCATGTGGGGTCATTATACAGTATGGAGCATCATGTGCTGTCATTATACAGTATGGAGCATCATGTGCAGCCATTATACAGTATGGAGCATCATGTGCGGCAATTATACAGTATGGAGCATCATGTGGGGTCATTATACAGTATGGAGCATCATGTGCGGTCATTATACAGTATGGAGCATCATGTGCGGTCATTATACAGTATGGAGCATCATGTGTGGCCATTATACAGTATGGAGCATCATGTACGGTCATTATACAGTATGGAGCATCATGTGTGGCCATTATACAGTATGGAGCATCATGTGCGGTCATTATACAGTATGGACTGGAGCATCATGTGTGGCCATTATACAGTATGGAGCATCATGTGTGGCCATTATACAGTATGGAGCATCATGTGTGGCCATTGTAGAGTATGGAGCATCATGTGGGGCCATTATACAGTATGGAGCATCATGTGTGGCCATTATACAGTATGGAGCATCATGTGTGGCCATTATGCAGTATGGAGCATCATGTGTGGCCATTATACAGTATGGAGCATCATGTGTGGCCATTGTAGAGTATGGAGCATCATGTGTGGTCATTATACAGTATGGAGCACTGTGTGCCCATTATACAGTATGGAGCATCATGTGCGGTCATTATACAGTATGGAGCATCATGTGTGGCCATTGTAGAATATGGAGCATCATGTGGGGTCATTATACAGTATGGAGCATCATGTGCTGTCATTATACAGTATGGAGCATCACGTGCAGCCATTATACAGCATGGAGCATCATGTGCGGCAATTATACAGTATGGAGCATCATGTGGGGTCATTATACAGTATGGAGCATCATGTGCGGTCATTATACAGTATGGAGCATCATGTGCGGTCATTATACAGTATGGAGCATCATGTGTGGCCATTATACAGTATGGAGCATCATGTACGGTCATTATACAGTATGGAGCATCATGTGTGGCCATTATACAGTATGGAGCATCATGTGTGGCCATTATGCAGTATGGAGCATCATGTGTGGCCATTATGCAGTATGGAGCATCATGTGTGGCCATTATACAGTATGGAGCATCATGTGTGGCCATTGTAGAGTATGGAGCATCATGTGTGGTCATTATACAGTATGGAGCACTGTGTGCCCATTATACAGTATGGAGCATCATGTGTGGTCATTATACAGTATGGAGCACTGTGTGGCCATTATACAGCATGGAGCATCATGTGGGGTCATTATACAGTATGGAGCACTGTGTGGTCATTATACAGTATGGAGCATCATGTGGGGTCATTATACAGTATGGAGCATCATGTGGGGTCATTATACAGTATGGAGCATCATGTGGGGTCATTATACAGTATGAAGCATCATGTGGGGTCATTATACAGTATGGAGCACTGTGTGGCCATATTTTTCTGTTTATAATTATTCTTTATGAACAGTGTGATCAGCAGTGCTAAATGGGTGTGGTTGGGATGTGGATATGGGTGTGGCTATGAATGGGTGTGGGCAGAGGCGTGGCCTAAAATTTGTCCCTCTTTCCCAGCTTCAAAAGTTGGGAGGTATGGGTATTGGCATATGACTGCGTGAAATCAAAGCTAGGATCATTTCCAATTTTTGCTTGTTCTGAGATAAAATCTACAAACACATTGAATGGAGGAAAAGGTCTGTGTAAACCTGCAGCCATGTTTAACCCACTTGTCTTGCAGGTTGCAGGGGAGTTTTTCAACTATGGAGATCACACCTCTAGCAGTGTCAAGGTATGTCAACCCCACAAGATCTCCTTCTGGTTTTGTTACACACAGCTCCATTAACAAGTCAGTTAACTCTCTAAGCTATGAATAGTCCTTGTTCGCTATTCTATGAAAGTCTTCTATTCTTTTAAACAAGGCAATTTCTGTAACCTCTACAGAGCCATAGCATTCATTAAGTCTATTCCAAATTCTTTTGAGGCCAACATCTGGATAATTTACATTAACCCCTTTCCATCATCAGGCGTAATAGTACGCCGATGTCGGACACCCTCCCCTTTGATGTGGGCTCCGGCTGTGAGCCCACATCTTTCCTGTCACATGTCAGAACTATAGTGATCCTTCTCCCGAGGAGCACTGTGCCCTAGAACTATAATGACCCCTCTCCTGAGAGGGGTCATTATAGTTCTAGGGCACAGTGCTCCTCAGGAGATGGGTCACTATAGTAATAGGGGACAGTGCTCTTCAGGAGAGGGATCACTATAGTTATAGGGCAAGAGGCTCCTCAGGTGAGGTGTCACTGATTATAGGGCCCAGTGCTCATCAGGAGAGGGGTCACTATAGTTGTAGGGCTCAGTGCTCCTCAGGAAAGGTGTCACCACTACTGTGACTAGTGGGGTACCGCATGGGGTCGGTGTTGGGACATATTCTCTTCAACATATTTATTAACCATCTGGTATAAGGTTTACACAGTAAAATATAGAAATTTGCAGATGATACAAAACTATGTAAAGCCATCAATACAAGAGAAGATAATATTCTGCTACAGATGGACCTGGATAAGTTGGACACTTGGGCCAAGAGGTGGCAGATGAAGTTTAACAATGATGAATGTAAGGTTATACACATGGGAAGAAGGAATCAATATCACCATTACACACTGAACGGGAAACCACTGGGTAAATCTGACATGGAGAAGGACTTGGGGATCCTAGTTAATGATAAACTTACCTGGAGCAGCCAGTGCCAGGCAGCGCCTGCCAAGGCAAACAGGATCACCGGGTGCATTAAAAGAGGTCTGGATACACATGATGAGAGCATTATACTGCCTCTGTACAAATCCCTGGTTAGACTACACATGGAGTACTGTGTACAGTTTTGGGCACCGTTGCTCAGGAAGGATATAATGGAACTAGAGCGAGTACAAAGGAGGGCAATAGTGATGAGCGAATATACTCATTACTCGATATTTCCCGAGCACGCTCGGGTGTCCTCCGAGTATTTTTTAGTGCTCGGAGATTTAGTTTTCATCGCCGCAGCTGAATGATTTACATCTATTAGCCAGCATAAGTACATGTGGGGGTTGCCTGGTTGCTAGGGAATCCCACATGTTATCAAGCTGGCTAAGAGATGTAAATCATTCAGCTGAGGTGAGGAAAACGAAATCTCCGAGCTCTAAAAAATACTCGGGAGGACCCCCGAGCGTGCTCGGGAAATCTCGAGTAACGAGTATATTCGCTCATCACTAGAGGGCAACAAAATTAATCAAGGGGATGGGGAACTACAATACCCAGAGAAATTAGCAAAATTAGGATTATTTAGTTTAGAAAAAAGACGATTGAGGGGCGATCTAATAACCATGCATTATTACTAACTGTAGAACAAACGGATCAAAATAAACGAAAATCCAAGACAGCATATGCTCATGTTTTTCTATAATGTAGTAATGCTCAGAGACCTACCCTCTCCTGTTTTCCTGTCCAATAAAGTTTGTTAGCGATAATAATCTTTATTTTTATATAGCGCTAATATATTCCGCAGAGCTTTACAGCTTGCACATATTATCATTGCTGTCCCCGATGGGGCTCACAATCTAAATTCCCTATCAGTATGTCTTTGGAGTGTGGGAGGAAATCGGAGTACCAGGAGGAAACCCACGCAAACACGGAGATAACATTCCTTCCCTTCTCACATTTCCAATACCCCTTTTTCCATTTGCCCGGTTAGTTCCCTTGTCTTATTATAGCTGTTTACATGTTTGACTTAATAATCTTGAAAAACTCAAAATTATTTCATGAAAATAAGGGAAAATCAAGAAAACAATTAACACTTTGTAACTTCTGTTCTCTTATTGACTGATGCTGCCATCTAGTGCCAGCTATCAAGAATTACAGGATAAAGTCAGTATAGAGTGTTCTCAGTAGGAGAAACAAAATAATAATCTTGCAGTTATGAGACCATTTAATGGCAAACGGATAAAATAAGAGACGTCACACAGCAGAGCTGCAGTCTCTTCACTGTACAACAAAGTATCTGAAGAACGAGAAATATATGAACAAATGAGCAAGGAACTAGCATAGTGAGTTGACAAAAAGACTGAGCTTAGAGACTGAATTCTTTATCACCTTAGATAAATATTGGGAGAGTTTTATTGTCCCAATATCTATGCAAGATGAGAGACCTGATGCCTCACTGTTTCTAGAGCAGATTGCTGATGCCCTCGCTGGCTCTGGAGCAGATTCTTGATCTCCTTCTTGTCTCTGAGACAGATTTCTGATGTCCTCACTGTCTCTGGAGCAGATTTCTAATGCCCTCCTGTCTCTGGAGTAGATTCCTGATGACCTTGCTGTCTCTTGACAAGAGTCCTGAAGTTCTGGAAGTCTCTAGAGCAGGGTCCTGATGTCTATGCTGTCTCTGGAGCAGATTCTTGATGTTTATGCTGTATCTAGAGCAGAGTCCTGATGCTCTCCTGATTCTGGAGCAGATTCCTGAAGTCTTTTCTGTCCCTGAAGCAGATTTCATATGTCCTCAATATCTCAGAAGCAGATTCCTAATGCCCTCCTGTCTGTGGAACAGATTGCTTATGTCGTTGCTGTCTTTGAAGCAGATTCCTGATGCCCTCACTGTCTCTGCAGCAGATTCCTGATTACCTTGCTGTCTCTAGAACAGATTCCTGATGGCCTCCTGTTTCTGGAGCAGAGTCTTGATGTCCTGGCTGCCTCTAGAGCAGAGTCCTTATGTCCACACTGTCTCTGGAGCAGATTCCTGATGCCCTCACTGTCTCTGCAGCAGATTCCTGATTACCTTGCTGTCTCTAGAACATATTGCAGATGGCCTCCTGTTTCTTGGGCAGAGTCCTGATTGCCTCTAGAGCAGAGTCCTTATATCCACACTGTCTCTGGAGCAGATTCCTGATGCCCTCACTGTCTCTGAAGCAGATTCCTGATTACCTTGCTGTCTCTAGAACAGATTGCTGATGGCCTCCTGTTTCTTGGGCAGATTCTTGATGCCCTAGCTGTCTCTGGAGCAGATTCAGGATACCCTAGCTGTGTCTGGAGCAGATCCCTGATGTCCTTGCTGTCTCTGGAGCAGATTCCTGATGCCTTCACTGTCTCTAGAGCAGAGGCCTGATGTCCTCGCTGTCTCTAGAGCAGAGGCCGGATGCCCTCGCTGTCTCTAGAGCAGAGGCCGGATGCCCTCGCTGTCTCTAGAACAGAGGCTTGATGCAATCACTGTCTCTAGAGCAGATTCCTGATGCCCTAGCTGTCTCTGTAGCAGATTCCTGATGCCCTCGCTGTCTCTGGAGCAGATTCCTGACGTCCTTCTGTTTCTGGAGCAGATTCCTGCTGTGCTTGCTGTCTATGGAACAGATTCCTGATGCCCTCACTGTCTCTGGAGCATATTCCTGATGCCCCCACTGTCTCTGCAGCAGATTCCTGATTACCTTGCTGTCTCTAGAACATATTGCCGATGGCCTCCTGTTTCTTGGGCAGAGTCCTGATGTCCTGGCTGCCTCTAGAGCAGAGTCCTTATGTCCACACTGTCTCTGGAGCAGATTCCTGATGCCCTCACTGTCTCTGAAGCAGATTCCTGATTACCTTGCTGTCTCTAGAACAGATTGCCGATGGCCTCCTGTTTCTTGGGCAGATTCTTGATGCCCTAGCTGTCTCTGGAGCAGGTTCATGATACCCTAGCTGTGTCTGGAGCAGATTCCTGATGCCTTCACTGTCTCTAGAGCAGAGGCCTGATGTCCTTGCTGTCTCTAGAGCAGAGCCCGGATGCCCTCGCTGTATCTAGAACAGAGGCTTGATGCAATTACTGTCTCTAGAGCAGATTCCTGATGCCCTAGCTGTCTCTGTAGCAGATTCCTGATGCCCTCACTGTCTCTGGAGCAGATTCCTGACGTCCTTCTGTTTCTGGAGCAGATTCCTGCTGTGCTTGCTGTCTATGGAGCAGATTCCTGATGCGCTCGCTGTCTCTGGAGCATATTCCTGATGCCCCCACTGTCTCTGGAGCGGATTCCTGGGTCATTCTGTTTCTGTAGCAGATTCCTGCTGTCCTTGCTATCTATGGAGCAGAGTAATGATGCCCTTGCTGTCTCTAGAACAAATTCCTAATGTCCTTTCTGTCTGTGAAGAAGATTTTTGATATTTTCCTGTCTCTGGAACAAATTCCTCATGTCCTTCTGTCTCTGGAGCAGATTTCTGATGCTCTCCCTGTCTCTGAGGCAGAATCCTGATGCCTACCTGTTTCTGGGGCAGATTCTTTGATGCCTTCATTGTCTCTGGAGCAGATTGCTGAAGTCCTCCTTGTTTCTGGAGCAGATTCCTGATGCCCTCACTGTCTCTGAAGCGACTTTCGATGCCCTTGCTGTCTTGTTGATGGCCTTGCTGTTTTGGCAGAAGAATCCTAATGCCCTGCTGACTCTAGAACAGATTTCTGATGCCCTCTCTGTCTCTGGTGCAGATTCCAGTTGCCCTCGCTGTCTCTGGAGAAGATTCCCAATACCTCGCTGTCTCTGGAGCAGATTCCTGATGACCTCGCTGTCTCTGGACAACAGTCCTAATGCCATCCTGTTTGTGGAGCAGATTCCTGATGCCCTCGTTGTCTCTGGAGCAGATTCCTGATGCTCTAGCTGTCTCTGGAGTAGATTTCAGATGCCTTCACTGTCCCTGGAGCAGATTCAAGATGCCTTGCTGTCTCTAGAACAGAGGCCGGATGCCCTCACTGTCTCTAGAGCAGATTTCAGATGCCCTCCCTATCTCTAGAGCAGATTCCTGATGCCATAGCTGTCTCTGGAGCAGATTCCTGATGCCTTCGCTGTCTCAAGAGCAGAGGCCTGATGTCCTCGCTGTCTCTAAAGCAGAGGCCACATGCCTTTGCTGTTTCTAGAGCAGAGGCTGGATGCCCTCGCTGTCTCTAGAGCAGTGGCGGAAGCCTTCGCTGTCTCTAGGGCAGAGGCTGGATGCAATCCCTATCTCTAGAGCAGATTCCGGATGCCCTAGCTGTGTCTGGAGCAGATTCCTGATGCCCTCGCTGTCTCTGGAGAAGATTCCTGATGCCCTCGCTGTCTCTGGAGCAGATTCCTGATGTCCTTCTGTTTCTGGAGCAGATTACTGATGTCCTTGCTGTCTAGGGAGCAGATTCCTGATACCCTAGCTGTCTCTGGAGCTGATTCCTGATGCCCTCGCTATCTCTGGAGCAGATTCCTGTGCCATTCTGTTTCCGGAGCAGATTCTTGCTGTCTATGGAGCAGAGTAATGATGCCCTTGCTATCTTTGGAGCAGAGTACTGATGCCTTGCTGTCTCTAGAACAAATTCCTAATGTCATTTCTGTCTGTGAAGATTTTTGATATTTTCCTGTCTCTGCAACAAATTCCTCATGTCCTTCAGTCTCTGGAGCAGATTTCTGATGCCCTCCCTGTCTCTGAGGCAGAGTCTTGATGCCTACCTATTTCTGGGGCACATACCTTGATGCCTTCGTTGTCACTGGAGCAGATTGCTGAAGGCCGCCTTGTTTCTGGAGCAGATTCCTGATGCCCTCACTGTCTCTGGAGCGACTTTCGATGCCCTTGCTGTCTTGTTGATGTCCTTGCTGTCTTGGTACAAGAGTCCTAATGCTCTACTGACTCTGGAACAGATTTCTGATGCCCTCTCAGTCTCTGGTACAGATTCCTGTTGCCCTCGCTGTCTCTGGAGCAAATTACTGATGTCCTCACTGTCTCTGGAGAAGATTCCTAATACCTCGCTGCCTCTGAAGCAGATTCCTGATGACCTCGCTGTCTCTGGACAACAGTCCTAATGCCATCCTGTTTCTGGAGCAGATTCCTGATGCCCTAGCTGTATCTGGAGCAGATTCCTGATGCTCTAGCTGTCTCTGAAGTAGATTCCAGATGCCCTCACTGTCCCTGGAGCAAATTCAAGATGCCCTTGCTGTCTCTGGAGCAGATTCAAGATGCCCTTGCTGTCTCTGGAGCAGATTCCTAACATACTCGCTATCTCTGGATCAGGTTCCTGATGCCTTCCTATCTCTGCAGCACATTCCTAATGCCTTCATCTCTAGAGGAGAGGCTTGATGTCCTTGCTATTTCTGGAGTACATGTGGCGTCACAGGATCCTGGTCATCACGGCAGCATTGCTTTCCTCACGGGGACAGTGATGTTACGTTTGGAAGCAATGTAGGATATCTTTTATCAAGTAACCACCATACACACAACATGTTCAGACTCCAGGCCACAAGGGGGAGCTTTTGATCCTATTTACTAGGTGACAACATGCAGGAGAGTGAAGCACAGGAGAGTAACATTAGGGGAGACCAGCTAAGAGCAGGCTGCCTCCCTCTGAGGCGCAGATAACCGGTAGCCGGACCACTGAGGTTGTAAGAACTCTACAACTTACATCAGAGACCGGCAGGACAGCTGAACTGCAAGTTGCCTGTCCACGTTACCTGTCCGCCTTAATACCCAGGAGGCACGGTGACACCTATAGAGCCCGGGGTGTGCTAGAGTCCCTGTAAAAAGGCCCAAGTCACCAGTCATGCAAGTTATGTCCTATCCTATATGGGGGACAGAGAGAACTGTGAGGACATTATGTGAAACCATAGGGACTACAACACCACCGCGCTAAAGGAAGGCTTTTAACTCCACCTGGTAAAGGGGACTATGGATTTGCTTCCAAGCCGGCCGGACCCTGCCTGCCCTGTTACCCTGGACTGTGGCTGCCTGAAGTCTTCAGTAAACCAGGTAAAGAGACTGCAAACCTGTGTCCTCATTCTTTACTGCGCCATTCACCATCTTCCATCTACACACCGGGAGCCCTGAGGATACACTTCACTTGTGGGAAGTTATACCATCTAGCTGCCATAACATCACCCCAGAGGACCCCTTAAAACAGCGTCGGTCCCCACTGATCGAATACCACAGGTGGCGTCACGAACATAAACTCTATTCACGAAACCCTTTTAAAGACTTTCCCCTTTTACATGGGCGCCCATGGCCACGGACTGGGTTGCCACTGTGACATCCCCCAGTGGACACCACCGGACCCAGTACCGGGTACCCCACGGCAGGCAGGTGACTCATCTATTCCTGATGCCCTTGCTGTGTCTGGAGCAGATTTCTGATGCCCTCCTGTCTCTAGAATGAGTCATGATGCTCTTGCAGTCTATGGGCAAACTCTTGATGCCCTCCTGTCTGATGAACTTGCTGTATCTGGACAAGAGTCCTAATACCCTCCTGTTTCTGGAGCAGACTCCTGATGCAAGCATCTCTGGAGCAAATTCTTGATGTCCACGCTGTCTCTGGAGCAGATTCCATACATCCTCGCTCTATCTGGAGCAGATTCCTGATTCCCTCCTATCTCTGGAGCAGATTCCTGATGATCTCGCTGTTTCTGGAGCAGATTCCTGATGCACTCGCTGTCTCTTGAGCAGAATCCTGATGTCCTCGCTGTCTATAGAGCAGAGTCATGATGCCCTTGCAGTTTCTGGAGCAAATTCTTGATATCCTCCTGTTTTTGAAGCAGACTCCTGATGTCCTCGCTGTCTCTAAAGCAGATTCCTGATGCCCTCACTGGCACTGCAGCAGATTCCTGATTACCTTGCTGTCTCTAGAACAGATTCCTGATGTCCTGGCTGCCTCTAGAGCTGAGAACTGATGCCCTCGCTGTCTCTAAAGCAGAGGCCGGATGCACTTGCTGTCTCTTGAGCAGAGGACAGATGCCCTTGCTGTCTCTAGAGCAGAGGCCAGATGCTCTCGCTGTCTCTAGAACAGATGCCGGATGCCCTCGCGGTCTCTAGAACAGAGGCCGGATGCAATAAATGTCTCTAAAGCAGATTCCGGATGACTTTGCTCTCTCTACAGCAGAGGCCTGATGTCCTCGCTGTCTCTAAAGCAGAGGCCAGATGCCCTCGCTGTCTCTAGAGCAGAGGCCAGATGCCCTCGCCGTCTCTAGAACAGAGGCTGGATGCCCTCGCTGTCTCTAGAACAGATTCCTGATGCCCTCACTCTCTCTGGAGCAGATTCCTGATGCCCTTGCTGTCTCTGGAGCAGATTCCTGATATCCTTCTGTTTCTGGAGCAGATTCCTGCTGTGCTTGCTGTCTGTGGAACAGATTCCTGATGCCCTAGCTGTGTCTGGAGCAGATTCTTGATGCCCCTGTCTCTGGAGCAGATTCCTATGTCATTCTCTTTCTGCAGCAGATTCCTGATTACCTTGTCTCTAGAACAGATTCCTGATGGCCTCCTGTTTCTGGAGCAGAGTTCTGATTTCCTGGCTGCCTCTAGAGCAGAGGCCTGATGCCCTCGCTGTCTCTAGAGCAGAGGCCGGATGCCCTCGCTGTCTCTAGAACAGATCCCGGATGCCCTCACTGTCTCTAGAGCAGATTCTGGATGCCCTCACTGTCTCTAGAGCAGATTCCAGATACCCTAGCTGTGTCTGGAGCCGATTCCTGATGCCCTCGCTGTCTCTGGAGCAAATTCCTGATTCCCCCGCTGTCTCTGGAGCAGATTCCTGTGTCATTGTGTTTCTGGAGCAGATTTCTGCTGTCCTTGCTGTCTATGGAGCAGAGTAATGCTGCCCTTGCTGTCTCTAGAATAAATTCCCAATGTCCTTTCTGTCTGTGAAGAAGATGATTTATATTTTCCTGCCTCTGAAATAAATTCCTCATGTCCTTCTGTCTTTGGAGCAGATTTCTGATGCCCTCCCTGTCTCTGAGGCAGAGTCCTGATGCCTACTTGTTTCTGGGGCAGATTCATTGATGCCTTCGTTGTCTCTGGAGCAGATTGCTGAAGTCCTCCTTGTTTCTGGAGCAGATTCCTGATGTCCTCACTGTCTCTGGAGCGACTTTCGATGCCCTCGCTGTCTTGGGACAAGAGTCCTAATGCCCTCCTGACTCTGCAACAGATTTCTGATGCCCTCACTGTCTCTGGTGCAGAATCCTGTTGCCCTCGCTGTCTCTGAAGCAGATTACTGATGTCCTCGCTGTTTCTGGAGAAGATTACTAATATCTCGCTGTCTCTCGAGCAGATTCCTGATGACCTCGCTGTCTCTGAACAACAGTCCTAATGCCATCCTGTTTCTGGAGAAGATTCAAGATGCCCTTGCTGTGTCTGCAGCAGATTCCTAATATTCTCGCTGTCCCTGGAACAGGTTCCTGATGCTCTCGCTGTCTCTGGAGCAAATTCCTGATGCTTTCGCTGTCTCTGGACCAGATTTCTGATGCCTTCCTGTCTCTGCAGCACATTCCTGGCGCCTTCGCTGTATCTGCAGAATAGTCCTGATGTCCTTGCTGTCTCTAGAGCAGTGGCTTGATGTCCTCGCTATTTCTGGAGTACATTCCTGATGCCCTTACTGTGTCTGGAGCAGATTTCTGATGCCCTCCTGTCTCTAGAGCAGAGTCATGATGCTTTTGCAGTCTATGGGGTAAATTCTTGATGCCCTCCTGTCTGATGACTTTGCTCTGTCTGGAAAGAGTCCTAATACACTCCTGTTTCTGGAACAGACTCCTGATGCAATCATCTCTGGAACAAATTCTTGATGTCCACGCTGTATCTGGAGATTCCTGATTCCCTCCTATCTCTAGAGCAGATTTCTGATGCCCTCGCTCTTTCTGGACCAGATTCCTGATACCCTCGCTGTCTATAGATCAGAGTCATGATGCCCTTGCAGTTTCTGGAGCAAATTCTTGATGCCCTCGCTGTCTCTGAAGCAGATTCCTGGATGCCCTCTTGTCTCTGAAGCAAATTATTGATGTCCATGCTGTCTCTGGGGCAGATTCCTTATGTCCTTGTGGTATCTGGAGCAGATTTCTGATATCGGCACTGTTTCTGAAGCATAGTCACGATGCCCTTGCTGTCTCTGGAGCAGATTTCTAATGCCCTCCTGTCTCTGGAGCAGATTTCTGATGTTCATGCTGTCTCTCTAGAAGATTCTTGATGTCCATGCTGTCTCTGGAGAAGATTCCAGATGTCTTTGCTATCTCTGGAACTGATTTCTGATGCCCATGTTGTCTTTGGAACAGATTTCTCATGGTCTCGCTGTCTCCGGAGCAAATTCCAGATGCCCTCGCCAGAGGTGTATCTAGGTTTTCTGGCACCTGAGGCATGAATTCCATTTGGCGCTCCCTCCCCAAACACATAGGCGATTTGAACACTTTATTTATTATGCTTTGCTTATATAGTGCTATCTTATTCCGGAACACTTTACAGACATCGCTATCTCCAATGGGGCTCACAATCTAGATTCCCTATCAGTAGGTCTTTGGAGTGTGCGAGGAAACCAAAGATTAAACCCACGCAAACATGGGGAGAACATATAAACTCCTTGAAGATGTTGTCCATGGTGGGAATTGAACCCAGGACCCCAATGCTGTAACCATTGAGCCACCGTGCTGCCCTAACTTACAGTCACATGCCAACTAGCTGCTCTCCCTAATTCTCGCAATATCCGGTGGAAAGCTGAAAGCAGGAAGAGAAGCTCGTTGTCACATGATCATAAGCATGAACATCGCATGAGTGAAATGCTGGAACAGCGAGCAGAGCTATATCATGACAGTGAGTATATTACACACTGTTAGGCTGTGTTCACACGTTGCGTTTTTTTCCGCGGTTTTTCCCAATAAAAACGCTATAAAACCGCATGAATTCCGCATGTTTTGTGCACATGATGCGTTTTTTTCCGTGAAAAAAAATGCATCGCGGCAAAAAACGCAGCATGTTCATTAATTTTCCGGTTTTTTTGCGGATTTCCCACTCCAAAATGCATTGGGAAGTGTCCGGAAAAAACGCATCAAAACCGCGTCAAAAACGCATGCGGTTTTCTTGCGGATTTCTTGCAGAAAATGTCCGGAATTCTCAGGAATTTTCTGCAAGAAATCCTGAACGTGTGCACATAGCCTTAGGATTGGCTACAAGGCTTTATTTTATAAATAAGAGGTTTGAGATGAAAGTCTGCTGTCCCTCTAAATGACTGCAGGCTTCTGAATTCTTAGGCCATGTTCACACAGTGCGTTTTTTACTGCGGAACCGCAGCGGTTTTGCCGCTGCGGTTCCGCAGCTGTTTTCCATGCAGGGTACATAACAATGTAACCCTATGGAAAACAGTCACTGCTGTGCACATGATCCGTAATTTCGTTTAAAAAGCCGCGCAGAATAGCTGCGGCAAAAAAGAAGGAGCATGTCACTTCTTTTTCCTGAACCGCAGCGGTTCTGCACCCATAGACCTCCATTGTGAGGTCAAAATCGCAGTAAAACCCGCAGATCAAAAATATATCTGCGGGTTTTACTGCGATTTGATGTGCAGAACCGCTGCAGCAGGAAGTGCGGGGCAGCGGGCGGAAGTGCGTGGGCGGAGTGTGGCTGCCCCCCAGTGCTCCGATCCCGCCCCCCAGTGCTCTGATGCCCCCCCCCCGTGCTCCGATGCCCCCCCCGTGCCCTAATCTCCCCCCCTTATACTTACCCGGCGTCCCGGTGTCCATCCGGCCGTCTTCTCCCTGGGCGCCGCCATCTTGCAAAATGGCGGGCGCATGCGCAGTGCGCCCGCCGAATCTGCCGGCCGGCAGATTCGCTCCAAAGTGCATTTTGATCACTGAGATATAACCTATCTCAGTGATCAAAATAAAAAAATAGTAAATGACACCCCCCCCCCCACTTTGTCACCCCCATTGGTAGGGACAATAAAAAAAATTAAGAATTTTTTTTTTTTTTTCACTAAGGTTAGAATAGGGGTAGGGGTAGGGTTAGGGGTAGGGTTAGGGGTAGGGTTAGGGGTAGGGTTAGGGGTAGGGTATTTTCAGCCATTTTAGCCCTAAAAAGCTTCCTAGGAAACACACAGTCTCTGCATAGAAAACTGCATATGCACAGTGTCAGATCAACGATCTGATCTAATACAGAGATGTCCCACCCTGGGACAATGTTAGAAAGTAAAAAAAAAAAAAAATAGAATGTGTAAAAAAAAAATAAAAAAATCCCCAAATAAAAAAAACAAAAACATTTCCCAATAAATCCATTTATTTATGTAAATTAAAAAACAATAAATGTACACATATTTGGTATCGCCGCGTCCGTAACGACCCGCTCTATAAAACTATCCCACTAGTTAACCCCTTTAGTGAACACCGCAAAAAAAATGTTTTTTGCCTTGTTTTTTATTTATCATACAGGCGAACAAAAAGTGGAATAACACGCGATCAAAACGACGGATATAAATAACCATGGTACCGCTGAAAACGTCATGTTGTCCCGCAAAAAAAAAGCCGCCATACAGCATCATCAGCAGAAAAATAAAAAAGTTATAGCTCTCAGAATAATGCGATGCAAAAACAATTATTTTTTTATATAAAATAGTTTTTATTGTGTAAAAGCCCAAAACATAAAAAAAATTACATAAATGAGGTGTCGCTGTAATCGTACTGACCTGAAGAATAAAACTGCTTTATCCATTTTACCACACGTGGAACGGTATAAACGCCCCCCCTAAAAGAAATTCAGGAATTGCTGGTTTTTGTTCATTCCGCCTCCCAAAAATCGGAATAAAAAGCGATCAAAAAATGTCATCTGCCCGAAAATGTTACCAATAAAAACGTCAACTCGTCCCGCAAAAAACAAGATCTCACATGACTCTGTGGACCAAAATATGGATAAATTATAGCTCTCAAAATGTGGTGATGCAAAAACTATTTTTTGCAATAAAAAGCGTCTTTTAGTGTGTGACAGCTGCCAATCATAAAAATCCGCCAAAAAAACGCTATAAAGGTAAATCAAACCCCCCTTCATCACCCCCTTACTTAGGGAAAAATAATAAAATGTAAAAAAATGTATTTATTTCCATTTTCCCATTAGGGCTAGGGTTAGGGCTAGGGTTGGGGTTAGGGTTTCAGTTATAATTGGGGGTTTCCACTGTTTAGGCACATCAGGGGCTCTCCAAATGCGACATGGCGTCCGATCTCAATTCCAGCCAATTCTGCTTTGAAAAAGTAAAACAGTGCTACTTCCCTTCCGCGTTCTCCTGTGTGCCCAAACAGTGGTTCCCCCCAACATATGGGGTATCAGCGTTCTCAGGACAAGTTGGACAACAACTTTTGGGGTCCAATTTGTCCTGTTACCCTTGGGAAAATAAAAACATAGGGGATAAAATATCATTTTCGTGGAAAAAAAAAAATTTTTTATTTTCACGGCTCTGCGTTATAAACTGTAGTGAAACACTTGTTGGTTCAAAGCTCTCACAACACATCTAGATAAGTTCCTTGGGGGGGTCTAGCTTCCAATATGGGGTCACTTGTGGTGGGTTTCTACTGTTTAGGTACATCAGGGGCTCTGCAAATGCAACATGACACCTGCAGTCCATTCCATCTAAGTCTGCATTTCAAACGGTGCTCCTTCCCTTCCGAGCTCTGCCATGCACTCAAACGGTGGTTCCCCCCCACATGTGGGGTATCAGCGTACTCAGGACAAATTGGACAATAACATTTGTGGTCCAATTTCTCCTGTTACCCTTGGGAAAAAAAAAATTGGGGGCAAAAAGATCATTTTTTGTGAAAATTAATATACATTTTTTTTACGGCTCTACATTATAAACTTCTGTGAAGCACTTGGAGGTTCAAAGTGCTCACCACACAAATAGATTAGTTCCTTAGGGGGTCTACTTTGCAAAATGGTGTCACTTGTGGGGGGTTTCCACTGTTTAGGCACATCAGGGGCTCTCCAATCGTGACATGGGCTCCAATCTCAATTCCAGCAAATCTTGCATTGAAAAGTCAAATGGTGCTCCTTCCCTTCCGAGCTCTGCCATGTGCCCAAACAGTGGTTTACCCCCACATATGGGGTATCGGCGTACTCAGGACAAATTGTACAACGACTTTTGTGGTCCAATTTCTCCTGTTACCCTTGGTAAAATGAAACAAATTGGACCTGAAGTAAAAATTTTGTGAAAAAAAAGTTAAATGTTAAATTTTTTTAAACATTCAAAAAATTCCTGTGAAGCACCTGAAGGGTTAATAAACTTTTTGAATGTGGTTTTGAGTACCTTGAGGGGTGCAGTTTTTAGAATGGTGTCACTTTTGGGCATTTTCTGTCATATAGACCCCTCAAAGTCACTTTAAGTGTGAGGTGGTCCGTAAAAAAATGGTTTTGCAAATTTTGTTGCAAAAATGAGAAATCGCTGGTCAACTTTTAACCCTTATAACGTCCTAACAAAAAAAAATTATGTTTCCAAAATTGTGCTGATGTAAAGCAGACATGTGGGAAATGTTGTTTATTAACTATATTATGTGATGTAACTCTCTAATTTAAGGGCGTAAAAACTAAGAGTTTGAAAATTGCTAAATTTTCATAATTTCCAACAAATTTTTGTTTTTTTCACTAATAAATGCAAGTCATATCGAAGAAGTTTTACCACTATCATGAAGTACAATATGTCACGAGAAAACAATGTCAGAATCACCAGGATCCGTTGAAGCGTTTCAGAGTTATGACCTCATAAAGTGACAGTGGTCAGAATTGTAAAAATTGGCCCTGTCACTTAGGTGAAAACAGGCTTTGGGGTGAAGGGGTTAAAGCAGTGTCATTATAAAGCTCCCGACTAAAAATATCTGCTGTATGCTGAGCCTCTGAATAAATAATTGGCCACTACATTTTCTGCACAATATAACCCCCACACTGTCCCTCTTATGGTACATGCCCGCCACACTGCCCTCTCCTTTCTATATTGGGGCTCTTCACTCTGTGTCCCCCCATAGGGCCCAGTGTCTATACTGTGGCTCCTTACATACTCCCCCTCCATGGCTGTGATCTTACACTTTTCCCCATGCTACCCCACCACACTAGTCTTTATTCTGTGCCCACTCACACTCCTTCACCATACTGTCTCATCACATTATTCCCCTCAATAGTCTCCTCATGCTGTCTTTATTATTATTATTATTATATTTATATAGCACCATTAATTCCATGGTGCTGTACATGAGAAAGGGGTTACGTACAGAGTTATAGATATCGTTTACAGTAAACAAATTTACAATGACAAACTGGTACAGAGGGGAGAGGACCTTTTCCTTGCGGACTTACATTCTACGGGATAATGGGGAAGAAACCGAAAGTCTTCCGTCACATCCCCCTGCTAACCATACTGTCTCCTCACAAATCCCTCTGACTCCTCATACTGTGTCTTCAACCATCACCCCGTTCTGTGTCTGCTCCAATCTCCCACTCCCCATACTGTGTCTACACCCATCCCCCATACATGTCCCCACTTGCCCCTCATACTGTGGTTTCAAATCTTTCCCATTTTCTATATTGTCTGTACCTTTCCTTTTCCTGCCCCCCAAACTTGTGTTACACTAAATCTTTCCCCCACAGAATCCTCCTCAGAATAAATCTCTCCCCACAAAATAAATCTTCCCCTCAGAATAAATCCCCCCAAAGAGTAAATCCCTCCCCATAAAATAAATCTTCCCCCACACAAAATAAATCCTCACAGAATAAATCTTCCCCTCACTGAATAAATTCCCATAGAGTAAATCTTCCCCCACAGAATCCTACTCACAGAGTAAATCTACCCCCACATTTAATCTTCGGTTTCTTCAGCTCCAGAGTGGAGCACTTACCACCGATGCTCTACGTGCTTCTGGTCGCCGGCGAGTGAAGTCACCAGTGTGATCACATGACCTGTTCACATGACCTGATCACGCTGCTGGCATCGCTCTGAGGCAACGGTCAGAGCCTCAATTGTACTCGCGTCTGGACGCGAGTACAATTGAACACAGGGAGCCGGCGCGCTACAGCTTCTATGTGCCGGCTGTCAGCTTGACAGCCGACTCAGAGAACTGCCGACTCCCAGTCCGGGGTGCGCCAGAATGCAGCTGCCAGGGAAGACACTTCGGACCGCCACATTAGGCGGCCTGACTGCGCCTGGCACCCAAGATACGCATCTGGACTTCATTGTCTATGGAGCAGATTCCTGACGTCCTCCTGTCTGGAGAAGATTCCTGATGTCTACACTTTCGGCCTGGGACAGCTCATAGAATCCCACGGTATGCAGTACCATCTCTACGCTGACGACACGCAGATCTACCTCTCCGGACCTGACCTCTCCTCCTTGCTTACCAAAATCCCGCACTGTCTGTCTGCCATTTCAGCCTTCTTTTCTGCTCGCTTTCTACAACTGAACATGGACAAAACAGAATTCATCATCTTTCCCCCATCTCACTCTACCCCTCCACCAGACCTATCCATCAATGTCAATGGCTGCTCACTATCCCCAGTCCCACACGCCCGGTGCCTCGGGGTGATCCTCGACTCTGCCCTCTCTTTCAAGCCACATATCCAAGCCCTTGCCTCCTCCTGTCGTCTCAAACTCAAAAATATTTCCCGGATCCGTGCTTTCCTTGACCGCAACACTGCAAAAACGCTAGTGCATGCCCTTATCATCTCCCGCCTCGACTACTGCAACCTCCTACTCTCTGGACTCCCCTCTAGCACTCTGGCACCACTCCAATCCATCCTACACTCTGCTGCCCGACTAATCCACCTGTCCCCCCGCTATTCCCCAGCCTCTCCCCTGTGTCAAGCCCTTCACTGGCTTCCTATCGCCCAGAGACTCCAGTTCAAAACCCTCACACTGACATACAAAGCCATCCACAACCTGTCTCCTCCATACATCTGTGACATGGTCTCCCGGTACCTACCTACACGCGACCTCCGATCCTCCCAAGACCTCCTTCTCTACTCCCCTCTCATCTCTTCTTCCCATAACCGCATCCAAGACTTCTCCCGTGCTTCCCCCATACTCTGGAACTCTCTACCCCAACACATCAGACTTGCGCCTACCATAGAAACATTCAAAAAGAACCTGAAGACTCATCTCTTCCGACAAGCCTACAGCCTGCAGTGATCCTCAACCTACTGAACAGCCGTACAGCCAGCTCTTCCCTCTCCTAGTGTATCCTCACCCACCCCCTGCAGACTGTGAGCCCTCGCGGGCAGGGTCCTCCCTCCTTATGTACTCGTGTGCCTTGTTATCTGCTCATGTTTAATGTATTTGTCTATATTTGCCCCGTATTCACATGTAAAGCGCCATGGAATAAATGGCGCTATAAAAATGTATAATAATAATAATAATAATGTCGTCTCTGGAGAAAATTTCTCATGTCATCACTGTCTCTGGAGCAAAGTTTTGATGCCCTCCTGTCTCTGAAACAGATTTCTGATGCCCTCTGGTCCCTGAGCAAATTTCTGATGTCTTCCTGTCTCTGGAGCAGACTTCTGATGTTCTCCTCGTCTTTGAATCAGAGTCATGATGTCCTCACTGTCTCTGTAGTAGATTCCTGATCTTGCTGTCTCTAGATCAGAGTTCTGATGCACTTTCTGACTCCAGAGCAGAATACTGATTTCCTTGTTGTCTCTAAAGCAGTTTATTGATGCCCTTCTGTCTCTGGAGCACATTCCTGATATCTTTGCTTCAAAGAAAGCAAAGACATCAGGAATCTGCTACAGGAACAGCAAAGACATTAGGAATTTGCTCCAGCTACAGCAGGATCTTGATGCCCTTGCTGTCTCTAGAGCAGAGTCCTGATGCCCTCACTTTGTATGTATCAGTGTGTGTGTGTGTGTACAGTGTATATATCAGTGTGTGCATAATGTACGTATCAGTGTCTGTGTATAGTGTAGCGTATGTATCAGTTGTCTGTGTATAGTGTAGCGTATGTATCAGTGTGTGTATAAGGCCCCTCTCACACATCAGTTTTTTGCCATCAGTCACAATCCGTCAAATTTTGAAAAAAACAGATCCGGCGAATGATGCCACCAGATCCGCTTTTCTCATAGCCTTGTATTAGCGACGGATGGCCTCACGTTTCATCCGTTTTTTTGCTGGATCTGTCGAAAATTGTTAATCCGATGACCGGAGAAAACGGACATAGGAACATTTTTTTGTATCCGTTGAAAAAACGGACAGTGACGGATCAGTCACCATCCATCGTATGATAGAATGGAAGCCTATGGCGCCGAATCCATCAAATGACAAATCCGGCGACGGATTCCGTTTTTTAAAACTGAGCATGCTCCGATTTTTTTAGGATCCAATTAGCTGGATCAGCTAGTCAGATCTGGAGAAAAAACAGATCCGTTGCATCAGTTTTTCACAATCGTTTCCGTGTCTGTGTATAGTGTTGTGCCAGTGGGTGTAGCATATCAGTGTGTGTGTATGTAACAGTGTGTGTATACTGTGTCAGTCCATGGGTGTAGCATATGTAGGAGTGTGTATAATGTACATATCAGAGTCTGTATAGTGTATTTGTGTGTAGCATATGTATCAGTGTGTGTGTATAACGTATGTATCAAAGTCTGTGTAGTGTGTGTATAATGTACGTATCAACGTCTGTGTAGTGTTTCAATGTGTGTATAACGTACGTATCAATGTCTGTGTAGTGTTTCAATGTGTGTATAATGTACGTATCAATGTCTGTGTATAGTGTGTCAGTGTGTGTAGCTTATATATCAGTTTGTGTATAGTGTGTCAGTCTGTGTGTAGCATATGTATCAGTATGTGGGTATAGTGTCAGTCTGTGTGTAGCATTTGTATCAGTGTGTGTATAACGTACGTGTGTTTTGTGGCCATGTGTAGTTAACACTTGTCTGCATGATTTACAGATCATCCTCCCTGGTCTTGGATTCCGCTGGTTGCTGCTGCTGATGGGAGTTGTAGGCAGAGGAGATGTGGAGCTCAGGATGTGAGGAGGCGGATACTCTCTGATTGGATGACAACTGACCTCATTCATCTGATGAGCAGAGAGCAAGGAGCGGCCACCGCTGCTACACGCCTGATCCATCCTGAGAGGCCGAGGTATGTGTGCCTATGATGTGTGATCTGTGTGCGAGGGCGGCGTGCGATGTGTGATCTGTGTGCAAGGGCGGCGTGCGATGTGTGATCTGTGTGCAAGGGCGGCGTACGATGTTTGATCTGTGTGCGAGGGCGGCGTGCGATGTGTGATCGGTGTGCGAGTGCGGCGTGCGATGTGTGATCTATGTGCGAGGGCGATGTGTGATCTGTGTGCGGAGTGCGATGTGTAATCTGTGTGCGGAGGGCGGCGTGCGATGTGTAATCTGTGTGCAAAGGGCGGTGTGTGATGTGTGCGAGGGCGGCGTGTGATCTGTGAGCGAGGGCGGCGTGCGATCTGTGTGCGAGGGCGGAGTGAACGCTGTGCGAGGGCGGTGTGTGATCTGTGTGCGAGAGCAGCGTGCGATGTGTGATTTGTGTGCAAGGGCAGAGTGTGATTCGTGTGCAAGGGCGGGATGTGATTTGTGTGCGAGGGCGGAGTGCGATGTGTGATTTGTGTGCAAGGGCAGAGTTCGATGTGAGTTAGGTGCGAGGGCGTAGTGCAATGTTTGATCTGTGTGCAACGCGCGACGTGTAAGTGGTGTGCAAGGGCAGCTTGCGACGTGTAAGCGGAGTGTGATATGTGAGGACAGAATTCGACATGAGATGTGTGAGCGCAGCATGCGATGTGTGATCGGTAAGCAATAAGTGGCGCAGCATGTGTGAATAGTGTGCAAGGGCAGCATGCGACGCGTGAGCAGTGTGCGTGAGCAGCGTGTGACGCATGTGCGAGGGCAGCATGCAATGTGTGATCGGTAAGCAATAAGTGATGGCAGCGTCCAGTGTACCTATTCTGTATAGAACAAAAAACCTAACCTGCACCTCCATATAGTATGAACAGGTGCCTACTGCAATGAATACAGAACTTGCAAAAAGGAGGAACACAGCAGCACTCTGTTGAGACGAATACACATGCAAACACAAAATCTATCATTATTATGGGCAGCACAGTGGCTCAGTGGATAGCACTGCAGCCTTGCAGCGCTGGGGTCCTGGGTTCGAATCCCACCCAGGACAACATCTGCAAAGAGTTTGTATGTTCTCTCCGTGTTTGCGTGGGTTTCCTCCGGGCACTCCGGCTTCCTCCCACATTCCAAAGACATACTGATAGGGATTGTAGATTGTGAGCCTCATCGGGACAGTGATGATAATGTGTGCAAAACTGTAAAGCGCTGCGGAATATGTTAGCGCTATATAAAAATAAAGATTATTATTATTTATTATGATTATTGCCGAGTAAACTGTAATAAAAAGTAAAAAATTGGCCAATTTATGGGCTAAGAACCTTCACTTTTGTATTTTTTTTTTAACTTTTTATTAGTTTGCTCAGCAATTATTATAGATTTTGTGTTCGCATGTCTATTGGCAGAGGGCGCCGCGCACACTATATGCGTCATCCCGCCCTCTGACCTGCACAGTCAGAGCAGAGAGACGCTGGGGAGATGGAGCGGCGCCCGGCGTGTGGAACGTGGACAGGTGAATATGCGATACTTACCTGCTCCCGGCGTCCCGCTCCTTCCCCCGGACAGCTGGTCTTCGGTGCCGCAGCCTCTTCCTCTATCAGCGGTCACCGTTACCGCTTAGAGAAATGAATATGCGGCTCCGCCCCTATGGGAGTGGAGTCCATATTCATTTTTCTAATGAGCGGTCCCACGTGACCGCTGAAGAGGGGAAGAGCTGCGGCACCTGAAGACCATGGGACGGCAGGGGGAGCGCCAGGATCGCCGGGACTAGGTAAGTATGCCTCAGACCTCTCCCCCCCTCACCCGCCGACCCTGCCACCCATCGTAACTCGAGTATAAGCCAAGAGGGGCACTTTCAGCCCAAAAATTTGGGCTGAATATCTCGGCTTATACTCGAGTATATACGGTATGTTCTCAATCATCCCAAAAGACTCAGAAATATCAAAGCTTAGTATTTTTGGAAGTTGGAGTATTTTTTTTTGGTTTTGGCTATCTTAGGCTAGGTTCACATTGTGTTAGTGCAGTCCGTTCAACGCATACGTTAAACGGACTGCGCTGACGCAAGTGCCGACTTTGCACAGCGCTAGTGCAGATGGAGCATCTGCTAGCTCCATCTGCGCTAGCGGAGACGGCCCCGGAAACGCTGCAGCCCATGTCTCGGGTCCGTCACTCAATGTCGGACGCATCGCTAGCGCACGCCCATTGTGGGCGTGCGCTAGTGATGCATCCGACATTGCATTCAATGGCGCCTTTAACAGACTACGTTACACCGCGTTATGCCGCGGTGTAATGTAGTCCGTTAAATGGAGACACTGAACGCAATGTGAACCTAGCCTTAGGAGGATATCTGTTAGTGCAGGTAACTCTTACTGTGCAGACAACCTAATAAAAACCAAATATATTCCCATCTCACTTGTTTATTTGCACCAGGTAAACCAATATAACTGCACAAAATTTAGAAATAAACATTTCTGACATGCAAAAACAAAACCCCCCAAAATTAGTGACCAATATAGCCACCTTTCTTTTATGATGACACCAACAGCCTTCCATCCATAGATTCTGTCAGTTGCTTGATCTGTTTCCGATCAAGATTGCGTGCAGCAGCCACCACAGTCTCCCAGACACTGTTCCGAGAGGTGGACTGTTTTCCCTCCCTGTAGATCTCACATTTTATGAGGGACCACAGGTTCTCTATGGAGTTCAGATCAGGTGAACAATGGGTCCATGTCATTTTTTCTTCTTTGAGACCTTTACTGGCCAGCCATGCTGTGGAGTAGTTGGAGGCATGTGATGGAGCATTGTCCTGCATGAAAATCAGGTTTTTCTTGAACAATACTGACTTCTTCATGTACCACTGCTTGAAGAAGTTGCCTTCCAGACACTGGCAGTAGGGCTAGGAGTTGAACTTCACTCCATCCTCAACCCGAAAAGGTCCCACAAGTTCATCTTTGATGATACCAGCCCATACCAGTACCCCACCTCCACCTTGCTGGCGTCTGAGTCGGAGTGGAGCTTTCTGCCCTTTACTGATCCAGCCTCTGGCCCATCAAGAGTCACTCATTTCATCAGTCCATAAAACATTTGAAAAGTCAGTCTTAAGATATTTCTTGGCCCAGTCTTGACGTTTTATCTTCTGTTTCTTGTTCAAAGGTGGTCGTTTTTCAGCCTTCCTTACCTTGGCCATGTCCCTGAGTATTGCACATCTTGTGCTTTTTGTTACTCCAGTAACGGTTGCAGGTCTGTAATATGGCAAAACTGGTGGCAAATGGCATCTTGACACTTGATTTTCCTCAATTTATGGGCAGTTATTTTGCGCCTTTTTTGCCCAACACGCTTCTTGCGACCCTGTTGGCTATTTGCCATGAAATGCTTGTTTGTTCGGTGATCATGCTTCAAAAGTTTGGCAATTTCAAGACTGCTGCCTCCCTCTGCAAGACATCTCACAATTTTGTGCTTTTCAGAGCCTGTCAAATCTCTCTTCTGACCCATTTTGCCAAAGGAAAGGAAGTTGCCTAATAATTAAGCACACCTTATATAGTGTTTTGATGTCATTAGACAACACCCCTCCTCATTACAGAGATGCACAGCACCTGATTTACTTAATTGGTAGTTGGCTATCAAGCCTGAACAGCTTGGAGTAGGACAATATATATAAAAAGTATCATGTGATTAAAACACAACTTGCATGCACACAGTGTAGACTTTTATAGCACAAGATAAGCATTTATTACATGATAGGACCCATCAGAGAAGTGTCACCTTATCGCGGTTCATGAGCTCACATGAATTGGCCAGTTTATGCGCTACGAACCTTCACTATTGTAATTTTTTTTACATTTTCTTTTACTTTTTATTACAGTTTACTCAGCAATTATAAAAGATTTTGTGTTCGCATGTGTATTGGTTTCTACAGAGTGCTGCTGCGTTCCTCCTTTTTGCAAGTTATGTATTCATTGCAGTAGTCAGAAGACTTATGTGTCAGAAGATTCAAGACATCAGAAATCAAAGGCAGCCTGATTGCCTTTGATTTTTGATGTCGTGAATCTTCTGACACTGATGGTTCCATTTGCCTCCTGCTGAACTCTTAGCATGGGAGGGAACCGCGTTGAGGCTGTTGCAACATCTTTAATGAATAACAGATAAGCCTTTTTGATTCATTCACTTCATTTGACAAGGTGTTTCTTCTGGGCACAGTGCAATAAGTTATGTGTTTTGGTCTGACTTTGAAAACCTTTCCTATAGGATATATAACCATAGGCTGTTAAAATGGCAGTTGCCATGTGATAAAGTTATATATAACACTAGCTGAAGAGCCCGGCGTTGCCTGGGCATAGTAAATATCTGTGGTTAGTTATAGCACCTCACTTCTCTTATTTTCCCATCACGCCTCTCATTTTCCCAATCACATCTTTCATTTTCCCCCTCACATCTCTAATTTTCTCCCTCACGCCTCTCATTCCCCCCTAACACTTGTCATTTCAACCTCACATCTGTCATTTTCTGATCACTCCACTATTTTTCCTCACTCCTCTCATTTTGCACTCACACCTTTTCATTTTCACCTCATCACCTCAGTATATACATGTTTGTCATCTCCCTTATATATAGTATACATCTGTATGTCATCTCCTGTATATAGTATATACCTGTATGTCATCTCCCCTGTATATAGTATATACCTGCTGTGTCATCTCCCCTATATATAGTATTTACCTAATGTCATCTCCTTCTATATATAGTATATACCTGTATGTCATCTCCTCCTGTATATAGTATATACCTGTGTCATCTCCCTGTATATAGTATATATCTGTGTGTCATCTCCTCCTGTATATAGTATATACCTGCATGTCATCTTCTATATATAGCATATACCTGTATGTCATCTCCTCCTGTATATAGTATATACCTGTAGGTCATCTGCTCCTGTATATAGTATATACCTAGGTGTCATCTCCTCCTGTATATCATCTCCTCCTGTATATATATATATATATACCTGTATCTCATCTCCTCCTCTATATAGTATATACCTGTGTCATCTCTGCTGTATATAGTATATATCTGTGTCATCTCCCCTGTATATAGTATATACCTGTGTGTCATCTCCTCCTGTATTAGACCTTGTTCACACGTTATTTGCTCAGTATTTTTACCTCAGTATTTGTAAGCTAAATTGGCAGCCTGATAAATCCCCAGCCAACAGGAAGCCCTCCCCCTGGCAGTATATATTAGCTCACACATACACATAATAGACAGGTCATGTGACTGACAGCTGCCGTATTTCCTATATGGTATATTTGTTGTAGTTTGTCTGCTTATTAATCAGATTTTTATTTTTGAAGGATAATACCAGACTTGTGTGCGTTTTAGGGCGAGTTTCGTTTGTCAAGTTGTGTGTGTTGAGTTGTGTGTGGCGACATGCATGTAGCGACTTTTGTGAGATGAGTTGTGTGGCAACATGCGTGTAGCAACTTTTTGTGTCGAGTTTCATGTGACAGGTTAGTGTAGCAAGTTGTGTGCAGCAAGTTTTGCGCATGGCGAGTTTTATGTGTGGTGCCTTTTGAGTATGTGCAAGTTTTGTGTGAGGCAACTTTTGCATGTGTTGCAACTTTTGTGCATGTGGCAATTTTTCCGCGTGTGCAAGTTTTGCGTGTGGCGAGTTTTCCATGAGATGAGTTTTGCACTTGTGGCGAGTTTTGCAAGAGCCTAGTTTTTGCATGTGGCGAGTTCTGCGCGTGGCGAGTTTTGAGTGGCGACTTTTGTGTTTCGACTTTTATGTGGCGAGGTTGGTGTATGTGTGGTGAAATGTGTGCTGAGGGTGATATGTGTTCAAGCACGTGGTAGTGTGTGGCGCATATTGTGTGTGTTCATATCCCCGTGTGTGGTGAGTATCCCATGTCGGGGCCCCACCTTAGCGACTGTACGGTATATACTCTTTGGCGCCATCACTCTCATTCTTTAAGTCCCCCTTGTTCACATCTGGCAGCTGTCAATTTGCCTACTACACTTTTCCTTTCATTTTTTCCCATTATGTAGATAGGGGCAAAATTGTTTGGTGAATTGGAAAGCACGGGGTTAAAATTTCACCTCACAACATAGCCTATGACGCTCTCAGGGTCCAGACGTGTGACTGTGCAAAATTTTGTGGCTGTAGCTGCGACGCCTCCAACACTTTTCCTTTCACTTTTTTCCCCATTATGTAGATAGGGGCAAAATTGTTTGGTGAATTGGAACGCGCAGGGTTAAAATTTCGCCTCACAACATAGCCTATGATGCTCTCGGGGTCCAGACGTGTGACTGTGCAAAATTTTGTGGCTGTAGCTGCGACGGTGCAGATGCCAATCCCGGACATACATACATATACACACACACATTCAGATTTATATATTAGATTGATGCTATTTACCACAATTTCAGGATTTGGGCACTTTAGGGCATAGTGCAATTTCATAGCCAAGTTAAATGACCACAAGGCCCCTTTTATTGGATTATATATGCAGTTTAGCCCTTTTTCCAGAATTATTTTCCCATACATCGTGCCTTATGTCTCTCACCCGTTTTCTTTTCCCAACTCCCCTCGTTTTCTTGACTAAACAAATAGTTGAAAGTAGAGTATATAGGGGAAGTGAGGGTAAGCAACCGTTGAGCAGGGGCGCCATATTGCGTACAAGCTAGGGTGCCAACCTCTGTGGCAAGGCATGGACAATTGATTAGGGACACCTGAGGGCTAGCTATGCTAGATTAAAGCCCCATCGGTAATCCCAGAAATGATTTGATCTGCTGTTTATTTATTACATTTCTTTTTGGCAGGGATCTGCCTTTAGTTCGTTCAAATGGTGTTTAGGTGATACACTCTATAGCATTTTTGTCTTGGACAGTGGTCCTACTCTGGGATTTGTCACTATCATCTTTAAGCGCCTATAAAATCCTCCAATCCCCACCCATCCTTTCTTTGTGCCTCTATCACTCTGTTTCTGTACTGGTATCCAATGTCAGTTTAGCTCTGGTGAAAAGACCAGACATAGTCTCTGGTTATCTTGGATAGCTGTTTTGGTACATCTTAAACATGAAGGAAATTACAGAGTGAGTCTAGGGGTAGCCATCATTGAGCAGAGGCGTCATCGTTGAGCGGGGGTGCCAATTTGAGTTCAAGGTAGGCTGCCAACCTCTGCGGTAAGGTAGGGGCGTTCTAGGGATTATCAGGGATAAGGTTTTATCGTGGCTCCCATAACATACCATTGTATTGACTTTTTACCTATTTTCTAGCCTGGTAAATGCGTACTTTAGTTTATTTGCGGGGTCTGTTTTTGGTTAAAATTAAGATATACTGTATTTAAAAGGTATTCGTTTTTGGTGAGCACTTTTTTGCTAAAACCTGATCATTATTGTCAATTTCATACATGTGTGCAAAGTCACTCCCTTGTTTGCACTTTACAGGACACTTCTTCGGCCATCACGCTGTGGGGGGCGATGTGCAGTGACCGGGATCTGTGTTCGCAGTATCACATTGGGTTTATGGGAATCACTGAACACAATCTAAGTTCAAAGGCAACATTGAAGCGGGATTACCTGGTGGATGCGGCCAGGCAGCTGCACGTGGCGCAGGAGCGAGATGCCAACGAGGAGTACGAAGCGGCGTTCAGTCACTACAAGCACGGGGTGGAGCTGCTCCTGAGCGGGGTGACAGGTCAGGGCTGGTTTCTGCTCTTTTCCCCCCAGTCTGACAGCTCCCTTATCCTTGTCATTTGCTCTTTAGTGGACCCCAGCAGAGAGCGACGCGATGCCGTGAAACGCAAGATCTCGCAGTACCTAAAACGAGCTGAAGAAATCTTCAACTGCCACCTACAAAGACCTCTAGGAAATAATGCTGGTGCAGCAGAGGTGGGGGCACCGTTAAGCAGTGTGGGGGGTTGGGGGGGGGCGCATGTCAAACTTTACAGATAAATGCCAAAAATGAGACCCCAGAAGCTGCTGCCCCTGTGAACGTGCTGCCATTCCTCTGGGGTCAGCCATAGTCTCTTTTCTATTGTAGGGTTACAGCAGCCTCCGGTTCCGACCCATCCGCCTCCTGAGTGCTGCAGTGGAGAACCTGAAAAGCTGTCAGGTCCTACAGGTTATCGATAAGGTACGTTTATTGAGGACACACTTTGTGGGGTAATCACACTTGCTCATTCAGCCCTGTCCACCTCTCACGCTGCTCCATTCTCCTATAACGGTTTAGGTGCAGTTGGTGTATGACCCGACCTCAGGAACAAAGTTTATTCTAAAGGTAACATACAACAACTCTCATCATCCATCAGGGACAGATATGGGGAACGCGTTCTGCTAATAAGACCCCCACTAAAGACAAAAGGTCTTGTGTTTCCGTTGTAACCTGCAGCTGATTGCCTCTACCACACAAGTGGGTACCCCCGCCCATCCTCGCCACACAGGGGATCTTCCTACCCATTCCTGACCACACAGAACCTAAAGGCAGGGGCCACTGCCGAACGAAGCCCCTTGTCCACAAGCAGGAATCTTTGCCCATCGCTGACCTTTCAACACGAAAGACCCACAGACGACTCAGAAAAAATTAGGTCCTGCTGCCCATCACAGTCTCTGCCATACAAGTCCCACTGCCCATCCGTGAGCCTGCCACACTGAGCCTACCACCTATTGCTGTTCCCACCGCCCATCTCCATAACTCAAGCGGACACTGCCATACATACCTGCCCCACCACCCATAGGGTCTCTGCACCGTAGTTTCCACATGCAGATCCTGGCATCCAGGTCACACAGCTCATACCTGCCCCACAAGTGTGCCCCCACCACCCATCACTGCTCCTTGCCTACAAGTAAGTTCCACAGCCCAACTAACTGATCCCACCGCCCATTCCTGCAACACGAGTCCTGCTGTCCCTGCCATACAGATCGCACCACCAATCCCTATCCTTGCCACATCGGTCCCAACACCCATTCCTGCCTTATACAGAAGCAGGTACCACCACTCATCCCTGCCTTGAAATCCTACCGCCCGCCCGTGACTGACAGAGTCCATGACCAATACTGCATAGCCTACCATCTATTCCCTGCTTCACAAGGGGCTGCAATGGTACTTCCGTACAAGTGGGTTCTGCCTCTCATCTCTGTCCTTTCCTACAAGCGGGTCCCACAGCCCATCCTGCCTGTACCCCGCAAGTCTCACCACCTCTCCTTGTCCCTGCTGCACAAGTGGATCCTGCTGCCCATCTTCGCCATACAGGGATTGACAACACTTAGCCTTGCCATACAAGTCACATCGCTCATAAGCGACCCACACATGGGCCCAACCACCCATTGCTGCCCCTTTGCTTTCTCTGTAGTCTCTGATGAAGTCAGGTCGTTGTGGACACGGAGCAGTTACCATTATCCCGCAGAGCGTTCCTTACATGGTTGAGCTACAGAAGTTTTACGTTGGGGAAGATTCTCTGTATTTGCGGCTGCAGCATGTTCCAGGTCAGGCTCTTAGTAACACGCAGACTTCCTACATTTGTCCGTGCGATCGCCTCTTCCGTTCTTTGCTCCATTCCTACAGGAGGACGGCTGTGGGGACATCTTAAGAAATTCCAGACTCTAGGTGCAGACCCTGAAGAGTCCACCATGAGCCAAACTCACAGTTCTATCAGTCACCGACACACATCAGATGACTCAGTCCATTGGGTGCCAGAGTCACAGGTCAGACTTTGGGGTGCACAGGTGATATTAGCACTGGATACTCTTCACCAAGAAGGAATTTTGTGCAAAGATCTAAATCCCCGCAATCTGCTATTGAGAGACAATGGTGAGTGAATGATCCGTCCAAGAGCCCATACGGCAGCATGGTAGGATTTGGGTTTAATGCAATTTTTGTCTGTACAGGGGATGTGCTCCTGACCTACTTCGGCCAGTGGCGAGAGGTTGACCGTGGCTGTTGTCCCGATGCTGCAGAGCAGCTGTACGTGGCGCCAGGTAAGCGCCTGTTTTGTAAGCACCTGACATTGACACCTTCGTGTGAGGGTCTTAAGCATTTCCTCCGTTTCGCAGAGGTCCTTGGGGTGGGTTCAGTGGACGAGGCCTGTGACTGGTGGAGTTTGGGAGCGCTGCTCTATGAGATGATGTGTGGACAGGTGAGAACATGACAGCTTCTTCTCTTCAATGTTTGGTTACCTGGCAGTGATGGCTGACTGTCTCTCTGCAGCCTCTTTACAAGACGCTGACGCCAGGAGTCTTTAATCAGATGGAAATCCCCTTCCCTGAACATCTAAGTGTAGATGCCATGTCTCTGCTGAGAGCGGTGAGTACATCCTGATGTACGAGATTGCAAGCCGAAAGGCGGTACGAGGCCTACCATCCGCCCCAATGTCATGTTCAGCATTTGCCCTTCTGTCTCTTGTGTTGGGAACCTATTTTCTGGGGTCACATTCTTCCTCCATGTCAATGTCTCTAAGATTCTCTGTCCTAATTTCAGCTACTCGATTGTGATCCAAACAAGCGACTCGGTGGTGGTCCGGGAGGCGCACAAAGGATTAAATCCCACCCTTTCTTCAAGGACATAGTTTGGAGCAAGCTGCTCTAAGGGGTGGAAGTCACGTAGCCTTGAGGCACATGCCTGCATGTCATGCCCAATGAGCACCTTATAATAAAAACCAAACTACTCCATAAAAGGGCACATGATGTCACAGCCAATGAGGTCATAGTTACCGCCAGGATATCTCAGCCAATGAGGTCATAGTTACCTTGGAGCAGGCAGATGTCGCCATGATGTCACAGCCAATGAGCAGGTGGATGGCGCTGTGATGTCACAGCCAACGAGCAAACTGATGTTGCCGTGAGGTTACAGCCAACGAGCAGGTGGATGTCACAGCCAACGAGTAGGCAGATGGTGCTGCGATGTCACAGCCAATGAGCAGACTGATGTCGCCATGATGTCAGAGCCAACTAGAAGGCGGATGTCGCAGCCAGATACTACCTGTCACTTGATCAATAAAGTACCAAATCTAGAGTGGTCTGTGTATTGGTAGTCGGCGTTGTGAGCATTCAGTCTTAAAAGTGAAATTACAAACCACCAGTGAGGACGGTGCTGACTGCAGTGTCTCGCGTTCTACTTAATTTTTCTCCTAATGAGAGTCAAGATATTGCTAATCACTAGTCATCTGTTGCTCTGGCACAAGCACACCTGGCCTTTGCAGCATCTGCAGGACAGTAATCCTCCATCTCATCGTACTGGGTTTATATTTAAGGGCATTTATTTTATATTCCTGTAAAATCAAAAAGTCTTTAAATAATGAGCTGTGCCTGGGGCGACACTGGTGGTGCCAGGACCAATAGTTAATAGTTGTGCCTGCAGGTGAAGATGCCAGGACCCAGCGTCAAGGCGATACCAAAACTAGAAAGATTCTGATGCAGCTCACTCATTCGGCAGACATAAATAGAATGGTGGCATTCAGGAGCAGTTTGAGGGTTCAGGGCCTGCAAGAATACAAGCAGCAGAACATCCTGTAGCAGCAGGAACCTACAATCCACCAGACATCAGCACATTATAATGGGGCTGGCAGCTTCTACTTGTGGCTAGTCAAGATAGTGTCACCTGGTGCGTCCAGAGACACAAGCAATGGCCGCTGGCCCCATGGTCAAGTTACGATGTCTCGTGAATTCTGAGTGTCTGCAGCTGGAGAAAGTCATAGAGAAAGGTCGAGCCTCAGGGTGCAAGAGGAAAGAGTCTGTCCTTAGTGTCCCCTCGAGATCATCCTTATACGCCGACAAAGGCAGCACAGCGCTCAGAGGTCTAGCAGCAGGACACGTGGATCCTCCACTACTGACTTGATTTTGCGTAGGAATAGTACAGCTTCTCTCCCATCAATCAGCCGGTGATCGTAGGTCAGAGCCACATACATCATAGGACGCACCTCAACCTGCAGGACAAGAGCAGATGGTGAAGGAAGTAACAAGGACAAAACCTTACCTGCCAAAAAAGGACGTCACAGAGCAGCGGAGAAGACTCTGAGCCCATCTTCCTGGATGCACCAGCACTTGCTACACAGCTCCCCATTAGCAAATGGGAGCACCTATCTCACCGGTTGCATCAAGCACGGGGACCACTATGCACCCATGTCGCAGGATGCACCAAGCACCGGGGGCCACTGCGTGGCCATCTTGCTGGATGCATCAATCACCAGAGGCCACTACGCGGCCATCTCACAGAATGCACCAAGTCGCCACTACGCGGCCATATAGCAGGATGCACCAAGCATCGGGGGCCATTACGCGCCGATCTCACAGGATGCATCCAGCACCGGGGGGCCACTACGCGACCATCTCGCAGGATGCATCAAGCACCGGGGGCCACTACACGACCATCTCGCAGGATGCACCAAGCATCGGAGGGCCACTATGTGCCCATCTCGTGGGATGCACTAGGTATACAGCTCACACAGTGCAGTCTCTGTACACTCACCTTTCCGGCCACGGCCACAGGACGCTCGAAGATGCCGTGCATCCCTAGTATAGCAGACTGGGGGGGGTTGATGATTGGGGTTCCGAATAAAGATCCAAACACTCCTCCATTGCTGATGGTGAATGTCCCCCCATCCATGTCTTCTATGGCCAGCTCATTCTTCCGTGCCTGATGGAAATAAGCATCGTCCACTATGAGACAGGCACATGGGCCTGAATACAGGTATGGTGGGTGGAGGCATGCCTGTTTTACCATCTCCCCTTGCTCCCAAAGCAAAACATATGCAGCCCAACACCCACACCTCAGTGGACTATTGCATTTGCAGCGGTGTTCCCACCCATCCCTGAAAATACACAGATCAGATCTCCACTGTACCACCACCTGCTACCCGGCATTCACCTAAGGTACCTTCACACTGTACGATATCGCTAGCGATCCGTGACGTTGCAGCGTCCTGGCTAGCGATATCGTTCAGTTTGACACACAGCAGCGATCAGGATCCTGCTGTGATGTCGTTGGTCGCTGCAGAAAGTCCAGCACTTTATTTCGTCGCTGGACTCCCTGCAGACATCGCTGAATCGGCGTGTGTGACGCCGAATCGGCGTGTGTGACGCCGATTCAGCGATGTCTTCAATGGTAACCAGGGTAAACATCGGGTTACTAAGCGCAGGGCCACGCTCAGTAACCCGATGTTTACCCTGGTTACCATCGTAAAAGTAAAAAAAACAAACACTACATACTTACATTCCGGTGTCTGTCCTCTCCGGCGCTGTGCTTCTCTGCACTGGCTGAGCGCCGGCCAGCCGGAAAGCACAGCGGTGACGTCACCACTCTTCTTTCCGGCCGCTGTGCTCACAGTCAGTGCAGGAAAGCACAGCGCCAGGGACAGACAGCGGAAGGTAAGTATGTAGTGTTTGTTTTTTTTACTTTTATGCTGGTAACCAGGGTAAACATTGGGTTACTAAGCACGGCCCTGCGCTTAGTAACCCGATGTTTACCCTGGTTACCGGCATCGTTGGTCGCTGGAGAGCTGTCTGTGTGACAGCTCTCCAGCGACGCTGCAGCGATCGACATCGTTGTCGGTATCGCTGCAGCGTCGCTGAGTGTGAAGGTACCTCTAGAGTCGGTGTGTGATTAGCAGCACAGATCTGTCCATTATCGAAACTAACATCACTCTTGCAATTTGGGGGTTTTAGTCATTGGGGCGGGGTGAGGGGTGCTGCTCATCACCTTTTCTCCAAGCTCAGCAATTGTCCGTTCAATATCTGCAAAGTTCATGGACTCCACATTCCTCAGGACCGGAACCACAAGACCCTGATGAGATAAGAGGCCAGAAAGAAAAGGACACTCAGTACAAAACAGCCATTGCAAAGAAAAACAAAAGAGAAAGACAATGAATAAGAAGAGGCACAAAAAGAGAGAATCAGAAGACGGTAGAGGGGTCACGTACCCTGGGAGTGGAGACGGCCACGCTGATATCGATGTAGTCCCTGTACACAATCTCCTTGGCTGAATCATCAATCACTACAAGAGAGCGGAGATCAGTGCTACCAGGCTTGGAAGGCGAAGGCTCCAGTGGACACACACTGAGCAGATACTCACCCGCATTGACAGCAGGCTGGTCCTGGAGGGCAAAGGCGGCAGCCTTAACAAAGGCAGACATGAAGCCGAGCTTCAGGCTGTGCTTCTTCAGGAAGGCATCTTTGTGGAGAGACCTCATCTGCTGGATATTACTACAACGCAGATCAGCAGCATGAGACTGAGGCCCCAGAGCCCCCTTTCCCGGACCACAATAGGGGCACTCACCTCATGTCCACCTCGTTGAAGGTGGTGAGCATTGCACAGGTGTTCTGCGCCTCCTTCAGCCTCTGTGCAATTCTCTGTCGCATTCGATTCATCTTGACCTGGGTTGGAAGGGTCAGACTGAGAACAAAGTCTCACTGCACACGGCATTAGTGACCTGGGCACTCACTTACCCTGTGCTCAGCACGAGCTCCGGCAGACATGGCACCAGGGGGCGAGGTGGGAGGAGAAGACGACGGCTTTACTGCAGACACTGAGAACAGAGAATGGTAGAAGTTTGGCCCCAAAAAAGCATCTCCTCCACAACCAATCCAAAAGTGCACTTGAACTGACCAGGGGCAGGGACACTCACTCACCAGGCTTAGTCCCCAATGGCTGCGCTGACACTGGTGGCACAGGAGGGATAACAGTGGGAATTGGTGCAGCAGGGGCAGATGGTTGGGCAGCAGCTGGAGGGCCTGCAGTTTCCGTAGGTTTAGCCTTGGGAGCAGCTGAGTAAGACAGTACATATGGTTGGGGTTACACATGGTGGGGTGAAGAGGGGGAGAGCAGGGGTGGAGAGGGGGAGAGCAGGGGTGGAGAGGGGGAGAGCAGGGGTGGAGAGGGGGAGAGCAGGGGTGGAGAGGGGAGCCAAGGATGGAGAATGGGGGTGCTGCTGGGAGCGCATGGGAGGATCATGGAGCATAGGGGATCCAAGGACTGAGGAGCAGGGAGAGCAAAGGCGAGGGGAGTCAAGGATGGAGGTTAAGGGAAGAGCAGGGAGCATAGGGAAGTCAAAAGATGAGGAGGTAGCCAAGGATGGGTGGTGGTGGTAGAGCAAAGAGTGTAGAGACAAGGAAGGAGGATGGGGTAGAGAAGGGAGCATTTAGGAGAGGGGAACCAAGGACTGCAGGTACCTCCAGATTTCCTTAGGACAAACAGTGGGGTGCCACCCTCCACCTTGCCTCCATCAGGCACCAGCAGAGCTTCGATCACTCCTGCAGACGGGGCTGGAACTTGTACCGATGTCTAAGAGAAAAATGAGAGGTTAGAGCCTCATAAAGTAGCCACAGCTTGGGAAAGGGCTGAAGTTAGTGGATAATTACCTTGTCAGTCTCAATTTCACAAACGACTTCATCTTCAGCCACCGAGTCCCCAACCGCTGTGGCAGAGAAGGGCGTTAGTGGAAGTCTCAACCCCCTTAGTGACCAAACCTATTTTGACCTGAACGATCAGGTCAAATTTTTTTTTAAATCTGACCGACGTCACTTTATGTGGTAATAACTCTGGAGCTTCAACATTTCCCAGGGCTTCGAGATTGTGAAAAAATTGAAATTTCTGTGAAAATTTTGAAGAACTTTGAAATGTTAAATTTTATATTCTTAAACGAGTTAGTTATGCTGTACAAAATAATAAATAACATTTTCCATGTGTCTAATTTACACCTGCCTCATTATTTAAACAATTTTCTTTTGTTAGGATGTTAAAGCGAATCCGTCAGCAGTTTTGGCCGATCTAACATGCAGCCATTGCCTTTCAGGGCTTTTCTACAGCATTCTATAATGTTGTAGATAAGCCCCTGATCTGACCTGCAAGATAAGAAAAATTAGTTTTATTATACTCACCCGGGGTGGCGGTCCGGTCCGATGGGTTTCGCAAGTCTGGCGCCTCCCATCTTCTTGCGATGCCGCTCTCCTGTTGCTTTATGGCTCCCCGGCATCGCGCTCCTGCGCAGGTGTACTTATCTGCCCTGTTGAGGGTAGAGCAAAGTACTGCAGTGTGCAGGGGCTGGGAAAGGTCAGAGAGGCCTCAACAGGGCAGATAAGTACGCCTGCGCAGGAGCGCGATGTCGGGGAGCCATAAAGCAACAGGAGGGCGGAGATCATAAGAAGATGGGAGGCGCCAGACCTGAACCTGCGACACCCATCGGACTGTACCGTAGCGCACCGACACCTCCCTGCCCCCCGGCAAGTATAAAAACTTATTTTTCTTATCTTGCAGGTGGGACCGGGGGCTTATCTACAGCATTAATGAATGCTGGAGATAAGCCCTAAAAGGCAGTGGCCGCATCTTATATCGGCCAAAACAGCTGACAGATTCCCTTTAAAAGGGCATAAAAGTTTAGTAGCAATTTTTCATTTTTTCCAAGAAATTTACAAAATATGTTTCCTTAGGGTCATATTCAGATTTAAATGGACTTTGAAGGTCCGATATAATGGAAACTGCCCAAAAGTGCCTCTATTTTAAAAATCGCAGCCCATAAAGGGAACCCTTCACCCCCCAGGGCGTTTTTAAGTAAGAGAGCCACCTTCTGCAGCACTAAGGCTGCATTCTGTGAAGGTGGCTCTTATGTTTGTGCTCCTAATAACGCTGAAATATTAAGTTTTAAGAAAAACGTGCCCCCCATACAAATTACAGGTATGGCGCAAAATTTATAAAACTTAATATTTCAGCATTATTAGGGAGCACAAACATAAGAGCCACCTTCACAGAATGCAGCATTAGTGCTGCAGAAGGTGGCTCTCTTACTTAACCCCTTCATGACCCAGCCTATTTTGACCTTAATGACCTGGCCGTTTTTTGTAATTCTGACCAGTGTCCCTTTATGAGGTAATAACTCAGGAACGCTTCAACGAATCCTAGCGGTTCTGAGATTGTTTTTTCGTGACATATTGGGCTTCATGATAGTGGTAAATTTAGGTTGATAATTTTTGCGTTTATTTGTGAAAAAATTTGGATAAAATTTTGAAAATTTTGCAATTTTCAAATTTTGAATTTTTATTCTGTTAAACGAGAGAGTTATGTGACACAAAATAGTTAATAAATAATATTACCCACATGTCTACTTTACAATCAGCACAATTTTGGAACCAAATTTTTTTTTGCTAGGAAGTTATAAGGGTTAAAATTTGACCAGCAATTTCTCATTTTTACAGCAAAATTTACAAAACCATTTTTTTAGGGACCACCTCACATTTGAAGTCAGTTTGAGGGGTCTATATGGCTGAAAATACCCCAAATTGACACCATTCTAAAAACTGAACCCTTCAAGGTGCTCAAAACCACATTCAAGAAGTTTATTAACCCTTCAGGTGCTTCACAGCAGCAGAAGCAACATGGAAGGAAAAAATGAACATTTAACTTTTTAGTCACAAAAATGATGTTTTAGCAACAATTTTTTTATTTTCCCAAGGGTAAAGAGAAACTGGACACCAAAAGTTATTGTTCAATTTGTCCTGAGTACACCGATACCCCATATGTGGGGGGAACGACAAGGCTTGGAAGGGAAGGAGCGCCATTTGACTTTTTCAATGAAAAATTGGCTCCAATCTTTAGCGGACACCATGTCGTGTTTGGAGAGCCCCTGTGTGCCTAAACATTGGAGCTTCCCCACATGTGACCCCATTTTGGAAACTAGACCCCCCAAGGAACTTATCTAGATGCATAGTGAGCACTTTGAACCCCCAGGTGCTTCACAAATTGATCCGTAAATTTGAAAAAGTACTTTTTTTTTTTTTCACAAAAAATTTCTATTCGCCTCAATTTGTTCATTTCCACATGGGCAACAGGATAAAATGGATCCTAAAATGTATTGGGCAATTTCTCCTGAGTACACTGATACCTCACATGTGGGGGTAAATCACTGTTTGGGCACACGGCAGGGCTCCGAATGGAAGGAGCGCCATTTGACTTTTTGAATGAAAAATTAGCTCCAATCGTTAGCTGACACCATGTCGCGTTTGGAGAGCCCCTGTGTGCCTAAACATTGGAGCTCCCCCACAAGTGACCCCATTTTGGAAACTAGACCTCCTAAAGGTACCTTCACATTAGGCGACGCTGCAGCGATACCGACAACGATGTCGATCGCTGCAGCGTCGCTGTTTGGTCGCTGGAGAGCTGTCACACAGACAGCTCTCCAGCGACCAACGATGCCGGTAACCAGGGTAAACATCGGGTTACTAAGCGCAGGGCCGCGCTTAGTAACCCGATGTTTACCATGGTTACCATCGTAAAAGTAAAAAAAACAAACACTACATACTTACCTTCAGCTGTCTGTCCCCGGCGCTCTGCTTTCCTGCACTCACTGTGAGCACAGCGGCCGGAAAGCACAGCGGTGACGTCACCGCTCTGCTTTCCGGCTGACCGGCGCTCACGGCCAGTGCAGGAAGCAGAGCGCCGGGGACAGACAGCTGAAGGTAAGTATGCAGTGTTTGTTTTTTTTTACTTTTATGCTGGTAACCAGGGTAAACATCGGGTTACTAAGCGCGGCCCTGCGCTTAGTAACCCGATGTTTACCCTGGTTACCAGTGAAGACATCGCTGAATCGGCGTCACACACGCCGATTCAGCGATGTCTGCAGGGAGTCCAGCGACGAAATAAAGTTCTGGACTTTCTGCAGCGACCAACGATGGCACAGCAGGGGCCTGATCGCTGCTGCGTGTCAAACACAACGATATCGCTAGCCAGGACGCTGCAACGTCACGGATCGCTAGCGATATCGTTGTGAAGTGGTTTAGTGTGAAGGTACCTTAAGGAACTAATCTAGATGTGCGGTGACCACTTTAAACCCTCAAGTGCTTCACAGAAGTTTATAACGCAGAGCCGTGAAAATAAAAAATCATTTTTCTTTCCTTAAAAATTATTTTGTAGCCCACAATTTTTTATTTTCACAAGAGTAACAGGAGAAATTGGACCAGAAAAGTTGTTGTCCAGTTTGTCCTGATTACGGTGATACCCCATATGTGGGGGGGAACCACTGTTTGGGCAAACGCCGGGGCTCAGAAGGGAAGTAGTGACTTTTGAAATGCAGACTTTGATGGAATGGTCTGCGGGCGTCACGTTGCGTTTGCAGAGCCCCTGATGTGCCTAAACAGTAGAAACCCCCCCACAAATGACCCCACTTTGGAAACTAGACCCCACAAGGAACTTATCTAGATATGTGGTGAGCACTTTGAACCCCCAAGTGCTTCACAGAAGTTTACAACGCAGAGCCGTGAAAATAAAAAATCATGTTTCTTTCCTCAAAAATGATGTTTTAGCAAGCATTTTTTTATTTTCACAAGGGTAACAGGAGAAATTTGACCCCAATAATTGTTGCCCAGTTTGTCCTGAGTATGCTGGTACCCCATATGTGGGGGTAAACCACTGTTTGGGCGCACGTCAGGGCTCGGAAGTGAGGGAGCACCATTTGACTTTTTGAATGCAAGATTGACTGGAATCAATGGTGGCGCCATGTTGCGTTTGGAGACCCCTGATGTGCCGTAACAGTGGAAACCCCTCAATTCTAACGCCAACACTAACCCCAACACACCCCTAACCCTAATCCCAACTGTAGCCATAACCCTAATCACAACCCTAACCCCAACACACCCCTAACCCTAATCCCAACCCTAACCACAACACACTCCTAACCCTAACCACAGCCTAATCTTAACCCTATTTCCAACCCTAACCCTCAGGCTATGTGCCCACGTTGCGGATTCGTGTGAGATTTTTCAGCACCATTTTTGAAAAATCTGCAGGTAAAAGGCACTGCATTTTACCTGCGGATTTACCGCGGATTTCCAGTGTTTTTTGTGCGGATTTCACCTGTGGATTCCTATTGAGGAACAGGTGTAAAACGCTGCGGAATCCGGACAAAGAATTGACATGCTGCGGAAAATATGACGCAGCGTTTCCGCGCGGTATTTTCCGCACCATGGGCACAGCGGATTTGGTTTTCCATAGGTAAATCCGCACCATGTGCACATAGCCTAATTCTAACCCTAACCCTAGTTCTAACCCTAATTCTAGCCATAACCCTAACCCTAAGGCCAGGTTCACACTGCGCTAGCAGCAGCCCGTTCAGCACATACGCCAACGGGCTGCTGCTAGCGCAAGTGCCGATGTTTGCATCGCGCTAGCGCAAATGCTAGCAGATGCTCTATCTGCGCTAGCAGTGACGGACCTGGAAACGCTGCAGCCTGCGTCTCCGGGTCCGTCACTCAATGACGGCACATCCCTAGCGCATGCCCATTATGGGCGTGCGCTAGTGATGCTTCCGACATTGCTGTCAATGGCGGCCGTAACTACGTTAGACCGCGTTTATGCCGCAGTGTAACGTAGTCCATCTAACGGACTGCTTAGACACAGTGTGAACCAACCCTAACCCTAGTGGGGCAAAGAAAAAAAAATTTCTTTATTATTGTCCCTATCCATGGGGGTGATAAAGGGGGGGGGTTATTTATTGTTTTTTTTATTTTGATCGCTGTGATAGAACCTATCACATCGATCAAAATGTACCTGTAACGAATCTGCCGGCCGGCAGATTCGGCGGGCGCATTGCGTATGAGCCCGCCATTTTGGAAGATGGCGGCACCCATCAAACACACGGACGGACACCGGGAGGGACATTGGAATTTTTACCTATAAAATGTTGCATTAGCCCTGTTTTTTATGCTTTTACGAGGAATAGCACAAGAAAATGTACCCCACTTTTTGTTACCTAGTTTCTTCTGAGCGCGCTGATACCCCATATGAGGCCAGAAACATCAGCGCAACTTAGGGATCGGAAGGGAAGGGGCAACATTTAAATTTTCAAACACAAATTTGGCTGAAATAGATTGTGGATGCCATGTCGCATTTGCACGGCCCCCCAAGATGACCGGCAGGTGACCGGAGGGGAGCGGGGGACACTATTTGACCGAACGGAGGACCGGAGGGGAGGTGATCGGTGGGGGGCAGATCGTGATCTCCAGCCATGGCTGATGCTGTTGCAGCATCGGCCATGGCTGGATTGTAACATTTCACCAATTTTCATTGGTGAAATATTACTATCGCTCTGATTGAAAGTGAAACGTCATTTTCAACAGCCAATCAGAGCGATCGTAGCCACGGGGGGGATAAGCCACCCCCCCTGGGCTAAAGTACAACTCCTCCTGTCCCTGCAGGCCGGGTGAAATTACAGTTATCCCTTTCACCCGGCCTGCAGGAGCCCAATCCGGCCATGACGCATATGCTGCGTCACAGGTCGGAATGGCACAGGTTTTCATGACGCATGCGGTGCGTCAAAGGTCGGGAAGGGGTTAAAAACGCCCTGCGGGGGGAGGGGGTGAAGGGTTCTTTTTATGGGCTGCGATTTTTCCCTTTAACCCCTCTGTGACCTTAGACGTACTATCCCGTCGAGGTGCCCTGGGCTTATCTGACCCTGGACGGGATAGTACGTCATAGCCGATCGGCCACGCTCACGGGGGGAGCGCGGCCGATCGCGGCCGGGTGTCAGCTGCTTATCGCAGCTGACATCCGGCACTATGTGCCAGGAGCGGTCACGGACCGCCCCCGGCACATTAACCCCTGGCACACCGCGATCAAAGATGATCGCGATGTGCCGGCGGTGCAGGGAAGCACCGCGCAGGGAGGGGGCTCCCTGCGGGCTTCCCTGAGCCCCCCGCAGCAACGCGATGTGATCGCGTTGCTGCGAGGGTCTCCTCACCTCCCTCCCTGCTCGAGCCCCGGATCCAAGATGGCCGCGGATCCGGGTCCTGCAGGGAGGGAGGTGGCTTCACAGAGCCTGCTCAGAGCAGGCACTGTGAAGGCTGCAGCGCTGCATGTCAGATCAGTGATCTGACAGAGTGCTGTGCAAACTGTCAGATCACTGATCTGTGATGTCCCCCCCTGGGACAAAGTAAAAAAGTAAAAAAAAATTTTTCCAAATGTGTAAAAAAAATTAAAAAAAATATTCCAAAATAATGAAAAAAAAAAAAAAATATTATTCCCATAAATACATTTCTTCATCTAAATAAAAAAAAAAAACCAATAAAAGTACACATATTTAGTATCGCCGCGTCCGTAACGGCCCGACCTATAAAACTGGCCCACTAGTTAACCCCTTCAGTAAACACCGTAAGAAAAAAAAAAAAAAAAACGAGGCAAAAGACAACGCTTTATTATCATACCGCCGAACAAAAAGTGGAATAACACGCGATCAAAAGGACAGATATAAATAACCATGGTACCGCTGAAAGCGTCATATTGTCCCGCAAAAAAAGAGCCGCCATACAGCATCATCAGCAAAAAAATAAAAAAGTTATAGTCCTGAGAATAAAGCGATGCAAAAATAATTATTTTTTCTGTAAAATAGTTTTTATCGTATAAAAGCACCAAACCATAAAAAAATGATATAAATGAGGTATCGCTGTAATCGTACTGACCCGAAGAATAAAACTGATTTATCAATTTTACCAAACGCGGAACGGTATAAACGCCTCCCCCAATAGAAATTCATGAATAGCTGGCTTTTGGTCATTCTTCCTCACAAAAATCGGAATAAAAAGCGATAAAAAAATGTCACGTGCCCAAAAATGTTTTCAATAAAAACGTCAACTCGTCCCGCAAAAAACAAGACCTCACATGACTCTGTGGACCAAAATATGGAAAAATTATAGCTCTCAAAATGTGGTATTGCAAAAAATATTTTTTGCAATAAAAAGGGTCTTTCAGTGTGTGACGGCTGCCAATCATAAAAATCCGCTAAAAAACTCGCTATAAAAGTAAATCAAACCCCCCTTCATCACCCCCTTAGTTAGGGAAAAATAAAAAAAAATGTATTTATTTCCATTTTCCCATTAGGGCTAGGGTTAGGGCTAGGGCTAGGGCTAGGGTTAGGGCTAGGGTTAGGGCTAGGGCTAGGGTTAGGGCTAGGGCTAGGGTTAGGGCTAGGGTTAGGGCTAGGGTTAGGGTTAGGGCTAGGGTTGGGGCTACAGTTAGGGTTGGGGCTAAAGTTAGGGTTAGGGTTTAGATTACATTTACAGTTGGGAATAGGGTTGGGATTAGGGTTAGGGGTGTGTCAGGGTTAGAGGTGTGGTTAGGGTTACCGTTGGAATTAGGGTTAGGGGTGTGTTTAGATTAGGGTTTCAGTTATAATTGGGGGGTTTCCACTGTTTCGGCACATCAGGGGCTCTCCAAACACGACATGGCGTCCGATCTCAATTCCAGCCAATTCTGCGTTGAAAAAGTAAAACAGTGCTCCTTCCCTTCCGAGCTCTCCTGTGTGCCCAAACAGGGGTTTACCCCAACATATGGGGTATCAGCGTACTCAGGACAAATTGGACAACAACTTTTGTGGACCAATTTCTCCTGTTACCCTTGGGAAAATACAAAACTGGGGGCTAAAAAATAATTTTTGTGGGAAAACAAAAAGATTTTTTATTTTCACGGCTCTGCGTTATAAACTGTAGTGAAACACTTGGGGGTTCAAAGTTCTCACAACACATCTAGATAAGTTCATTGAGGGGTCTAGTTTCCAATATGGGGTCACTTGTGGGGGGTTTCTACTGTTTAGGTACATTAGGGGCTCTGCAAACGCAATGTGACGCCTGCAGACCAATCCATCTAAGTCTGCATTCCAAATGATGCTCCTTCCCTTCCGAGCCCTCCCATGCGCCCAAACGGTGGTTCCCCCCCACATATCGGGTATCAGCGTACTCAGGACAAATTGGACAACAACATTTAGGGTCCAATTTCTCCTGCTAACCTTGGAAAAATACAAAACTGGGGGCTAAAATATAATTTTTGTGGAAAAAAAAATATTTTTTATTTGCATGGCTCTGCGTTATAAACTGTAGTGAAATACTTGGGGGTTCAAAGCTCTCACAACACATCAAGATGAGTTCCTTAGGGGGTCTACTTTCCAAAATGGTGTCACTTGTGGGGGGTTTCTACTGTTTAGGTACATTAGGGGCTCTGCAAACGCAATGTGACGCCTGCAGACCATTCCATCTAAGTCTGCATTCCAAATGGCGCTCCTTCCCTTCCGAACCCTCCCATGCGCCCAAACGGTGGTTCCCCCCCACATATGGGGTATCAGCGTACTCAGGACAAATTGGACAACAACTTTTGTGGTCCAATTTCTCCTGTTACCCTAGGGAAAATACAAAACTGGGGGCTAAAAAATAATTTTTGTGGGAAAAAAATTTTGTTTTATTTTTATGGCTCTGCATTATAAACTTCTGTGAAGCCCTTGGTGGGTCAAAGTGCTCACCACACATCCAGATAAGTTCCTTAGGGGGTTTACTTTCCAAAATGGTGTCACTTGTGGGGGTTTCAATGTTTAGGCACATCAGTGGCTCTCCAAACGCAACATGGCGTCCCATCTCAATTTCTGTCAATTTTGCATTGAAAAGTCAAACTGCGCTCCTTCCCTTCCGAGCTCTCCCATGCGCCCAAACAGTGGTTTACTGCCACATATGGGGTATCAGCGTACTCAGGACAAATTGGACAACAACTTTTGAGGTCCAATTTCTTCTCTTACCCTTGGAAAAATAAAAAATTGGGGGCAAAAATATAATTTTTGTGAAAAAATATGATTTTTTATTTTTACGGTTCTGCATTATAAACTTCTGTGAAGCACTTGGTGGGTCAAAGTGCTCACCACACCTCTAGATAAGTTCCTTAGGGGGTCTACTTTCCAAAATGGTGTCACTTGTGGGGGGTTTCAATGTTTAGGCACATCAGTGGCTCTCCAAACGCAACATGGCGTCCCATCTCAATTTCTGTCAATTTTGCATTGAAAAGTCAAACTGCGCTCCTTCCCTTCCGAGCTCTCCCATGCGCCCAAACAGTGGTTTACTGCCACATATGGGGTATCAGCGTACTCAGGACAAATTGGACAACAACTTTTGAGGTCCAATTTCTTCTCTTACCCTTGGAAAAATAAAAAATTGGGGGCAAAAATATAATTTTTGTGAAAAAATATGATTTTTTATTTTTACGGTTCTGCATTATAAACTTCTGTGAAGCACTTGGTGGGTCAAAGTGCTCACCACACCTCTAGATAAGTTCCTTAGGGGGTCTACTTTCCAAAATGGTGTCACTTGTGGGGGGTTTCAATGTTTAGGCACATCAGTGGCTCTCCAAACGCAACATGGCGTCCCATCTCAATTTCTGTCAATTTTGCATTGAAAAGTCAAACTGCGCTCCTTCCCTTCCGAGCTCTCCCATGCGCCCAAACAGTGGTTTACTGCCACATATGGGGTATCAGCGTACTCAGGACAAATTGGACAACAACTTTTTGGGTCCAATTTCTCCTGTTACCCTTGGTAAAATAAAACAAATTGGAGCTGAAGTAAATTTTTTGTGTAAAAAAGTTAAATGTTCATTTTTATTTAAACATTCCAAAAATTCCTATTAAACACCTGAAGGGTTAATAAACTTCTTGAATGTGGTTTTGAGCACCTTGAGGGGTGCAGTTTTTAGAATGGTGTCACACTTGGGCATTTTCTATCATATAGACCCCTCAAAATGACTTCAAATGAGACGTGGTCCCTAAAAAAAAATGGTGTTGTAAAAATGAGAAATTGCTGGTCAACTTTTAACCCTTATAACTCCCTAACAAAAAAAAAATTGGTTCCAAAATTATGCTGATGTAAAGGAGACATGTGGGAAATGTTACTTATTAAGTATTTTGTGTGACATATCTCTGTGATTTAATTGCATAAAAATTCAAAGTTTGAAAATTGCGAAATTTTCAAAATTTTCGCCAAATTTCCGTTTTTTTCACAAATAAACGCAGGTACTATCAAAGAAATTTTACCACTATTATGAAGTACAATATGTCACGAGAAAACAATGTCAGAATCACCAGGATCCGTTGAAGCGTTTCGGAGTTATAACCTCATAAAGGGACAGTGGTCAGAATTGTAAAAATTGGCCTGGTCATTAACGTGCAAACCACCCTTGGGGGTAAAGGGGTTAAATACTTCAAAGCTGCGGTCAGGAATTTTTTTTTTATTTTTTTTTTTTTTACTTTTTAGATGCTACACAGGAATTAATTCAATGTTGACTGAAAAAAAACAGTGGAATTTTTACCTATAAAATGTTGCATTAGCCCTGTTTTTTATGCTTCTACGAGGAATAGCACAAGAAAATGTACCCCACTTTTTGTTACCTAGTTTCTTCTGAGCGCGCTGATACCCCATATGAGGCCAGAAACATCAGCGCAACTTAGGGATCGGAAGGGAAGGGGCAACATTTAAATTTTCAAACACAAATTTGGCTGAAATAGATTGTGGATGCCATGTCGCATTTGCACGGCCCCCAAGATGTCCAACCTGCAAAAAACCCTACAAGTGACCTCATTTTGGAAACTACACCCCTCAAGGATTTTATCCAGTGGTATAGTAAGCATTCTGAACCCACAGGTATTACACACAATTTGATAGCAATAAGTCGTCATAATGAAAAATATCATTTTTTTTTTATGAAAATGTTTAACTTTTGCAAGAGGCAACACCGAAAAGTGGACCGCAAAGTTTCTAAGGCTACTTTCACACTAGCGTTTTCTGCAATGCGTCGTTTTGCAGAAAAAACGCATCCTGCAAAAGTGCTTGCAGGATGCGTTTTTTCCCCATAGACTTGTATTGACGACGCATTTGCGACGGATTGCCACACGTCGCATCCGTCGAGCGACGGATGCGTCGTGCTTTGGCGGACCGTCGGGAGCAAAAAACGCTACATGTAACGTTTTTTGCTCCTGACTGACCGCTTTTTCCGACCGCGCATGTGCGGCCGGAACTCCGCCCCCACCTTACAATGGGGCAGCGGATGCGCCGGAGAAATGCATCCGCTGCCTCCATTGTGCAATGCGTTAAACGCTAGCGTCGGAATCTCTCCCCGACGCATTGCGACGGGGAGATTCCGACGCTAGTGTGAAAGAGGCCTTACCCACTTTATTCTGAGCACTGAGATACCCCAAAAAGTTATTTTTGGACATGGCGGGGCTTGAAAAGGGATAAGCGACATTTGGTATTTGATGTGCAAATTTGATTACAACAAATTGCAGACACCATGTCTCATTTGCAGAGCCCCTAATGTACCAAAAAAGAAATCCCCCACATGTGACCCCAGTTTGGAAACTAGACCCGTCAATGAATTCATCCGGGGATGATGGGGGGGGAGAAGGGGGGGGGTTTGGAGATTGTTCACTTGCAAGTGCAACTTTTTAATATGTGGATGTGAAAACTAATTTTCTCTATTAAAATGTTGTTCAAGCCCCAAATTCATAATTTTCTTAATGGGAAAAAATCAACACCATAATATGTTACGCAATTTCTCGCAAACATGATGATCGCCAATATGTGGTCAAAATCTGCTGTTTGGGCACATGGCCGAGTTTGGAAAAGCAAGAGCGCTATTTCATTTTTATTGCAATTACAGAGATACAAGATTTATTTTGGTTTTTGTTTTGTTGCTTTTACACAGCAAAAACGCTTTTTCATTTAGTTTTATTTGTCGCCATATTCTGAGAACTGTAACCTATTTTTGGTGAACGGAGTTGTATGAGGGTTTATTTTTTGTGTGATGTGTTAGATTTTTTGTTAATTTTCAGGCACAAATTTTTTTGATCGCTTTTTATTCAGATTTTTTAGAAGCTGAATGGACAAGAAAAAAAAAAGAAAAAGCTATTTAGTATTTTTTTACGAGGTTCACCATGTCGTAAAAGTGATGACTGATTTATTCTTTGGGTCCGTATGATTACCGAGATTCATGTCCTTTTTTTATGTTTTGCTATTTTTACAGAGTAAAAATATTTTTACAAAAACTGATTTGTTTTTGCAACCTCATTCTGAGAGATCAACTTTTTTTCTGTAGGAGCCATATTAGGGCTTGTTTTTTGCGGCACGGATTGACATTCTTTTTTTTTTTTTTACATAGGTCTTTTTGATCATTTTTCATTCGATATTCCATTTTTTGTGAGCAAGTATGATGAAAAAGCAACATTTGTGGCGTTTTGTTTAGTTTTGTACTAAAATAACACTTTTATAGATCTGGTCGTTCACACAAACATTGCATTTTTAATGACAAAATGATTTTTTGCGATGTGTGCGCTTCAGTTTTTTTTTTTTAATACACACACTTTATTTAATTTTACTTTTGTTACTATTTCACTTGGTGCCCCGGTATGATATGTACATTTTTTGACTTCTCGCTTGTCTCATGCACTGCAGAACTCGTGTAACACAGAGCCAGAGACCTGTCAGTGACTAGTTACAGCTGGATCTCAAAGGCCACCGTACCCTGGGATCATCAAATGACATCGGGTACCATGGGATTTGTATTTTTAACCACACAGATACTGCTGTCATGATTGACAACGGTATTTAAGAGGATAATTGACCCCAGTCTGTTCCAAAACCAGACAATTCATTTATTCCTGACTGCAGTTTTAATGCGTACTGGCAGTTGTTAAAGGATGGGATGAGTATTGTTAGAATCGCATGACTGACTACACGGGAAGACACGCTGCCGCCACGATCAATAAGCTGCACAAACCTCCTCACAGCTGAGGATGGAGCAGATCAGCGATGGCCTTAGATGATCGGATTAGTGATCTCATAAACACTCATCAGTGATTATCGAAACATCTTGAAATCCAATTCACCAGGCCCAGCAAGTTACTCCTTAACATTTGCTTTGCAGTGTAAAAAATCACCAAGAATCTCAGATAATCCAATTGCACTGAGGAGACATGTGGCAATGAGGTCTAGTATGGTCACCAACCCCTTTCAAACAATGGACCAGTGGTGGCACTTCCAGAGCTTCACTCCAGAGCTACAAGCCCATGGCCTTTCTTCTAGGCGACTGGGTCAGGCCTGGGTAAGCTTGATGATCTACTATCCTGTCTTCAGCGCAAGGTTTCCCATCAAGGACAGGAAACCAATTGATGCGGGGAAGAGCTGCCGCACTTTTACTTCAGATTTCCTGTTATTGATGGCCAGATCCCTCTCTCAGGTGGCGCCGTCATGGGTGAAAGGAAAAATAGTTAGGTACAAGACCACACAACAAGTACCTGCAACAAAGCGCTGAACTAGTGTGGCGTGTGTGGATGTAAAAATCTGACTAGTCAAACAGATATGCAAAAATTAATTGTGACACGCACACTGTGAGGCTAACAGCCGCAGTCACAAGTCTGCATTTTGGGGAATTTTATTTTGTATTTATTAATAACAATCCCCTTCTCTCCCTTCACAAAAAAGATTGCACAAGAATTTCAAAGCCTCAGCACAGTCGTTTGTAACAAGCAATGCATTGACTCACACCGATTTCAGATTAAATGTCTGCGCTTGCTGCCGCTTTCTAGAGCATAAAGAAAAAAAAAATGTAATTGTGACTGAAATCCAACAGGACAAATGCAGCGCCACCATCACTGATCAGTCACCTCCCCTATCAATGACTATTCCCAAACTAATACTCATGTTCTTCATTGTTGCAGTTATACAACACATTTGCTGAGCTCTGATAAACTCACTATCCAGATTAACTATAAAAATGTCTGCTGCGTTCCCTGCCTCGCTTTTATACAGGCTCAGAAAGACCCATCTGATTGGCAGAGCCATGCTGTGTGATGTGGGAGCTGAAAGTGATTATAAGGAGGCTACACGTAAGGTGGTGACAGTTTTCTGTGACTGATGCAATTTTGTGCAATGTGTAGGCAGGCGCAGCGCATTCTTTTGGCAAATCACAAATCAAATCACAAATGGTTCAACTGCGCTGGACATTCAAATGTCATAAAATTTTACTTAAATTTGATTTGCATCAAAACAAAGTCATTATCTCTACTGATCAGTGATTATCATTCCCTGCAAATATCAATGCCCCGAATGCCACATACAGGACCCCTCCGCAACCGCCTATAATGCAGATCACATCACACAATTGGCAACCCGCGGAGATAATGTCACTCACCTTTCTCCCACCTGACATCTCCTTCTGTGACAGACTCTGCAAATGCGGGGGTGTTCACAGTCAGCACGTCCTGCCCTGACAGAAAGAGAGGGAGAGATTAGTTGAAGAGGACAGGAGGGTCGAGCCGCCGTGTACAACACTTACTGCAGACCGCCGACGTCCGGTAAAACCTGGCAGCATGGAGGCTAAAAAGAGAGACTCTGCAGAGAGAAGAATCAGAGACCAGCAATGCTGTAATTGCACCAGTCCTCCTATCCCACCCGTACTACACAGGTCCCCCTGCACCAGGTCCCACACAGGTCCCCATTATCCACCTGTGGCACGTTCCGCACAGGTTCCCATGACCCAGAAGAAAATATAATGGGCACACTGTAAAGTTCAATGAGGAAGGTGCTGGCTGGACATCCAACGTCAAATATACAAGAAAAACAGCCGCACTCAAGTCTTGATTTCAATGTAGAAAATTTTTTGTTTTTATTCAAGTGCACAGGCACCACCAGATAATTTTTAAAGAAAATGGCAAGTGATAGTGGACAACGAGGTAACCTTTCGACCAGGCACGGTCTTTCTCAAAACCTCACTGCAAAGATAAATGCAATATATAAGTGTGCTGTACAAACATACATGTGAAAAAGAAAAAACCTGCAATTCATAAAGATAAAAAACAAACTTCCTATGCAAAACTACAAAACATATAAAACTACAAAAAGTCTATATATACATACATATACAGCTTGCAACATGTTGAATACGGACTCAATTATGTCCCAGGGCAATAAATTGTAGCATATAAAGAGCTAAGTGGAAGTACCCTGTGATCAGGTTTCGTATAGGGACTACTAAAAAGAACATTGCTGTACTGAGATATACACACGTAAATGCAGATAGCACTGTTCAAGATGCCATAATACACTGACCTTAGGTAGGAGGAGTGGTTAGGAAGAGAGGATATAGGAGGAGAGTCCTCAAGGACTAGAGAGAAGCAGAGAGGACATAGTTAAATATATGGTACTGCGCTACTGCGGTGTATTTAAAGCACCAACAGCGTCCACACTAGCTACTGCACCAATGGGACGGACATTTTACTCCTGAATTCTACCTGGAGCTGGTAAAAACTGTACTTGCATGATGTTTCAATATCTTTTGCCCCTCTCTGTTTTCAGTTTACCATATATTTAACCATGTCCTCTCTGCTACTCTAGTCCTTGGGGACTCTCCTCCTATATCCTCTCTTCCTAACCACTCCTCCTACCCAAGGTCAGTGTATTATGGCGTCTTGAACAGTGCTATCTGCATTTACGTGTGTATATCTCAGTACAGCAATGTTCTTTTTAGTAGTCCCTATACGAAACCTGATCACAGGGTACTTCCACTTACCTCTTTATATGCTACAATTTATTGCCCTGGGACATAATTGAGTCCGTATTCAATATGTTGCAAGCTGTGTATGTATGTATGTATGTATGTATGTATGTATGTATGTATGTATGTATGTATGTATGTATGTATGTATGTATGTATAGACTTTTTGTAGTTTTGTAGTTTTGCATAGGAAGTTTGTTTTTTATCTTTATGAATTGCAGGTTTTTTCTTTTTCACATGTATATTTGTACAGCACACATATATTGCATTTATCTTTGCAGTGAGGTTTTGAGAAAGACCGTGCCTGGTCGAAACGTTACCTCGTTGTCCGCTATCACTTGCCATTTTCTTTAAAAATTATCTGGTGGTGCCTGTGCACTTGAATATAAACAAAAAAATTTCTACATTGAAATCAAGACTTGAGTGCAGGTTCCCATGACCCACAACCCGCACAATACACAGGTCCCCCTTCCCCACCTGTCACGCATCCCACAGGTTCCCAGCACATCCCCTCTACCCCCGCACAGGTTCCGATCCCCCCTTCCTTCTCCTCCTGTCCCACACAGGTCTCAATCCCTCCCCACACATACATACGCACAAGTCTTCCCACCCCAGCGACCCACACAGGTCTCTCTCTCCCCCTACCCCACCGTGACACCCGCCCGCTGGTCTCACCTCTCCCGTGACCCCGCAGGACTCACCTTCCTCCTCCCATATAGGTCTCACCCCCTCCCCCCCCCACTACCCGCACAGGTCTCCTCATCCCCCCGCAGGTCACCACACACACACACAGGTCTTCCCCCCCCCATCCCCCACAACCCTCACAGGTCTCCCCCCCCCCCAGGTCTCTCCCCATCACACATGCGACCCTCACAGGTCTCCCCCACGCGACCCTCACAGGTCTCCTCTCAACCCCCATGTGACCCTCACAGGTCTAACACACACACACAGGTCTCTCCCCATCCCCCACGCGACCCTCACAGATCTCCCCACACACAGGTCTCTCCCACGCGACCCTCACAGGTCTAACCCCAACACACACATATACATACATAGGTCTCTCCCCATGCCCCACGTGATCCTCACAGGTTACACACACACTCAGGTCTCTCCCCATCCCCCACAGGTCTCTCCTCACCCAGGTCTTCCCATCCCACACGCGACCATCACAGGTCTTCCCATCCCTCATGCGACCCTCACAGGTCTCCGCCAGGACAAGTCCCCCACACTTACGGGAGAATCCCACGATCGTTGGCGGATAAGACACGGCTCACCGCTATCTCTGAAAGACAAAACATTTGAGAGACTGAAGGAGAAGAACAAGAAGAGCGAAAAGCAGACGAGATCTACTTACGCAAGACAGGACGAGCCGTCTTGGGGCCCTGCAAAAAAGGAGAGAATGTCAGTATCTGGCAGACACCAAAAACAGCTTGATAAGATACTGCAACCAACTATAAAGAACAGGTGAAAGACCCACCAACAGCCCTTAACACACCCAGGTGGGGAGAGTTCAGGGCAGTGTCGGTATATAGGGTATATTAGTTCCCATATTAAAGGTATAACAGGGATATGACAGGAAAAGGGACACGCACATGGGAGGTATGGGGGAGGAACACACATGGTGTCACGATCTGTTGTCAAGTCTCCCGGCACCAGGGGCTCCTTCCCTGTCCCTAACGCTAGGGGCGCCCTAGCTCGCCCTGTTCCCCAGATTACTTCTGATGATCAAGGGGCCAGGGCAACATACCTTGACTTAGCTTCTGAATCTGCCCTCAGTCTGTACTCTTCCTCCACTCAGGGAAGGGGGAGGAGTAGTAATGTATCATAATATACCACCCAGGCTAAGAAGGTAAAACGAACAGGGGTAATGAAAAATACCAAAAATACAAATATACTCACACATATAACGGAGGTAAACACCGGGGTGTGGAGGATGGGGTTCAACCAAAGTAGGAGAAGAAAGAATTATCACGCATTCAAAACCTAACAGTCACAAATAAATCCATCGCCTTCTCCAATAACTACCAACAACCTTCAGACATGCAGCAAAAACTTGCTCTGACAATGAGTGCTTGCCAGGGTCAGGTCTATATAGGAGATGGCAGTGGCTAACAGGGCACAGCTGAGAGCTTTAGATCCAGGAGCTCTCAAAAGAGCAGATTAACCACTGCACTACCAAAAGAACCCTGCACTGTTTAATGTGAAGGTGAAGTGCTTCTAATCAGTGCAGGAGTAGGAGAAATCAGACGCTGCGGTCTTCTGGCTCCTCTCTGCCACGGTAAATCAGTACCCTCCCTCTACAAGGGACCTCCGGAACCTCAGAACCAGGTTTATCAGGGTGTGCAACATGAAAAGACAGGATCAGCCTGGCCGCATGGACATCAGATGTTGGTACACACATCCTCTCTTCATAACTATATCCCTGCCAGTGTACCAAATACTGAAGAGATCAACGAAGTAAGTGAGAATCAATGATCTTAGCTACCTGAAATTCTAAATTTCCAACCACAATGACAGGAAATAGCGGTAGAGATGATGGTACAGAGGACGTAACGTATTTTTTGAGTAAAGATCGATGAAACACATTATGAATCATTAACATCTCCGATATGTCACACTCTTATATTTGGACCCCATCTTCCTTAAATCAATAAACCCTTGCCACACAGACGTAATCGCTGATGAAAACCGTTCCTCTTCAGGTAAACCAGAAGAACGATTCCTATAAAATGAGCTGAACTGAGGATGAAACCCGTATGTCCCCAAAAAACGGGGACTTACCATTAAACTCATGACAACAATTATTTGTTGCTAGTACCCACGTCGTCTCTACTCTAGCAAATTCTGATAGAGGTAAGTAATCCAATTGTCCTGATTCTCAGATACAAAACACCCAAGATAAGGCTCAATATTCTAGTTAACCCGTTCAGTTTGCCCATAAGACTGCAGGTGAAATACTGAAGAGAATGACAGATGGATCCCCAAACAAGTGCAAAACGCCCTACCAAATTTGGAAATAAACTGCACCCAGCCTATATGTGACAAAAAGGTTAAACCTGGTGAAGAACAATGCCCATCTTACCTGTAAAGGCGTTCGACGCTTTACAGTCTCTAGATTTATCAGATTCTAATGATCCATGATTACCATAACCGGATGAACTGCTCCCTCCAGAAAATGACGCCACCCTTCAAGGGCCCACTTGATTGCCAAGAGTTCCCTGTTACCAATGTCAATTTCTCTCCGCACATGTGATTGTTGTGTTTTTTTTTTTTGTTTGTTTTTTTTAGAAAAGTATGCACATGGACTCCATTCACCAGGTTACGCACCCTGTGACAATACAGCACCCACTTCAGACGCATCAACTTCTATAATAAAAGACTGAGTAACGTCAGGCTGTATGAGACTCGGCGCAGATGCAAAGCACTCCTTCAAGGTATAGAATGCCTCCCTGGCCAAACTGGACCACATGGAAAAGTCTGTCCCTTTCCTGGTCATATCAGTCAGAGGTTTGGCCACTACCGAAAACTTTTATGAACTTACGGCAGTACTTGGTGAAACCCAAAAACCTTTGTATCACCTTCAAATTCTGAGGACGATCCCAACCCAGTACCGGCTGGACTTTTAAAGGAACCATGTAACAACCAGTGGATGAAATCATATCCCAGAAAAGGGATCCCCTCAATTGAGAGCATATATTTCTCTGATTTGACAAATAATTTATTGTCTCCAAGAATCTGTAAAACTTACCTGACATGTACCTGATGTGACTCTAGGTCAGGTGAATACATTAATATGTCACCAAGATAGATAACCACAAATCTACCTACCACCAGGTGACTAAAGATGTCATTTACAAAGTGCCAAAAGACGGCTGGATCATTCGTCAACCCAAATGGCACCACAAGGTTTTCATAGTGTCCCTCAGGCGTATTGAAAGCAGTTTTCCACTCATCCCCGCTCTTTAATACAAATGAGATTATATGCCTCCCTGAGATCCAGTATAGAAAACCATTTTAAACTTACAATCTGATTAAAGAGGTCCAGGATGAGAGGGGGCGGATCCGGATCCCAGACCGTAATCTGATAAGAGTTTGGGGAAACCTAGGCTGGGGCGCAATACATAACCCCCCCCCCCCCCCATCCTGTCTTCTTTGCAAAGAAAAGCCCTGCAACAATGGGGGAAGATGGTCTGCTCGTTGGCAGCTTAACTCGAGGGACAAGATTAACCCCTTCCCGACCTTTGACGCATACACTGCGTCATGAAAGTCGGTGCCATTCCGACCCATGACGCAGCATATGCGTCATGGAAAGATCGCGTCCCTGCAGATAGGGTGAAAGGGTTAACTCCCATTTCACCCGATCTGCAGGGACAGGGGGAGTGGTAGTTTAGCCCAGGGGGGGTGGCTTCACCCCCTCGTGGCTACGATCGCTCTGATTGGCTGTTGAAAGTGAAACTGCCAATCAGAGCGATTTGTAATATTTCACCTAAAAAAATGGTGAAATATTACAATCCAGCCATGGCCGATGCTGCAATATCATCGGCCATGGCTGGACACACTAATGTGCACCCACCCCACCCCTCCGATCGCCCCCCCAGCCCCCCGATCTGTGGTCCGCTCCCCTCGGTCCTGTGCTCCGCTCCCCCGTCCTCCTGCCCGCTCCCCCCGTGCTCCAATCACACCCCCCGTGCTCCAATCAAACCCCCCCGCACTCCGATCCCCCCCCGCACAGCGATCCCCCCCCCCCCGTGCTCCGATCCACCCGCCCACACAGCGATCCCCCACTCCGTGCTCCAATCCACCCTCCCCCCCGTGTTCCGATCCACCCCCCCCTTATACTTACCTGGCCTCCCGGGGACCGTCCGTCTTCTTTCCTGGGCGCCGCCATCTTCCAAAATGGCGGGCGCATGTGCAGTGCGCCCGCCGAATCTGCCGGCCAGCAGATTCGTTCCAGAGTGAATTTTGATCACTGAGATTGATCACTGAGATACCTATCTCAGTGATCAAAATAAAAAAAAAAAGTAAATGACCACCCCCCCCCCCCCCTTTGTCACCCCCATAGGTAGGGACAATAAAAAAAATAATTTTTTTTTTTCCACTAAGGTTGGGGTAAGAACTAGGGTTAGGGGTAGGGTTAGGGGTAGGGTTTCGGTATGTGCACACGTATTCTGGTCCTCTGCGGATTTTTCCGCTGCGGATTTGATAAATCCGCAGTGCTAAACGCTGCGTTGTATTTTCCGCAGCATGTCAATTCTTTGTGCGGATTCCGCAGCGTTTTACACCTGTTCCTCAATAGGAATCCGCAGGTGAAATCCGGACAAAAAACACTAGAAATCCGCGGTAAATCCGCAGGTAAAACGCAGTGCCTTTTACCCGCGGATTTTTCAAAAATGGTGCTGAAAAATCTCATACGAATCCGCAACGTTGGCACATAGCCTTAGGGCTAGGGTTGGGTTGGAATTAGGGTTGTGGTTAGGGGTGTGTTGGGGTTAGGGTTGTGATTAGGGTTACGGCTACAGTTGGGATAAGGGTTAGGGGTGTGTTGGAGTTAGAATTGAGGGGTTTCCACTGTTTAGGCACATCAGGGGGTCTCCAAATGCAACATGGCGCCACCATTGATTCCAGCCAATCTTGTATTCAAAAAGTCAAATGGTGCTCCCTCACTTCCGAGCCCCGACGTGCACCCAAACAGTGGTTTACCCCCACATATGGGGTACCAGCATACTCAGGACAAACTGCGCAACAATTACTGGGGTCCAATTTCTACCCTTGTGAAAATAAAGAAATGCTTGCTAAAACATCATTTTTGAGGAAAGAAACATGATTTTTTATTTTCACGGCTCTGCGTTGTAAACGTCTGTGAAGCATTTGGGGGTTCAAAGTGCTCACCACATATCTAGATAAGTTCCTTGGGGGGGTCTAGTTTCCAAAATGGGGTCACTTGTGGGGGGTTTCTACTGTTTAGGCACACCAGGGGCTCTGCAAACGCAACGTGACGCCCACAGAGCATTCCATCAAAGTCTGCATTTCAAAACGTCACTACTTCACTTCCGAGCCTCGGCATGTTCCCAAACAGTGGTTTACCCCCACATATGGGGTATCAGCGTACTCAGGAGAAACTGGACAACAACTTTTGGGGTCAAATTTCTCCTGTTACCCTTTGTAAAATAAAAAATTGCAGGCTAAAAGATCATTTTTGAGAAAATAATTTTTTTTTTTATTTTCATGGCTCTGCGTTATAAACTTCTGTGAAGCACTTGGGGGTTCAAAGTCCTCACCACACATCTAGATTAGTTCCTTTGGGGGTCTAGTTTCCAAAATGGGGTCATTTCTGGGGGATCTCCAATGTTTAGGCACACAGGGGCTCTCCAAACGTGACATGGTGTCCGCTAATGATTGGAGCTAATTTTCCATTTAAAAAGCCAAATGGCGTGCCATCCCTTCCTAGCCCTGCCGTGCGCCCAAACAGTGGTTTACCCCCACATATGGGGTATCAGCGTACTCAGGACAAACTGGACAACAATATTTGGGGTCCAATTTCTCCTATTATCCTTGGCAAAATAGGAAATTCCAGGCTAAAAAATCATTTTTGAGGAAAGAAAAATTATTTTTTATTTTCATGGCTCTGCGTTATAAACTTCTGTGAAGCACCTGGGGGTTTAAAGTGCTCAATATGCATCTAGATAAGTTCCTTGGGGGGTCTAGTTTCCAAAATGGGGTCACTTGTGGGGGAGCTCCAATGCATAGGCACACAGGGGCTCTCCAAACGTGACATGGTGTCCGCTAAAGAATGGAGCTAATTTTCCATTCAAAAAGTCAAATGGCGCGCCTTCCCTTCCGAGCCCTGCCGTGTGCCCAAACAGTGGTTTACCCCCACATATGAGGTATCGGCGTACTCGGGAGAAATTGCCCAACAAATTTTATGATCCATTTTATCCTACTGCCCATGTGAAAATGAAAAAATTGAGGCTAAAATAATTTTTTTGTGAAAAAAAAGTACTTTTTCATTTTTACAGATCAATTTGTGAAGCACCTGGGGGTTCAAAGTGCTCACTATGCATCTAGATAAGTTCCTAGGGGCGTCTAGTTTCCAAAATGGGGTCACTTGTGGGGGAGCTCCAATTTTTAGGCACACGGGGGCTCTCCAAACGTGACATGGTGTCCGCTAAAGAGTGGAGCCAATTTTTCATTCAAAAAGTCAAATGGCGCTCCTTCCCTTCCAAGCCCTGCCGTGCGCCCAAACAGTGGTTTACCCCCACATATGAGGTATCAGCGTACTCAGGACAAATTGGACAACAACTTTCGTGGTTCAGTTTCTCCTTTTACCATTGGGAAAATAAAAAAATTGTTGCTAAAAGAATTTTTGTGACTAAAAAGTTAAATGTTCATTTTTTCCTTCCATGTTGCTTCTGCTGCTGTGAAGCACCTGAAGGGTTAATAAACTTCTTGAATGTGGTTTTGAGTACCTTGAGGGGTGCAGTTTTTAGAATGGTGTCACTTTTGGGTATTTTCAGCCATATAGACCCCTCAAACTGACTTCAAATGTGAGGTGGTCCCTAAAAAAAATGGTTTTGTAAATTTCGTTGTAAAAATGACAAATCGCTGGTCAAATTTTAACCCTTATAACTTCCTAACAACAAAAAAAATTTGTTTCCAAAATTGTGCTGATGTAAAGTAAACATGTGGGAAATGTTATTTATTAACTATTTTGTGTCACATATCTCTCTGGTTTAACAGAATAAAAATTCAAAATGTGAAAATTGCGAAATTTTCGCCAAATTTCCGTTTTTATCACAAATAAACGCAGAATTTATTGACCTAAATTTACCACTAACATGAAGCCCAATATGTCACGAAAAAACAATCTCAGAACCGCTAGGATCCGTTGAAGCGTTCCTGAGTTATTACCTCATAAAGGGACACTGGTCAGAATTGCAAAAAACGGCAAGGTCTTTAAGGTCAAAATAGGCTGGGTCATGAAGGGGTTAACGGTGCAGTCATAAGGACAATGAGGAGGAAGTTCCTGGCACCCCTGATCCGAAAACAAATCCTCAGACAGGTTTTTAGGCACAGACTGGTTATTTTTGCCCAGATGGATTTCAGAAGGCAGAAAAAAAATTGTATCCTACCCACGGAGGAAATACAGCTCAGGCAAAAAATAAGAGGCCACCACATCAAAACCCTGTCATGGGCAGCCCAATCTCCAGACCTGAACCTCATTGAAAACCTCTACACTGTAATCAAGAGGATGATGGATAGTGACAAGCCATCAAAGAAAGCAGAACGGCTGAAATTTTTTCGCCAGAATCAGTGTGAAAGACTAGTAGAAAGCATGCCAAGACACATGAAACTGATTAAAAGTCATGGTTATTCCACAAAATATTGATTTCTGAACTCTTCCTGAGGTAAAACATTAGTATTGTTGTCTCTAAATATGAACTTGTTGTTTCTGAATATGAACTTGTTTTCTTTGCATTATTTGAGGTCTGAAAGGACTGTTTTTATTTTTTTATTTTGACCATTTTTCTTTGTCAGGAAAAAAAAAATGTATTGCTTGGAAATTCGGAGACATGTTGTCAGAAGTTTATAGAATAAAAGAACAATTTACATTTCACTCAAAACTATACCTATAAAGAGAAAAATCAGACAAACTGAACATTTTGCAGAGGTCTTAATTTTTGCCAGAGCTGTATGTACACCCGGGTTGCTAACCTCCCCGCAACACGGGCTCCTTAGTCTTCCAGCAGCTGTTAACCGTGAGATAGGGATGGACACGTACGCACCAAATGGCCCTTTCTACTACAGTAAAAACATTCTCCCCTTTGCTTTCCAGAACGAGTTGCCCCACCCAACTGCATGTGTTCCTCAGATGACTCAGACCAGATTTCCCTTGGCCCCGGACATCCAACACACTGGGGTGTCTCTTTATGTCTCTGGCGATGACTATGATCCACCCGGATAGCCAAAGACATGGCCGCCTCAAGGGAAACTGGAGCCTCACACAGGGTTAAGGCATCTTTTACCCTTACTGGTAGCCCTTCACAGAACTGGTTACGGGGTGCAAAGTCATTCCACAGACAGTGGACCACCACTGAAACTCCGAGCAATACTCCACTGGCAGGTTTCCCTGCTGAAGCTGATGTAGTGTGGACTTAGCGTAGTGTGACATGTCAGATTTTACCAGCATCACACAACGCACCGCGAACTGATGACACACAGGGATGTCATCTGATTGACATGTACCGGCGCCTGAGAAGCAGCGGTACAGTTAGCACTGTTCCCCGGCGCTTTAGACAGCTCATCATTCTCCCCTGCACTGCTGGCGATCAGCTCGAGCAGGAGAGAATGACGAGAGTTATATTCAATTGATAACAGTGAGAACAGGCGGCGGCTGAGAATATTCATCAGCCAGCGCCTGCGCTATAAATAAAATTTTAAAAAAGGCGTGGGTTCACCTGAATTTGTGAAAACCAACCAGGCACAACTGACATATGCGGGCTACAACCCTCAGCTGTCAGCTTCAGCAAAGCTGATTATCAAGAATAGAGGGGTACCCACGCAGCCTTTTTTTTTTTAAATTATTTACAACCAGCCAAGCTAAAGCTGACAGCTGGGAGCTGGAATTCTAAGGCTGGCAAGGGGCCATGGATATTGGCACATGTCCGCTCCGTCCAAAGCACTGCCGTCTACTGAACGTAGGTGATTCCACATGTGTTCATTGAACTGTGCGGAATCACCGCACCCAATACATTGGACGGGTGACTGAGCATCTCCGCAAGATAGACGTACTGCAGTCTGGAAATGCACGCCGCATGTCTGTCTCTGCAGGGACGCCGCGGGTACCGATGCACGCAAAGTGGAGATGGGATTTCCTGAAATCCCATCCACTATGTTGTAACATCTGGCCGCTGCGGATATATGCCGCATCCAACCCGCAGCGTTTACCAACCGTGGGAACATACCCTTAGCCGTGCGCTTGATATCATCGGCCAATACAAAGGTGACATCAACCCAACAAATATAAACCCCACTTGCCATCGCTACAGGGCAAGTAGAAAGAGCTGGGCAAAGGGCCAGAATTGGCGCATCTAATAGACCCCTATATTCTTGATAACCAGCCTTGCTAACACTGACAGCTGAGGGTTGCAGCCCACAGCTGTCAATTTCGCCTGGCTGATTGTCAATACAGGGAAACCTACACCTTTTTTTATTTATTTATTGCGCGGGTGGCGGCTGATGAATACGCCCATCAGCCGCCTCTTGCTGGATGGGAGTAATACACGAGGGAAGACACATGGGGGGGATATGGGAGGGGAGACACATGGGAGGGGATATGGGAGGGGAGACACACGGGGGGGATATGGGAGGGGAGACACACGGGAGGGGATATGGGAGGGGAGACACACGGGAGGGGATATGGGAGGGGAGACACACGGGGGGGATATGGGAGGGGAGACACACGGGGGGGATATGGGAGGGGAGACACACGGGAGGGGATATGGGAGGGGAGACACACGGGGGGGATATGGGAGGGGAGACACACGGGGGGGATATGGGAGGGGAGACACACGGGGGGGATATGGGAGGGGAGACACACGGGGGGGATATGGGAGGGGAGACACGGGGGGGATATGGGAGGGGAGACACACGGAGGGGATATGGGAGGGGAGACACACGGAGGGGATATGGGAGGGGAGACACACGGAGGGGATATGGGAGGGGAGACACACGGAGGGGATATGGGAGGGGAGACACACGGAGGGGATATGGGAGGGGAGACACACGGAGGGGATATGGGAGGGGAGACACACGGAGGGGATATGGGAGGGGATATGGGAGGGGAGACACACGGAGGGGATATGGGAGGGGATATGGGAGGGGAGACACACGGAGGGGATATGGGAGGGGAGACACACGGAGGGGAGACACATGGAAGGGGTATAGGAGGGGAGACGCATGGGGGTATAGGAGGGGGGACACATGGAGGGGTATAGGAGGGGGGACACATGGGGGGGTATATGAGGGGGTATAGGAGGGGGGACATATGGGGGGGGGGGTAGAGGAGGGGGAATACATGGGAGGATATCCGGGGCGGTGCAGTCCTTGCCCAGTTGACAGTGACAGGACACAGCAACTGCTCTCCACCCCCGGCTGCTGCACAAACAGAGCCCCCTTAGCTCACAACTCACCAGCCGACCATTGCTAACGGGACACCGAAGAGCCCGGGCCACGCAACGAGATAACATGGTCGGGCACAGCTCAAGGACACGCCGGAAACAGGACCGCACCAATGACCCGCCACAGAGGGGAGGAATAGAGCGTCACTTCCGGCAAGACAGGTACTCAGGAAGCCGCTGACAAGAGAGCAATGTGTCACTTCCGGCGCCCAGAGCATGCCGTTTTCTGCGGCCTTTCCTGAGAAAGAGACAGGAAGTGTTGAACACAGCGACCTCTAGCGAGCAGGAGTACTGCGCACATGCCACTATAGATCGGAGTTGCTTGTTTGTGATCCTCAGCTTGGCCGCTGCGACCTCGGCGGCTCACAGTGAAGTGACGACATCCTCTCCGATGTAGTGAGCTCGGCACGGAGACGTCCAGCTCGGAGAGTCTATGGTGAGACCCACACACAGCTGCGATGTAGTCACTTCACTGTGAGCGTCTGGACCGGAGTTGGTTCTCGGAGCTCCTCATACAGACTCCATTTTAGTCCCCTCTTCTGGTTTTTAGGCTATGTTCACACTTTGCAGATTCCGCTGCGGAATTCCAAAATCCGCAGTGAAAACCCGTCGCGGTTTTTACTGCGGATTCTTATGCGGATTTTCATCTGCATTTTCCTATTGGAGCAGGTGAAAATCCGCAGAAAAGAATTGACATGCTGCGGAATGGTTTCCGCACGTTTTTTTCTGCAGCATGTGCACAGCGTTTTTTGTTTCCCATAGGTTTACATTGTACTGTAAACTCATGGGAAACTGCTGCGGATCCACAGCGGTCAAATCCGCTGCGGATCCGCAGCAAAATCCGCAAAGTGTGAACATAGCCTTAATGCGTATTTTACGGAATTTCTCACGGTTTTAATGGCGCAGATATCACAAATCAGAGAGGAATGTTCTTTACATTGTTCTATATTTTATATATTTGGGAAAAATTCATTTTTCTCCTTATTTATGAATATTACATTTTTATTGTCACTTTTTGTAATATAAATTATTACACTCAGCGCTGATTGTTCAGTGTCACCAGAATGTGACGTCTCACGTCTGTCACCATTACTGTCTGCAGCCGCGACATTGTGAGGAGCGGGCGGAGCTTCACGAGAAGAGGTGTAAAAGAGCACAACCGACAGTCACGATAACAGAGCGCAACCGATAGTCACGATAACAGAGCGCAACCGACAGTGACGATAACAGAGCGCAACCGACAATCACCATAACAGAGCGCAACCGACAGTCACCATAACAGAGCGCAACCGACAGTCACCATAACAGAACGCAACCGACAGTCATAACAGCACGCAACTGACAGTCACCATAACAGCGTCACCGACAGTCACCATAACAGAGTATCACCGACAGTCATCATAACAGAGCGCAACGGACAGTCACCATAACAGAGCGCAACCAACAGTCACCATAACAGAGCGCAACCGACAGTCATAACAGAGCACAACCAAGTCATCATAAGAGCGCAACCAACAGTTACCATAACAGAGCGCAACCGACAGTCACCATAACAGAGCGCAACCAACAGTCATAACAGAGCGCAACCGACAGTCACCATAACAGTGCAACCGACAGTCACCATAACAAAGTGCAACCGACAGTCACCATAACAGAGCGTAACCGACAGTCACCATAACAGAGCACAGCCGACAGTCACCATAACAGAGCACAGCCGACAGTCACCATAACAGAGCGCAACCGACAGTCACCATAACAGCGCAACCGACAGTCACCATAACAGAGCGCAACCGACAGTCACCATAACAGAGCGCAACCGACAGTCACCATAACAGAGCGCAACCGACAGTCACCATAACAGAGCACAGCCGACAGTCACCATAACAGAGCGCAACCGACAGTCACCATAACAGAACGCAACCGACAGTCATCATAACAGAGCGCAACGGACAGTCACCATAACAGAGCACAACCAAGTCACCATAACAGAGCGCAACCAACAGTCACCATAACAGAGCGCAACTGACAGTCACCATAACAGAGCGCAACTGACAGTCATCATAACAGAGCGCCACCGACAGTCATCATAACAGAGCGCCACCGACAGTCACCATAACAGAGCGCAACCCGACAGTCACCATAACAGTACTTCCCCTGACGAAGTGGTCTCAGCAACCGCGGTACACGTTGGGTCCTCCTGCCTTCGGTCCTGTTTCTTCCACTGTCCGCTCAGGTTAATTTCTTTCACCATCTGGGCTTTCCCAGGCCATTTCGTGTTGTACTGCCTGTGGTTCTCTGAGGGGCCTCCACAGCCGTGGGACCCCTTTCTTTCATCCTTATTGCAGCCACACTGCAACTGGCATTGTGGTTGGTGTGATTTTTTTCACTCAGGTCAGCACTCACGCATGAGCAGTCCATTACATTTCTATGGGACTTCTATTTTTTGTCTCAGTATCTGCCGGGATTGTTCACATGTAGGGACCTGCATTCTTATCATAGTTTGGTTGTTCCACCCAGGTGTATATTATTGTATATATATATATATATATGCGGTGCCATGTGGATTATTTTGGGCATATATGTATGTTATATATTGTATATTGCATTATGAACAGGCCCATTGGGGGAGTTCTCTCTTTTTGTACTAGTTTTAACTGTTTTTAGCAATTGTTACCAATAAAGTTTGTTCTTTTTTCATATATTAGGCTGGTTTCACATTTGCGTTTTTTTGGGTGCGTTTTTGCGGTAAAAAACGCATGGTGAAAAACGCATGTAAACGCGTGCAAACACTGCGTTTTTTTGACGCATGCGTTTTTGCATGTGGTGAAAAAAAACGCGGTGTTTTGACGCGTTTACATGCGTTTTTTCATGCGTTTGCGTTTTTTAAACGCATGCTGAGAAATGTGTGACAGCTGCCAATCATCAAAATAAAGTAAAAAACCCACTATAAACAGAAATAGTTAGGGTTAGGGGTAGGGATCATAACCCTAACCCTAAAGGGATCCTAACCCTACCCCTAACTCTAACCCTAAGGTATCCTAACCCTACCGCTAACCCTACCCCTAACCCTAAAGGGATTAGGGGTAGGGTTAGGATCCCTTAGGGTTAGGGGTAGGGTTAGGATACCTTAGGGTTAGGGGTAGGATCCCTTAGGGGTAGGGTTAGGATCCCTTTATCACCTTTATGTTGGGGGGTGGCATATCAGTGTGTTTTCTGTTTTTTTAATATAAAAACGCATGCGTTTTTAACGCAAAAAAACGCATGCACAAAAAAACGCATGCATCCCCATTGACTCCAATGTATTTTTTGACCCCAAAAAAACGCATGAAAACGCATGCGTTTTTTTTGGTCCAAAAAACGCCTCTCAAAAATACTACAAGTTGCATTTCTGAAAATGAACGCATGCAGTAAAAAAACGCATGCGTTGCAAAACGCGACCAAACGCGTACAAACAAAAACGCATGCATTTTCAATGTTAAATATAGGGGGAAAAAACGCATGCGGTTTTTTGAAAAGAAAAACGCTGCAGACAAAAACGCAAGTGTGAAACCACCCTTATATGGTTGGTGTGCAGATCATGTAGTGGCCTCTTTTTCTCTTTTTTGGATGGTCTGTTATCAGCCACTTCCGTGCACCCCCTTCTTGTTTATTAGTTATTATTGAGTGGTGCGCCAGCACTATTGCTTTACCAGTCACCATAACAGAGCGCAACCGACAGTAATCATAACAGAGCGCAACCGACAGTCATCATAACTAAGTGCAACCGACAGTCACCATAACAGAGCGCCACCAACAGTCACCATAACAGAGCGCAACCGACAGTCACCATAACAGAGCGCAACCGACAGTCACCATAACAGAGCGCAACCGACAGTCACCATAACAGAGCGCAACCGACAGTCACCATAACAGAGCGCAACCGACAGTCACCATAACAGAGCGCAACCGACAGTCACCATAACAGAGCGCAACCGACAGTCACCATAACAGAGCGCAACCGACAGTCACCATAACAGAGCGCAACCGACAGTCACCATAACAGAGCGCAACCTACAGTCACCATAACAGAGCGCAACCGAAAGTCACCATAAAAGAGAGCAACCAACAGGTCCACAACCCCTTTGTATACCAGACCAATGCCCAAACCCCATAACCTCCCTATTCAACATCACTGAAGGGGGGCTTAATTGTCTCCTCTCCAAATCGCACCTCACCACCTGTGCGCTCGACCCAATCCCACCTCCTCCCCAACCTCACCACCACACTTATCCCATCCCTAACCCACCTCTTCAACCTATCACTAACTTCTAGCACCTTCCCTTCTGCTTTCAAACATGCCACAATCACGCCTATCCTTAAAAAGCCAACCCTCGATCCAACTGCTATGTCCAACTATCGCCCAATATCGTTCAACATCAAGAGCACGTACTGAGTCAATGTCATCCATGACATCTGGGGAAGATCAGGATGTGGACACAGCCCAGGGTATAAATCAGGCATTTAACAGACAGAGAGGGTCGAGCTTCAAACAAATGGAATTTGGCAAGGCAAGATCCACTACAAAACGGAAAATGCCGGCATCAAGTCAATCTGATGATAAGAAAAAGAAATCTGGAACACTAGAGGTGATTAACCTGTCCAGTCACAGATTGACTGATGCACAATTAGAAGTATTGTCTCTTGGTTTAACTTTTGTGCCTAATAATTTGTTCAATTATTTTTCAGCCATGAAGGATTTATACCTGTTCTCTCGTAAGCTAATTTTAAAAAAATTGCACAATAAAAAGGAAAATGAAGAGCATGGTTTAACCTCTACGGCTGAAAAAGAAACATTGGCTATTCTTGAGGACTTATTAAAGGAACAAGAACCCGATGTGCAAGGTACGTTCCCGAGATCTATTCTACCTAAATCAACGACGTTCCCTCCCTTGTTTATATGCCAACAGTTTGAAATATTTACCAAGTTGGTGTTGGAGGATTTCAAAAAAATCCCCAACTTTGTCACTAGGGACAACATTACCAGTTCCCAGCGCCAGGCCCTTTGTGAATTGGGGGCGCTTGATGATGTTGTAATCAAGGCGGCTGACAAGGGGGGGAACGTCGTTGTATGGCCTACTATCAAATATGAAAGGGAGGTGTTCAGGCAATTGGGAAGTAAGGATACGTATATCCGATTATCCCACTGCCCCTTGACCGCATTTAAAATGGAGCTTGACAGGATTCTTTTGGATGCAATGGATCGTGGAATCATCAATAAAAGAATCTATGATGGATTATCAGTGGAATTCCCGAAGATTCCGACTTTGTATCTATTATCAAAGATACACAAGGATTCTAAAAATCCTCCCGGGAGACCTATTGTCTCCGCGATTGATGGTCTCTGCGATCCAGTGTGTAAATATATCGACTTTTACCTAAAATCCATGGTTGAAATATTACCATCTTATGTAAGAGATACAGCGGACATGCTGACTAAAATTGAGGGTACTATCTTGGAGCAGGACATGTGGCTAGTTACAGCTGATGTCGAATCATTATATACGTGTATATCACATGATGATGGTATTGATGCGGTCCGCTTCTTCCTGGAGGGCAGCAACTGGGATGGCCTGGTCTGTGATTTCATTGTTGAGCTGTTGCGGTTTGTGCTGACCCACAATCTATTTGTCTTTAAAGACAGATATTACCTACAAAAACGTGGTACTGCCATGGGGGCAGCTTGTGCCCCAGCCTATGCCAACCTGTTTCTTGGTCTATGGGAGAGATCCCTTTTCCAGTCGGACGGGGTCTCTTCCGTGGACCGAGTGCAGTGTTGGCATAGGTACATTGACGATATTTTCTTTATATGGCAAGGCAGTGAGATTGGCATCAGTGAGTTTGTGGGTGAGCTCAACCGCAACCCATTCAATATTAGATTAACTTATAAGGCACACAGACAAAGAATTGACTTTCTGGACATTTGTTTGGAGGTGGATGAGATGGGGGCACTGCATACGGATGTTTACAGAAAAACCACCTCTGTGAACTCCCTGTTGCATGCATCCTCATCTCATACCACACATACTATCAAGGCCATCCCAGTTGGCCAGTTTCTCAGGATGAGGCGGATCTGCTCAACGGACCAAAAATTTGAGGCCCAAGCAGCAGATTTGAGGAATAGATTCAAAGCCTGCGGGTATAGCAATCGCTGTATCAAACAGGGATATTTAAGAGCTAAAAAAACAGAAAGACACCAGTTATTATTTAAAAAAGAGAAAAAATTAGCATCAGAGAATTGTGTCAGGTTTATCTCCACATATAATTGTCAGTGGAAAAGGATGCAACAAATAATTAACACCCACTGGTCAGTACTCCTTACTGATCCAGTGTTGGCGTCCAATATTCCCGTTAAACCACAATTCACAGCAAAACGTGGTAGGAGTATCAAGGATCTATTGGTTAAAAGCCACTATGTGGCAAAGGTAACTAATCCTTTAAATCCGAGTAATAGGGGCCCAAATTGGGGATGTTATCCGTGTGGGGATTTCCTTGCTTGTAAGGAAAAGAACTTGATCAGGGGCACCCACTTTTCGGCATCAAATGACACAAAAAGATTTCAGATTCGACATCATATAAGTTGTACCAGTACATATGTTGTATATATGGCCACATGTCCTGGCTCCAAAAGATATGTAGGACTTACATCACGTCAGCTCCGTGTGCGTGTAAGGGAGCATGTAAGGGACATTGCCAACGCGAAGGAGGTGGAGGACGTTGGCATCCTGAAGACTCTCCCAAAACATTTTCGCATGTCACATGCATGTGACCCTAGAGGCCTACGGATCTTGGGAATTGACCAGGTACATTGTGGTAGTAGAGGAGGCAATATAAAGCGATTATTGGCACAGAGTGTCGCTGGATAGTGACTTTGAATTCCATGGCCCCTGCGGGACTCAATGAAAAATTGAGTTTCGCCTCATTCTTATAATTGCTCTTGTCCCCATGTGCCCTAGCCTGTGCAGTTTCGAATTATCCTGGTGGATCTATCATTATATTTTAGGGGTTACGTTTTTTTAAGTGTTTGTTTTCTCTTTATTCATTTGTTGCGTGTGTACCTTTAGGTTGAGCCTTTAATGTGCGGCCTCGTTCTTTTTCTCTTGGTGGCTTCCAAACATTGTGGCAAGGAATTTATATCCAAAAATTGGAGGATAACGTGCTTCATTCAAGAGGACGGTGCATTCATACATCCCTTGTGTGTTAGTTTGGCGTGGATGGCGTTTATGCGCAGTGTGCTGCTCAGTTTATTATGATAGACTTTCAGCCATACATGGACATTTATGCAGTGCTAATAAGCCTGGTTCTATCATTTGTTATACTTTGCTGCCATCTACTGGCCGTTTGCTATATCACTGTAATATTGGTTATGGAATTTTCCCACAACACCTTTCTGTCTTTAGCTCCTCATATCTTTTTCCTTCTCTTCCTGTTTTGTACTCCGTGCCATCTTGGATCCCACATGTGCTGCAGAGCTGGAGAAAGGATTCTCTTGTTACCTCTAACCTGAAGCTTCTATTATCTCTATCTGGTGATTCTGTAACAGCTCTAACCTACAGTCCTCACTCTCACCAAGGTACTGTAAATAAACCTGTTGAATGTATCACTGCATCATCCTTCCGGATCACCACGCGCGGCTGATAGAGACTGGTGGCACAGGTTGGCGAGTAACGCTACCTGCCATTGTTTATATAGCGATTCGTGATCACATCCCTCAGACACATCTCATCCACGTATATCGGTGGCAGAATAGTAACAAGAGACCTAAGTCTACAGTGTCTGTGTGCATATGCATTGTCTGCTAGCAAGTCTTAACCGTCCGCCATCTTAGCTAAAACATGTCCACAAAGGGCACCGTGGACCCATCTGCAAGTGAAGCACATCAGGTTCCCGACACCATAGATGCTGCAGGAGCAGAGTCCACACTTACTGCAGTGCAGGACGTACGACCCAAACGTGTAACCAAGCCGACACAAAAGGCCAGAGAGAACTTTGAGACTACTAGAGATGAGTTCCATGATAACCTAGAACATTTATGGGGCAGAGTTGATCACTATTTAGCAGCTCTTCCACGCTATCACAGTGACGCCGCAGGTTTAACCGCCACATTGAAGAGTTTATCTGCCGCCTATGATCGCTACCAGAGACTGTCTGCAAAGCACATCACATTCCTGAGTAACTGTGACATGGAAGATGCCCCAGTAGAAGTAACTGAAAGGGAAACTCTTCTCCAAGAAAAGACCTCATTAGTGCGAGATGCCCAGGATAAAGCAGAACTCCGCATCGCTCACCTCCAAGAGGTTAGGTCGCATCGCACAATATCGACCAAAATCACAGCTCGGTCTTCCAGATCATCTCACTCCAGGAAGTCAACATTGTCCGACAAGCTACTAGAGATCCGTGCAGCTGCAGAGGAAGCTAGAGTAAAAAGCTCCTTTGCTAAAAGGGAGGCGGAAGTGGAAGCTCAAAGAAATGAGATGGAAGCTCAAAGGAAATTAAAAATACTCCAAGCAGAAAGGGAAGAAGCAACAGCCCTTGCTAAACTGAAGGTCCTTGAACAAGCACTGGGACAAGATGATAATCCGGACTGTCTTATTCCAGAAGAAATGGAAGACGCAGCTGATCGAACTTCAGACTACGTGCTATGACATGTAACATCTGCACCAGCACCACCTCGTTTCTAACACGGATGCGCCCGCAAGTCAAGAAATGTCGCCACATACTGCCGACAAGGTAACTTCCAGCACTAACTCATAATTTAGGCCACAGCCAGCAGAACCTATAGAGACTAAACCGCAGTTTAACCCTTATGCCACATCATTTCGTCCTGATTTGTCGCAGTCATATAAGCCAGAGAACTTACATTCCCTACGGATACCACAAGTTCATCCTGCAACAATGACCGGGAGATCGGATATGTCTGACTTCGCCAGATACATGATTCGCCGGGAGTTAATAAACATTAGTCTCTCAAAGTTTGATGATCGTGCTGAGAATTATAGAGCCTGGAAATCCACCTTTCAAGCAGTGATCCAAGACCTTAATCTCACCGGCAAGGAACAACTGGATTTGCTTGTTAACTGGTTAGGCCCTGAATCAGCAGAGCGCATAAAGACAATAAGGGCAGTTCATGTGGACTATTCAGATGCAGGTCTTATTGCAGCCTGGGAGAGACTGGAACAAACCTACGGCAGCTCAGAAGCTATAGAATGTGCCTTATTTAAAAGACTGCAAACTTTCCCAAAGATAACTAACAAGGACAATAGAAAACTTCAAGATCTGAGCGACCTGCTAAAGGAAATAGAATTGGCAAAATTAGACCCACGTCTCTCAGGACTGAGCTACCTAGACACTGCTCATGGCGTTAATCCAATAGTGTCCAAGTTGCCACACGGCATGCAGGATAAATGGGCAGACCACGGCTCACAGTATAAAAGGCAGCATGATGTGTCCTTTCCCTTTTCATATTTTTCCAGGTTCATCAGTGACCAAGCTCGGAAGAAGAATGATCCCAGCTTCGACTTCACTGAGCCTACTCCACCAGCATCATCATCATCTACAAGGTATGATAACATTGCCAAACGTAGAGATTCAAGGAACACAGTATCTGTGAGAGAGACTGACGTTCCACTTACTACACCTGCCTTCACTAAGACAAATAATGTTGCTCCTAAAGTCATGGACAGTAACCTTATGTGCCCTATCCACAAAAGGCCTCACCCACTTAAAGAATGCCCAAGGAGCTTGGGATATGTTATAAGTGTTGCACCTCCTCAGACCACCTCGCTAAGGACTGTAAAGCCGGCATTAAGTGCACTGAATGCAGCAGTGATAAACACGTCACAGCCATGCATCCCACGCCAGCTCCATACAACTCACAACCTTCTGCAGCATCTAACCCTGCTCAAAAGCATGGCGGGGAGCCACAGGTCCCTGACCCAACTGCAACCGCTGTTTCCTCATGTACTGAGGTATGTGGAGAAGGGACTGATCCTAAATGCTGTGCCAAGGTATGTCTGATTGAGGTCTATCCAGAAGGACAACCCGACAAGGCCTCCAAAATGTATGCCATAATAGATGAGCAAAGTAACCTTTGAGATCTTCAACATAAAGGGACAAACGACTCCATACATCCTCAACACCTGCTCTGGTCGTATTGAGACTTCTGGCAGGAGAGCCTCTGGGTACATAGTCTCTTCAATCAAGGGAAACGTGCATATACCCTTGCCAACCCTAATTGAATGTGACCAGATACCTGATAACAGGGAGGAGATTCCCACTCCGGAAGCCGCACTTCATCATCGCCACTTGAGGCACCTGACTAATGAAATTCCTCCTCTGGACATGAATGCTGATATTCTAATCCTACTCGGAAGGGACATTCTGAAGGTCCACAAGGTACGCCAACAATGCAACGGCCCAGATGATGCTCCATATGCCCAAAGACTCGACCTAGGCTGGGTAATCGTGGGAGATGTATGTCTGGATAGGAGTCACAAGGCATCCGAAGTCAACGCCTGTAAAACGTATGTGCTCCAAAATGGTCGAGCAACTCACTTTAAGCCATGCCTTCATCACTACGAAGTGAAAGAGAGGTTCTCTGATTGCATCCAGGAGCCTGACATCATTCCCACTCCCTACGGTGATGACTTAGGGAGAACAGTGTTTCACACAACAAAAGATGACAACAAAGTCGCCTTATCCATAGAAGACAAGGAGTTTCTTAAAATCATGGACAGTGGATTCTTCAAAAATGAATCTGACCGCTGGGTTGCTCCCTTACCCTTCAAGGCTTCAAGGACCAGGCTTCCTAACAACAGAGAACAGGCCTTATCTAGATTCATCTCACTGCAGAGAACATTAAGGAACAAGCCTGAAATGAAGGAACATTTCATAGCTTTTATGGACAAGATATTTCGCAATGATCACGCAGAGCCAGCTCCACCATTGCAAGCTGATGAAGAATGCTGGTATCTACCTTCCTTTGGAGTGTATCATCCAAGAAAGCCGAAACAAATCAGGGTGGTGTTCGATTCAAGCGCCAAACATGACGGCGTATCTCTGAATGACGTTCTCCTCACTGGTCCGAACCTGACTAACAACCTGGTTGGAGTGCTCATGAGATTCAGAAAGGAACCGGTCGCCATTACCGCCGACATCGAACAAATGTTCCATTGTTTCAGCGTGCAACAAGATCACAGAAATTATCTCCGTTTTCTATGGCACCAAGACAATGACACCAACAAGGAAATAATCGAATACCGCATGAAGGTGCACGTTTTCGGAAACAGTCCTTCTCCTGCAGTCGCTACCTACGGCCTACGTAGGACCGCCTCAGATGGTGCAGCAGAGTTCGGGAAGGATGCCCAACAGTTCGTTGAAAAGGACTTCTACGTGGACGACGGTCTTAAATCCCTGCCCACGGCGGAAGAAGCCACAGATCTGCTCAAACGGACACAAGGTATGCTTTCTAAAGCTCATTTAAGATTGCATAAAATTGCCTCCAATAGTGCTGTTGTCATGAAGGCCTTTCACCCTAATGATCATGCCGCAGAATTAAGGGACTTGAACCTAGGCTCAGACAATCCACCAGTACAGAGAAGTCTAGGCCTGAGGTGGAACTTGCTAAATGACTCCTTCAGCTTTCAGGTTAGTGGTGCAGAAAAACCATTTACTAAGCGTGGGGTTCTGTCAGTGGTGAACAGTCTATATGATCCACTTGGGTTTGTCGCACCCCTGACTATACAAGGAAAGCTCCTGCTGAGACAACTCTCAGAGTACATTAAGGACTGGGATACACCACTCCCTGCAGACAAACAACTAAAGTGGAAGTCGTGGAGAGAATCTCTTTGCGCCTTGGATAAGATCCACATATCACGTTGTTACACTCCGGCATCCCTAACTACAAGTCAAAGGAAGGAGATTCATGTATTCGCTGATGCCTCCACTGAAGCTATTGCCGCTGTCGCTTACTTGAAGGTTGTAGACTCTAATGATGAAGCCCATGTTGGATTTCTGTTTGGAAAGGCTAAACTGGCTCCTAAACCCGAGCATGCTATACCCAGACTCGAGCTCTGTGGGGCTGTAATAGCCATAGAGATTGCAGACTTCATACTGAGTGAACTAGCTATTCACGTGGATGACACAAAATTCTACACAGACAGTAAGGTAGTTCTGGGCTACATATACAACCAGACAAAACGCTTCTACGTCTATGTCAGTAACCGAGTGGAAAGGATCAGGAAATCCTCCAAACCCCAGCAATGGCAGCACGTCCCATCCCATCTTAACCCTGCAGACCTTGCTACTAGACCAGTGTCTATTGGTGCCTTCGCAAGCTCTTCTTGGTTGACCGGACCAGAGTTCCTTCACGAACAGTGCAAAGAGACTGCCGTTGAAGACAGCTTCAGCCTTGAGGATCCAGATGTCGACCCAGAGATCCGTCCTGATGTCAGCACCTTCATCACCAAATTCAAGGAGAAGGTTGGCTTGGACTGTCAGCGTTTTGATCGCTTCTCAAGTTGGACGAGGCTGGTTCGTGCCATTGCAAGGTTAGTACACATTGTACAATGCTATCGCAATAAGGACAGTAACACTGATTGTCATGGTTGGCATATCTGCCATAAGCCTCTCTCTGCAGAAGACATTGCTATGAGTGAACTCATTGTGATACGCAATGTGCAGCAGAATGTTTTTCACAAGGAACTGGAATGTATACGTAAAAACAAGACGTTCCTAAAAACAGCCCCATTGTCAACTTAAACCCAGTAATAGACGAAAGGTGTTTATTGAGAGTTGGTGGTCGTTTAAACAAAGCTAAATTGGATGAGGCAGAAAAGAATCCTCTAATTATTCCTGGTCATCACCATATCACCACTCTACTTATACGACATTACCATGAAAAAATCAAACATCAAGGCAGACACTTCACTGAAGGTGCCTTAAAGGGACACTGTCACCTGAATTTGGAGGGAACAATCTTCAGCCATGGAGGCGGGGTTTTTGTGTGTTTGATTCACCCTTTCCTTACCCGCTGGCTACATGCTGGCTGCAATATTGGATTGAAGTTCATTCTCTGTCCTCCATAGTACACGCCTGCGCAAGGCAAGATTGCACCTTGTGCAGGCATGTACTACGGAGGACAGAGAATGAACTTCAATCCAATATTGCAGCCAGCATGCAGCCAGCGGGTAAGGAAAGGGTGAAACAAAAACCCCGCCTCCATGGCTGAAGATTGTTCCCTCCAAATTCAGGTGACGGTGTCCCTTTAAGAGCTGCAGGCCTCTGGATTGTGGGAGCAAAGAGACCGGTTTTCCATTTAATTCATCATTGTGTTCAGTGTCGTAAGACAAGAGGAAAACTGCAACAACAACAGATGTCTGATTTGCCTGCTGATAGGACAAGCACAGAGCCCCCATTTACCTATGTTGGCTTGGACGTTTTTGGCCCATGGACAGTCGCTGCACATCGGACCAGAGGCGGGCATGCGGAAAGTAAACGTTGGGCAGTGTTGTTCACGTGCATGAGTGTACGAGCAATACACATAGAAGTGATAGAGTCCATGGATTCCTCCAGTTTCATTAATGCCTTAAGACGATTCTTCTCCATCAGAGGACCAGTAAAACAACTAAGATCTGATTGTGGAACAAACTTTGTAGGTGCCTGTCGAGAACTACAACTGAATTCAACACCAGTCCAGAACTTCTTGACAACCAATGGCTGTTCCTGGGTCTTTAATCCTCCTCATGCTTCCCATATGGGCGGATCATGGGAAAGAATGATAGGCATTGCTCGTCGGATACTGGAATCTTTGCTGATGGACTCAAATCTTTCAAGACTCACTCACGAGACCTTGACCACTTTCTTAGCAGAAGTCTCTGCTATAGTAAACTCAAGACCTCTTGTACCCATATCTACGGATCCAGAATCTCCTACAATTCTCACTCCGGCAACTCTCCTCACCCAGAAACTTGGAACTGTTCCTAACCCACCTGAAGACTGTGTTCAGTAACAAATATCAGAGACGGTGGAAATATGTGCAACATCTGGCTAATTGTTTCTGGAATAGATGGAAGAGGGAGTACCTGACACTTCTCCAAAAACGAAGAAAATGGCAACAAGTAAAGCCAAATTTACAAGTAGGAGATATTATCCTCATGAAAGACCAGAAGGAGGAAAGAAACAAATGGCCTATGGGACTTATATCTAAAACCTTTCCAAGTGACGATGGCAAGGTACGCAAGGTAGAAGTGACAGTTACTAAACAAGGTGACCCCAAATCTTTTATTAGGCCTATATCAGACATTATCTTACTCTTACCGGTTGAGGATTGATTATCCATCCAATCAGTAGGAACTCTTTCAAGGAACTTCAACCTTTGGATTACAAATGGGTTGGAGACAGTTTGGCCTAGCGCAGCTTCTCCAATCCGAAGATGGGTTATCCTTTGGATTACTTCAAGAAATCGTTCTAGACTTGTTATTCAATATGTTATTGTTGCATTGCATGCGTTGTTTTTATCTTACAGGTTGAGGTATCCCTCCATGCACTTCTGGTGAACACTCCCAATTCGAGACTTATGGTATAGTGAAATCCAAGGATTTCAGACGGGGAGTGTGCTGCTCAGTTTATTATGATAGACTTTCAGCAATACATGGACATTTATGTAGTGCTAATAAGCCTGGTTCTATCATTTGTTATACTTTGCTGCCATCTACTGGCCGTTTGCTATATCACTGTAATATTGGTTATGGAATTTTCCCACAACACCTTTCTGTCTTTAGCTCCTCATATCTTTTTCCTTCTCTTCCTGTTTTGTACTCCGTGCCATCTTGGATCCCACATGTGCTGCAGAGCTGGAGAAAGGATTCTCTTGTTACCTCTAACCTGAAGCTTCTATTATCTCTATCTGGTGATTCTGTAACAGCTCTAACCTACAGTCCTCACTCTCACCAAGGTACTGTAAATAAACCTGTTGAATGTATCACTGCATCATCCTTCCGGATCACCACGCGCGGCTGATAGAGACTGGTGGCACAGGTTGGCGAGTAACGCTACCTGCCATTGTTTATATAGCGATTCGTGATCACATCCCTCAGACACATCTCATCCACGTATATCGGTGGCAGAATACGCAGTGACACTTTATTATGGATCTATATCAATAAGTTGTATTTTGTATTAGTACTAAATGTTTGTTTTTTATGTTTTATTCATATGTGATATATGGTACACTTTTTTTTATTTGGTTTTTCGCATGAAGGTACACCCACATGCAGTTGCTGTACTGGCAATTAGCACACTTTCTCTTTATATTGTTTCACTAAATATATGGGCAGTCCATTTATAATTATATTTATTGCTCTTTTCGGGGTTGCCCCTTTATCTTCATTTTAGTTATTGCATCTGTAATTTGCACACTTTCACCTTACACTGTCTCACTTGATATATGGGCAGTCTCTTTATAATTACATTCATTGCTTCTTTTGGGGCTGCTCCTTTGTTGGTAGGATCCATTAACATTACTCACCACAATCCTGCACACATTTGCTCATTAATTACCTTTGTGATTGATCATACGTACCGCATCACATAGAGGGATGTCTGTCCTGCGCTTTCCCTTGCTTTTGCCACCATCCAATATGGCGGCCGATGTCTTGCGCGTGCGCGCTGTGTCCACTGGAGGAGTCCTGGCTTTCCGGCTTCATGCACTCAGGTGCGCATGTCCATTGACGTCACAAGGGGATTTCCCCTAGATATGCGCTCCTGATGAATGCCGGTGGGCGGAGACACTGTTTCCGGCGGTGGCGGCGACGCGCACGCACACTATAGGCATACCGCATAATGAATGCCACTATAAGAGCGCCAGCATATTGTTTGCTCACCACATTCCCTTCTTGTGATAAAGCCTACGCGAAACGCGCGTCAGGGGGGGTTCACACTCGCATCCCGGCACTTTACTGCCTTCCAGCATGGGTAAGGAATTTTATATTTAACTCTGCTATCTTGTACTTTTGTCTCCCCATATGGAGTTTATGTCACTATGACAATACTTGGGGTATGCACGCTCTCATAGAGGTTGGATATTGCCTCATACTTATGTTAGGCATATCAGTACTGCAAGAGTCTGGATCAGTTATGTAGCGCTAGATCATTACCATGTCTGGGGTATATTTGGATATAATTATTGTGCCAGGGATGCAGCATTTTCCTTACTAGGGTTTTTGTTTTTTTCTTTTTGTTACAACCTTGCTATTTATATGTAATTTTTGATATTTGTAATAAAGCACACTAATTTTAATACTCTATGTATGGAACTCCGTTTTTCTAAAGTGTTATAAGTATTAGGAGTATACATTTAATATCTGGTTACCTCATGGGTATGTATAACAGGCCAATTAGGCATTACCCTTCAACATATGGGACCCATGTTTTCCTTGTGATTTTGAGTTTATCGTCCAATATCGCTGCTCCCATTCGCTTCCAAACTTCTGGAGCAGCACGTCCACTCTGAACTTTCCTCCCACCTCTCATCTAACTTGTTCTTTGACAATCTAGTTTCCGCCCCATCACTTAACTGAGACAGCCCTGACCAAAATCACTAATGACCTACTTACTGCGAAAGCTAATGGACAATACTCTGTACTACTCCTTCTAGACCTGTCCTCTGCTTACGACACAGTTGACCACTGCCTCCTACTACAGATCCTCTCCTCTGGCATCGAAGACCTCGCCCTATCCTGGATCTCCTCGTAGCTTTCCAACCGCACATTTAGCGTCCCCACTCTCACACTACCTCCTCATCCTACCCTCTCTGTTGGAGTCCCCTAAGGCTCTGTTCTAGGACCCCTATTCTTCTCAATCTATACACTTGGCCTGGGACAACTCAAAGTCCCATGGATTCCAGTACCATCTCTATGCTGATGCCACTCAGATCTACCTGTCTAGCTTAGACGTCACCGCTCTGCTGTCCAAAATCCCACAGTGTCTATCAGCCATATCCTCCTTCTTCTCCTCTCACTTCCTCAAACTCAATGTGGACAAATCTGAACTCATCATCTTTCCTCCATCCCATAGATGTTACTTACCTGGCCCATCTATCGCAATCAACGACATCATGCTTTCCCCCGTACCGGAAGTCCGCTGCCTCGGAGTAACCTTTGACTCTGCCCTGTCCTTCAAACCGCACATCCAAGCTCTGTCCACCTCCTGTCGCCTCCAACTCAAAAATATCTCCAGAATCCGTCCTTTCCTCAACCGTCAATCTACTAAAATGCTTGTGCATGCTCTCATCATCTCCTGCCTTGACTACTGCAACATCCTTTTCTGCGGCCTCCCTGCTAACACCCTTGCACCTCTCCAGTCCATCCTTAACTCTGCTGCCTAATTCCTCTCTCTCCTCCGCTTCCCCCCTCTGCAAATCTCTTCACTGGTTCTATTCCCTCAGCGTATCCAGTTCAAATTACGAATACTGACCTACAAAGCCATCCATAACCTGTCTCCTCCATATCTCTGAACTAATCTTCCCTCACGTTATCTCCGGTCCTCCCAAGACCGCCTTCTCTCCTCCACATTTATCCGCTCCTCATCCAACCGCCTCCAAGACTTCTCCAGAATATCCCCCATCCTCTGGAATGCTCTGCCCCAACACGTCAGACTGTCAACCACATTCGGATCCTTCAGACGGAACCTGAAAACCCATCTCTTCAGGAAAGCCTACAGCCTGCACTGACCCCGCTGCCTCATCACTACCGGAGATACTGCCTCACCAACACCAGAGCTCCTGCAACCCTCAACCTACTGTCTCCTTCCCCATAATCCTGTAGAATGTAAGCCCGCCAGGGTAGGGTCCTTGCCCCTCTGTATCAGTCTGTCATTGTTAGTTTGTTTACTATAAGTGATATCTGTAACTTGTATGTAACCCATTCTCATGTACAGCACCATGGAATCAATGGTGCTATATAAATAAATAATATTGAGAGCACTTACATTGATGGTCTACTCATATGATCATTGTATTCATATCCCCATACACAAAACATCCATATGATCACGCTACTAGAGATGTGTCATGAGTTTTGAATATTGTATCTCACAGTCTATATAGCCGTCTGATAGGGCCAAAATCGAATTTTTGGATGTGACACTTAGCAGAGATATGGAGGGTACTATCCAGACAATTTTTAGGAAACCCACATCAACAAACATGCTGCATGCGTCCTCCTACCATCCAGCCCACATAGTCCGGTCGGTCCTGGTGGACCAATTCCTACATCTGACGTATTTGTTCAACAAATGAGGATTTTGAAATTCAGGCTTGGCATCTGAAGAATCGCTTTGAAGAACGGGGATATAGTCATCGCAGTATTAAAAAAGCCTATCTGCGGGATAAACATAACAGAAATTCCTTACTATATGGGACAGGCAGCGTGGCACAAAAAAACAGATGTAGTTAGGTTTGTGACTAACTTTAATTCCCGTGCAGAACAGGTACGAAAAATATTGGAGCAATCTTGGTCTATTCTAAAGACGGACTCAGTGCTAGCTAAACTAATACCAGACAAACCATTGATCACTTACCAAAGGTCTAAAAATTTGCGTGACCACTTAGTGCATAGTCACTATGCTGGTGATTCCCCTAAAACATTTTTGGATAACTTTAGGGATAAGAAGAGAGGAGGATGTAAGGCCTGTGGCCACTGCGTGGCATGCGCAAATATAGTTAGAGATGAGACATTTGTACTCTTCGGGTACAAAGGAAATTAAAATACTGAAACATATGACTTGTACAATCCAAGAATGTCATTTATTATGCACCCTGTCCCTGTTTGATGATATACATAGGATTAACCACTAGACAGTTAAAGATCAGGGTCAGAGATCATGTATTGGGAATACAGGCAGCAAACATTCCCGAGGCACTTTAAACTCTATTACAATTGTGATAGCAAGCCCTATGTGTCAAAGGCATTGACACGATTGATATGTGGATTCGGGGTGGCAAGATTTCACAACGCCTAGCGCAATTAGAAACCCGCTGGATCTGGACCCTAAATACAGTTCATCCTCATGGATTTAATGAGACTATTAGCTATGTGCCGTTCCTGTTATCGCTAGTTCGTTAAGTGGGCTGTGCAGTGACGTGCAGTTGTATGATTGTGCTTGTTTTTAACTATTTTTATTAATTTTGGATTGACATCTATTTGGATTGGTATTGGACCTTGCCTCTTCGCCCTTCTTTGGTCCACTATGAAGATTGAAATACATCAGCCATATAATTATGTTACATAATATTATGTGTCATCTTTATTGTATGATTACCATATATTATCCATTGTGTTACATATGTCAAGCCATATGGTGGTGTTATATTTTAGTTTTGGATTGATGGTAGGTTTTCCCTACATGGGTGATATGACTATAATGGACATTGGGATAAGCATTTGACCTATTTATTATTAAGGATTAATTGTAAGACAAATATGGTGGTTATACTTACTGTGGACATATGATAATTTAAACTGTGGTGTTAGGAGGTGGGTGGGTTATCATATTTACATATGGGTATATTACTTATTCCTCTCACTGATTTATGTTGTTTTATACTCCTTTCGTTTCGGTAGTATCCCCTGGGTAGAACTAGCGGGGACGCGCCCCATGTATGTGCGCGCACCTGGCCCTGACACGCTTGGCGGCCTTTGGCGTCTATATGCTGGGACGGTTACCATGACTGTGGCGTTGCCTCCACATGACGCAGACGCTAAGCCTCACCACTACTTCCGGTTTCGCGGTAATTTAAACCCAGCACTACATTCACTTACACGCCCCCTGATGAAGGAGCAAGTCTCCGAAACGCACGTCGGGCAGACGTGTAGACCCTGGACTCCCACATTCTGTTGGGAGAAAGGTAATACAAACTTTTTACCTCTATGGGATACTTTTTTTTTTAATATAAACTATGTGAGGTACAATATTCAAAACTCATGACATCTCTAGTAGCGTGATCATATGGATGTTTTGTGTATGGGGAATATGAATACAATGATCATATGATTAGACCATCGATGTAAGCGCTCTCAATATTGGGCAATGCCCTTCCCAGATAGCTGGATTGCAGACACGGGATACCAAAATGTTTAGACACTAGTTTTATGAGGCGCATACCAGTATTATTGATACATTGTGGCTGCTTTAGATTAAATGGTGTACCTTATTTTAGAATGATAATTTGCCAACTATTTGATTTTGAATCCATGACATGTGGTGTATGTACTTAACCTTCCTGTAGTGTTAGGGTCGTTACCGACCCGTTTTAGGTTTTAAATGCATACAAATTTTACATACATTTGTTTATTGCATCAAGACTTTTTGACTTTTTCAGGAACTTATTGTTTAACAAAATACAATAAAACAATTTGCTAAATTGGAAAATGCTTATTAAAATTATAACATTTGTGTTGTTGGGGTCAATTTCGACCCAGGTCTAATATAAGAGTAAAAAAACAATAATAAGTCCCAAAACTGAACTCATAAATACAATATAAACTAACTGCCCACAGCCAGCTCTACCTCCAACTTGAGTTAGGGACATGTCCAGGCATGTATGGCCAAATCAGCTTAGAGTTGGTACTTTGCAGAGTATCTATATATATAATTGTCTAAGGGTTTTTCCGTCTGTCTGTCTGTCCTGGAAATCCCGGCTCTCTGATTGGTCGAGGCCGCCAGGCCTCGACCAATCAGAGACCGGCACAGCATCGACGTAGAAATCCCGCGTCTGATTGGTCGAGGCCGCCAGGCCTCGACCAATCAGCAACGGGCACAGCGACGATGATGTCATAAAGGACGTAGAAATCCCGCGTCTGATTGGTCGAGGCCGCCAGGCCTCGACCAATCAGCAACGGGCACAGCGACGATGATGTCATAAAGGACGTAGACATCTCACATTTCTGATTCAGCGACGGGCACAGCGACGATGATGTCATAATGGTTGCCATGGCGACGATGATGTCAAAGGTTGCCTCGACCAATCAGCGACGGGCACAGTCTGCCACGAATTCTGGAATCATCATTGTTCATATACTACGGGGACATGCAATATTCTAGAATACCCGATGCATTAGAATCGGGCCACAATCTAGTAGTTTATATTATTCTCTTGCGGTTCATTTGACAATATTTTTATATTGAAAATGAAGGGTATGCTCTCAAATAAAAGGCCCAGGGGGCCACAACAAAAATATTAAAAATCAATCCTCCCATGGATGAGAAACCCTAACAAGGTAACTTAGAGGTAAGAAACAAATTGGATCATAAATAACTGTTTTTAGGGTATCCTAGGGGTGATTTAAGACACGGGTCAAAACCAACCCGTTAACATAAGAAAGAGTAACAGAAAGCTAACACTAGAGGAAGGTCAAGTATTATTTGCGGCTGGTCCTGGTCTAAAAACATCATTTTTTTTTTTTGCATGATTGCACGTTCTACTTGTTTTTGCACATGCTTCCTATGGACCCCCTCCCTGGTTCTGTTCTATATATGCAATAAAGAAATCTTTTACATATATATATTGGATCGCTGTAGTCGTTATTGTGGTTTCCACAACCTTTCCCCCCTTGTTACCAGGTAATGCAGACTATGAGCGAATTAGATCACTGTATGGAGTGGATGACCAATGCTATAGTTAGTCCTCGGGTTACAACGGTCTCGAGTTACATCGTTTCGTGGTTACAACGCTTTATACGACGCCTCATTCCGACTTACACGGTTTTGCGTCGTAAGTCGAACTACATGCAACTACGTGCAGCATCGGAAGAATAGAGTCCAGTACTGTACACTGTACCCGGTTACACGAGGAAAACGAGTCTCCTGCACACCATAACACCCTAATTATGTTTGGATAGGCTGTGTTTGCAGTACTGTACTGTTATTATGGTACAGTACTGTATGAATGTATGGTCCGACTTACATCGAAATTTGGTTTACAACGCTGCGTAAGAATGGATCAACGGTGTAAGTCGAGGACTACCTGTACTGGATATGCTGTTATTTCCCTTCCTGAAATGGAGGATATGAGGTTGGTTGCAATAATCACTTAGTCAGGTTAACTATGCAACTGTTTCTCATTCCTTATGTCCTTGGTTTTACAGCTAATCCAGATAGATCGCCAAAATACATTGCCCCTAGACCACAAGATCCCCTCCCTGGGGCCGGTAGTCCCACGGATACTCAATGTCTCCTAACTTTTGGTTGGCTCATAGATTTTTTTTTATCCCCTGCCAGTATAGTCTGTAGTCATAATCCATGCTCCTCCAGACAACAGGTAACACAACCGCAGTCCATGTATCCAGGAGCAACAGTTCTTAAGAAAGTTCTTTAAATCCATACAACAGATCCCTCAGCCGTAACAGGGGGAATCAGCCTAGCCAGCAACCGATCTCTAAACTTCATAGGCCGGCCATCCATGGTTCCAGGACCTCAGCCTAGATCCGCTTTCCTCAACAACACTTCAACAACTGCCTGACTAAAAACATGTGGCTTCTTTTCCTCTATGGCCATTAAAACATTTGCTCTTCGCTTAAAGAATGAAGAATATTCCAGAACCACGGCACCTGGGACTGCATTTGAGACCCCCTGTGGTGACAGCTCCATTGGGTCTACCATACCCATCCATACAATGGGACTAGTGGCTGGAAGAAAACTGAAATTATCGAATTCCTTAATTACTGATCTTGGGTTTGGTCTTATGTATGCATAAGATCTAGCCTGAACGTCTTTCTCTGCTGTCACTGAATGGAAACATTGGTTCCTGAGGAAGAACTGACGAACAAGAATATCTTTAATAAAACACAACAGTAATATTGACGCAACTCATGCTCCGTGCTGGAAAAAGTCTGCATCCCTTAGAGCTGTGGACTCCGCTCTACGTCCAATTATCCAATAGTTTTTAGCAAGTGGCCAGCTCATCACAGAAACCATAAAAGCAGAATCGCTGCTGCAACATGTCTGCCCAGGAAGGCGAACTCTGCCTTAGAAGCCTGTAGCCATGTAACAAACCAAACTGCTGCAATTTATGCAGACATGCAAAGGGCAACTACAGCTAAAGGCATCCACTTTGCCGACCAGACTGCAAAATCTGCAGCCTACAAAGAGACAATCCTGCTTAGTTGGCAGCTGCACAAGTGGCCTCCGTGGACCCACCTGTGTCCTACGACCTTCTCCAAAAGCAACAACAGGCTGGTGTTTGAAGAATTAGCAAGATGACAAGAGAGGACTGTGGCACATAGGGGAAAATTTGCCTTCCTCACGTTCTGTATCCTATCATGGTTTAAGCCACACACAGCAATAACCACCAAAAACTGCTATGACAGACCTCGTCCAACACCATTGGTATACTCCCGTTGTTCAGTCTCTGCAGCGAAACACGTTCAACCCAGTCTGACCGGTGCACCCACCATGGGATGCACCAAGATACCCATGAGATGCATAAGGCTCCTGTACTCTTTCCAGCGTCTTCAGAAAGATTACATTCAACTTTCCAAGATGTCAACTTATGAGTATGTACTTGTGTGTGTCAACCTCTTCTCAGAATGGACAGAAGCTTTTCCAGTGTGTAAAGCCACCACCAATGGTACAGAGAAGATAGTAATCTCAGAAGACATCCACAAAGTAGCAGTAGAGAAATTGAATGGGACCATGAAACTGAATATCTAGAAAGCCATGGCTGAATTGGGCAGACCATGGACAAAATGTTTGCCCCTTGCATTCTTCTCAATCAAGGAAACTCCCAACAAAAAGGCCTCACAGCCCATGAGGTGTTAGTTTGGTCAGTCCCTTGGTAAGGATTGTATTTTCCACAGCAGCTCCAGATGCAACATGATAAACTATGTTCTTATGTTATTCTATTCACAAAACGCTTGTCTACCATATACTCTAAAGCTTACGCTTCTCTTCCACATTCTATGGAAGGGAGCAACCCTCCTGCAGCCCGGAGACTGGGTGGTGGTGAAAAGACATGTCAAAATAACCCTTTAGCCTCACTAAGAAAGCTGACCCAAGAATGATGTGGATGCACAATCTGTGCCTTATCCTTTTTACATTGATAAATGGGGACTCATCAAGGGCTATTTCCCAAAAGAGAAAGAATGTGAAGATAATTACTACTTTCTAGCTTAATACCTGACACCCTGTAGTCAGTTATAAATTTGATCTATGTAACATGGTGTCCTACCCTAGAGTGCAGTGGCAGCATGGGGACACCTATAGACTCACCCCAAAAATTGTTTGTCACTGGTCTATGGTGGGGTGGAAGAATGGGCCCTACTAAACCTTCCGTAGCCTGAGAAAAGAGACAGCAAGGGTAGAAGCCTCCTTACTAGAATATGACAGTTACATCCAGAATAAGAGTCCAAACGCTGTACAGTAAGGTTCTGTTTTCCCTTAAACTTGACGATAAATAACCCGTTACGGACACAGGACTAATTATGTGATTGGCACAACTATCACGGGGGGCATTGACAGATTAGGACACATCTTAAAGATATCAGGGACCACCTATTCTAAATAAGCTATACCCAGCAACCTAATCCAAAGACTTATTCCTGATGTCCCTAACCTATAAGCAACCAGACAAACCCCAGTGTTTCTCCTGCTTAATTTAGCTATTTTCTGCTACAGGAGAAAATACTTCATAGTGTAATCTCCTCGGGCAGTTGCACCCCCTTATAAACCCTAACCACGTAAAGGCCAATGGAGTTGGACCCTATTCTGGGAATTGCACGTGTTTCTAGTTTAATGGGTACCATTGATCTAAAGCAACTAGGTTCCTCATATTGCAGTCCCACCAACACTAACTTGGTATTAGGCCATGTCCTTTTGAATCAGACTAATTGTGGTGGATGTGTGGAAATGGTGACTTATCCAGTGTTGCCAGTAGGATGGAAGGGTACATGTGTTTTCGTTAATTCCTGAAACACTCCAAATTGTGTCTTCAAATACAGACAAGTTCCACGAATATGAAATGGCAACTCAGACACCAGTATTCCTATTCCTTTTGACCCTTACGTGTACATCGATGCTATTGGCGTCCCAAAAGGAGTACCAGGCGAGTTCAAAGCTAGAGATCAAGTAACAGTGGAATCAGAATCGCTATTCCCCATCATCACAGTGAATAAAAATTTGAAATGGATAAATATCTACTATGACCAACAGTTATATGCCAACTCTGGCCAGCATATGAATGTGGCACCCGTATATTTTCCTTGCTGGTTTTGGCTTGTGTGTCTGTCCATCTGACGATGTGACAGACAGGCCGATCTGCAGAATCTGGTGAAGCGGTATAGGAAGGCCGGCTTCTTCTATTGGTGAATGTATCTGGGGGAGTTTGTAGGGGAGCATTTCGGCTGGAACAGCCACCCAATACCACAAGAGAAGGGAATTGGGAGAGCAGGATTTATATTTATCTATCCTACTTTCCAGAAGGGAGTTTAAGCCAGTATGTGTGCTTTCATAGAATGTTAGAGTTGAAAGACACCTCCAGGGTCATTGTATACAACACCCTGCTCAATGCAACATTCACTAAACAATCTCAGATGTCTGTCCAGCCTGTTTGAAGGCTTCCATTGAAGAACTTGCAACCTCTCTTGGCAGCTTGTTCCATTCATTGATCACCCTGTCAAAAAGTTTGTTCTAATATCTAATCTGTATCTTCTCCCCTTCAGTTTCATTCCATTGCTTCTTCTATTTCCATGTGCAAATAAGGATAGGGATGATCCCTCTACCCTGACAGCCATTCAGATATTTGTAGACAGCTAAAAAGTCTCCTCTTAGTTTTCGTTTTTGCAAGCTAAACATTCCCAGATCCTTAAGCTGTTCTTCTTAGGACATACTTTGAAGTCCACTTACCATCCTGGTAAGCTCTTCTCTGAACTTAAGTTTTTCAATGTCTTTTTTTAAAATGTGTTGCCCAGAACACACAGTATTCCAGATGAGGCCTGACCAAGGAGTAGAGGGGGATAGTTACTTCAGGTGATCTAGACTTTATACTTCTCTTAATACGTCCTAGAACTGTTTGTCGTTTTTGCTGCAGCATCACACGGTTGACTCGTGCAGTCTGATCTATTAGCATACCCAAGTCTTTTTCACACGTGCTGTTATTTAGTTCTATTCCTCCCGTTCTGTGCATGAAATTTGCATTTTTCTTGCCCAGAGGTAAAAACTTGCATTTCTCCTTGTTAAATACAATTCTATTAGTCACTGCCTATTGTTCAAGCTTATCTAGATCCTTCTGCATCCATCTTTAGTGTTTGCAATCCCTCCTAGCTTTAGCATCTGCAAATTTGATTAGTTTACCTTCAGTGCCCTTATCTAGATCATTTATAAAAAATGTTGAACATTGGGACCAGGACAGAACCTTGAGGAACTCCACTTGAAACGCACTTAAAATTGGATGTGCAACCATTTCTGACCACTCGGAGTACAATCACTGGGCCAGTTATGGATCCACCTAACCATAGCTTTGTCAATGACATACTTGGTCATTTTTCAATAAAGATTGTATGAGATGTTTTATCAAATGCTTTACTGAAGTCGAGATATACTAGGTCTACCGCATTTCCCTGATCCACCCAGTCAGTGATTTCATCATAGAAGTAAATTGCATTAGTCTGGAATGACTTGTTTGCTACAAATCCATGCTGGCTCTAGTTAATTACTGTATTCTTATCCAAGTACTTGCATACATTCTGTTTAATAATTTGTTCGAAGAGCTCTCATAGTATAGGAGTGAGGCTCACTGGCCTGTAATTTCTTGGGTTTGTCTTCTTTCCTTTTTTGAATATAGGGACATTTACCCTTCTCTAGTCTTTAGGGACTTTTCCTGTTCTCCAGGATTTCTCCAAGATTCTGGCTAGCGGTTCTGCAATTTCCTCTCAGTACCTAGGATGCAATTGATCTGGACCAGATTTAGATTCATGTAAATTAGCAAAGTGTTCCCCTCACCATGTCTCTATTTATAGATAGTGTGGATTATTTTATTCCTTTGATACCACCATGAAGATCAGTTATTACAATTTCTTTTAGGCTAGGTTCACATTTGCATAGGGCAGAGCTGCGGAGGGCTGCGTAGTTCCTGAGTCCTTAAAAGAATTTATTAGCTACATATTTTTCCCATCCCATATTGTTCTAGTTCAATGCTTTCCTGATGAGTTTAGCAAGGCATCTACTAAATGTGTTTTCTGGTTTTCATAGGTTGAAACCTATCTCTAGCAAGGAGACCATCATACAGGTAATTTTCTCCATGGTCAAGAAACCAAAACGTTGACTGCACCATCGATGTAGCCAGTTGTTCACCTGTAGAATCCTGCTCCATCTCCTTGGTCCATGTCCATCCACTGGAGGCAGATTGATGAGAAGGCAACCTGTGCTCTTCAGGTCCTTCACTTTTTGGCCTCGATCTTCAAAGTCTCCAGGTCCTTTTTTGCTATCATTTTTTCCTACGTGTATTAGTAGACAGGTATAGTAATCTGTAGCACTGAAGGGTCTTGATACCCTATGAGACACATCTTTGTTTGAGCACCTGGAAGACAGCACACTTCACGTGAGGTGATGTCTAGTTGGCAGATAATGGCTTTTGTTCCTCTCATTAGGGAATCCCCCACGACCACCACTCCTTTTTTTCACCACAGCGCTCCTTTTTCTCCCTTCAATAGGATTCCCATTTCTTACTGGGGTGTTTTTGTGGGCAAAGCACTTTTTTGACATACATCTTCATAGTTGTCCTGCACGAAAGCCTGGTCATTTTGAGAGGAGTCGTCCCTTAGGAATTTCTTTGCCTAATGAACTTAAGTTTCGTTTCTTTCCTATGTTTTCTCTTAAGAGTTGAGCGACGCCTAGCCCAAAAGCTTGGGTATAGATAAAATCACCTTTAGCCAATGAGATGTATATATGATGTCAGCACATATTTCGAGAAAAGCTGAGCCAATTATATTGTAAAATGCATGATCAAGAAATGCCTATGTAAAATTATGTCCTGATATAACTGAGAAATCTGCTTTGATGCTAAATGTATCAGCGTGGCTCTTCCGTGCACGTATTTGGATTTTACAATTTAATTTTGAGCAGGCACGTCTCAGAACATCGCTGCGCTGTAATGTGGGACACAGACGAAAACGATGCAAGTCTAAAACACGGTGACTAACCTTTAGTAGTCAATGGCTCCATCCGTCATACACTGAATCCTGTTGTGCGGGGTTCCTACATAAGCCACGATGCAGCTATTGAGCATAGTGCAAGCGCTGTGTGAACCTAGCTCAAGTTTCTGTAGCTGTATGTTATTGAGAACGGATAAACTTGCTTCTTAATACAGTTTTTCTCTGGCGTAAGTTCATAATTGAAAAATCCTGAGCTTTACTGATCACCATTTGACAGTAGGAAGGACGACATACACAGACAGAGAATGATAGATCATCAGGAGGCGATATGGTAGAAAGTTCAGGCTTCATCTTTAGTATATTGGGAAATGCCCAATGCCCTCCCTAGAGGCATTAAGTCTACAATGAAAAATAATGCTTATAGATTTTTTTCACCCACTGTAAAAGGAGACAAGAGATTAGAACTGTGCTGCCAGGAAGGAAAGTTACCTAACCTGCCCCAAAATCAGCTCAGGGTAGCGAACTCAATGCAGCCATCTCTGCACATCACCAACCTGGCACTCCTCTACAACCTAATGTGCCCATCCCAGCATTCATATGCAGTCTCTGTGAGCCCATCCTAGCGCTTCACCAAATGGCCCTAATTTGCAACCTCAATAGATCCATATCAATGCTACACCAACCTGGAGCTCATCTACAACCTCAATCCACCCACCCCAGAGCCTCACCATCCGACGCTCACCTGCAACCTCAATACATCTGTCTCATTGCTTCAACTCGGCACTCATCAGCAACCTACATACACCCATCCCGCTAATCTGCATTTTCAATTCACATGTCCTGGCACCCTACCACATGGCACTCTGTCATTCTTGACCCACTAGTCCCAATGCCATTCAATGCTTTTCTGCTTGTTGCTTGATATACCTGTCCTAGCACTTTTCTGTGACACACTCCACCACTTGGCTGTATCTTTTGATACATCCATTCTTGTGCTCTACAACATGGTACAGCGCTCATCTGTATTCTCGATGCACCCATCATTATGCTGCACCACGTGGCCCTGCCCTTGTTTGCATCTTTGCACTTACGGCATTTTGCCACATGGTTCTTTGCTATGCTCTGGCTGCTGAATGGCAGATGTCAAGACTCCAGACCATAAGATCAGGACGATAACCTAGCAAAACTAAAAGAGTGTTCTGCTATTCCAGTGACATTCTGACTTTTTAACCCATCAATAAGGACAATGCTATATTGTTGGGTTGATCTAGAGGTCCAGAGAATATGATAATACAGGAAGAAAAAAAACACAAGTAAAAAAAAAATTAGTAAGGAAATCAACTACTGGAAGCAGCATTTATGTTGTGGCCTAGCAACATTTGCCAGACGTCATAGTATGAAATGTATATTCATGGGTCAAGGTATGAAGCTGCAGAAGTGTTGGTAAAATTAATGCAGAATACGCAAGTTAATACAAGAAATAGGCACATATTTTATCTTAAATGAAATAAAATAGTTTGTATTCCATTTCCCACAGTGAGTTTATTTTTTTTAATCAAATAGATTTTTATTGATTTTATAAAATACAATAAACATTTAACAATAACACGTGTTTTTCAATCCCCCCCCAGCATTAACCCCTTTACCCATCCCACCCCCCTTTCCCACTTAGACAGCTCACGTCCTTCTTTTAGCATGCCTTGTAGCATTATATACTTTAATATAATATAGTGTCCTTCACTATGAATGTATATACCGTATTTTCCGGCGTATAAGATGACTTTTTGACCCCTAAAAATTGTCCCAAAAGTCGGGGGTCGTCTTATACACCGGGTACGGCGTGTGCAGGAAGCGATCCTGGATGTCGGCGTGTGGTTCCCAGGGTCTTGAGGAGACGAGACTTTCCTTCAGGCCCTGGGATCCATATTCATGTAAAAAATAAAGGATAAAAATAAAAAACATGGATATACTCACCCTCGGATGGCCCCTGGCTCACAGCGCTGCTAGCATCTGCCTCCGTTCCTGAGAATGAAGAGAGTGAAGGACCTTCGATGACGTCGTGGTCAGGTGATTATGGCATTACTACGTTCTGATAATTATGACATGATTGAAAGGACCATAAGGAATTGATGTCTCTGTAATCATAATTATAATGCTAAATGGTATTTCTTACATTGATCTAGATGAAGTGCTCACACAAATACATACATTAAGGATACCGACAGAGCAAGATGTCATGAGCCGAGTACAGTACTCAACATGCTGTGGATGTGGAGTCTACCCCACCATGAACATGTTATTGCGGCAAAATATGATCCGAGTGGGGTATTTTATGCACTGAACAATGTAGGGCCTTGTCTGTCTTAAATATATCAATTGAGTTCCATACGATGAGCAAAATCCACGGTCTTTTGAACTTCAAATTAAGATTTGTTTTACGAGCGATCGAGAAATGAATACAGCTTTCCCTTGTGTAGTGGACTCGAGATTTCTTTGCTTTATTAGCACATGTAAACACATTTAAGTATTGTAACAAAGGAAAAAGTTCACCCCCACGAAATATGTAGCCAATAGAAGTGTGAAACGTCCCTACCCATCAGCGTTATTTGATAACCGTGATAAAGGAGTTATAAAAAGATTGAGACCAGACACAAAATGGAACTTGTTCTTTCACAATACCATGTCTCAAAGGGTTATATCTTAACCAAGTGGCAGGCTCAACATATTAAAGGCAGGGTTTCTCCCAACATGTATGCTTGAATGACAAAGGTCATGAAGGTGCTGAAGGCACTCAATACCATGACCTAAGCCTGTTCCCCACCCCCCCCCCATGAAAAAGGGGATGGCAAACCCTCCTATGACAAGGCGGCTGTTAACACATTCAACGATGAATGCCTGTCAAATATGTGGTTTGCGATCCAAATTATGACTTGGGTGGGTGCTCATACTTGCAATAGAAGACTAGGTTCTGGAAAGCTCGTCAGGCAGAATTACGTAGAAGCAGTCTGTAGGGAAGGTGCTTTTTGCACTCCATTCCAAAAGGTGAGTTCTCAAGGTGTGATCTTCCTTTACAGTTCTCCAGGCTGGTCCTTACAACACTGTATAATGCTCCTGAATAAGCACATTCTTTACAATTTACCTAGGTGATCCAGATGGCTTTAGCCCACAGTTCTCACTACTCACTGTTGCCCAACTCCACCTGCAGTCTTCGCTGGAAGGCATGGGAATGGTTCAGGCTTTCCCCTATGAAAACAAAGTCATGCCAAACAGTTCACACCCTTTTGATGTCCTGTCTACCCATAGGCTGAGTCACTACGCATCAGTGTTTTCTATTTACACCTTTGATGGCATAAGGTCAGAAAAGTTAACAGTTAAGACAATACTAAGGTGTAGAAGCCAGTCACTGACCACATGGTATGGAGGACTTCATCTACTCCTGTCATGTTACTCAAATAAAACAGAGCAACACCCAGTCACAACAATGCAAAACACCACCTAAAAGTGTAATCAAGTAAAATGAAAAAAAAAAAAAAAACACCAATGTTCCAGTAGAGTAGATTTATTTCCTGCCAGCAGCATAGAAAATGTTTAGCAGCAGAAGGTCTGATATGTTGCCACTGCCTTTATTTGTGTAAATGTTTTTTTTTCCCAATATATAAAAGATTAGCTAACAAACTATGCAAAACAATGTCCAGCTGAGATGCATTAAAACACAGAAAAGCCAAATCCTACAATTATAAGTACCCTAGGAAACGTTGGCTTTTACATCACAGTGCTTCTTGCCATCATTGTTCTGCAGCAGGGAAGAGTCCATTAAATCAAGGATTTCAACAAAAACAAGTTTCCATTGTGCAAAAAGTTCACATTTATATATTCATGGTGGTACAGACACGGACAGCACCTATATAAATGGACGGTGGCTCAATGGATGCAGAAAGTTTAGAATTGCATAACAAACTGCACAAGATCAATGACATTCCACAATGAAATGAGAGAAAGAGCCAAGCTCTGTAAAAAACTTTTTATTGTAGAGTAATTGGCGGGGTCCAGTACAGCGTAGTGTGAACAGGCCTGTATAGTACTTCTTCAGGTGAGCCCTTGCTGCCGTGCACTCCATTGTTTTGCCGCTTCACCTCAAGGCTTCCTTGGGTACACAAGCTTGAAAAACGTCCATCCAAAGATCGCTTGTAAAAAATAAAATGTTTTTAAAAAGACAAACGGCACACGCTGAGACAAAGATGAGGCTTTAGATCTCAGGACAAAGCTCATTTATTATACACTGAGCACAGAACTTAAAACAGAATATAAAACCGACTATGTGCACTGAACTATTACAGCATGCATCTACTACAGGGATCACGGGCACCAAATCCATCCGCGCCTCAGGGCAGATACAGCCTGGTAGACTTCCCACCTGGAATTAAGAAAGTCCTATCAATAAATGAATGTACAACGCTGAACACACAAAAAGCCAGTGCTGTGCCAAGACCTGGGCGGACAGTGTACACAGGGCAGCTGGTGCATCCGCTGACCCAGGCGGAGTAATGGCCGGCAGCTCCCACTCACCGGCACGGGAAGTATTAAATATACTTTGTGCGGTTCAGTGCTCGCTCGGCCAGGTGTCCACTTTTATCTGTGATCTTCTCCCAGTCTGTTTGTCCAACAATAAATCCAATTGCCCTTTTTCTGTCTGCATCTTTCTTCTCCTCCAGATCTGCCCATCTGACCTGGGAAGGGAAAGGACAAGTGCATTTTGAAGCCAAGGATAGGTTAGTCTTGTAAATTAAGAACTATGCCCGGCTACCCCGAAATAGAATTTACCCTTTTCTTTCCAGGCGCTGATTCACGAGTGTCGTAATCATCTGGAAGTTGCAAATAATCTTCCATGCAGCCAGCCATTGACTGCCAGTCCCGCTTCCTCGTCTTTAAGCCATCTAGTTTATCTGGGAAGACAAACAGAATTATTTACAATTGAATTTATTAAAATTTTCATAATAGAAAAAAAAAAACATTCAGGTCAAAAACATATTTCTGAATATAATAACAGTAGCTACAAATTCTTTATCTGCAATACAAGTAAACTCAGAGTCTGCATCTCAATATGTTTAAACAGAAACAATGACAACCAGACAGACCGAAGAGGAGATCAAAAACCTCGCTTACTATATGACCCATGACAATTAATGGCCACTACATTTAAGTGTTATCATCACAGTGGTAAGAGATTCCACACATCAGACATCTTGTATTCCTGACTGAAGTTCAGTGTTCCATGGAGATGAACCAAATTCCACTTACAGGCAGCCGATGTTATGTGTAATAAAGTGTGTCTAACTTTACAACCTCATTTAAAACTGTGGTATATGGAATTCATACAATTTTGCATCCAAGGAGGACGATAACGTTACAAATCATGGGACATGACAATTTCCCAGAAACTTTGTATATTTGGGCATGACCGAAACAAAAGGGGTAGATCAAGTTCTGCAATCCCAATTCTCCAATAATTACAGATGGAGGAGCTACGATTATGTAGGCGGGATGGAGCATGATACAAGAATAGGAGTAGTTTATATTGCTTCCCCTGTGTATGTAACATGTAGAAGTTTTGGCTGCGTTTCTCTAGATCTCCTGCCAGACACACAGGGTGGGAGAGGTTCCCCCAAAAAGCCTTCCCATTTACTCATGTAGGAATATTTTAGGTAGTCATCTGGATAAGGGTAAATTAATATCTGGTAGATATCTACTATATAATTGTCTAAGGGTCACATCCGTCTGTCTGTCTGTCACGGATATTCATTGGTCGTGGCCTCTGTCTGTCATTAAATCCAAGTCGCTGATTGGTCATGGCAAAACGCCCACGACCATTGCCACGACCAATCAGCGACGGGTGCAGTCCAGTCAGCGCTCACACAGGGTTAATGGCAGCGCTAATGGACCGCGTTATGCCGCGGTGTAACGCACTCCATTAACGCTGCTATTAACCCTGTGTGACCAACTTTTTTTTTTTTTACTATTGAGGCTGCCTATGCAGCCTCAATAGTAAAAAGATCTAATGTTAAAAATAATTAAAAAAAATAAAAAAAAATCATCATATACCAACATCCCGGCGCCTTTCCCGCTCCTCGCAACGCTCTGGTGACCGCTCCATGCAAGCGGCAGGTTCCGGTGGCAAGGATGGTATGCGACAAGGACCTGCCATGAAGTCACGGTCATTTGACCGCAACGTCATCACAGGTCCTGCGCCCATACCAGCCCTGGGACCGGAAGCTGCCGCGTGCACCGCACACAGGGCCAGGACTTCAGAGGGTGAGTATATATTAAGTCTGTATACTACGCGGCTGGGCACTACACTACGAGACTGGGCAATACACTACGCGGCCGGGCAATACACCACGCGGACATGCATATTCTAGAATACCCAATGCGTTAGAATTGGGCCACCATCTAGTCAAATATAAGCTTTGTTGAAACACCTGCTCTACACAATTATTCAAAATGAGTGGGGTAAGAGTCTGAAGATGAAAAAAACTGAATGCGTATAGTGTCTGATTTTCAGTTATCGGCAGTGAGAGTTAGCCGGTAATTACTCTGGTATATGGTGATTTTGTTGCCAGTGATGTCCGATTGGCTTTATATTAAGTTGATGGTGCTGATTAACCCTGCTGTGGAACCATGAGGTCGTATACACACCAGCGCAGAATAAATTGAAATATTTCTAAAACTGGTCAATCTCAGACATTGACCTATGTATTTTCAAGTAACATATTTCTGCTTATGTTGATATTTTGAATTGGTTTTTCAATTTTATTTCAAAGTTATTTTCAATTTTCCGTGTTTGGTACTCTCCTGACCCCATAGTACCTTTATCGTCTCACATTTTTTTTGAATATTTTCTGTTTATTAATAGGTTTTGTCATACAATTGTAAAACAATGGCTAGTTCCAAGTGACACCAGCAGTGTTACAGGACAGAGCAAACGGTGCTATGTTTGTCCTCAATCGAAGGACAAAAAGACGAGATTTGTTTGCAATGACTGCAAGAAGTTCATTTGTGAAGAACATGGCACTATGACGTGCAGTGAATGCAAGTGCTAAATTTATTGCCAGATCATTCGCTGTCATGTTTTTACTAAAATCCACACAGTTGCAGTTATTGTGCTTTTTTAAATGAAATTGAATACTTTTAATTATTAGTAAAGCATTTTGGTATAAATTTCAGTTTGTGTTTGATGATGACAAATAAATCACTTCAAAGTTACGTCTCATTTCATAACGGTGTTCTGAAATGATGACAGAATAAAACTGAATTATTCTGAATAGCCAGCGTGTTCATTTTAATGAAATATGACGATTTTGAGCCTGGGGTCATATAGACCCCATGATACCAAAGCAGTGATTTTTTTTTCATAGTTCCACAGCAGGGTTAAGAATAGGACTTCAGATTACCAGGTTGGCTCTAGATTGAGATATTCAATAGTCAATTACAGTAGAATTCTGGCTTCAAAAAGTGTATTACAGCACTGTAAGCCTTCAAATTGTAATATAAAATATTATAAATTATGTGGGATATTTCATTACCTAAGACAATGTTGAAGAGTCAAAAGACCAAAAGCAATTGCATCTGTCATCACACACAAGTCGCATAGGGGAACAGCATTATTTTCATGAATTCTCTCTCTCAAAAACTAGAACCAATTCAGCAAAAGTAATGAGACTGTTTAATTCAGCAAAGTACATTAAATAAAAAAAAAAATGGCACCAGAAACCTTTTTTTTTTTGTAGACCTGTGGTCTGACTTGTGTATAGTAAATTAAATGGTAATAAGATTCTGGAGTGTATATCTACAAAGCAGAAAACTTGTTTGTTAGACCATGGCTTTGTCTGACTATATTCAGGCTATCAAGCATTGGAGAAATAAATAGGATTGATGATAACATAACCCCTTTAGCCCCAAGGGTGGTTTGCATGTTAATGACCAGGCCAATTTTTTACAATTCTGACCACTGTCCCTTTATGAGGTTATAACTCTGGAACGCGTCAATGGTTCCTGGTGATTCTGACATTGTTTTCTTGTGACATATGGTACTTCATGATAGTGGTAAAAAAAATTTTTTTATAGGACTTGCGTTTATTTGTGAAAAAAATGGAAATTTGGTGAAAATTTCCCAATTTTCATGCCCTTAAAATCACAGATATGTCACACAAAATACTTAAGTAACATTTCCCACATGTCTACTTTACATCAGCACAATTTCGGAACATTTTTTTTCTTTTTGTTAGGGCAAGGTTCACATCGCGTTCGTGCCATCCATTTAATGGATCCATTAAACGGATGCGCTAATGCCCAAGATCCCTTTTCTACAATTGCGTTAACGCATGGTACCATTGCGTTGGCATGCGTTAGTAATTGAGGTCTATGCACAGCGAATGCGTCCATTCACTGTGTGTTAGACCTAACGTACCCGAAAACGGGGTAGACAGTTCAAAGGTGCGTCAAAGAGTAACAGACCATCGCTAACGCATGCCGATTTTGACATGCGTTACGATAATGGATGGCAATGGGTGCGTTAACGGATCCGTTACATTGTGTTATTGCCGCTTAGTAACGGATCCGTTAAACGGATGGCACTAACGCGATGTGAACCTAGCCGGAGAGTTAAAAGTTGACCATCGATTTCTCATTTTTACACCACCATTTTTATTTTTAGGGACCACATAACATTTGAAATCACTTTGAGGGATCTATATAACAGAAAACACCCCAAAGTGACACCATTCTAAAAACTGCACAACTCAAGGTGCTCAAAACCACATTCAAGAAGTTTAGTAACACTTCAGGTGCTTCACAGGAATTTTTGTAATATTTTTTTTAAAAAAATTGAAATTTAACTTTTTTTTCACAAAAAATTTACTTCAGATCCAATTTGTTTTATTTTACCAAGGGTAACAGGAGAAATTGGACCCCAAAAGTTGTACAATTTGTCCTGAGTACGCCAATATCCCATATGTGGCGTGAACCACTGTTTGGGCGCATGGCAGAGCTCGGAAGGGAAGGAGCGCCGTTTTGGAATGCAGACTTTGATGGAATGGTCTGCGGGCGTCATGTTGCGTTTGCAGAGCCACTGATGCGCCTAAACAGTAGAAACCTCCCCACAATGACATGATTTTGGAAACTAGACCCCCAAGGAACTTATCTAGATGTGTTTTGAGAACTTTGAACCCCCAAGTGTTTCACTAAAGTTTATAACGCAGAGCTGTGAATATAAGAAATAATTTTTTTCCCCCACAAAAATAATTTTTTTTTTAGCCCCCAAATTTTTATTTTCACAGGGGTAACATGAGAAATTGGACTGCAAAAGTTGTTGTCCAATTTGTCTTGAGTACGCTGATAGCACATATGTGGGGGTAAACCACTGTTTAAGGCCAGTGGTCCCCAACTCCAGGCCTCGAGGGCCGCCAACAGTGCAGGTTTTCAGGATTTCCTTAGTATTGCACAGGGGTAACCCCTGTGCAATACTAAGGAAATCCTGAAAACCTGCACTGTTGGCGGAAATCCTGAAAACCTGCACTGTTGGCGGCCCTCGAGGCCTGGAGTTGGGGACCACTGGTTTAGGCGCACAGAAGAGTTCGGAAGCGAAGGAGCAGTTTGACTTTTTCAACACAGAATTGGCTGGAATACAGATCGGACGCCCCATGTCGCATTTGGAGAGCCCCTGAATAGTGGAAAAACCCCAATTCTAACTCCAACCCTAATACCAACCATAAACCCTAACCACACCCCTAATCCTAATCACAACCCTAACCTCAACCGTAAACGTAATTACAACCCTAACTTTAGCCCCAACCCTAACCCTAATGGGAAAATGGAAATACATTTTTTTTTATTTTATTATTTTTCCCTAAATAAGGGGGTGATAAAGGGGGGTTTGAATTACTATTTATAGTGGGTTTTTAGGTTTGGCAGCTGTCACACGCTAAAATACACTTTTCATTGCAAAAAATAGTTTTTGCATCACCACATTTTAAGAGCTATAATTTTTCCACATTTTGACAGTCATGTGAGGTCTTGTTTTTGCGGGATGAGTTGATGTTTTTAATGGTACCATTTTCGGGCACATGACATTTTTTCAGGCACATAACATTTTTTCATCGCTTTTTATTATGATTTTTGGGAGGCAGAACGAACAAAACACAGCAATTCATGAATTTCTTTTGGGTGGGCGTTAATACCATTCCGCATGTGGTAAAATTGATAAGGCAGTTTTATTCTTGGGTCAGTACGATTACAGCGATACATCATTTATATATTTTTTTAAGTTTTGGAGCTTTAATACAATAAAAACTTATATAAAAAATAATTGTTTTTGCATTGCTTTATTCCGAGAGCTATAACTTTTTTATTTTTTCGTTGATGCTGTATGGTGGCTCGTTTTTTGCGGGACAAGATGACGTTTTCAGCGGTACCATGTTTATTTATATCCATCTGTGTGATCGCGTGTTATTCCACTTTTTGTTCGGCGGTATGATAAAGCATTGTTTTTTGCCTCTTTACGGTGCTCACTGAAGGGGTTAACTAGTGGAACAGTTTTATAGGTCGGGTCGTTATGGACGCGGCGATACTAAATGTGTACTTTTGTTTTTTTTACATTTACATAAAGCAGTTCGCTCCTCTAAAACTAGGTTCAGGGCCCAAGGCGGAATTTTCTGAACCTATAACCGGTCTAGATCTACTCCAGGGTTTAATAAATTGGGACACCCATCTATTGGATGCTAGGTTGCCAGGCATCCAAAGCCAACACCTGTACCTTGAGAGTACTAGTTGCTAACCCTAGTTGCAATCCCGATTGTAGAAATTCTAGAATAGCCCCTACCAGAGCTTCATCCCCCCACCCCCAAGGGTTGCCCTAAAAACTCCTGGAATTTTTCCCAGATCTACCATAGAAATTTGTACTGTTTCCTACTTTTCAACAGGGTGGAGACTAGCCCTGGTGAGAATCCCTGCCGACTCGGTAACGCCCTCTCAAATTCCATGCTGCCAGATGGAAGCCCTTCACTTGAGAGTGGCATACTGGTCCAAGGGTAAGCAGGTCCAGGATCTCTGGTAGAATGCATCAGACATGGTAACAGACATCCACCTTAGAAGGGAGAACCACGGTCTCCTCAGCCAAAATGGAGCAATGAGAATTACTCTAGTCTGATCCTCTCTGATCTTTCTCACGACCACTGGAATCATCACTATCGGGGGAAACACGCAGGCCATACTGAACTTCCAAGGTATCTGAAGGGCATCTACCGCAAATGGATTCTCCCTTGGGTCTAACGAGCAGACGTTCCTCACTTTCCCGTTGTGTAAATTGGCAAAACAGGTCTATCTCCGGCCTGACCCATGCCTGCACTATTTGCTGGAAAATGCAAGGATTAAGAGCCCATTCTCCTTGCCTCAGTTTCTCGCGATTCAGGAAGTCTGCTTTTGTGTTTTCTATACCCCTTATGTGAAGTGCCGTAAGTGATAACAGATGGGGTTCTGCTAGCTAGATCAGGATGTTTGCTGCCCCCATAAGGATATGAGACCTCGTTCCCTAGGCGGTTGATATAAGCCACCGCCGCAAGATAGTCCGACATGACCCGGGCATGGCAACCCAGAAGGAAATGGAGAAAGTGTCTTAAGGCTCTTTCCACAGCCCCTTTACGTTTGAACCCTGCTCTCTCGCTAGAGGAGATCAGGCTCCCTGCACAGATTAGGACCTTAGATGTGCTTCCCTTCCGGTACCACTTGCGTCTGTCGTGATTACATCCTTCACCGACCCCAACCACTGGACCCAATGCTCTCTTACTGACAACCAGGCAAGGCAATCTTACAGCTAAGGAAAGATGTACTTTTCTGTCTAAATGCCCTTTTAACGACCTCTGCGCCGACAGGACCTCCCCACTGTAGCTGCCTTAGGTGAAACTGTGCCCATCTTACTGCTGGTATGCAGGATGTTAGTGACCCTAGCAATGTCATGTCATCATGGGCTGCTGTACCGCTACTCCCATTATTTTGGCTATCTTGCTCTCTGGTAGGAGACAGACCTGGCGTTTGAAGTCCAGAACCAACGCGAGGAAGGATTGCATCTTTTTCTGCTCTTAGCTTTGATTTGAGGGTATTTATCACCCAGTCTAGCTCCTTTAGGGTCGCAGTCACTTCCGTCACTTGTTCTACACTGTGATCTTCCAACTTCCTTATAGTTGGGAAGTCGTCTAGGAACGGGATGATAATGTCCCAAGAATGAAGATAAGCCATCACCTCCAACATTACCTTGGTAAACACCCTTGGGGCCACCGACAGGCCAAATGGGAGGGCTGAATACGGATAGTGACGTGTGCGTTCCACCGGCGTCGCAGCGACGCATGGTGTAACTCGGCGTCATGAGTGCGCCGCAGCGTTGTACTTCCTGGCGCACTAACGTTGTACATGCGCCATTATGTGGGACACCTCTTCTGATGGGCGTGGATTTGGAGGGCCTCAAAGTGCGCATGTCTCGTGTTATCTATACTATGCGACATCGCTGTGGTCGCCCAGTCGTGACGTTTGCGTTCCATTGGCGTTGTGGTGGCGCCAATTTTGGGGCGCGACGTCATGGTGTGTGCCGCAGTGTTGTATATTCCGACGCACTGATGTCATACATGCGCCGTGATTAGGGGCACCTGATGGGGCTTCCGGATCTCTTAAATACCGGGTTAACACACAATACAGCACTGCCCCCTGACGAAGCCGACGCGAAACGCACGTTGGGGCTCCGGTGGAAACCCCTGGTGGTCCGGAAAATGGGTAAGATCCTGATAGGGATTGTGAGCATCTAGTATGTTACTTTGTATGGCAACCCCTGATTTGGGTAACAATATTTAGCACAGCTTGCTTACTCTCTCTCAGTAATTTCCTGCTTGCCCAATTCTATGATAGTGGCACTTTACTTGTTTATACGGACATTTCCAGGGGGTTCTCCCCGGATGTGTGTTTTTTTCAGTGTTCTAGTCTTTCCCTCATTATCATTCTGTAGTACTGATATTGTTATGTGATGTTTTTTGTATTTATTTCATGTAATAAAATTTGAAAATACTTTTATATCAACAAATTGTGGACGTATACTCCTATTTTTTCTTTCGGTTTTCCTGAATACGGATAGTGCCTGACTTGCCCCTGGACATACAGAGCCATCATTAGGAACTTTTGATGGTCTCTATGGATTGTGGTAATAAGTATCTTTCAAGTCTATGACCGCCATGAAGCAGTCCTGGAACAACAGCTTTATGGCGGTGTTTACCAAATCCTTTTTGAAAGAGTACTTCACAACCCATTGGTTGAGCTTCCTCAGGTTGACGATAGTCCTTGAACCGTCCGGCTTCTGTATCAAAAAGAGGGGGGAATAAAATACTCTTCCTATCTTTTCCACTAGGACTTCTCGCAGAACCCGCATTTGCATCAGTCCTAAAATCTCCACCTCCAGGGCTAGCTGTTCTCCTAGTGATTTCCTGCAAAGGTGTTAACAATTGTCTGCCAGGGTGGATGGACGAAGTCCATCATCAGACCATCATTGATGACACTTAAGATCTAGCGACTGGGGGAGATGTTCACCAAGGCAGGGAGAGAGAGAGCATTCCCCTACCTCTGACCTGACGTCATTGGAGGGGGCTTTTTTGACTATGTAGAGGGTCCCATGAACATATATCCAGACCCTTTCCTGTCTTTGAAGTCCCAGCTCTTACTTTCTCCCAGGGGACGACCCCTATAAAATTTTCTCATTTGAAAAGAAGGCATCCTAGCCTATCCAGAGAAAACTCCTTCATTTTATCCCCTGCCATCTCTAAGATGTCCTCTAGTTTCTGACCGAAGAGAAACTGACTGTCACACAGGATGGAGCAGTCTATTTTTTTTTTTTTTTACGGCAGGTCTCCCGGACACCCTTTTAGCCACAAGGCCCATCTACCCGCATTAGATAGGCTTGCCGCTCTAGCTGCCAACCTCCCAGAATCTGCTGAGGAGTCTGCCAGGAAGGCCGCTACTCCTTGCAACAGAGTCATATTTGCAAGGATTTCATCCCTAGGAACCTTACTCCTCAGCTGTTCCTTCAACTGCGGCAAGACCATAACTGGAAGGGGCAGTACACATCCCGGCTATTGCCAGCTTCAGACCCCCTGCGGCTGCCTCCCAGGTGTACTTCAGGAACCCATCTGCTTTTTTTTATCTAATGGGTCCCTAAAGGTGCCAGAGTCCTCCAAGGGCAGGGACAATTTTTAGAGGGCTTAGCTACTGTCCCGTATATCTTAGGGATTTTTTCCCAACCCTCCGAGTAGTTTTCCTCAAAGGGGAATCTCCTTATTGGGTAGGCTACCAGACCTCTCTGGCTTCTTCCACACCTTCTCTATGATCGCCCCTCTCCTAGTGCTAACTGGAAAGGTGCATTTCCTTCTTTCCTCCAGGCCACCAATAACATCCTCTAAGGATTTAGTTGTTTTTTTCCTCCTTTAGGCCCACAATCAGTGTCCTCGGCCAGAAAGAAAGGTCGGCCGTCTACATCACTGTCCGAGGAGGAGGAGTAGGACGGGGAGAAGGGAGACGAGGATTCCCACCGGATTGCAATGCCTCTGAATCCGGGACAAGTCTCCGAAATCTCTTGCTTCCCTTTTTCAAAGCGGACTTTAGGGAACCTTTCACCTCTGCCCTGATTATGGTCCTAAAGCTCGTTGCGAAATCGGGGGTCTCTTCCCATACTGTTTTCTGTATGCAGTCAGTGCAGAGATCCTTCAGCCACTGAACTGCCAGTGTGGTTTTACAAATGGCACACTCATTCTTTGTCTTGGCGCTAGCCTTCCTAGGCCCCTAGTGATGAAGCACAAAATGGCACTTAACAAAGGTGACATTCTCGTAGATCACTCATCAACCACTGTCAATCAAAAGGTACCGGATTCGGAGGCTGACCAGGGGTATGAACCACATCCCTCCTGGATACCGAGGAGTCCCGCGATATCTGGTCGGGATGGCTGGTACTCGAACGGGTGCTCCTCTTTGTATGCCCAAGCTGGTGATCAGGCATAAGCACTGGTGAAAGCTCCTGCCCACTGTGATCCTCCATAATGGGGAGTTTCAGACACGAGCACCTCTTCTGTGGTCATCCCTCCTTAAAATAGGGATCCACTGCTCTTCCTGCCTCCTCCAGTCTTAATTCATGCTCCTCTCCCCTTGGCCGCCCCACCAGGAAGGACCCAGTATCCACGCTCCCCGGCCAGCATTTTCGCTATGGGCACCGCCATTATGGTTTCGGCACACACCTTCTGACGGCACTCCCATTTCCAGCATGCCTCACTATGGAGCAGTGGTCAGCAGGCAGAGGAGGAAGAGCAGCGCGGCGGCCGAATAAGAGTAACTAGACCACTGACTGTGCCGCCCCATGGCCGCACATACGTCGAGGCCCCACAGGACACGCGGACAGCGCTTCCACAACCTAAAGGCCGACATACAGGCGCTCTGCCTGTTATTCCAGTGCCGGGAAAGGCGTGGGTGAATGGATACACAAAGTCTTCAACTGCCGTGTTTTCAGCGCAAGGATCACTGTCAAGGCAGGAAACCCAACTGAAGCGAGGGAGAGGTACCACCCTTATTTCAGTAAGTTTCCTATCCTGGCTGGGCAGATCCCTCTTTCAGGAGTGCGGTCATGGGTGAAGGGAAAAATCAAGATGGTCAGCGCAGCACTCACCATGTGGACGGCGACTATGCAGAGCACTCCATGTTGTCTGATAGGGCAAGACCTAGCCAGATGAGAGCACACACATCCCCAGGCCAGCACAGGAACATCCTACCCTGAGAGAGGACCGCAGCATCTCGGCATCCAGCAGCCCAGAGACCTCCAGGTCTGCAAGTACCCGACAGCCCAGAGCTCTATCCATCACAAAGGCCGCACTAAAATCCCTGCTAGATGAGGTAAAGACAGCCATACATAGAGACACCACCTCAGCCCTCACTACATTACAGATGTCACACTAAAGCCATATATACAGACATCACCTCAGGAATCAGCACATTACATGGCCACACTAGTCATGCACTGACATCACCTCAGCCATCACTGCATTACAGAAAGACACTGTGCACATTGGAGATTGAAGCGCACATATTGAGGAGAAGCTGGAGGAATTTACTACTGCACACAATCACATAACGAGGAAAATGAGATTACCGCTGTAAAGCCGAATCTGGCGGATATGGAGGACCGCTCCAAATGTGAATCTGTGGTACAGCGGGATACCAGAAAGTAATACTGCAGATGCATTGAAGGAGTTAACTGACCTTTTCACAGCATTAATTCCCCAGAGAAATGGGACGTCCTGATAGATCGCATAGGATTCCCAAACTAAAAATGCCCTCACCTCTGTGCCTAGGAATGAGATTGCCTGGCTGCACCTTAACCATTTTAAAAGCAGGGCTGTGGAGTCAGAGTCGGAGTCATGGAAATTGAGGAGTCCGAGGTTTGGCTTACCGACTACAGCCCTGTTTAAAAAGAGTCCATGACAAAAGTGGCAGAGGGTAATAAAGAGATCCCGGACAGGTTCAGGAACATCCTTGTGGTTACTGATCTGTCCGCTGTCACCCTGAACAAGAGGCGAGAATTCTCAATAGCAACAAAGATTCTACAAGACAACGGGATCCCAGACAAGTGGTGCTATCCTCAGCTCATCATCTCCAAGAATGGAGTCATACATGTCCAGACATCTCCCCAGGAGGCCACTTCTGCTGTAGGGGTGGTCGATGGCGATTGTGGAAGAAGAGACAAGTTCCCAGCAGAAGAAAAAATAGTTGACGCTGAGGAAAAAGTGGATCTGAACAAGAAGCACGTTTTACCTCTGTGTCATTTCCTCAACTTTAACGGTTCTGCCTAATTCTTTTTAAGTGTAGAGTACATAATTATTTTGTCATAATAGTGGGTGGAAACACGAGAAAAATATTCTCTCCCTTTTTAACCCCTTAGTGACCGAGCCAATTTTGTCAATTCTAACCACTGTCACTTCATGAGGTTATAGCTCAGGAACGCTTCAACATATCCAACTGATTCGGAGATTGTTTTTTCATGGCAAATTGTACTTCATGTTAGTGGTAAAATTTCTTCGCTATGACTTGCATTTAAGAAAAAAAAACGGAAATTTGGCTAAAATTTTTAAAAAATTGAGCAATTTTCAAACTTAATTTTTGTGCCCTTAACCCCTTACCGACCTCCGCCTAACTAGTACTGCAGAGGTCGCATCTCTTCCTTTGATGCGGGCTCCGGCGGTGAGCCCGCATCAAAGCCGGGACATGTCAGCTGTTTTGAACAGCTGACATGTGCCCGCAATAGCGGCTGGTGGAATCACGATTCACCCGCCGCCATTAACTAGTTAAATGCCGCTGAAAGCGGCATTTAACTAGCACTTCCAGCTATGGGGCTGGAAATTAGCACATCGGGGGTCAGCATAACCAGAGGTCTCCTTGAGCAATGCAGTAAATCTACTACATAGGAGTGATCTGAACTTCGCTCCTTTGTAGCAGAGCCAATTGAGTTGTGCCAGCTTCTATCCTCCCATGGAGGCAATTGAAGCAAGGCAAAAGTAAAAAAAAAAAAAAAAAAAAAAAAAAGTTTAAAAAAATATGAAAAAAAAATATATAAAAAGTTTAAATCAGCCCCTTTTCGCCCCATTCAAAATCAAACCTACACATATTTGGTATTGCCGCGTTCAGAATCGCACGATCAATAAAAAAGAAAGGATTAACCTGATCGCTAAACGGCATAGCGAGAAAAAAAATTTGATATGCCAAAAATTACGTTTTTTTTTGGTCACCAGAACATTGCATTAAAATGCTATGACAGGCGATCATAAGAACGTATCTGCACCAAAATAGTATTAAAAACGTCAGCTCGGCATGGAAAAAAATAAGCCCTCATCCAATCCCAGATCACGAAAAATGGAGACGCTACGGGTATCGGAAAATTGCGCAAATATATATATATATATATATATATATATATATATATATATATATATATATATATATATATATATATATATATATATATATTTTTTTTTTTTTTTAGCAAAGTTTGGAATTTTTTTCACTAGTTAGGTAAAAAAGAACCTAGCCCTGTTTGGTGTCTATGAACTTATAATGACCTGGAGAATCATAATGGCAGGTCAAGCTTAGCATTTAGTGAACCTAGCAAAAAAGCCAAACAAAAAACAAAGGTGTTATTGCACTTTTTTTGCAATTTCACCGCACTTAGATTTTTTTTCCCGTTTTCTAGTACACGACATGCTAAAACCAATGATGTCGTTCAAAAGTACAACTTGTCCCGCAAAAAAGAAAGCCCTTACATGGCCATATTGACGGAAAAATAAAAAAAGTTATGGCTCTGGGAAGAAGGGGAGCGAAAACGCAATAATGGAAAAGGGCAAAGTCTTGAACGGGTTAAATCAAAGCGTTATGTCACACAAAATAGTTAACATTTCCCACATGTTTGACATTAGCACAATTTTGGAAACAATTTTTTTGTTAGGATGTTATAAGGGTTAAAAGTTGACCAGCGATTTCTCATTTTTTCCAACAAAATTTACAAAGCTTTTTTTTTTTTTTTTTTTAGGGACCACCTTACTAGTGATTGAGAGTGTGTGCTCACTGCTTGGGTGTTCGAGTATTTTGGGTGTGCTCGTAGATCATGTTTGTGTTGCTGCAGCTGCATGATTTGCGGCTGCTAGACAGCCTGAATACATGTGGGTATTCCCTAACAAACAGGCAATCCCTGAATATGTTCAGGTTGTCTAACAGCCGCAAATCATGCAGTTGCGGGGACACAAACATAACCTACGAGCACGTCTAAGATACTCTGAGAACACCGAGCATGCTCGGAAAATCCGAGTAAGGAGCACACTCGCTCATCACTATACCTCGCATTTGAAGTGAGTTTGGGGGGGTCAATATGACAGAAAATACCCAAAAGTGACACCATTCTAAAACCTGCACCCCTCGAGGTGCTCAAAACCACATTCAGGGTATGTGCACACGATGCAGATTTAGTGCAGAATTGGTGCAGAACTGCAGCAGATTTTTCTGCTGCAGAAACGCTGCAGAACTGCACTGTGATTTACAGTACAATGTAAATCAATGTGAAAAGAAAAAAGCTGTGCACATGGTGCAGAAAAATCTGCGCAGAAACGCTGCAATTTTCAAAGAAGTGCACGTCGCTTCTTTTGTGCAGTTCTGCAGCAGATTTTTCTGCACCATGTGCACAGCTTTTTTCTTTTCACATTGATTTACATTGTACTGCACAGAAACTGCATAGAATCTGCACAGAAACTGCACAGAAACTGCACAGAAACTGCACAGAAACTGCACAGAAACTGCACAGAAACTGCACAGAAACTGCACAGAAACTGCACAGAAACTGCACAGAAACTGCACAGAAACTGCATCAAATCTGCAGATGCAGATTTAGTGCAGAAAATTCTGCACCACATTTCCTACGTGTGCACATAGCCTCAAGAAGTTTGTTAACCCCATCACAGTGATCAAAATGAACCAACAGGAAATAATCTATTGTTGCCGAGTACCGGGCAGCAGATCTCAGCCGGCCCTCTGAGCATGCATCCATTTTCTTTCAGGAAGACGACGCCGAAGGCCAGGGAACAGGGCTGGAGGGTCCAGGGATACCGAAGGGGGAAAGGGGCTCGGGGGACCCCCATTTCTCTCTCCACTGGTATGCTAGATGATATCAGATGAACGAGAAATGAATGGAAAATCTGACTGTTTTCATGGCGATCGCCGTTATTCGGTGAATAACAGCAATCAGAAGACTGGGTACGGTAAAAAACGCCCCGAAACTCATTTTTCTATATCTCAGATCTCATTTGTCAGACAGTTTGGCTGTAGTAGCAGATGTAAAGGTGCCTTCCTGGTGTGTGGGGACTTTAATTTCACCCTGTGTTCCAACATGGACAAGTCTGTACAGTCCTAAAAGAAAGGAAAAGTCAGATAGCCCTCTGTGATCCTCCTATTGGAGGATATCTACAATGTATGGCGGGTTAAATAAATTCAGGGGGGAAAAAAATTCTGTCTCAATATGGCGCCGGCCACACCTGATCAGTGGCATCAGCGATCAGATGCTACTGCACAGGCGCGGCCGGCTCCATTGTTGTGGAGCCTACTGAAACAGACTAAGGAACCTTTTTAAGCGCTTAAGGTACCTTCACACATAACGATATTGTTAACGATATCGTTGCTTTTTGTGACGTAGCAACGATATCGTTAAGGAAATCGTTCTGTGTGACAGCGACCAACGATCAGGCCCCTGCTGGGAGATCGTTGGTCGCTGAGGAAAGTCCAGAACTTTATTTTGTCGCTGGACTCCCTGCAGACATCGCTGGATCGGCGTGTGTGACACCGATCCAGCGATGTCTTCACGGGTAACCAGGGTAAACATCGGGTTACTAAGCGCAGGGCCGCGCTTAGTAACCCGATGTTTACCCTGGTTACCAGCGTAAAAGTAAAAAAAAACAAACACTACATACTTACCTACCGCTGTCTGTCCCCGGCGCTCAGTTTCTCTGCACTCCTCCTGCACTGGCTGTGAGCGTCGGTCAGCCAGAAAGCAGAGCGGTGACGTCACCGCTGTGCTCAGTCAGTGCAGGAGGAGTGCAGAGAAGCTGAGCGCCGGGGACAGACAGCTGAAGGTAAGTATGTAGTGTTTGTTTTTTTTACTTTTACGCTGGTAACCAGGGTAAACATCGGGTTGCTAAGCGCGGCCCTGCGCTTAGTAACCCGATGTTTACCCGGGGACCTCGGGATCGTTGGTCGCTGGAGAGCTGTCTGTGTGACAGCTCTCCAGCGACGCTGCAGCGATCGACATCGTTGTCGGTATCGCTGCAGCGTCGCTGTGTGTGAAGGTACCTTTAGGAAGCCTTTGCAGGTGTTTATTGTTAATTATTCTAATGACTTCACAAGTTATTTGGAAAATCCTAGGTGTCAGTCATTAGCTGAAATTATAGCATTGGTGAATGAGAATTGTCTTGGAGGAAATTATCTCTTTATCTGCTAACAATACGCTACCATTCCTCAGAAAATGGGACAGTTGGCGATCATTCAGACTTATACCGTGGAAGCAGAGATGTAAAACAGCATCACCCGTAATACTCAAAGATACATATTCTGGTGTTGTCACAGTTTTCCCTTCCCCCAGTAAGAAATTATTAGGGTATGTGTCCACGTTCAGGATTGCATCAGGATTTGGTCAGGATTTTATGCAGGTAAAATCCTGACCAAATCTGCACCTGAGGTCACCTGCGTTATATATATATATATATATATACAGTGGGGCAAAAAAGTATTTAGTCAGTCAGCAATAGTGCAAGTTCCACCACTTAAAAAGATGAGAGGCGTCTGTAATTTACATCATAGGTAGACCTCAACTATGGGAGACAAACTGAGAAAAAAAAATCCAGAAAATCCCATTGTCTGTTTTTTTTAACATTTTATTTGCATATTATGGTGGAAAATAAGTATTTGGTCAGAAACAAACAATCCAGATTTCTGGCTCTCACAGACCTGTAACTTCTTCTTTAAGAGTCTCCTCTTTCCTCCACTCATTACCTGTAGTAATGGCACCTGTTTAAACTTGTTATCAGTTTAAAAAGACACCTGTGCACACCCTCAAACAGTCTGACTCCAAACTCCACTATGGTGAAGACCAAAGAGCTGTCAAAGGACACCAGAAACAAAATTGTAGCCCTGCACCAGGCTGGGAAGACTGAATCTGCAATAGCCAACCAGCTTGGAGTGAAGAAATCACCAGTGGGAGCAATAATTAGAAAATGGAAGACATACAAGACCACTGATAATCTCCCTCGATCTGGGGCTGCACGCAAAATCCCACCCTGTGGGGTCAGAATGATCACAAGAACGGTGAGCAAAAATCCCAGAACCACGCGGGGGGACCTAGTGAATGAACTGCAGAGAGCTGGGACCAATGTAACGAGGCCTACCATAAGTAACACACTACGCCACCATGGACTCAGATCTTGCAGTGCCAGACGTGTCCCACTGCTTAAGCCAGCACATGTCCGGGCCCGTCTGAAGATTGCTAGAGAGCATTTGGATGATCCAGAGGAGTTTTGGGAGAATGTCCTATGGTCTGATGAAACCAAACTGGAACTGTTTGGTAGAAACACAACTTGTCGTGTTTGGAGGAAAAAGAATACTGAGTTGCATCCATCAAACACCATACCTACTGTAAAGCATGGTGGTTGAAACATCATGCTTTGGGGCTGTTTCTCTGCAAAGGGGCCAGGACGACTGATCCGGGTACATGAAAGAATGAATGGGGCCATGTATCGTGAGATTTTGAGTGCAAACCTCCTTCCATCAGCAAGGGCATTGAAGATGAAACGTGGCTGGGTCTTTCAACATGACAATGATCCAAAGCACACCGCCAGGGCAACGAAGGAGTGGCTTCGTAAGAAGCATTTCAAGGTCCTGGAGTGGCCTAGCCAGTCTCCAGATCTCAACCTTATAGAAAACCTTTGGAGGGAGTTGAAAGTCCGTGTTGCCAAGTGAAAAGCCAAAAACATCACTGCTCTAGAGGAGATCTGCATGGAGGAATGGGCCAACATACCAACAACAGTGTGTGGCAACCTTGTGAAGACTTACAGAAAACGTTTGACCTCTGTCATTGCCAACAAAGGATATATTACAAAGTATTGAGATGAAATTTTGTTTCTGACCAAATACTTATTTTCCACCATAATATGCAAATAAAATGTTAAAAAAACAGACAATGTGATTTTCTGGATTTTTTTTTCTCAGTTTGTCTCCCATAGTTGAGGTCTACCTATGATGTAAATTACAGACGCCTCTCATCTTTTTAAGTGGTGGAACTTGCACTATTGCTGACTGACTAAATACTTTTTTGCCCCACTGTATATATATATATATACACATACATACATACACACACACATACATACACATACATATATATATACATATACATACACACACACACATACACACACTAGTTGGCCCGTGTGAAATTTTCGCACATTGGTTGTCAAGGGCGCAGGCAATTTCAAGAAAAATAAGCTGGTCAAATGTAAATGTATTTATTGAGATGATGAACACAGAGGTGTGTGTGTGTGTGTGTGTGTGTGTGTGTGTGTGTAGAGGTAGGTGTGTGTGTGTGTGTGTAGAGGTAGGTGTGTGTGTGTGTGTGTAGAGGTAGGTGTGTGTGTAGAGGTGTGTGTGTGTGTAGAGGTGTGTGTGTGTGTAGAGGTGTGTGTGTGTGTGTAGAGGTGTGTGTGTGTGTGTAGAGGTGTGTGTGTGT